>NC_136272.1:67667588-68295088 GCF_964187855.1 Myxine glutinosa | reverse complement strand
TATTATATATATATATATATATTTATATTCATATTATATATATATATATATATATATATATATATAATATATATATATATATATATATAATATATATATATATATGTACATACATTATATATATATATATATGTACATACATTATATATATATATATATATATATATATATATATATATATATATATATATATATATATATATATGTACATACATTATATATATATACACACATATAGGTATATGTTAGCCCCTTCCTTGGAGTGGCTGTATATCTTGTCTGGGGCGATATCCATAAATAAAAATCAACTATATATATATATATATATATATATATATATATATATATTATATATATATATATATATATATATATATATATATATATATACACACACACACAAACCTCATACAACATACGAAAAATTGCAGCTGTGACCGTTGCCGACATTTTCTTATCGGCAAGTTAAGCTCGTATTCATTTTATTTTGTAGATTAATACGGAGCTTGGACATGATAAGAAGTGATACAGATATTTCAGTAGTCATGCGTGAGTTATGTAATTACCAAGTATAGTATATATAGTAATTACTGTTAATGTTTAATATAATTTCATGCTGAAATATATAAATGTGTCAAAATTATGAGTTTCGTGATTTACGTTCACGGTGTAAAGTATATTGATTGGAACACCGAATCACAGTTTTTTCAGTAAGATTTACCTATGTGCTCCAATCGCTATTTTATTAAGTGTTTTTATTTACATTTACAAATGGAAAGCTTGTAGAAGCTGTACGTCAAATAAAACTTAGAAATAAAAAAAATTCAATTACAAAACCCTGACAGCGCTATACAGTGCGGAATGCGGAAAGAGGTTTGTTATGAAGAAGAAAAATAAAATTAAAACAAAACGATAAAAAGAGGCAAAAAATAAGCATGAAAAACGTGAAAGAAAGGATGATACGGGGTAGAAACAGCAGACGAGGACAGCTCAGATTAAACGATGCACAACGGCAGAATGATTCGAGGAATGATTTTGTAGAAATGCACTTTCCGTGTTGAATTAGAGGTTAAAAAATAGTGTTTTATTGAACTTCACCCTAACAACAACCAAATTTACTGTCAATTAAATGTAAAATTGTCACACGTAAATGAAGCAAAAACATAGAGCACATCCATGTACATTTTGTGCATGAAAATTGGGTTAAAATGTGCCGTGTGTGTGTATTTGTATCGTCATGTCTATTTTTGTTTGTGTGTGTGTGTGTGTGTGTGCGTGTGTGTGTATTTGTATCGTCATGTCTATTTTTGTTTGTATTGGCGTGTGTGTGTGTGTGTGTGTGTGTGTGTGTGTGTGTGTGTGTGTGTGTGTGTGTGTGTGTGTGTGTGTGTGTGTGTGTGTGTGTGTGTTTGTGAACAAACAAAGGCACAGACGATATTATATTACATCCATGTACGTGTAATATGCATTTCATCTGAAGTGGACAAAATAAGTGTACAGTAAGTTTAATATTTTTTGCAATGTCTTTGCTGTGATCATTCAAGGGCGCTCATCGTGTTTGTTTGAGAAGGTACATTCAGCCGTTATGATTTCCATTTGTCAATGCCACCCAACGTAAAGAAATAAAAAAGTAAAAGTATATCAGAGCCCCTGCGTGCAAATCGCGTTGGAATAATGCATAAAGTCTCCCTCCCCAAAACCTCTCTCTCCCTCGGTAAATATTTTATGGCCTGTAGCGCTTCGGCGGCGTCCCATTCGTCATAAGCAACGTTGATGCGATAAAAGAGAAGGTGTAAGAATGTTTACGGCTCCGCGTTAACTTATTGGGCGAACGAGGCATTT
Source organism: Myxine glutinosa (assembly GCF_964187855.1). Classification (NCBI taxonomy): domain Eukaryota; kingdom Metazoa; phylum Chordata; class Myxini; order Myxiniformes; family Myxinidae; genus Myxine; species Myxine glutinosa. The sequence goes on along the minus strand of NC_136272.1, from coordinate 68,293,246 downwards.
TCACGTTCACAGCTCTAGGCGGGCCGCACTTTGGCATTGTTCCCCCTCCAGTGGAAACGCGGTGCGTAAATCAAAATCAGCCGCTCATGGGATACGCGAGCGCGGCCCGAACGGCTCTTTCATAGATCAGCGAGTCCTCAACAGAACAATGCCCTCCTGCAAGTAGGGTGCACCACGTATGTGTTGGTAGTCTGTCGGAAATGTGTACATGCTCCAAACGAAAAATAGTGCGTGCGTGCACACACACACACACACACACACACACACACACACACACACACACACACACACACACACACACACACACACACACACACGATATATGGGAATTATCACCAACAATCTTTTTTTTCACCAAAATAGCAAAGAAAATTACATTTAAATGGAATGAAATGTATATATATGTATATATGTATATATCATTGCCAGGAATGATGACTAAATTGATTATTTGATGCAAAAGCCAATATTCTCTTCTGACTTCACCCATAGCGGCTATTATGGTTATTTTGGTGAATCTAATCTGTGAAAACTTAAACGAACGAACGACACAGACTCACAAAGGTGCAAGAATTTCCAACAAATGAAAGATTAAATTTTATAACGAGGCATAATAAATTTCGGCCCCACATTAATAGATTTATTTTTTACTAATCATGTATACTTACATATTAAACATACAGAAAAACCTTTGCGTGTTTTGTATCATTGTGAGCATCATTGTATTGTATCATTGTATTGTTATTATCACCACTCAATATTAATACAAGTAAGATAATAATAATAATAATAATAATAATAATAATAATAATAATAATAATAGGTGAATGACTTGATAACTACGAATAATTTTTAAAACAATGGCGTTTTTTTACAATTCCTTACAAACAAGGTATTAAAGAGGTCCAACGGATGAGTTACTCACAACAGTCAAAATAAAGCAAATGGAATTATAAATAAAATAGTTCTGGGTTAGGGTTGTTAGGGTTAGGGTTGTTTGGGTTAGGGTTGTTAGGGCTAGGGTTGTTAGGGTTAGGGTTGTTAGGGTTAGGGTTGTTAGGGTTGTTAGGGCTAGGGTTGTTAGGGTTAGGGTTGTTAGGGTTAGGGTTGTTAGGGTTAGGGTTGTTAGGGTTGTTAGGGTTAGGGTTGTTAGGATTAGGGTTGTTAGGGTTAGGGTTGTTTGGGTTGGGGTTGTTAGGGTTGGGGTTGTTAGGGTTAGGGTTGGGGTTGTTAGGGTTGTTAGGGTTAGGGTTGTTAGGGTTAGGGTTGTTAGGGTTAGGGTTGTTAGGGTTAGGGTTGTTTGGGTTATGGTTGTTAGGGTTGTTAGGGTTAGGGTTGTTAGGGTTGTTAGGGTTAGGGTTGTTTGGGTTGGGGTTGTTAGGGTTAGTGTTGTTTGGGTTAGGGTTGTTTGGGTTAGGGTTGTTTGGGTTAGGGTTGTTTGGGTTAGGGTTGTTTGGGTTAGGGTTGTTTGGGTTAGGGTTGTTTGGGTTAGGGTTGTTTGGGTTAGGGTTGTTTGGGTTAGGGTTGTTTGGGTTAGGGTTGTTTGGGTTAGGGTTGTTTGGGTTAGGGTTGTTTGGGTTAGGGTTGTTTGGGTTAGGGTTGTTTGGGTTAGGGTTGTTAGGGTTAGGGTTGTTAGGGTTAGGGTTGTTTGGGTTAGGGTTGTTTGGGTTAGGGTTGTTTGGGTTAGGGTTGTTAGGGTTAGGGTTGTTTGGGTTAGGGTTTTTGTGTTAGGGTTGTTTGGGTTAGGGTTGTTTGGGTTAGGGTTGTTTGGGTTGGGGTTGTTTGGGTTAGGGTTGTTTGGGTTAGGGTTGTTTGGGTTAGGGTTGTTTGGGTTAGGGTTGTTTGGGTTAGGGCTGTTTGGGTTAGGGTTGTTAGGGTTGTTTGGGTTAGGGTAGGGGTTGTTAGGGTTAGGGTTGGGGTTGTTAGGATTGGGGTTGTTAGGGTTGGGGTTGTTAGGGTAATGTTTTTTTTTTTTCCATTGTGTGTGTGTGTGTGTGTGTGTGTGTGTGTGTGTGTGTGTGTGTGTGTGTGTGTGTGTGTGTGTGTGTGTGTGTGTGTGTGTGTGTGTGTGTGTGTGTGTGTGTGTGTGTGTGTGTGTAAACTGTACTTGTGTATTTGAAGAGTAAAACTTGTGTGTTTTAGACTATGCTGGGCATCTCGTTTCTAGGACGTTTATTTCTGGTAAAATCAATACCATGTATTGCAAAATTATTTTTGAAAAACTGATTTCCGTCTGAAGGAGACGCATGCAGACTCAAGGACGCCATTTTGGCCTTATAACGTTGGATACATGGGGTATAGCTGGTTGCTTCACGGTGATGATGGCGTCGAGCCTGTCTGGGCACTCGGGCCATCCACGGAGTCATTCGCCAGAAACACAACCACTCGGAGAAGGGGGACGCTTGACATTGTGACATTTGTCTTTTCAGTCTGAGCCAAATGAGTCTGTATGCTACAATGCCTCCACTTGAAAACAGAGTTGGTGCCAATCGACCAAATTCATCAGATTCATATGAGAAGGAATTTGGTCTTTTTCCTCTGGCATATATTTCCACCACCCGTAGCAGGGTGCACACTGCCATGGAGATGGAGGGGGTCCTAAGGGCCTTGTGAAGCCTCAAGTTGAATCAGCAGTGTCATTCGTGCCAACTTGAAGGTGCCCAAGCTCAGCTCGATATTTTGCAAATCAAATTTACTGAAGTGAGCCCACACTAGTCCTTTACCTTGCCATATACAGCAGACGTTGATAAGGGACTTTGAAGATAGAATGTAACGTACAGACAACCTTCATTCTGATTGGCACAGCTGCTGAATCTCATGGGAAGATGACGAACAACAATGTTTCTTGCTCCAATCGACTCGTGGACCAATCTTCTTCAATGACTCCATTCGTGAGCAGCCGAGTGGGTCCTTTCAGGCAAAGCTCCTTGGAAGTGACATGACTTACTGAATGCAACAAGGAATATGTCTGTGCAGTTCTTCCATTTTGCACATGCACAAGGAGCAGGAGGATTGGAGAGGGCGATTCAAACACTCTTGTGTCATGCCATGCTAACGGTGGGTTGATAGTGAGCGGGTGTGGCTTGACTGAGACACACGACCTGTTTAGTGGGACCGCATACTGACTTGTATATGGGTTCCTCAAAGGAGGATGACCATCCCACTTGAAATGATAGGTATCAACGTCATCGAGGCATCTATCAACAGATTAGACATGTAAAAGGATCTTGAGCCTCGTTGCGATCATTGCGATCTTGAGCCTCGTGAATCAACCATCTGTCTCCCTTGGCTCACGTGCTGGATTAGCCTTGACAAGCGTCTTGTTCATCTTGGCTTTAGCTCCTTTGACTGCTTCATTGTGGAGAGCTTCATTGTTTGATCTTTGTGGCTGAACTCGTTACAGCTGTTGGTGACTGGAAGCGGACATTGAACTCTCCCCACCAGCGTTGGGGTTGTCACTCATTTTGTTTCCCTGATATGGACTCTCTCTCAACTAATATGGCAACCAGTGAAATTCGCAACCAAGGTCTTCAACATTTATGTGTAAGTATTGGCAAATAATGCCTAGGATTCCATTGATCATGAGAATTCAGGTTTCACAAGTGATGCAAACTTGAACTAGAACGGCACTAGGTAGAGCGCACACCTCCACCAGGCAGAACAATTTACCTTTTGTATCCCACTGATGGGCCGGAACTGGATTCCGACCTGAACCAAAATCGAATCGGCTTGTTCTTGTCACCTAATCAACTCATCCACCTGGTTTAGTCATAAGTCGTGCACAACGTTTTTAAATATCATGTTATAAATCGCTTTTCGCCCGATCCCTCAGTGGTGAAGAATCACTTAGAAATTAAATAATTCTCGTATCTGAATCGATATTCAGATCTTCACCAAAATTGAATCGATTCGTCCTTGTCACACACACAACCTCCACCAGGTTTCGTCCAAATCCGTCCACAACTTTTTGAGATATCCTGCTATGTATCGGTTTTAGCCATATCTCCCAATGGTGAAGAATCACTTAGGAATTAAATAATTCTCATATCCGAATCCATATTCAGATCTTCACCAAAATTGAATCGATTCGTCTTTGTCACACACACAACCTCTCCACCAGGTTTCGTCCAAATCCGTCCACAACCTTTTGAGATATCTTGCTATGTATCGGTTTTATCCATATCACTCAATGGTGAAGAATCACTTAGGAATTAAATAATTCTCATATCCGAATCCATATTCAGATCTTCACCAAAATTGAATCGATTCGTCTTTGTCACACACACAACCTCTCCACCAGGTTTCGTCCAAATCCGTCGACAACATTTTGAGATATCCTGCTATGTATCAGTGTTAGCCATATCACTCAATGGTGAAGAATCACTTAGGAATTAAATAATTCTCATATCCGAATCCATATTCAGATCTTCACCAAAATTGAATCGTTTCGTCCTTGTCACAGACACAAGCTCTCCACCAGGTTTCGTCCAAATCCGTCGACAACTTTGTGAGATATCCTGCTATGTATCAGTGTTAGCCCTATCACTCAATGGTGAAGAATCACTTAGGAATTAAATAATTCTCATATCCGAATCCATATTCAGATTTTCACCAAAATCGAATGAAATCGTCTTTGTCACACACCCAACCTCTCCACCAGGTTTCGTCCAAATGCGTCCACAACTTTTTGAGATATCCTGCTATGTATCGGTTTTGGCCCCATCTCCCAATGGTGAAGAATCACTTTAAACATTCTATATGTTCACACATATATGCGCCGTTTTCACATATATGTTCACAAATTAACGAATGAAAAGGAATTAATGTACACAATGAATTAATGAATGAATAATTGATGTTGGTGGAATCGTAAAAAAATTGAAAGAAAAATTAAATAATTAGCTCAAGATCCCGTAATATGCAATTAATTTGAAACTGAATTATGAACGAACTCTGCATGAAACATTAAAATGAAGAAAATTTTGATACAAGTGGATCAGAAATGATTCAAACACCTGTGAGAAAACGGAAAACAGTGACTGGCCAAATCCTCAATGCAAATGCAAAACGATTATATTGGAGAAACGAAATATTTAATCGTCTTAATTGCTTGTACTTGGTTACGATGACGTCATGTGATTCTGGGATGAGAAAGCCCAAAGCACTGCCCCGTCCCACAAAGTACGGACCTGGGATCCAGATCATTCAATCGTCTGTTCCGGCCAACTTCCAAAAGTACAAGATAAGTTGCAGAGAATAAACAAGAAACGTTTTCCATTTCAACAAACAACATTCCTGGGCGATGTGCAAATTTAAAGTACATATTTACATTCAGTCCAGTGGAGTTTATTTTGTTCCCATCAACCCAGGGCGAGTGTAGTTAGTTATAGATAGACCGATGAGTCATGTGACCAACTCTCTAACCTCTCCCATTTAATAATAAATGGACTGTCCGATGTGGCCGGAGCACTTCACACACTTCAATATACCGTCTTCATTGAGGGGGTGGATGATCCGGTACATGCGTGCTTATCCAAATAGCAGTATCGATTGTCCATGTCTGGCTTCTCGCTCACGTTGTGAACAATGCGCAAGCAGCCTGAGATCCGACGTTCATCGCAAGCGGTCGTGCACGGTGCGCATGCGCAAGCAGCCTGAGATCGGACGTTTATCGCAAGCGGTCGTGCACGGTGCGCATGCGCAAGCAGCCTGAGATTCGACGTTCATCGCAAGCGGTCGTGCACGGGGCGCATGCGCAAGCAGCCTGAGATCCGACGTTCATCGCAAGCGGTCGTGCACGGGGCGCATGCGCAAGTAGCCTGAGATCCAACGTTCATCGCAAGCGGTCGTGCACGGTGCGCATGCGCAAGCAGCCTGAGATCCGACGTTCATCGCAAGCGGTCGTGCACGGTGCGCATGCGCAAGCAGCCTGAGATCTGGTGTTCATCACAAGCGGTCGTGCACGGTGCGCATGCGCAAGCAGCCTGAGATCTGACGTTCATCGCAAGCGGTCGTGCACGGTGCGCATGCGCAAGCAGCCTGAGATCTGACGTTCATCGCAAGCAGCCTGAGATCTGACATTCATCGCAAGCGGTCATGCAGTGCGCATGCGCAAGCAGCCTGAGATCCGACGTTCATCGCAAGCGGTCCTGCACGGTGCACATGCGCAAGCAGCCTGAGATCCGACCTTCATCGCAAGCGGTCGTGCACAGTGCACATGCGCAAGCAGCCTGAGATCCGACGTTCATCACAAGCGGTCGTGCACGGTGCGCATGCGCAAGCAGCCTGAGATCTGGTGTTCATCACAAGCGGTCGTGCACGGTGCGCATGCGCAAGCAGCCGGAGATCCGGTGTTCATCACAAGCGGTCGTGCACGGTGCGCATGCGCAAGCAGCCTGAGATCTGGTGTTCATCACAAGCACTCGTGCACGGTGCGCATGCGCAAGCAGCCTGAGATCTGGTGTTCATCACAAGCACTCGTGCACGGTGCGCATGCGCAAGCAGCCGGAGATCCGGTGTTCATCACAAGCGGTCGTGCATGGTGCGCATGCGCAAGCAGCCTGAGATCTGGTGTTCATCACAAGCGGTCGTGCACGGTGCGCATGCGCAAGCAGCCGGAGATCCGACGTTCATCGCAAAGGGTCGTGCACGGTGCGCATGCGCAAGCAGCCTGAGATCTGGACTCTGGTGCTCATCGCAACCGGTCGTGCTGACAAAGAGGACGTCTCGCTGTGTCCACCTCTCTTCCCCTTATCCATGAAGTGCACCATCACCGACGAGGCCAAAGGAAACTATATATATAATTTTATTCCTTGTTTACTCCTCCCTCCAGGTCTTTAAAACGGCTGTTCACCACCATCTCTTATCTTCCCCCATCCAAAACCTTCATCTTTTCTACCCCCGCTAATTCACCCCAGATACACTTTTTCGAAATTCCAACTTCTTTCCTGGAAGTCCTTGCAGTATCCATATGTTTTATACCTCTCCCACCTCCCCCAAGCCCTCTCCCTCCCACAGATCTCCTAATGTCCCTGCTCTCAAATGTTGTGTTTGTGTCCTTCGCCCTCTCTCCCCATCTTGTCTACCGCTCCCCTTATTTTGTGTTTTATGTGTCGGTTTGACTTTCTGTGTGATTAATGTTAGCTCTTTCACGAGCCTCGATCTTGTATACAAAAAAAAAAGTTGACAGAAGCCTGGAATGTATTTAAAGTTTTCATTATTATTAAACAAAGGCTGTACTGTATATTATATTGTACTGTACATTGTAGTGAAAATGTTACTCAACTGTTAGACAGTCGCACTGCTCCGAATGTGATGTTGCTCTCGTATTCTCGCGATGGTCTACAGACCATGTAACCATGACGATTGAACTCAAAGATGTTTCAATGCTCCTCTAATGTTACAATACCAATGAACACGCATCTGGTAATATTATATACAGTACGTCCTGTAATACGTAAACAGATACGATATTTGACTTCGTCGTCATCCAAATCCCAACATGCTGATGATGTAACGCTTTGACGTGATGACGCAATGACGTTAAATCGGAATGAGTTCAGCAAGCGTACTGACGTCATTTTGACGCTCTGACGTTTGCACGCAGCAACGGGAAGACAACACAATAGATGATATCCACGTATGTTATTACTGTGATGAACTTTCTCTCCGGTGCATCGGTTTGGCACAAGATGTCGTCACGTTCAGCATCACCTTGCGCTCGAAGCCTCATGGCCGTTTATTTGAGGCGGAGCCGAATGCCCAAAGAGCACTTTGTTTCCGTTACCTTGGAGCTCACTTGACGATGACGTCATAAATAGGCAGACCATCAAAGGAACCTCGACTCTCAATGACGTCATCAGACTGACCACGCCCCCGCGGAGGCAAATAATCACAAATTGATCTTATCAATAATATCGTGAGACTGGTTATCGCCGATGTCCTGGTCTGATGACAAATGACTGCTAGTTTATAAGGTCAGGCCTGGCCAGGTGATTACAAGGTGGGGATACTTGGGGCTGTTAAAGACTAAGGAAAGGAATATCAGGTGTGAACGATAAACGTGTGCTGTTGTGATTGCATTCTTCTCGAGGTTTTTGCTGTTCACTTGTAATCCAATCAGTGAAAACATCTCGAAATTGCCTCATGGACACCTGGTTTCCCAAGTAGGCATAGTAATGCTGTGACGTGTGTGTCGACCTGACGTGGACACCTGGTATCCCATCGCAGGTAGTAGTGTAATGCTGTGACTGTGACGTTCGTATCGAACCTGCCTGGACACCTCGTATCCAATCCCTGGTAGTGAGGTTGGCATTGTTATGCTGTGACGTTCGTGTCGAACCTACTTGGACACCTGGTATCCCATCGCAGGTAGGTAGTGTAATGCTGTGACTGTGACGTTCGTGTCGAACCTACTTAGCCACCTGGTATTCCATCGTATGTAGGCATTGTAATGCTGTGACGTGCGTGTCGAACCTGCCTGGACACCTCGTATCCAATCCCTGGTAGTGAGGTTGGCATTGTAATGCTGTGACGTTCGTGTCGAACCTACTTGGACACCTGGTATCCCATCGCAGGTAGGTAGTGTAATGCTGTGACTGACGTTCGTGTCGAACCTACTTGGACACCTGGTATCCCATCGCAGGTAGGTAGTGTAATGCTGTGACTGTGACGTTCGTATCGAACTTGCCTGGACACCTCGCATCCAATCCCTGGTAGTGAGGTTGGCATTGTAATGCTGTGACGTTCGTGTCGAACCTACTTGGACACCTGGTATCCCATCGCAGGTAGGTAGTGTAATGCTGTGACTGTGACGTTCGTGTCGAACCTACTTGGACACCTGGTATTCCATCGTATGTAGGCATTGTAATGCTGTGACGTGCGTGTCGCATCTGCCTGAACACCTGGAATCCCAGGTAGGCATTGTAATGCTGTGACGTGCGTGTCGCATCTGCCTGAACACCTGGTATCCCAGGTAGGCATTGTAATGCTGTGACGTGCGTGTCGCATCTGCCTGAACACCTGGTATCGCAGGTAGGCATTGTAATGCTGTGACGTGCGTGTCGCATCTGCCTGAACACCTGGTATCCCAGGTAGACATTGTAATGCTGTGACGTGCGTGTCGCATCTGCCTGAACACCTGGTATCCCAGGTAGGCATTGTAATGCTGTGACATGTGGCAATGTAGTATCAGATGCAAGTCGTGCATTCGGAATCACCTTCAATGTCCCAGTATAGACATTCAGGTACACATCATCGATGGAGGTGACGCATCCGTCCGTCATGTGGGCGCCGCGAATCCGCCCACGTTCGTCATGCGCGCGACACAAAGTGACAAAAGGCCGAGGAGTTCGCTTCGGCGCCGCAGATTCGTTATCGCAGTTTCCCCCAAAAAGAGAAACGAACCGACGCTCATCTCAGACACAAAGTGTAACGTAGAGACGCACGACGTGCACTGGCGTCGCGTACGGAATCCCGAACGCACGTGACGACTCCCCGCCCCTCAACTTCCCCGCCGCCCTCTACTTCTTTACGCGCAAACTACGTACGGCGGCGAAATCATATGGAGTAAAGAAAAATAAACCGCCGAGGGAGCGTCACGAAAGTCTCGTCACACTGGGATGAAGGGGCGGCCGCGCCTCGGCGTCCCCGGCATTTCTGGCCGTGTTTGGACGGCGAGCGAGTCCGTGCGGCTCGGGGAGCCGCGGCCCGTTAAATAAGGCGAGAGTGCGACCCAACCATTAGGAATGTAAATGAAGGGCGAACGACGATGTGACGTAACGGCGGGAGGCAGCAAAGCGGCGCGTGGTGCGCTCGAGGACGAACGGACGCGTCGCGCGCTCTCCTCGGTGTTTCCCGCAAGCGAAATCGGCCGGAGAAGAGTGCCGATCCCAATGGATTAAATTGCATCTGAAGATTACAACTCGAGGTAAAATATATACATATATATATATATATATATATATAAAAATAAACATAAATACTAGGTGTTTAATAACATAGGATACATATATATATATAAATATAAATAAATAAATAATAATGAAGCGAGAATATGTACGTACATTTTATATATCGAGGATAAGTTATTACAATAAACGGTATCAAAGGTAACTAAATGGTAACAGCGTTTTTGATTTCGCATGGTAACATTTGCACGGTCGTTGGGGTTATAAAAATGTAAACCCCGACGGGAACGGAGGAGAGTTAATGGGTTATATCTATAAAACAATATTTGAACGATAAAAACCATCATTCCGTGTGACGTCGACTTTATTTACAACGTCATTAGGTCCGCGGGTAAACGCGGCGTCGCCATTGTGTCGAACAAGTACAAAGTTCTTTGTGAAACACATTTCCAACTTGAATATGGACGAGCGTGACGTCGAAACGCAAGGGGACGCATTTTCACGGGGAATACAACAACAACAACAACCACAACAACAACACGCGAAATGTATCGATGGAGATAAAACAATAATCATGTGTTTTTGTACTTTGTAAATATTCATCACCGTTTAACGAAACATTCCGCTTATCCGACGTGTAAACGCACAAACATATCGACGTGGCAAAATATACCAACGAACCCGTACACGGAAAGTGCTCTTCATCCATAATACAAACATTTGCAACTCACGGATAAACTTCGTTCAGGGAGATGTTTTTTATTTATTTATATTTTCTAACGAGCGATCAACGTACGAAATCGATTGAATTCGAAGGGATCGTATTAATCATTGTGAAAATGTTCCGAATACGTGGGAAACGTTTACAACGGATCGAATGAAACACGATTTCCCTTTCCTTGCGAGCACGTCTACCTTGCAGTCCCCGATCGGCAACATGATAACCTGGTTAACTCCACCAATTCATTTCCTCCCCGAACACGAAATTGTTCACTTTTCACGATGAATGAATACATAAAGCTGCGTTTCGTGCGCGTGCGGGGTCATTCCGTACACGGCGCATCGCTTTTCATTATTTGATGATCCTCATTGGATTCACAGGCGATCGTTTAACACGCATTCTCGAAGGTACGAAGGTTTACCGAACACACACACACACACACACACACACACACACACACACACACACACACACACACACACACACACACACACACACACACACACACACACACGGTTGATCGGTAATTACGTGACCCTGACATCGAAGTCTAAAAATTGATGATCGCTCAAATTGATTGTCAATAAATATGGAGAGTAAGTGAAAGTTCCGCATATAATTATATATATATATATATATATATATATGTGTGTGTGTGTGTAAGTAATCGATTCCTGAAGAATCCATCATTGGCTCTTGAGATCCGGCGATGGCCTTGCTGATCAGCCGCCGTACGTAAGTACGAATGATCAGTGTGACGAATTTGATCATTGGGTTGGGGTTTAAACCCGGGACGTGTTTTAACGTTAAAAACTCGTGCTCATCGATACTTGCTATTTATTTGTAATTTTTCCCCGGTTTGCAATGTTTTTGAACTTATGACGTATTTATTTATTTATCGTTGCATTGATTTCCCTTTTCCAGTGTTCATATTTACCTCTTCGATAAGCACACGTCTATCCATCAACTCATTGTAGGTCTATATATATATATATATATATCATCAACACCAACTGGAACCAAGATGTCGCATTCTGTAAACAACTATGTTGCAGGTTTTAAACCTTTATTTTTGTTTTCGATGAACCCAAAACTAAAATACAATTAACGTCTAAAACATCCTTTAGGTTTTTTTTGTTGTTATGTTTATTGAGCATTGTCTATTTCAAACTGCACGTCATCATTATGTAAATCGGCCGTGCATGGTGTCAGTACCAAGAAGGTTTGATTTGATATTTTATTTATTATTAACGAGGAATTCTCGCAGATTTGAACTCGACGAGTCACGTTTGTTGTTTTCTCGAACGTCGTGAGCGCCATGTTTGGGTTACGTGTGCGTTTACTGTTTATATTTCGAGATAATTATTTGTTTTCACCAACATGGCAGCGACCGAGCTGATGGACCCATTTGTCTTTTTCGAACTCGCGCGAGTTATTGAGAAGAGATAAAGCTGTACAGGGTCTAGGGGGATGGGGGAATGGGGCGGGAACGTCTCTTCGAAAAGGAAACAAGTGTAAGCAAAAAAAAGTGCCGACCTCGACATTCCGAAGCAGGGAGTCCTCCCACGGTCCAGGCCGACCAGGCGCACTGCTTATGACCGCCATTGTGTCGTTTATAACGTCCGGAGCCTGCAGGTCATAAATCAGCAAAAGCGCCACCATCAACTAGACCTGATTTGTGTTTACAATTCCGGCGGCGCAGCAAATGTATCATAGAGAACAACAAATGTGTCATATGGGGAACAGGAAATGTTTCATAAGGAACAGCAAATGCCTCATGCTGAGCACACTACCATCAAATAGGCACGATTTGTGTTTACAATTCCGGTGACACATCAAATATGTCATAAGGACCATCAAAATATGTCATACGGAACATCAACTCCATCATACAAAAGATCAAATGCATTATACAAAATATCAAATCTTACAGAACATCAAATGTCATACAGAATATTAAATGTGTCATAAGGACAGCAAATGCGTTGTACAGAGCTCCACAATGAACTAGGCCTGATTTGTGTTTACTTTTCCAGTGGCACAGCAAATGTCATACAGAACATCAAATGTGTCATACAGAACATCAAATGTGTCATACAGAACATCAAATGTGTCATACAGAACATCAAATGTGCCAGACAACATAAAATGCGCCATAGAACATAAAATGTGTCGTAGAATATAAAATGCATCATGGGGAACATCAAATGTGTCATACAGAACATCAAATATCAGAGAAGATCAAATGTGCCACAGAGAACATAAAATGCATCATGTAGAACATAAAACGTACCAACAAGAACATCAAATGTGTCATACAGAACATAATTTGCATCATAGACAACATAAAATGTGTCAAGGAGAACATCAAATGTCACACAGAACATCAAATGCTTCATACAAAAAAATAAAATGTGTCACGGAGAACAAAATGTGTCACACAGAATATCAAATGTGTCATACAGAACATAAAATGCGTCATACAGAAGATAAAATGCATCATACAGAACATCAAATGCATCATAGAGAACATGAAATGTGTCATATAGAACATAAAACACATCATAAAGAACATCAAATGTGTCATAGAGAACATCATATGTGTCATATAGAACATAATATGCACCATAGACATAAAATGTGTCATGGAGAACATCAAATGTGTCACACAGAACATCAAATGTGTCACAGAGAACATAAAATGTGTCATAGAGAACATAAAATGCGTTGTACAGAAGATAAAATGTGTCATACAGAACATCAAATGCGTCATAGAGAACATCAAATGCATCATATAGAACATAAAACATGTCATAAATAACATCAAAGGTGTCAGAGAACATCAAATGCATCATAGAGAACATCATATGTGTCATATAGAACATAATATGCATCATAGACAACATAAAATGTGTCATGGAGAACATCAAATGTGTCACACAGAACATAAAATGCGTCGTACAGAAGATAAAATGTGTCATACAGAACATCAAATGCGTCATATAGAACATAAAGCATGTCATAAATAACATCAAATGTGTCATAAATAACATCAAATGTGTCATAGAGAACATCAAATGCATCATAGAGAACATCAAATGCATCATAGAGAACATCATATAGAACATATGCATCATAGACAACATAAAATGTGTCATGAACATCAAATGCATCATACAGAACATAAAATGTGTCATGAAGAACATCAAATGTGTCATACAGAACATAAAATGCATCATATAGAACATAAAACATGTCAAAAAGAACATCAAATGTGTCATAGAGAACATCAAATGCATCATAGAGAACATCATATGTGTCATATAGAACATAATATGCATCATAGACAACATCAAATGTGTCACACAGAACATCAAATGCGTCATACAGAACATAAAAGGTGTCATGGAGAACATCAAATATGTCACACAGAACATCAAATATGTCATACAGAACATAAAATGTGTCATGGAGAACATAAAATGTGTTATACAGAACATCAAATGTGTCATACAGAACATAAAATGTGTCATGGAGAACATCAAATATGTCACACAGAACATCAAATATGTCATGGAGAACATCAAATATGTCACACAGAACATCAAATATGTCATACAGAACATCAAATATGTCACACAGAACATAAAATGTGTCATGGAGAACATAAAATGTGTTATACAGAACATCAAATGCGTCATACAGAACATAAAATGTGTCATGGAGAACATCAAATATGTCACACAGAACATCAAATATGTCATACAGAACATCAAATATGTCATACAGAACATAAAATGTGTCATGGAGAACATAAAATGTGTTATACAGAACATCAAATGCGTCATACAGAACATAAAATGTGTCATGGAGAACATCAAATATGTCACACAGAACATCAAATATGTCACACAGAACATCAAATATGTCATACAGAACATAAAATGTGTCATGGAGAACATCAAATATGTCACACAGAACATCAAATATGTCATACAGAACATCAAATATGTCATACAGAACATAAAATATGTCATACAGAACATAAAATGTGTCATGGAGAACATAAAATGTGTTATACAGAACATCAAATGTGTCATACAGAACATAAAATGCGTCATACAGAACATAAAATGTGTTATACAGAACATCAAATGCGTCATACAGAACATAAAATGTATCATGGAGAACATCAAATATGTCACACAGAACATCAAATATGTCATACAGAACATAAAATGTGTCATGGAGAACATCAAGTATGTCACACAGAACATCAAATATGTCTTACAGAACATAAAATGTGTCATGGAGAACATCAAATGTGTCACACAGAACATCAAATGTGTCACAGAGAACATAAAATGTGTCATAGAGAACATAAAATGCGTCGTACAGAAGATAAAATGTGTCATACAGAACATCAAATGCGTCATAGAGAACATCAAATGCATCATATAGAACATAAAGCATGTCATAAATAACATCAAATGTGTCATAGAGAACATCAAATGCATCATAGAGAACATCATATAGAACATAATATGCATCATAGACAACATAAAATGTGTCATGAACATCAAATGTGTCACACCGAACATCAAATGCGTCATACAGAACATAAAATGTGTCATGAAGAACATCAAATGTGTCATACAGAACATAAAATGCATCATAGAGAACATCATGTGTCATATAGAACATAATATGCATCATAGACAACATCAAATGTGTCACACAGAACATCAAATGCGTCATACAGAACATAAAATGTGTCATGGAGAACATCAAATATGTCACACAGAACATCAAATATGTCATACAGAACATAAAATGTGTCATGGAGAACATAAAATGTGTTATACAGAACATCAAATGTGTCATACAGAACGTAAAATGCATCATAAAGAACATCAAATGTGTCAGAGAACATCAAATGTGTCATGCGACACAGGAAATATCATACAGGTGATACAGCACAGCAAATGCATCATACAGCACAGGAAATGCATCATACAACACAGGAAATGCATCATACATCACAGGAAATGCATCATACAACACAGGAAATGCATCATACAGCACAGGAAATGCATCATACATCACAGGAAATGCATCATACATCACAGGAAATGCATCATACAACACAGGAAATGCATCATACAACACAGGAAATGCATCATACAACACAGGAAATGCATCATACAACACAGGAAATGCATCATACAACACAGGAAATGCATCATACAGCACAGGAAATGCATCATACAACACAGGAAATGCATCATACATCACAGGAAATACATTATACAGAACAGGAAATGTGTCATACAGCACATGACTGTTTGTGTCCTGCAAACAATACATGTCATTTTCAGTTAAATGATTGTCCTCACTTCTTATTCTATAAAAAAAATTGTGCGTGCGCGTGTGTGTGTAAGGGTACATTATTTTCGAATATGGTTTATACTTATGAACATTGAACACCCATTATAGGGGTTGGCAGGATAGCATATTGGTGTGAGCACTCCGGTTCAAATCGCAACCGAGCTGTTTAACGGTCTTACTGGTGTTTGGCTTGCAGGGTGAGGCATCAATGTATGCACCGTCCATCAGATTTGGATGTTAAACTGGGTATCCCATCTGCTACCATGAGTCTGGAGGTAAATTATCGCCAGCAGCTTGAACTAAATACAAATTCCTGCCACAATCACCTTCACTCTCAAGTCAGGCCTGGTCAGCCAATTCATGAAAAACCGACCAAAGTCGTTACTCGGCCGAGCCTATAATTAGGTAGGAATATAAATGCCAAAGTATTATCTAAACTACAAAAGGAGTCGAAGAATAGTCATTCTCAATGGTGAAGAATGCGTGCATGCGCGCGTCCGAGTTCCACCCATTGGTAGGACAGCTCGCCTGACTCCACTAGAGCCGCCATGTTGGTTCTTACTGCTGTGCGAAGCCACAGACGACAGACAACTTCGGAGCTGTCATATTCACAATCACCATGCCCTCCCTATAAGTTTTCACTTCATTGTAAAATGACCAAAGCACCAAATAGGAGGATTTTGAGCCTATAGGTGTCACGGTCCTTGTAAAGATAGGCCTCAGCAATTGAGGCAGTGGTCTGTTGTCTATACACCGCCTAAATAACTGTGTAGCATTCTCTCAAGCAGAGTTTTTACTATGAAGGTTATGCAGGTCCTTGCTGTTATTTCTGACTATCTATCTGTACCTTACTTTAAAAAAAAAAAAAAAAAATGCTGTGTGTGTGTGCATCCATCTGCCCACGAGTGTCACACTTTATTTTAAAGGGTTCTTGCTGTTGTGGAGTAATAAAAATGGGTACCGTTGGTAAACTAAATCAATTTATTTGAAAAAATAAAATTAAAGTTGTAAACCGTCGTGTCCGTTTAATCACAAAAATGCCTTTTAGTGGGACTTGGGGCTTAACGTAGCGGTTCCAACGGTGCCATTTTATTATCCTATGACAGCCATAACTCTTTAGAATAAAGTGTGATGAACACAGAAGGAGCACACAAACAGCAACCACAGCCACGACGACTGCAACAACAATAAGTACTACAAAGTGTTATAAATAATTTTTTTCACGTTTCACTTAATTTTACATCCTCATTGAGACTCGCAGATGGACATGCAATATCTTCTATACGCTAATCGGACCAACCACTGCGTAGTGATATGATCTGAGAAATGGTACCCTGTGATTGTAGGGCACGAGGAAGGGTACCCTGTCACTGCAGGCCATGAGGAAGGGTACCCTGTCACTGCAGGGCATGAGGAAGGGTACCCTGTGACTGTAGGGCATGAGGAAGAGTACCCTTTGACTGTAGGGCATGAGGAAGGGTACCCTGTCACTAGGGCATGAGGAAGGGTACCCTGTCACTGCAGGCCATGAGGAAGGGTACCCTGTGACTGCAGGGCATGAGGAAGGGTACCCTGTGACTGTAGGGCATGAGGAAGAGTACCCTTTGACTGCAGGGCATGAGGAAGGGTACCCTGTGACTGTAGGGCATGAGGAAGGGTACCCTGTGACTGTAGGGCATGAGGAAGAGTACCCTTTGACTGTAGGGCATGAGGAAGAGTACCCTTTGACTGTAGAGCATGAGGAAGGGTACCCTGTCACTGTAGGGTATGAGGAAGGGTACCCTGTCACTGTAGGGCACGAGGAAGGGTACCCTGTGACTGTAGGGCATGAGGAAGGGTACCCTGTCACTGTAGGGCATGGACTGTAGGGCATGAGGAAGGGTACCCTGTCACTGTAGGGCATGAGGAAGGGTACCCTGTCACTGTAGGGCATGAGGAAGGGTACCCTGTCACTGTAGGGCATGAGGAAGGGTACCCTGTCACTGTAGGGCATGAGGAAGGGTACCCTGTCACTGTAGGGCATGAGGAAGGGTACCCTGTCACTGTAGGGCATGAGGAAGGGTACCCTGTCACTGTAGGGTATGAGGAAGGGTACCCTGTCACTGTAGGGCATGAGGAAGGGTACCCTGTCACTGTAGGGCATGAGGAAGGGTACCCTGTCACTGTAGGGTATGAGGAAGGGTACCCTGTCACTCACTGTAGGGTTGTCCAATCACTGTCGGGAAGTGATGAAATCGCCCTACTGGTGATGTACTACTAGTACATTTCAAAATATCAAGTAATTTAAAGTTTGTCTGGAAAGCTTATTCAAAATAAGAATTGTCGATTACGTATTGAATCGTAGTCAACTCGTATATTACGTACATTGCATATGTTACATATTAGAGATCAAAATCACACATTAGATGTTACATAATGCATTATGATTGGATAAATGACAGAGAAAGTGACATTGTCATTTACAAAAGTCGAAACGAGGTTACTCGTGGAGAGGAACAGCTGAATAAACCTTCACCAACAATTATGGTCGATGCATTTGATGTTGAGCAATTTCATTTTGTACACGTTTATACATAACATGAAGTTTATACTGTGTGTGTGTTGTGTTTGTGTGTTGTGCATGTATACGTGTGTGTATTGTGTGTATTGTGTGTTGTTTGTGTGTTTGTGTGTGTGTGTGTGTGTGTGTGTGTGTGTGTGTGTGATGTGCATGTGTACGTGTGTGTATTGTTTGTGTTGTGCATGTATACGTGTGTGTATTGTGTGTTGTGGAATTATATGTGGTGTGTGTGTGTGTGTGTGTGTGTGTGTGTGTGTGTGTGTGTGTGTGTGTGTGTGTGTGTGTGTGTGTGTGTGTGTGTGTGTGTGTGTGTGTGATGTGCAATTATACATGTGTGTTGTGCATATATATGCGTTTGTTGTGCATGTTGTGTTTGTGTGTTGTCATGTACATGCGTGTGTTGTGCATATATATGCGTGTGTGCGCGTTTGTTGTGCATGTTGTGTTTGTGTGTTGTCATGTACATGCGTGTGTTGTGCATGTGCTGTGCGTTTACAGTCGTCTGTACGTGTGTTTACAGTCTGTATCTCACGTCGTCGATTGAATGCATTGCAAGTGTCCCTCACTGTTCAAACAATTATGACGTCACTGTTTGTACGTTTTTCATTTTATCCGCGTGCGCGATACAGACATTTGTTTCGTAACGCGTGTGTTGTGATGATTTCTTGTCGTTTGTCAAATGCGGATCCATTTTATACCCAACGGGCCCGTGTGCAGGACGTCTCGTCCCCACGCTCCTTTGTGCGTTTCTCGCAGGTATCGGAGACTCGGTGCCCGTACCGTGTCTCAACTCGTGCACGGATCGAGCGTCCGTGAGCAAGCACGAGGCTCGTGGTGAAAGGTCGCCGTTGATTTATGAACAGATCGCGCACAAATCGGTTCAAACAGAGTTCAAACGTTGCCGTTCGTGATGCGGAGGGCGCTCGTAAACCCTGGCAGCTATTTTAAAACCGCGGCCTCACATTTACTCGGGTTTCCGAGGACGTTTCACCGTCATTTACCACCACCGAGGTTCTTCATTACTATATACTGTGTAATGTACGTGCTTTTAAGGTGTGGACGTCGCGAGGTTTGTGGGTGTTTTCGGAGCGGTTTGTTCGGAACCCAACAATGGATGTCTTTGTGAAGGGTTAATTTAGTGGAGGGGAAACGTGAATCAAACAATACGAGCAGTTTATCGGCCGATCGACATCTCGAGCATGTGGATAACACAAATTCGATATCTCTATTATTCTGCTAACACTTAGAAATGAGAGGACGTTTGAGTTTAGAACTCGGAGCCCCCAGCAGAGCTCAAGGATCCATCTTTGTCCTTGTGTCCCCGCCCCCTGCGCCATTGGCTCCGCCCACAACTACGACGTGAAATCACCAGGTCCCATAAAAAAAAACTTGTTTAACTCACTCGGAATTTTGCTAAAATCACAAGACTCATTCGGTGGGAAAGAATTTAATTTCATTCTCATAACTGCTCGATTCGTTTGGTCGGAAGGGGGAATGAAGACCCCGACATGCTGCAATCGGTCTATGCGATCTGAAAACTTTCCAACAACTTAAGCTCTTAATAATAAAATTACAATTTTGATTTATTGTTCGATAAACCGGGTGACATGATGGCAGAAGGGTTATGCACTCTGCTCATTCCACTCTTAACTGTCTAGCCTAGGTACGAATCCCGACCCAGCTATAAACTGTCATCCTGGTGTTTCCCAGGCAGGGTGATTCGTGTGTGTGTGTGTGTGTGTGTGTGTGTGTGTGTGTGTGTGTGTGTGTGTGTGTGTGTGTCATCTCTTGAATGGATGTTAAACTAGGAGTCCCGTCTGCCAGCATAGGTTAGTGGATGTTAAAGATCCCATGGTGTCCTTCAAGAAGGGTAGGCGACCTATCCCTAGCACCGTGGCCAAAAATTCCAAAATTCCTGCCGTAACGTCGTGTTCCCCGGTGTCCTAAGGGAACGAAGTGCAGAAGGGTCAACCCCCTCCCCTTCCACACCCAAATGGCTGTCTCTGTGGCCCTTAGCTGGGCATACAGAGTGGTAGTAGTCGTGGTAGTAATAGTAGTAGTAGTGCTTTTGCTGGAAAGATAATAGAGGTTTGCGCTCACGACTCAGGAAAGTTCAGGCAAACATAAGTTTCCTATTTAATGTCACTCAACTTCCTCATCGATGCAAGTCCAAGGTTTGAACTGTAGTAGACAAGGTAGAGTATTTTAAAGAGAAAGCACTACCAAGACAAATGGAGAGTTAAAAGAACACCAAAAAACCCCAAAATTACACCTTCAAACAAATAATAGCAAAGTACCTTGTGGGGAAATACTACTAGGTGCATTATTTACTGTCCAGACTTCTTTAAAACCCCCGATATATTGGGACTACTAGCAACGGTACCCGCCCTATGGGTGGGGCTTCAATTGGGAGGCCCAAATGAAAAGGCAAAATATCAGAAATTGAAGGCTTTTTATTTTATTTTAAACGATTCATATAAACATCCGTTGAATCATATCACACACAAATCATCAAAATCTAAACAGTACATGGCGCCCATTTTGAAAAAAGATTGAATTCTGCAAAACGGAAGCGGCCGCTACACCTCTTTCTCAGTCGCACGTTTATGTGTGAAGAGTGCGCGCCGAATCTGTAACACGGAAGCGGCCGCTACACCCGTTTCTCAGTCGCTTTGCACACGTTGCCATGTTACTTTGGAGCCGCACGTTTATATAGGAAGAGTTTGTCAGGAGTCGATCTACTCTCTCCTGGTACGTAGAATAAACAGTATTTGTAGAATTTCAACAAAAGCCACATCACTGTTCATATCGGTAAATATTATTCCATCGTGTTTGGAAAAACTGGAAAATAAAAAAATTGGAAAACCTGAAAAATTGGAAAAACAATATAGCTTATTTTACTCCCAGTGGTCCCAGGAATACCCACCCAAAATATCGTTGCAATCTGTTTAGCCGTTTTTGCGGTACCTTCGAATGGACGGACGGACATTTGGTGAATTATAGTAAGATTGTGCCACCTTAAACTCAGAAGTGATTCATAAACGTAAACGTTCAAAACAACACTGCGTGACATTGCTTTCAATCTTCCCCTTTCTAGTTTTATACATTGCAAGTTTTGTAAATGCCAAAATAAAATTAACCAAGAGATCCCGTGGTCGACCTTTTCGTCACCGGGTGAGGCTTGGAGTAGAAAAGTGGCTCTTCCAGTAGGTCTTTCCTTGGGTGAGGACCATTTGTTCTGGTCATTTCAATTGCACACTCGGCCTTCAGCATTTCCTGATAGAAAGAAGGCAATGGGTCACTGGTTTTGGGAGTCGATACTGATTATTTTTGCCTTTTATACCCTAGGCCAAGCACTTTACTGAAAAAGTACGATGCCAGCGTGCACCATTGTGGTGTTGGGTTTGCATCAAGGTATCGTTTAATTGCCTGTAGGTGTAAAAGTGGCTTCGAAGGCAGGGAAAGCCTTGTGCACCTTCAGCAAGAGGCACGCCAGGATTCCGAGAGATACCCAATGCTTCCCATTCCAGAAGCAGTCCACGAACTTCCTTTGCATCTTAGTCAGAAACCAATCAGGAATACTTATGCAAGAAAGCCTGAACAACAGTTTGGGAAGGACAAATTGTTTCAGTAAAAGAGTTCACCCATGTAAAAATAGCATCCATAATAATCCATTCCAATCTCTCAGCTTCACCTGTATTTTTTTCCTCCAGAGTGCTCGGATAGTGAATTGATGAGCAATAATTATGAGAGATTGACAAATTCACCCCCAAACATTTAACTTCATGATGACTCCATGTTAATTGCTGAAACAGCATAGGGAGTTCGCCAATCTGCATTGCTCCAACCAGTAGTCCAGAGCGCTTCTGTCCATTTATTTTAGCAGATGATGCTGCCGAGTAGATTTGCTTAGTCATAAACTGTTTGCATGTCTCTTGCACTTCCCACAAACACAAGAACATCATCAGCATAAGCAGAAAGAATGAATCAACCAGTACTGCACAGCACATTGACACCGGTTAATCTTCGCCTCATCGGGCAGAGACACGACTCAATACACTGGGAATACAGCTGGCCAGACAGAGGACATCCTTGCCTTATTCCACTCTCAAAAGATGAAGGTGCGAGTAAGGAACCATTAACTTTAATGGGTCACTCTGCAGAATGGAAAGTGTCCGAAGCATACCTACATATCTCATCCATAACCCAAAGGATAGCAAGGTCTCAGAGGTAGGCATGGTTCACTCGGTCAAATGTTTTATCTTGATCTGAAGAGGAATCCAATTTGAGTTTTAGTCATGTCCGCATAGTGTATCAAGTCCGTGACCAGAGACAAATCATATATTGTTCTGCTAGGGGCAGCATATGATTGGTCAGACCACTAATTTTGTCAAAATAGGTCCCATACGATTTGACAACACTTTTGCCATTATTTTGCAGTCCTTACATAGCAGACACCGGATGATAGTTCCTCATGTCTCTCAAGTCTCCCTCCTAAGGAATCAAAGCCAAGATTGCTTGATGCCAAGACTGTGGCATTTGGCTTGCATCACATGCTTCCTGGGCTACACTTAGATAGTCAAGTCTGATCAGATCCCAGACCTTTTTGTAGAACTCGCAAGATAGGCCATCAATTCCATGGTACTTATCTAGCACCAGACTCTGTAGAGCAGTTGTAAATTCACCCAGAGTCAAAGGAGCCTCTAGTAGTTCTCGGTCCTCTGGAGCATCGACTGGGAGGCTATTCCACAAAGTGCCACAAGCATTAGCGTCCACACTTTTCCCCCAAGTACAGCTGCACATAAAAGGCTCATTCATTCATGAACACTTCTGCAATTATTGAGTGCAGAGCCATTTTCAGCCAGAACACTGCACACAGTTTTAGATCAACTTTTGCATCTTTCCAAAGCTTTAATATAGTTCAGGGAGTAATCATCTTCGAATAGTAGCTGCAACCGAGTGTGCACATACGCTCCCCAGGCCTTCGTACTGCTACACACTTTCAGGATGTTCCAATCTTTTTATTCGTACCTATGCAATTCAGCAGGGGTAAGTGTTGTCAGGCGACGCTCGAGATGCAACAGCTCCTCCTCTCCTTATCTCCATCCCAAGTGTTTTGCTCATTCTGTATGAATACTCCTGGCACAACAATTTCAGCCATACCTTCCCCACATCCCACCAGAGTCCAAGCGAGCACAAATCTCCTTTTTTTTGTTTCTCCAAGCTAGCCAAAAGTTATGTGGAGGAGGATAACCACCCCACAGGATGTATCTGTTAAGTGAATGATATACGCTGATCCTTGCCATTGACTTCTCCTGGTGTTGGCTGGTGTTGGCTTAGCGGTTAGGGTGCCGGCTTGGGATCCTAGGATCCTGGGTTCGAATCCCGGTCAATCGCTGAATTAACGCCAGGGGGGTTGACTCAGCCTGTCATCCTTCGGAGGTTGGCAAATTGAGTAGCAGCTTGCTGGGTTGAATGATCACGGTGTGTACCCCGATTTAGAATAGGTACACCGTATCCCTGCACATCGTAAGAGGTGACCAAGGGTTGGCATCAGGAAGGGCATCCGGCCATAAAAACGTTGCCTCAAACAGGGAACCATGATTGTCATGGGGCCCGCAAGGGCCGCTCTAGCGGGGAAAACCCCCGAAAACCCCCTAACCCCCGCTCTAGCGGGGAAAATGGCCTTAAAACGATCATTCATTCATTCATTTTTGCCATTGATTTCTCCATCGGAAAGCATCAACCCGAGTTGTGTGAGTCTCTTATAGAAAGGCTACTCCAAGTTTCTCCTTCAAACAGAGGGACAATACTTGATGCACCTGGAATGCGTCTTTACATCCATTGACGTTGAATGATCCGAGACGAAAACCTATTGCCGGCATTATATAAATTAAAGTTCTACGTTTTTCTAAAGTAGAAAAACCCAGCATAAGTCAGTTCATTCTTAGACCCATAAATCAACAGCTGTGAAATAAACTTCCTCTGACTTGGACTTGTTCAGCTGAGCCTGAAGCCTTACTTTTGTGTCCTTCTCTTCTCAGTATATTCAGAGAATGAATGAGTAAATTGTAGTCTTTCCACCTTTTTAAGGCAGTTTCAACTTTCTTCCTATTATGTAAACCTTTTTCAAGGAACTCTAGAATTTCATTGCCAGGAATACAAGAAAGATGCTCTGAAGGCAGTTCCGACTCAAAGGTCATCATCGCTCCTTGATCTCCTTCCCAGTCCCTAATGCTCTCCTCGTCGTCACTGTCTGGGTTCTCTCCCCTTTGTTTTGTCTTCACTGTGTGCCTCAGCCTCAACCTCTACCTCATCGTTATTTAAAACAGGCTTAGCAGAGGCTTCTGGCAACACAGTTGAAACTTCCTCTGGTATTACTGATGCAGTTATTGCTGCCCCGCGAGACAAAGCTGTGGGAATTGAGGATGCTAATTCCAAGGGAACAACAAGTTCATATATTTGAGGTGTTTTGGTGAGGTCGGTGAGGTCGAGTCGACTGTCGACTTCCCTCAGTGCATCCTATGGATGCAGAGGAAATACTTAGTACCTCAATCCATCCAGGCGAGGCCTCAGACGTTTGTATGATTGGTTCTTTTAGTATGCTTGCTTCAACAGAAATGAACTTTTCAGTTTCAATTGAGCATTCAATGATGTTCCTTCTTTCAGAACTGCCACTGTGGATGTAGCTTCAATTGGTTTATTGTGAAGGTTTATTGTGAAGTTTAATTGCAGTTGTTGTTGGTGCAATGGGATGTACCATCTTCACAACAGACTTCTCAGGCTCCGTTGACTCTGCCAAGTTAGGAGATGTCACCTCACCGGGTCGGTTGTCATTACCATAATGGGTTTGGTTGATGGATACTTTACTTCTCTTTTTACGCTTTGCCAGGTCAGTAGCTGCACTTGTCAGCAGATTACATTCATGATCTGGTACCCAAGTTCAAGTAACTATCTCTTCTTTCATTCAGGTTGAATACCTAACTCTACCTTTTCCTGAGCACTTGACTGTGCTGATCGTTTTGCCATGTCATTATCAGTTGTATCTTCACAATTATCAACATGGTCACCATGCCCCTCATCTTCTGGATCTAATTTTCTCTTCTGTGCTCTTTTCCCTTTTTCTAACTTTACCATCTACCATTGGTCTGTGGATGAGGGTAAGCCAGGGCCAGGACATGGCACAGAAGCTTCTGAAGTGCTACTTTCTTCTTCCTTTGACTGTTCAAGCTCCCGAGGAGCAGAAACTTCCTTTAAGAAAGTGGGGCAGTCTGCTCTCAGGTAATCCTTTGCCTTACAAATATGACAACAAGGTTAATTTGTCATATAAATGACCTTACAATTCCTGCCTTCAAACGGAATGACAAAGGACCCCTCCAATTCCGTGTCATTGTACAGGTCAATGGAAACTTGTCTTTTAAAAGACAATATATGACGTAGTGCAGGCTCAAGACATCCAAGAGGCACAGGCCCAATGTGTGATCTTAGCACCCCCAATCGCTCCAAGAATGGCACAGCCACGTGATCGGAAATAAAGGGAGGCATGTTAGAGAGTATGATTCATGTTCCAAGGCTCGAAGTGGTTCTACTTGGACAAACAACTCTCCGACAACAATGCCTTTCTCTATCATCTTATTCACTGCAGCCTCGGATTTAAGGAAGAGCACAGCTCTTCCATACATTTTCAAGGCTGCAACTATTACTGTGAACCAACTACAATGGCCATTGCACTCACATACGCTTCCATTTGGGTAGTTTGTCCCAACTCACATCTCAAGCCATGTTTCCTTGTCAAGGACTGAAACGGGTATGCTTTGTTTTTCACACCTGCACCACACGTGGTAGCAACAACATCAGCCCACTCGCTATTCATTCGCATGATTCAAAAATAATTAATTAACCAAGGTTACAAAAACGTGTTATTAATTCAATAACACTCTCGGTCACCACAGTGTGCAAATTCAGCACACTAAATGATTAAATCAAACATCAAAAAGATCGCTATGTAGTTTAGTGATAACGCCACAATCGGGCGTAACGGGTCCCACAGAGGCGCGGCCAAGCCGCAGCTAGGCCTGAAGACAAAAGGACTGATTAAATCAAACAGATGATACAAATAAAATAAGATGAGAGCGATGCGACTGTCACCGGTAGATACCCTCGTTCACTGTCCTAAAAATAAACAAGTTTGATTGAAATCCCTTCAGCTGTTTTCATGTATCACATTTTCACCAGACAGGCAGGTTTCACATCGGATTGGTGAAGTGGTTTCAGAGAAGGGAATTTTTTTTTAAATATCGGCTTTCAAGCTAATATGGCTGCCACATCACGTGATATATGACCTTTAAAATGTACACTCTGCATATGCATTGGTAGGGGATCATGTTTGTGAAGTTTTGTGTTGATCGGACATGATTAGTTTTTCTATCGAAGATGGCTGCCAAACCACGTGATGTACGACATCATCATTTTCAAACAATGTGCAACAACGGTGTTAGATGACATTTGTAAAATTTCGCATTGCGGATTTCACATTTTCCGGTTTCAGAGATAATTATTTCACATTTTCTTTCAACCCAATATGACTGCCAAATCATGTAGCCCATGATGTCATAAATTTAATATTTCGAAACAAATGGGTAATAGTTCATGTGCACGCAATTTCAGGTTTTTAGGATAAGGAATTCGATTAAAACATTTTTGGCTGGTATACCACTTCAACTATGATGTCATCATTATCATGCTTTTGTTCCCCATTTGGACTACTTGGCAATGTCCCAAGTTTCAAATTTTTTCATTCAGCTGTTTCTGAGAAATAATTTTCCATTATTTGCGTTTAATAAAAGATGGCTGCCATACCACATGACCTATGATCAGTGGCGTAGTGATGGTTTGTGGTGCTCGTGGCAAAGGTCAAAAATAACGCCCCCTGCAGGGAAAGTCAAACGGAAAATTTCCTGTTTCTAAACACGTGCCGTGTTAAGGTGTATAGAGCAGTTTAATAAGTCCTTCCATGGCATGGTATTCCTATGACAAAATAAATAACAAAAACAATGACAACATTGTAACAAAGCAGTTATTAACACTAATAATATTAACAACAATAATAATATTCGTACCATTTGGCAATAATAAAACGAACGTATAATCCCCGCTCTGGTGCAAGCATACCTGGGCTTGGTGAAAGGTAAACTAGTGCTGAAGCAGTAGAGCAGGCAGGTATGCTACAAGGCCGTTAACAAAAACTACATAAAACATGCATGCAGCAAGGTGTGGTATTTCTATGGCCTAGAGACTAGAGCTGATGAGACAGAGCAGCAGAGGAAGGAGCGGAAGTTAAAGAACTCACTTGACACGTGATCCTGGCCGTCACTGATTGTGACATAACACCGTGAGATATCTCGATATGATCGACGTAATGACATAATAAACGTCCAACAGTTACACCCCTCCACCCCTTGGGCCAATGGGCGATCTCCACGTTACCGAGTGCATAATTATTAAACCTCATTATACAAGATAAGAGATCTACGCAGAAAGCAGCTCGATCATTACTAATACTGGAACAAGGATTTATTTACTGTGCGAGGTGATAGAAATAGTAAATCGGAAAAAAGTGAATCCGGATGGAAAGGAGTTTGTAAACGTCGACATGACAAATTGACACATAGCACGGAGTTTAAACTGTAAAACGTGGACCTGAAAGTTGCTTCTCGTGATGTCACGAGTTCATTGTATTATAATTTATATACAATACAACCAAATGGAGCATGAAAACGGTTTTTTGAGGGTATCATTTGGCGCCTTATCCACTTCGCGCCTGGTACGGTCGCCCCCTCCGCCCCGCACCCCCCCCCCCCCCCCATTGCTACGCCACTGCCTATGATGTCACAATTATCATAAAAAACGCTCTGCGTGGGTGTCACTCCTACCCTTAATGTTTTGTCTCAATCGGACATGTGGTTGCTGACAATAACGAGGTTTAGCCCTTACGGACAGACAGACAACCCAAAAACAGGCCATCTTCGGGGGCAGAGGCATAAAAATGAACCAACTCGGTTCAGGTAACGTAAACAAAACAAAAATAGAAACGAAACCGGAGGTGGATTAGGAGGAAATGTCGAATAGTGGTACAGCTCTAGGAGCAACAAAATGGCGTGGCATAGTAGTCGTAGTAGTAGTTGTTGTTCAATAAACATCGTTAAAAAGGTAAACTACAACAGTATTCGGTAGAGTGTATACCTCTGCGAGGCTATCAATAGGCTTCTTGCTTGTGACCAACTACCATTTGCTGAAGTTTCATGAAGATCGGTTTACAATTTTTACCTGTAGGCGATTGACATACAAACAAACAAACAAAAGAGATAGGCAGATGACAGAGACAGACAGAAGTAAAACGGAACTCTGCAGATCACATACCTGTGCCGGGCTGAACAGTTTACCTTTTGTATCCCACTGATAAATGGAATCTGGATCCGGACCTGAACCAACATTTAATCGGCTTATTCTTGTCAACGACCCAACGTATCCACCAAGTTTTGGCATAATCGGTCCACAACTTTTTGAGATACCAAGTTCTATATCGTTTTTGGCCCCTTCTCTCATTGGTGACGAATCACTTTAACAATTAAAAACAAGTAAATGAAAAAACATGTTTTAGGGCGACACACTTTGATTTATTTTTTAAAGTTTTAAACCTATTTTTTTTAAATTCTTTTTTTTTTTAATTCTTTTTAAATTATAATTTGGTAGATGAAAATGTACCAGAAAAGAGGCCCACGGATCAAATTTCAGCTCTCTAGGACGTATGGAACCTAGAAAACGTACGGCTCAAATATTTGAAACGGGACAAACAAACAAAGTTCAGATGAAGTTCAACAAAGTTCAGATGAAGTTAAATAAAAGTGTGTAATAAAAGTGTGTAAAAACTCTGGTGTCCGGATCCGGATCTTCACCAAAATCTAATTATTTTGGCCTCGTCGCATACCCAACCTGCCTGTCAAATGTCTTCCAAATCCATCCATAACCTCGAGATATCCAGCTCACAAGCCAACAGGGGTGAAAGAATACCTTCGGTGGCACAGGTAATAACGTGTTTCGATAATCAACACGTGGTATATATAACTGCAGGTGTGAAGACATTGCGAGGAAATAAATGTTAAAGTGGAAGGAAGGAAAAATTGCAGAACAAAGCAGGGGTAGGGTGGGGA
Organism: Myxine glutinosa; assembly: GCF_964187855.1. Lineage (NCBI taxonomy): Eukaryota > Metazoa > Chordata > Myxini > Myxiniformes > Myxinidae > Myxine > Myxine glutinosa. The sequence goes on along the minus strand of NC_136272.1, from coordinate 68,263,459 downwards.
TACCAGGTCAACATCTCCGCAATATGTCTACAAATTCCATTTCGACTTCCAAAATCGGTCAATCAAATCAATAGAAGGTGCAACACCATTTTTAACTTCGTAAAAGGTCAAATGTGCCTTCAGTCAGACCAAAGTACAAACTTTTTAAACAGAGCGTTTTTTTCAGTCTTCACTAAATGATTGTATTTATAACTACACAGGTGAATAGGTGATCCACGACACACGCATGACTTTACATGACCGACGGATCAAGCAAGGAAATCCGACGCAGTCGAACCCCATTCGGCCTATCATGCCTGGGCTTTACCAACACCAGATTAAATAAATCCGTCAAAACTACTTCATTGGAGAGGGGGATGAGGGGGAGGATGAGAAAAGTGGAGCAGGCTCAGGGATATCAACAGGGGGAGGAGGATGGGGTGGGTGTGCGAGGAGGATGGGGTGGGTCTGGTAGGAGAACGTGCTTCTTAGGGGAAAGAATAAACAACACCAACCACACACTATCCCTTGATGATACGTACTCGCATACAGAATGTAAAACTGGGTAGGAGATTCACATTTCACCACGACAATGATCCGAATCACGAAGCGAAAGCCACAATGGAGTGGCTGAACAAGAAGAAAATAAATGTTCTTCAGTGGCCCAGTCGAAGTCCTGACTTGAACACAATTGAACATTTATGGCGAGACTTGAAGATCGCATTCCATTGACGATCCCCATCAAAATTGGCAGAGCTCGAACAAGTTTCACATGAAGAATGGGCAAATATTTCACCATTTCACTGCACAAATCTGGTAGACACCTCCCCAAAAAGACTCGTAACAGTCGTTACTGAAAAAGGTACTTCCACCAAGTACTGACCAAAGGGGCTGAATACTTTTGAAACCAGTGAATGATTTGATTACTTCTTGATTATTAAGTGATTTGATTAAGTGTATTCCACCTTTGGTGGAGGTTATGTTTTCACCCCTGTCTGTTTGTTTGTTTGTTTCTTTGTCTGTCAACAAGATATCTCAAAATGTTGTCGACGGATTCGGACGAACCTTTTTTTTTTGTTTTTGTACACAAGATCGAGGCTCCTGTAAGAGCTAACATCAATCACAAAACAAAACAAAAGGACACACAAAACATACAATAAAGGGAGCGGAAGACAAGATGGGGAGAGAGAGGGAAGCACACAATGACAACAGCAGAGAACAGGGACATCGGGAGATCTGTGGGAGGGAGAGGGCTTGGGGGGGAGGAGGCATGGGAATGGGTGGGAGAGGGGTGAAAGGGGTGGGGGGGGGGGGGTGGGAGAGGTATGAAACACATGGACACTGCTAGGACTTCCAGGAAATAAGTCGGCAGTTCAAAAAAGTGTATCTGGGGTGAATTAACGGGGGTAGAAAAGGTCAAAGTTTTGGATGGGGGAAGATAAGAGATGGTGGTGAACAGCTGTTTTAAAGACCTGGAGGGAGGAGTGGGATTGAAGAGAGTGAGGGAGTTTGTACCAGAGGTGGGAGTAAAAAGGAATGAAGGAGTGAAGGTGAACAGAGAATCTTCATTTTGGCAATTTCACCAGAAGAGGGTTGCTGGCAGATCTTGTGCGACCTGTAGGAATATTTGGGGACAGAGCACAGACAGAGCTGGGGGAGCTAGGCCGGATAGGAGTCGGTATAACTTGGCGGAGAAGTTGCGTATGTGACAAGGACGAATTGATTCAATTTTGGTGAAGATCTGAATATGGATTCGGATACGAGAATTATTTCATTTTTGGAGTGATTCTTCACCATTGCATGATGGGGCTAAAACCGATACATAGCAGGATATCTCAAAAAGTTATGAACAGATTTGGACAAAACTTGGTGGAGAGGTTGGGTGTGTGACAAGAACGATCTGGTGAAGATCTGAAAATGGATTCAGAAACAAGCGTTATTTAATTTTTAAGTCGAGATCTTGGGAATCACCAAGATTAATAAATCACCATTGAGAGATCAGGGAAAAGCGATTATATAACATGATATTTAAAAGTCAACCTAGGCCCAGAATCAATATCGAAAACCTGGCGCTGTATCCTCTCTATGGCGGATGTAGTGTGAGATGTGGTAACTATAACTGCCTCACTAAATTTCTGTGCAGTGTTAACTACCTCCTTTGTTTGATATATAATTTATCCCCACACAAATACAACATAAAACCCTGTTTTATTTGGCTTTCAACTACCCTGCCTGATTTCCCCCTTCCCCATATGTATTACCATACCAGATCCTTCTCATGTGTGACATGATCCAAGATTCTCTCTTGCATCATGTAATCTCTATTTTCATCACTAGTGAGCACCCTTCCCTCTGGGCGGGAGTACCCATGTCAGCCCACCGAATATGGATGGCCGCTTCGTGGAAATGTAAAATTGTAAAATTGTCAAAGAAATGTAAAATTGTAAAATTGTCAAGGATGGCACCACGATTAATATAGTAATCACCAGGATGAGTCATGAGATGAGGAAAGCATGGGACAAAGACGCCGCACCATAATCACCAATGTCGCACCGTAATCACCAACATTGCACCATAATCATCAATATCACACCAATAATCCGCAATATCACACCATAATCACCAATATCGCACCATAATCACCAATATCGCACCATAATCACCAATATCGCACCATAATCACCAATATCGCACCATAATCACCAATATCGCACCATAATCACCAATATCGCACCATAATCACCAATATCGCACCATAATCACCAATATCACACAATAATCACCAATATCGCACCATAATCACCAATATCGCACAATAATCACCAATATCACACCATAATCATCAATATCACACCATAATCCACAATATCACACCATAATCACCAATATCGCACCATAATCACCAATATCGCACCATAATCATCAATATCGCACCATAATCCGCAACATCGCACCATAATCACCAATATCGCACCATAATCCGCAATATCGCACCATAATCACCGATATCGCACCATAATCACCAATATCACACCATAATCACCAATATCACACCATAATCATCAATATCACACCATAATCCGCAATATCGCACCATAATCCGCAATATCGCACCATAATCCGCAATATCACCATAACCATATTTGTATCCATTTGTATCCATATTTGTATCCAATCCGCAATATCACCATATTTGTATCCATGGAAATCTCCACGCATGGCTGGCGGACTTCCACTCTGGTCGTAGTCAACGTGTGGCCCTGAATGGGTTTCTCTCATCTCCTCTTCCTGTTCAGGCTGGAGTTCCCCAAGGTAGTGTTCTGGGCCCTGTGCTTTTTCTGGTCTTCATCAATGATCTCTCTGACTCTCTTGAAAATCCTCTCTATCTCTTTGCTGACGACTCAACTCTCTGTCGCTCCATTCCTCATCCCTCAGATCGGCAGTCTGCAGCCTCCTCACTCTCTGCAGATCTGGAGAAAATCAGACTGGGCAAACAAATGGAACATGTCTTTCAATCCTGACAAATCTCACACTCTTACGATGTCTCTCCGAAAAGACCGACTGGACAACCCTCCCATCCACTTTCTGAATAATCCTCCAATAAGTTCTGTCACTCAATCTTTTGGGTCTCACTATCTGCCATGATCTTTCCTGGGAAAACCACATTTCAAATCTGGCCTCCAAAGCCAGTCGCCGACTGGGCATCCTCCATCGTGCGAAGTCCTTCCTTGGTAAACCTGAGCTCCTCACCACTTACAAGGCTTTCATCCGCAGCTCTATGGAATACTGCTCTCCCCTCTGGTCTGGTGCTCCTGCCTCACACCTAGCTCGTCTTCACGCTGTTGAAACCAAAGCGTTCAGAATCATTGGAATCTCCCACGATGAAGTTAACTCCAAGGGCCTTTCACTCACTCACCGCAGGCAGGTTGGTGGTCTTTCCGTCTTCTACCGACTCCTCTCTGGCCTTGCCCCCCCCCCCCCAGCTCTCTCTGGGCTCTGTCCCCCAAATATTCCTACAGGTCGCACAAGATCTTCCTGCAACCCTCTTATGGTTAAACTGCCAAAATCAAGACATTCTGCTCACCTTCACTCCTTCATTCCTCTTTTCTCCCGCCTCTGGAACAAACTCCCTCACTCTCTTCAATCCCACTCCACCCTCCAGGTCTTTAAAACAGCTGTTCACCACCATCTCTTATCTTCCCCCATCTCTTATCCTTGAACTTTTCTACCCCTGCTAATTTCGGTCCCCTTTTGTTTTATACCTCTCCCCCCCCCCCCCCTTCCCATGCCTCTTCCCCCCAAGCCCTCTCCCTCCAATACTTCTCCCTGCTCTCAAATGTTGTGTTTGTGTGCTTCCCCTTCTCTCCCCATCTTGTCTTCCACTCCCTCTTTTTATATATTTTGTTTGTCTGGTTGATTTGTTTGTGAAATAAATGTTAGCTCTTTCTCGAGCCTCGATTCAGTATACAAAAAAAAAAATAATAATAATAATAATAATCTGCAATATCGCACCATAATCACCAATATCACACCATAATCACCAATATCGCACCATAATCACCAATATCGCACCATAATCACCAATATCGCACCATAATGATCAACATGGCACCATAATCACCAATATCACACCATAATCGCCAATATCACACCATAATCACCAATATCACACAATAATCACCAATATCACACCATAATCACCAATATCACATCCTATTCACCAATATCGCACCCTATTCACCAATATCGCACCATAATCACCAATATTGCACCATAATCACCAATATCGCACCATAATCACCAATATTGCACCATAATCACCAATATTGCACCGTAATCACCAATATCGCATCGTAATCATCAATATCGCACCATAATCACCAATATCACACCATAATCACCAATATCACACCATATTCACCAATATCGCACCGTAATCACCAATATCGTACCGTAATCACCAATATCGCAGCCTAATCACCAATATCACAGCGTAATCACCAATATCGCACCGTTTTTTTTTTGTTGTTTTTGTTTTGTATACAAGATCGAGGCTCGTGAAAGAGCTAACATTAATCACACAAAAAGACAAACCGACACACAAAACACAAAAAACAAGGGGAGCGGCAGACAAGATGGGGAGAGAGGGGGAAGGACACAAAAGAGAGGGGGAAGAGGGGGAAGGACATAAACACAACATTTGAGAGCAGGGACATCGGGAGGACTTGGGGGGAGGTGGGAGAGGATTAAAACATATGAACACTGCAAGGACTCTGGGGTGAATTACCGGGGGTAGAGAAGATCAAGGTTTTCGATGGGGGAAGATAAGAGATGGTGGTGAACAGCTGTTTTAAAGACCTGGAGGGAGGAGTGGGATTGAAGGGAGTGGGGGAGTTTGTTCCAGAGGCGGGAGAAAAGGGGAATGAAAGAGTGAAGGTGAGCAGAGAGCCTAGACTTTGGCAGTTTAACCATAAGAGGGTTGCAGGCAGATCTTGTGCGACCTGAAGGAATATTGGCGGGACAGAGCACAGAGAGAGCTGGGGGAGCAAGGCCGGAGAGGAGTCGGTAGAAGACAGAAAGACCACCAACCTGCCTGCGGTGAGTGAGTGAAAGGCCCTCGGCGTTGACTACATCGCAGGAGATTCCAATGATTCTGAAAGCTTTGGCCTCAACAGCGTGAAGCCGAGCAAGGTGTGAGGCAGGAGCACCAGCCCAGAGGGGGGAACAGTATTCCATTGAGCTGCGGATGAAAGCCTTGTATGTGGTGAGGAGCTCAGGTGTGCCAAGGAAGGACTTCGCACGACGGAGGATGCCCAGTCGGCGACTGGCTTTGGAGGCCAGCTTGGAAATGTGGTTTTCCCAAGAAAGATCATGGCAGATAGTGAGACCCAAAAGCTTGAGCGACAGAACTTCTTGGAGAGGATTGTTGAGAAAGTAGATGGGAGGGTTGTCCAGTCGGTCCTTTCGGAGAGACATTGTAAGAGTGTGAGATTTGTCAGGATTGAAAGACATGTTCCACTTGTTTGACCAGTCTGTGATTTTGTCCAGGTCTGCAGAGAGTGAGGAGGCTGCAGACTGCCGATCTGAGGGATGAGGAATGGAGCGACAGAGAGTAGAGTCGTCAGCAAAGAGATAGAGAGGATTTTCAAGAGAGTCAGAGAGATCATTGATGAAGACCAGAAAAAGCACAGGGCCCAGAATACTACCTTGGGGAACTCCAGCCTGAACAGGAAGAGGAGATGAGAGAAACCCATTCAGGGCCACACGTTGACTACGACCAGAGAGGAAGTCCGCCAGCCATGCGTGGAGATTTCCATGGATACCAAAGGAGGAGAGTTTGGAGAGCAGAGCAGGGTGCCAGACCGTATCGAAGGCACGTGAAATGTCAAGGGAGACAGCTCTAATTTCCTGTTTGGCGTTGAGGACCTCCATCCATTGTTGAGAAAGCAGAAGCAGCATGTCCAGAGTAGAGTGACCAGGTCTGAAACCAAATTGATGATCAGAGATCAAGCCATTGGAGAAGAGGAAAGATTTAATATCTGAAGCAATGATGGATTCCATGACTTTGCTGATAATTGGGAGAAGGCTGATTGGTCTGTAGTTGCTGGGATCTGTTTTTGCACCTTTTTTGTGCAAAGCGGTGATGTTGGCTGATTTCCAAGCAGATGGCAGATGACCTTGAGCAAAGGAGAGGGTGAAGAGAACAGAAAGAGGGAGTGAAAGAGCAGAAGAACATGATTTTAGGACCCGTGGGCTGATGCCATCAGGACCAGTTGCAGAATCAGAGTCGAGGGTTGACAGAAACTTTTCCACCTTGTCAGGAGGAAAGGACACAGAGTCCAGGAGCAGCTGGGTACGACTGGGTACGGTGGATACAGAGAGGGATGGGTTTGGGACACAAGATTTAGAGGCAAACACAGAGTTGAGGCCGTAATCACCAATATCGCACCGTAATCACCAATATCGCACCATAATCACCAATATCGCAGCATAATCGCCCATATCACACCGTAATCACCAATATCACAGCGTAATCACCAATATCACACCATAATCAACAGTATCGCACCATAATCACCAATATCGCACCATAATCACCAATATCGCACCATAATCACCAATATCGCACCATAATCACCGACATTGCACCATAATCACCAATATGGCACCATAATCACCAATATCGCACCAATATCGCACCATAATCACCAATATCGCACTATAATCACCAATATCGCACCGTAATCACCAATATCGCACCATAATCACCAATATCACACTGTAATCACTGGTCACACCATAATCACCAATATTGCACCATAATCACCAATATCGCACCATAATCACCAATATCACACCGTAATCACTGGTCACACCATAATCACCAATATCACACCATAATCACCAATATCACACCGTAATCACTGGTCACACCATAATCACCAATAAAATTTTTTTTTTTTTAAACCACTTTTAGAGGCCATTTTTCCCCGCAAGCGGGGGTTGGCCTTTTTTCGGGAACCGTGGTTGTTGTTGTTTTTCGGTCCCCTTTTTGAAGCAATGTTTTACGGCCGGATGCCCTTCCTGACGCCAACCCTTTTTGCCGCCTTTAACGACAAACAGGGAATTACCAGTGAACTGGTCCTCAATTAGCCGACCTCGGAAGGATGACAGGCTGAGTCAACCCCCCTGGCGTTAATTCAGCGATGACCGGGATTCGAACCCAGGATCCTAGGATCCTAAGCCGGCACCCTAGCCGCTAGCCCAACACCAGGGTAAAAACCATAATAAATCAAACCATAATCACCAATATCGCACCATAATCACCAATATCACACTGTAATCACTGGTCACACCATAATCACCAATATCACACCATAATCACCAATATCGCACCATAATCACAAATATTGTAATCACCGCTGTGAGAGGTGAGGGAACAAGAGGTGAGGGAATCAGAGGTGAGGGAACAAGAGGTGAGGGAATCAGAGGTGAGGGAACAAGAGGTGAGGGAACAAGAGGTGAGGGAATCAGAGGTGAGGGAATCAGAGGTGAGGGAACAAGAGGTGAGGGAACAAGAGTTGAGGAAGCAAGATGTGAGGAAGCAAGAGGTGAGGAAACAAGAGGTGATGAAACAAGAAGTGAGGAAACAAGAGGTGAGGCAACAAGAGGTGAGGAAACAAGAGGTGAGGAAACAAGAGGTGAGGAAACAGGTGAGGAAACACGAGGTGAGGCAACAAGAGGTGAGGAAAGCGTGTGATTTGCCACACCACCTCGACAGACTGTTGTTTGTTGACGCAGATAGACACCATAACAATAGACACAAATAAAAATGCTGGGAAAAATGGTCAAATCCAATTGGTCAATGCTCTGACCCATCGAAGAGTGCATATTGCTGACATTGCTACAGCCACACAACCTCTATTTATTAGTCCCCTACCGGTGTACACCGGAGGGGACTATAGGTTTCCACGCCGTCCCTCCGTCTGTCAGTCCGTCAGTCCGTCACGCAAAGAACAGTTTTCCGGACTTTTTTTCTAAACTCTTAATGCTAATGATTTAAAACTTGGCACATCGTTTCCTCATGATAAGTTACAGATCGAGTTCGAACTTCACGACGTTTCGATCATTTTTGACAAAGTTATGGCACTTTGAACTTTGGGAATTCTGATAATTCTGATGAGCCTTAACTCAGTGCCATTTTAAGTTTTAATTTCCTTTAAAAAAGATTTTCTCTGCAATAATTGGACCGATTGAGATCACATTTTCACCATAGGAGGGACTCGGTCTGTAGAATATTTTAATGGTAATTATGACGTCACAGATCACGTGGTTCGGGCATCATATTGTTTTTCGTGAAAACACGAAAACCCCTTTTTCTCTGCAACGGCTGAACAGATCGAGGCCAAACTTTGCAGGCAAATTTGCATACCCATGACGAACAAAAACGTCAGCGAGCATGACGTCATGCGTCACATGGTTTCAGAGTTATGACGTTTTTAAGCATGAACATTTAAAACCGAGCCCCTCCCTCATTTTTGATCCAATCAAGGGAAAACTTCACAGATCTGTTCAGCATGTCAGTCTACTAAAATGTCCTTTTGGAATTTGCGATAGCTCACGTGGTTTCGCAGATATCGTTAATTAAACGAAAATATTTTTAAAATGGATATCTCTTGAATCGCTTTATTGATCGACGTGAAACTTCATACTATAGTAGAAGTCATGAAGGGTAACAAGTGTGCAAAATTTCAAGATGATTGGATGTACGGTCTGGAAGCTAGAAGTTGTTATTTCGTGAAGAAGAAGAGGCGTCAAGTGTGCGGATTTAATTATTTATCACATGTACAGACTGAAAGCATCGTTGGACACGACCTGTCGCGGTCATTTTAACCTCAAATAAAATTCTAATTTAAGATTTGTCAATAGCTGAGGTATATTAACAAACGAATCAAACAGATTTGGTCAAATTCTGACTTTTTTTAACTCGATCGCATTTGACAGAGTTGTGACAAGCTGAGGAAGAATAAACCTCGCATTGGCTTCTCCAATGTGCCATAAAAAAATGGATATCTTCTGAATTGCTAGTACCTCAGACCGTGAGTTGGTAATAATCTACGTATATAATAATAGCGTAAGGACTCGACTTTGTTATCCCTTTTACGCCGCACCCAGTGACCCGATGCCTATGGCACTAATGGATTTACGATCTACGAACCGCGCTCTTTGTTTATCACGTACAGCCATACTCGAAAAATCTGAATTAGCCGACGTTGGGGCCCAAAAGCATCCGATTAACTGCCCATACGACGCCATCTTATTGGCGTCTGCTGGGTGAAGGCGAAGCAAGCCGTCCGCTGATTGGACAGTCGAAGGCGACAGCAAGCCATCCACTGAGTGGACAATCCCAGAGTGGTGCTATGCCGATTCCTATTACGAATCCATTCATTTTTCAAAAGTATATCGTAGCGTTGTCATTTAAGTAGATTGCAATAAATACGTTGTTCATATACGCACTCTTCATTCTCATCTTTCTTCCTAACTCTTACTCGGACAAGCAAATCCCCTATGCCATCCATAATGGTACACTCTATCCATACACCACATCCTCCCTTCCATGGATGTTCCACAGGTTTCGGCTAGTTTATATAATTCACACAGTGCAATACGTGCAGGCCGCTCCACGGAGCGACCTTGCGGGCTTATCAACGAGGCGAGGCGTGACACGCGTGTCTCAGCATCTCAGATCAAGTTTGAAAACCAGCATCAACCGTGCATAAATTTGCATATTCGATCATTTTTGACAAAGTTATGGCACTTTGAACTTTGGTAGGGGACATGTATTGCAGCGCAATACTCAGAATGCTTGTTATATATAGTACATTCCTATACCCATTCCCAGCACCTTACATTTATTTATGTTAAACCTTCTGCCAATCTTTTGCCCAAACAATGAAAGTATCTAGACTTTCTTGAATCTGATCACCATCCTCTCTACTTCTGATCACATTACCTTCAAGATTTGTATAATTTGCAAATATGGAAAGTGTATTCTTAACTCCACTATCCAATCGTTAATCAACATCACCATTTTGTATGCTGTCTGCTGCTGCTGGTTGCATCATTGCTGAGAGTGTGGCTGTCCCAATGATACAGTTCCCCGTGTTGCAGTAAGCTGGTACTCATTTTGCCGACCTCAGGATGGCAGGCTGAGTCAACCCACCTGGTGTTATTTAACAGCACGACAGTGGCTCCAACTCAAGACCTTACGATCTTAAGCCAGCCACCTTAACCGTTAAGGCAACACCAGGCTTCAAATCATTGATGTAAATTATGAATAACAAGCATTGTGAGTATTGCGCTGCAATACACGTCCCCTACCGGCAGTCTGTCGTCCGGAAAACTGTTGGGGAAATTACCAAGGGTTATTTACCCACAGGTTCTGAATCGTTCCTAATCGCTAATTACCTCAGGACAGGCTCACCTGTGATTCGCACTCGGGACTTCGATTTATACACCTTGCAGACAGGTCAGCAGAAGCACGAGAAAATACGTTTTTTATAAAGAACCTTTCGAGTCGCTAAATATCAGTAATTTATTATATTTTCCGGTTCACGATCAATGATCGATGTGTATATACTAGTATATGTTGCTCGGCTTGGCTCCGCCCCCCCCCCCCCCCCCCCCAAAGCGCGCGCTGTGTCACGCTGTTGACGTTCGCGAGACAAGGCTGAGGGCGCCCGGTGCGGCTTGAGGAGAACTCTAGAATAAACAAGCATTCTGAGTATTGCGCTGCAATACATGTCCCCTACCAAAGTTCAAAGTGCCATAACTTTGTCAAAAATGTTCGAATATGCAAATTTATGCACAGTTGATGCTGGTTTTCAAACTTGATCTGAGGTATGCTGAGACACGTGTGTCATGCCTCGCCTCGTTGATAAGCCCGCAAGGTCACTCCGTGGAGCGGCCTGCACGTATTGCACTGTGTGAATTATATAAATTATTACCAACTCATGGTCTGAGGTACTAGCGATTCAAGAGATATCCATTTTTAAAAAATATTTTCGTTTAATTAACGATATCTGCCAAACCACGTGCCCTATCGCAAATACCAAAAGGACATTTTAGTAGACTGATATGCTGAACAGATTTGTGAAGTTTCCCCTCGATTGGATCAAAAATGAGGGAGGGGCTCGGTTTTAAAAGTTCATGCTTAAAAACGTCATAACTCTGAAACCATCAGTAATTTATTATATTTTCCGGTTCACGATCAATGATCGATGTGTATATATATGTTGCTCGGCTTGGCTCCGCCCCTTCTGAAAGTGCGCTCTGTGTCGCGCTGTTGACGTTCGCGAGACAAAGCTGAGGGAGCCCGGTGCGGCTTGAGGAGAACTCTAGAATAAACAAGCATTCTGAGTATTGCGCTGCAATACATGTCCCCTACCAAAGTTCAAAGTGCCATAACTTTGTCAAAAATGATCGAATATGCAAATTTATGCATGGTTGATGCTGGTTTTCAAACTTGATCTGAGGTATGCTGAGACACGTGTGTCATGCCTCGCCTCGTTGATAAGCCCGCAAGGTCGCTCCGTGGAGTGGCCTGCATGTATTGCACTGTGTGAATTATATAAATTATTACCAACTCACGGTCTGAGGTACTAGCGATTCAAGAGATATCCATTTTTAAAAAATATTTTCGTTTAATTAACTATATCTGCCAAACCACGTGCCCTATCGCAAATTCCAAAAGGACATTTTAGTAGACTGATATGCTGGACATATTTGTGAAGTTTCCCCTTGATTGGATCAAAAATGAGGGAGGGGCTCGGTTTTAAAGGTTCATGCTTAAAAACGTCATAACTCTGAAGCCATCAGTAATTTATTATATTTTTCGGTTCACGATCAGTGATCGATGTGTATATATATGTTGCTCGGCTTGGCTCCGCCCCTCCTGAAAGCGCGCGCTGTGTCGCGCTGTTGACGTTCGCGAGATGAGGCTGAGGACGCGCAGTGCGGCTTGAGGAGAACTCGAGAATAAACAAGAGATATCCATTTTTAAAAAACATTCGTTTAACGATATCTGCCAAACCACGTGCCCTATCGCAAATTCCAAAAGGACATTTTAGTAGATTGACATGCTGAACAGATCTGTGAAGTTTCCCCTTGATTGGATCAAAAATGAGGGAGGAGCTCGGTTTTAAAGGTGCATGCTTAAAAACGTCATAACTCTGAAACCATGTGATGCATGACATCATGCTTGTTGACTTTTTTGTTCGTCATGGGTATGCGATTCTGCCTGCAAAGTTTGGCCTCGATCTGTTCAGCCGTTGCAGAGAAAAAGGGGTTTTCGTGTTTTCACGAAAAACAATATGGCGGCCGAACCACGTGATCTGTGACGTCATAATTACCATTAAATTATTCTACAGACCGAGTCCCTCATATGGTGAAAATGTGATCTCAATCGGTCCAATTATTGCAGAGAAAATCTTTTTTAAAGGAAATTAAAACTTAAAATGGCACCGAGTAAGGATCATCAGAATTATCAGAATTCCCAAAGTTCAAAGTGCCATAACTTTGTCAAAAATGATCGAAACGTCGTGAAGTTCGAACTTGGTCTGTAACCTATCATGAGGAAACCATGTGCCAAGTTTGAAATCATTAGCATTGAGCGTTTAGAAAAAAAAGTCCGGAAAACTGTTCTTTGCGTGACGGACTGACGGACTGACGGACTGACTGACAGACTGACAGACTGACGGACGGAGGGACGGCGTGCAAACCTATAGTCTCCTCCGGTGTACACCGGTAGGGGACTAATAATGGTCCAGGTACTGATCCCTGAGGTGCCCTACTATTTACATCCTCCGAGCAAGACATCCTCCCACTTGCAGCCACTCTTTACTCCCTATCACTAAATCAAGTTTAAAATCCAGGTAGCTACCTGACCAGCCATGACACAACCTCTCACCTTGGCTAACAATCTCCTATGTGGCAGCCAAAATTGGGTCTTCATGGACTTTTGGGTCTTCAGGGTCTTTTAGGTTTTTGGGATATTTTGGTTCCTCTGGGTCTTTAAGGGTCTTTGGGGTATTTTGGTTCTTCAAAGTCTTTAAGGGTCTTTTGAATCTTCGGGGTGTTTTGGGTCTTCAGGGTATTTTTGGTCTTTGGTGTCTTTTGGTCATTACTGGTCTTCAGGGTATTTTGGGCCTTTGGGGTCTTTAATGGTCTTCAGTGTCTTTTAGGGTATATTGGGTCTTCAGTGTCTTTAAGGGTCTTCAGGGTGTTTTGGGTCTTCAGGGTCTTTTGGATCATCTGGGCCTTTAAGGGTATTTTGGGTCTTTGGGGGGTTTTGGGTCTTAAGGTTCCTCTGTGACTTTATGGGTCTTTGGGGTATTTTGGTTATTCGGGGTATTCAGGGGTCTTCAGGGTGTTTTGGGTCTTCAGGGTGTTTTGGGTCTTCAGGGTGTTTTGGGTCTTCAGGGTGTTTTGGGTCTTCGGGGTGTTTTGGGTCTTCGGGGCGTTTTGGGTCTTTGGAATATTTTGGGTCTTCAGGGTCTTTTGGGTCTTCAGGGCCATTTGGATCCTCTGAGTCTTTCAGGGTCTTTGTGGTATTTTTGGTCTTCAGTGTCTTTTAGTTCTTTTGGGTCTTTTAGGTCTTTTGGGTGTTTTGGATCTTCAGGGTCTTTTGGGTCTTCGTGGTATTTTGGGTATTTGTAGTCTTTAAGGGTATTTTGGGTCTTCAGGGGTCTTGGTGGTCTTAAGGGTCTTGGGGGACTTAAAGGGTCATCAAAGGTCTGAGGGGTCTCAGCAGTTTAAAGGGTCAAAAGGTATATTCCAACAGTATGTAATTAAGAGTTCACGGACTGTTTTCGGTGTCAATTTTATTTTAAGAAGAAGAAGACGTTTCGGTCACAAATAAACAAACAAACAAACATCACCATATACGTTTGCTCTATTATAATAAGATATGACCATTATTCTGGAAACACTCCCCCTGACATGATTCCCACTGTCTCCTAAGTGCAAAACCTTCCTCCCTACACCATTCCCAATAGGTTGACATCTATCGCTCTGCTCATAAATTCAATTCAATTTTCCAATCTTGGGAGAATTCCACAAATCATTACCTCACAACTCTATGCTTTCAGTCACGAACCGAATATCCTGTTCCTATTTTTTCAAATCCTCCGAGTAAAATTTCCCGAAACATCATTTGCCCCAAAGTGTACCACAACCGTTTTTCTGCCATGATCCAATATGATATTTAACCTTCCTTCAATGTCCCTGACTCCTGCTCCTTCGCAACTGCACAGAACTTTACGTCTTCTTCCTGCAGAATGAAGAATCTACATCTAATATATGAAGAAGAAAGTTTGTGTGTTTGTTCGTTTATGCAATCGGACCGTGCAAGAACTAGAGAAACGAAACTTTGCATGTCATTCTCTTTCATTCAGAGGAAGGTCGAGGGATATGTTTGAATAAAAAATAAAATTGAAAAATTAAAATCAGATAATTGGCCTTCAGGTCTTGATCGGGTCTTGTGCTTCAGGCCTCGATGCACGGCCTGCAGTGTTTTTTCTATGGGAGAAATCGAGTAATATGTTTTGTGAAGATCGTATGCATATGTTGTATTTTGTGATATGTTATAAACAACACAAATGTAAATATTAGAGAGTTTATAAGTGCGCCTGTTATTAAAAAGATTGATTTACTATTGATGCTCAGAGGGATGAATTGGGACAGATGAGGGCGGCATCTACTAAAGAAATGGAGGAGATGGGAGAGGAAATAAGACGAGGTGTAAGCGAGGAGGTCTCGGGGGTACGCGAGGAGGTAAAGCGAGGTGAGAAGCGTATGGAGAAAGAGGTGAGAAATGGGACGGCCAAGTTACAAGGGGGCATAGAAGATCTGACGCAGGAAGTAGAGCAGCTGACGGTGGGACAGAGGGAATTAGTGGAGCAGGTGGAAAAGAACACTGCGGTACTAGGAGGGTTGAAAGCGACACAAAACTAAATCAAAAATGACTTGATAGCGACGAAGAGGGAATGTCAGATGGTACGTGAGGGACTGACAACGAGGTTGGACGAGGTGACGGAGGCAATGGAGACAAAGGACCGGGAGGTGAGGACGCACATAGAAACGGTCAAGGTGGCATTAGAGGACGAAATTGAGGAGACGCACCGGGAAATAAAAGAGGTGAAGCAAAAGTTAGAGGAAATGGAAGAGGGGGTGAGTGAAATCAAAAAGAGATGGAGGGAAACTAAGAGAGAAATACAGGAGGAGGTGATGGAATATGTGCAAGGTCGGTGTTCAAATCGTGATGGTGTGCTCGCTAACCAGATAGAGTTTGCAGGTGGCGAAGGAGGTGCGGAGACGAGGTGCCAAGGTAAGTGGTGATATACACGGAAATGTATATGGTGTGAGGGAAGATTCAGTCGGCTTGGGGGTTGGTTTGGACCCGGGTGTTCGTGAGAGGCCGCTGGTAAGGTGTGCGGCAGGTACAGAGTGTGAAGGAGGTGTGCGAGGAGGTCCGACTATGGGGTGTGTGAGGAAAAAGTGCGCGCCGAGGAGTGAGTGTGCTGTCGAGAGTGAGTTGGTCGTAGCGCGTGTGCGGGGGAGGCACATGGAAGCACGGGATGGGGAGTGTTACAGGGGATGTGACGGAAGCATGCACACCTGTGGTGAGTGTTACGGAGGGTGTAACGGGAGAGTGTGCGCAAGAGGATGTGCGAGAAAGGTGTGTAATGTACACAGGTTTATTATAACACCTCTGTTTTCAGGCCTTGAGTGAGTCTGTTCTTATACCCTGCCTGGGTTTTTTTTTTCCTGGGAGTGATTGAGTAATATGTTTTGTGTGTCATACAGGAAATATTTAAATACATATTTCATTTCATTTCCCAGGTCAACGCCAGGTACTTCAGCTAGCATTTAATAGTTTCATCACCAACAAACATAGTCTCCCTGGCCTCAGTCCAACCTATCTTTATTGTTGCACACTCATCACTGCCTGCACTGCTGCACCCTCATCACTGCCTGCGCTCGCGACCATCTCATCATTACTTGCAATCACTACACCCTTACCAATGCCTGCATTTGCTACACCGTCATCATTGCCAATCCCTTCTGCAAACTCACTCCACAGCGTAACCAACTTTTCTCCACAAATTGTTCACATTCTGATACCTGATGTAAAGCATCTATATGTTCTTTCAACGTTGCAATAACTATATTCATGTGAGCTACTTCCTCACACTTCCTCCAACAAGGACTACCGTAAAATGGGGGGAATAGGGACAGCAAGGTGAATAGAGACACAAACTGAAAAAAAGTTCAGAAACTTTTTTCGCTGAAAATTGATAACCATACTGATTTATTGATATTTGGGTTGAAAGTGTTCTCTTGTTTTTTAAAAAAGCAACTTATAGTCCCTATTAACCCCATATATGGTGTTCAATAGGAATAAATAGGATTTTTATGGCTGTCCCTATTCACCCCGTTTTATGGGTCAATAGGGACAGTCACTAATACAAAAAAATAATAATCAAGAAACAATCCTGAGTTTCCAACTTATTGCTAAATTGATAGCTCAGATTGATGCACATAATATGCACCCATAATATAAACCACGGTGCCAATGAAAAAAAAATATGGGATAAAAAGTTTCTCCAAACTGTCCCTATTTCTTGATTATTTTTTTTTTTGTATTAGTGACTGTCCCTATTCACCCGTAAAACGGGGTGAATAGGGACAGCCATAAAAATCCTATTTATTCCTATTTAACCCATATATGGGGTTAATAGGGACTATAAGTTGCTTTTTAAAAAAACAAGAGAGCACTTTCAACCCCAATATCAACAAATCAGTATGGTTATCAATTTTCAGCGAAAAAAGTTTCCGAACTTTTTTTCAGTTTGTGTCCCTCTTCACCTTGCTGTCCCTATTCACCCCATTTTACGGTACCCTGTTTCCACTCTATCTGATATGGCCCACATCAAGCATCTATCAGACTGTTTGTTATCTTATTCCCTTCTCCTTATTTCCCTATTACCTTATTCTCCATTAACCCTTTTCCCAACCATTTTTCCAACTGACTTAAATGCTCGACGATGAGCGACAAACAAGTAGGTCTTGGTATGCCACTTAAAGTTAATGCAATTACCCCCGGACCTGCAACAAACAACAAATCACTGTAAGCTTAAGTAATACCAAATACACAACACATGACACGACAACACTACAGCAAATACGAAAAACAACAACATGTAAGCACTTATAATTATGTTCTGCCATATGGAGCTCCGAAATTTGCCCACAAACCTTCAATCTGAAATCTCGGGAGAGCAGTGAAGAGCAGAAGTAGTTCTGTGGAGCTAACGACAAGTAAATATAAAACTGAGGTCACATCTCATCTGCATACATCGCTTGGATTCGAAATATTGCAAGTGGAGTCGGAAACACGTTAAAAGAGAAATAATCAAATCACATCAGTAACAAAACTGGACTGACAGGATGGCCTAGAGGTACACACACTCACCTCTAAGCTGTTCTAGCCTGGGTTTGAATCCGATCAGCTATAAGCTGTCATCTCAAGTGTTTCACAGGCAGGGTGAGTCATCAATGTGTGTGCCGTCCCTTGGATGAATGTTTAACCAGGTGTCATGTCTTCCGACATTAGTTGGCTGATGTTAAAGGTCTCATGGTGTCCTTCGCGAAGATTAATTGAGCTATTGCTGGAACCATGAAAAAATACAAATTAATACCCTAATCGACAGAGGGCATTGCATCAGTGGCACAGCCACATCTAACTCAAATATTTGTGTAGACACTTTCTCCCTCATCACAAAATGTTTATCACTTTTTTGTGACCAGTTATGGAAGTGCTTATCTGCCAGACGTTTGCTCCTCATGCAGGCCAAACCTTTCAAAATGGCGACCAAATTGTTTGGAGGGTGGGGTACTATTATGGACGTGTTTGATTACTTTGAGATTTGTTCTGAGGCCATTACTGAATGGCAGGATAAAAAAAAGCCTGAAAAATTGTTGTAATCTCCCATCTACTACCCAGCTATCCAAGTCTGACATTATGTGCGAGCGAGACTCCCATTCACAGAATGTGCAAGCTGTACATGACATGTACTTAAACAAGATTTGGTTTCTTGCAGCCGCCACACAAGGACCGAACAACGGCCGAGTTCCAAGCCATGCACAAAGTGGGATACTTCGAACCAGCCGGTGTAGCCCCTGCCTTTCCCTATGTCCATGGAGCGCCGGGACTGAGCTTCAGTCCCAGAAGGGCATCATTTTTCACCGACACTTTGGAAGTTGGAGAGTGCCAGCTTACACACTGCCCTCTCGAAAAACGGCCATGCCATGGGAACGACAAGCTCTCCGCAGCAGATACCCTGGACGGCGGCGATGGCTTGATGGCCTGTGGAAAGGTCGGTCTTGCCCCACTATCGCCCTCATCCGAGTCGGATAACTCGAACCAAGGCAGCCTTCCAGGACAAGGCATCCTAGGAGGCGAATACTCCAGGAAGATCTTTCCATGGATGAAGGAGTCACGGCAGAATGCAAGACAAAGGGGAAAAGCTTCTCCTGGTAAGGTCCTCACATAGTCATTTTAACAGTACATGCACATGGAGGACATGTTTTTGAGTGACTCATATCTTATTGTTAAAAGGAAATGTCGACCATGATCTTAGGCACTTGAAATGATACGAGGATAAAGGATAAAACATGGGAAATGAAAGAACATGCTGGGTAAGATCGACACACATCACATAATGCACGCCAACATATCGCAAGCAAGTGGAAGGAAAGGCGGAATGAGAGACAGAGTCAGAGAGACAGAGTCAGAGATACAGAGTCAGAGATACAGAGTCAGAGATACAGAGTCAGAGATACAGAGTCAGAGATACAGAGTCAGAGATACAGAGTCAGAGATACAGAGTCAGAGATACAGAGTCAGAGATACAGAGTCAGAGATACAGAGTCAGAGATACAGAGTCAGAGATACAGAGTCAGAGATACAGAGTCAGAGATACAGAGTCAGAGATACAGAGTCAGAGATACAGAGTCAGAGATACAGAGTCAGAGATACAGAGTCAGCCATTTTGTGCCGCTTTATTGCCAGGAAAATCAAACAAATACAGGAAGGTGCCTGAGCAAGGTCAAAAAATGTAAATTATAAATTCAATGTAAGTACACCATCAATAAGTTCACATAAGGATGCCTTTATACACCACCGCTGCGAAAACAGAACACAATCACTGGATTGAAATTCAACATGTCCACGTAATGTGACCAAGGCTTCAAAAAGTTGAACAACATCAGCAACATAAATGTGAGACAGACAGAGAGAGACAGAGAGAGAGACAGAGAGAGACAGAGAGAGACAGAGAGAGAGAGAGACAGAGAGAGAGAGAGACAGAGAGAGAGACAGAGAGAGAGAGAGAGAGAGAGAGAGAGAGAGAGAGAGAGAGAAAGAGAGAGACAGAGAGAGAGAGAGAAAGAGAGACAGAGAGAGAGACAGAGAGAGCTCTCTTCAGAATCATGGATACTTTATATTAAGTGGTCTTCATTAGGGGTTTTCTTCATCGTATGATGCAAGGGAAATTTTTTGAGGGGATAATTTATTTAAAAAATAAGATAAGAGAGAGAAAGGGAGAGTATGGGAATTTCAACGAATGACGAGGGGGAGGGCGATGAAAGGAGCATGGAATAATAGGAGGGAAGGGATGGGCTAAGGATGCAGGAATAAGGAACCAAGGGGGACGGGGATGGGGTCGAATATTCGACCAATTTACGTACAAGCTATATGAATGACCCTTTCAATGATTCACAACAACCACACGAACTCTGGTCATAGCATTAAAGAACAAATGCATTGTACAGTCTTTGTAGAGATAGAATGCAAGACCCACAATAAGCAAGTTATCCCACAGTTCCTCCAGGCGGAGCACTTCACTCTCCAATTATCCTAACCCCTCAACTTCACTCCTCCCCCCTCCCCACCGAGCCATCTCAAGATGCTTGTTTTTTTGAGTCGATGAGTTTCTGTCTGACTTGTATTCTGTATTGTTAAAGTTTTATGTCATCACAGAGTATCCTCCTGAGACTTAGCACTGCCACTCGAAGTTCATGACTGTGGCGGCGGAGGGACTTTTTTGTGCCGTTTCCGACCGGCCGTTGGACCATCTCAATGACCTCAGGAATTCCCAACAAACTGTGTCCAAATTGAGTTGGTCTCTCCGTTGATTTTGAGTTTAAGTTGTACACAGTTCCTTCCTCTCGAAATTTCTTCAACCGTTTTAATATTCTCGCTTTACATGGGGCGTCTCTACAGTTGGACTTTCTCTTGAACTCTCTATAAGTTTGGATGAAGGATTGTGTTTCGATGTAAGATTCTAAAGAAAAAGCCTTTTCATCATTTATTCAGGGCATTGTTTCCGACAGGACCTCAGTCATCATAATCTGAAATAAGAGAGAGAAAATTTTTTTAATGGTGAATAAAAAGGGAGAGTTTGGTAAATAAACATTTTGGCACACTGGCAAAAAGATACAATTTTTTTTGTGAACCATCTTCCCTCACCCTCATCCCTTCCCTTCTATCTCTAACCAAACTTATTTCCCACACCACCAAAGAACCCATCCTCACAGATGGGTAAATTTACCCAGAACATTGGATGGGTTAATTCCCCCAGAATTGTACATTTTTAATAGACTTGCAATACCCCCTCCCACTAGCAGCAGCAGTGTGCCATAAATAATGATCATTATTCATTACTTGCAAAGGTACCTGGCATTGCCAGGCAACAAAGAGTCACTTTGTGATGAGAATTATTAAGAGAACGGAGGAGGAAAGAGGAAGGGATGGGGAGGAGAGAGAGGGGGGGGTATGGAGAAAGAGGAGGGGTGGGGAAAGAAGAGAGAGAGAGGAGGAGGGTGGAGGGCAGAGAGAGAGGATGGCAGAGAGGAGGGGAAGGGGATAAGTGGAGGGAGGAAAAGGGGAAGGTGAGTGTGGAGAAGGAATGGGTGGGGGGGAGGAGGGCAGGAGAGTTGGGTAAAAGGAGAGGAGGAGTAGGGAAAAGGAGGTAAGGGGGTGAGAGGATAGGGGAGGGGTGGGGGGGAGGAGGGGAGGAAGAGAGGAGAGGGACACGAGGGGTGTGAAGTGGATGGGAGGGAGGAAGGGGGAGGGGGAGCTTGAAGAGGAAGGGGAGGGGAGGAGGAGGGGAGAGAGAGGAGGAAGGAGAGGGGAAGGGCAGGTGAGGAAGAGAAGAGAGGGGAAGAATGGGTGCGAAGGGGAGGGGGGAGTGGGAGGGGAGAAGGGAGGGGGAGGGGTGGGAAAAGAGGGTGTGAGCGGTTAGGGGGACAGTTGGAGAAAAGGCCCATACAAAGAGCACAAGGAACATTTAAGCATTGCACCATATAAAGTCACTTGACATGGTAAATCAATCAAAAGTGAACTTTTCACACAATTTGTTTTCACCAAGTATTTGTCTATCTTCAAAAACTACCAAAAATGAAAACATCAATCGAATCAGAGTTAAAATGAGGGTGTGAGGGCATTCAAAGCAAAAAGCACGTTTTCACGAAAGGAAATTCTTGACAAAGTCAAAAAATGTAATAACAACAATAATAAGGGTACCTAGAACTGCCTCTTTATAACTGCTGGCAGTGATGACCGGTTTCCTCCGCCTTTCCGCTTTGATACAACCCGCTTTCATTGGACATGCTTTGATTCAACCCCAATTTCATACAACCCTGCTTTCATACAACCCTGCTTTCATACAACCCTGCTTTCATACAACCCCAATTTCATACAACCCTGCTTTCATACAACCCTGTTTTCATACAACCCTGTTTTCATACAACCCTGTTTTCATACAACCCTGTTTTCATACAACCCCAATTTCATACAACCATGCTTTCATACAACCCTGCTTTCATACAACCCTGCTTTCATACAACCCTGTTTTCATACAACCCCAATTTCATACAACCCTGCTTTCATACAACCCTGCTTTCATACAACCCTGCTTTCATACAACGCTGCTTTCATACAACCATGCTTTCATACAACCCTGCTTTCATACAACCCTGCTTTCATACAACCCTGTTTTCATACAACCCCAATTTCATACAACCCTGCTTTCATACAACCCTGCTTTCATACAACCCTGCTTTCATACAACCCTGCTTTCATACAACCCTGTTTTCATACAACCCCAATTTCATACAACCCTGCTTTCATACAACCCTGCTTTCATACAACCCTGCTTTCATACAACCCTGCTTTCATACAACCCTGCTTTCATACAACCCTGCTTTCATACAACCCTGTTTTCATACAACCCCAATTTCATACAACCATGCTTTCATACAACCATGCTTTCATACAACCCTGCTTTCATACAACCATGCTTTCATACAACCCTGCTTTCATACAACCCTGCTTTCATACAACCCTGCTTTCATACAACCCTGCTTTCATACAACCCTGCTTTCATACAACCCTGCTTTCATACAACCCTGCTTTCATACAACCCTGCTTTCATACAACCCTGCTTTCATACAACCCTGCTTTCATACAACCCTGTTTTCATACAACCCCAATTTCATACAACCCTGCTTTCATACAACCCCAATTTCATACAACCCCAATTTCATACAACCCTGCTTTCATACAACCCTGCTTTCATACAACCCTGTTTTCATTTAGTAAGGGCATTTTATGAGATATTTCACAAATCTGTTAACTAAGTTGTTACCCAAAAATTTCTTCACCAATATGTTTGTAAAGGTGTGTAATAACATGTGTTAAAATGTTGAAGGTCAACTCCCGTGGGAAACCCAGAAAAAAAGCTGTTGAATTCGGGTACCGAAAAATTATTTTCGAGAATTTTTTTTTTTTTTAATCGGCCCTTAAGTAACTTATGAGGGGTCAAATAAGGGTTTTTCATGATTCTGAGTTGATTGTTAACATTTATATTTTCACTTTTACATTTACACACAAAGTAGCTTTTATTTCACATACATATATAATACTCAAGAGTTATTTCTCATTCACAATGTCAGAAGTTTCAACAGTCATTGTCTATGTCTTCTTCAGACTCAACAACATCATGACTGCAGTTTCTGCATGTAATGCCATTACAGACTCCACAGGCCGAGATGCATGTGACCCCATTCTTCTTGCAGCTGCATCGCCGGTTCATCCATGATGTGGTTGGCTGTCGTACTTCCAGGATAGATCAACTGGATCACATCTAGTAGTCCAGAATCTTCCATGATGTTACCCATTGATCCAAGATAAGACTTCAGCAGGTGAAAACCACCCAACCTTGGAATGACGGGTAGATTTGCCTGCTTTATTATATTCACAGCCTTCAGCCAAATCGGAAGATCAAAGGTCACTATAGCGACCCCAGCGCGCCGTATGCACTCTTTCAGAGTGGTGAAGATGGTGTTGAGGTCATTAGGGTCTCCTTCAATAACTGGGAGGAACTCGATCTGTGTGCTCTGCTTTGCATCATTAGCATGGATTCTCTTCATCCAGCCATTCCAGTTGGAGTGTGGGAACTCAGGATCGTTGGCTTTGATCACCCACCCCGCTGCCCAGAGTGTGTCACCTGGAGTGAGGAGTGGCTGATCATGAGCCAGGGAGGAGGAAAGCTCAGCGAGGGGGAGAAACATGATCGCGTTCGTTCCTATCTGTTTCCTGTTCGTAAATGGATTAATCTTTACTTCAGTTCCTCTCAGGATCTTAGCTTTGTCGAGTGCCTTCAACTTCACCCGGGGGAAAGCTGCTGTTGTCTGTGGATCTGGCAAAGGTGGTGCCGGAGAGGTGACTTCGATCCAACCCATTGAGTGAAAGGGAGTGTTTCCGTGAATAGAGACAATGTTTAAATCTATATTGTCTCCAACAAACTGAGTGACTGCATTGTTTGTTTCCCCAACCTCCATAAAGACCACCTGATCATTACTTGACAATTCACTTTCACTGGCTGGCACTTTGGCTGTCATCACTGATTGATCCTCAAGCGCAGCATCAACCGCAACCTCATCATTGATCTGTTCATCGGTTTCCTCCACAATGGTGTCAAGAGTGCCAGAAGTATCTGGAACATCATCTCCACTCCTACTATTAAGGAAGCAATATTTGTAGTTTTGTGTCTCCGTGTAAGACTCAGTGTATCCCAGCCGGTGGAACTTGTTGAGCATCCATTTTGACCCAAATCCATGATCAAGTTGTATGGCAAGCCCCATTTGGTGTGGCAATACTCCAGACCGAGGTCGACAGGCCTTAATAAAATTCTGCCCCCAAACGGCAACTCTTTCGTCTGTCTTGACAATCGGTCTCAAGAACATCTGAAGGCTTGCAGGAACAAGTGTCAGCTGACTATCGATGTCAGTCATACTGTGTGTGGTGGGGTATGACTTTGGACCAAAATCAATGAAGGCAATATCATTGGATATGAACTTGAGTGCCGTCTTTATGATCTGAGTCTTCTCATCTCCATGGTCAAGATTAGCATGATGCACTCGCAGAATATTGTCGGTGCCATCTTTGAGACAGAGTACATCTGCCCTTCTTTCCTGTGTTGTGAAATACAAGGTGTCTTCGTATTTCTCTAGAAGTTTTATCTTTAGCCAATGCTTTGAATAAGAAAGGCTCTTCTCTGGTGACTGATCACACTCCTGCAGCTTTTCATGGACTTGGTCCATGTTCATTACCCCATGCTCTAATTCTGAGTCTAACCATTCGCAGAATTCAATAAAAACTGCCTCTCGCTCCTCATCAATACTCCTCTGTCCTCTCTTCCTTTTTCCTTCCTCATCAGTCTTGGACAAACTGTCACCTCTCGCAAACATAGGTTTGCATCGCAAATGGTACAGTGTTTCTTCTGCTACCAAGTCGTTGATCCCTTCCAGGCGTCCAGTGACTTCAGTGCCCCAGTCATCCCCGCGACTCCGTGCTGTCTTCAGCAAGCTTGCCTTCAGTGTATCTGCAGTCAAATTATCTGGCACTCTGTATTTCTTTCTAGCTTGTGCTGGATTATTTTTGTAGAGCTGGGCTGGTTGGTTGCAAAGAATGCATACATCCTTATACAGGAGGTCAACTGACTGTGATCTTCTAGAACTGCAGCCAGTTGATGAACTGAACTCACAAGTAGTGCGTCTTCTCTTCAACTTTGATGACTCTTTCTCTGCCTTTGATGCTTGAGCTGACTTCTTGGTGGTTGCAACAAAGTTGTTGTACAGATCATTTTTACACTTCTGGTGGTACCTCAGTTTTCCTTCCTTTTGAGCCTCCTTCATACGTTCCACAACAGTAACATTTTCGACAGTTTCTGCTTGTTTCAATAAGGTTGAGTATCCCTTTGGAGTTGCCTGTATGAGCCTTTCAGCTGGTGTATCCGAGCGTGCACAGATGAAGCAATTGAGCACAGGTGGAGTAACGTCTTCATCCATATTGCTAGACTCCATGTCCTGCAAAGTAGAAAATGAGATATATTTAGAAATTATTTTTCCACAAAGGAGTGTCTGTGGTGAAATATAAATGTTAACAATCAACTCAGAATCATGAAAAACCCTTATTTGACCCCTCATAAGTTACTTAAGGGCCGATTTAAAAAAATAAAAATTCTCGAAAATAATTTTTCGGTACCCGAATTCAACAGCTTTTTTTCTGGGTTTCCCACGGGAGTTGACCTTCAACATTTTAACACATGTTATTACACACCTTTACAAACATATTGGTGAAGAAATTTTTTGGTAACAATTTAGTTAACAGATTTTCATATGTTTCCCTTACTAATTGGACATGCTTTGATACAACCCTGCTTTCATACAACCCTCCTTTAATACAACCCTCCTTTCATACAACCCTCCTTTAATACAACCCCGCTTTCATTGGACATGCTTTGATACAACCCCGCTTTGATACAACCCCGCTTTGATACAACCCCGCTTTGATACAACCCCGCTTTGATACAACCCCGCTTTGATACAACCCCGCTTTGATACAACCCCGCTTTGATACAACCCCGCTTTGATACAACCCCGCTTTGATACAACCCCGCTTTGATACAACCCCGCTTTGATACAACCCCGCTTTGATACAATCCCGCTTTGATACAACCCCGCTTTGATACAACCCAGCTTTGATACAACCCCGCTTTGATACAACCCCGCTTTCATACAACCCCGCTTTCATACAACCCCGCTTTGACACAACCCCGCTTTCATACAACCTCGCTTTCATACAACCTCGCTTTCATACAACCCCGCTTTGATACAACCCCGCTTTCATACAACCCCGCTTTCATCCAACCCACTTTGACACAACCCCGCTTTCATACAACCTCGCTTTCATACAACCCCGCTTTGATACAACCCCGCTTTCATACAACCCCGCTTTGATACAACCCCGCTTTGATACAACCCAGCTTTGATACAACCCCGCTTTGATACAACCCAGCTTTGATACAACCCCGCTTTGATACAACCCCGCTTTGATACAACCCCGCTTTGATACAACCCCGCTTTGATACAACCCCGCTTTGATACAACCCCGCTTTGATACAACCCCGCTTTGATACAACCCCGCTTTGATACAACCCCACTTTGATACAACCCCGCTTTGATACAACCCCGCTTTGATACAACCCCGCTTTGATACAACCCCGCTTTGATACAACCCCGCTTTGATACAACCCCGCTTTCATACAACCCCGCTTTGACACAACCCTGCTTTCATACAACCTCGCTTTCATACAACCTCGCTTTCATACAACCCCACTTTCATCATAACTTAAGATACACTGAAAAGTCACATGGCCTGAGAAGCTAATGTAGACATTATTCTTCTTCACACAATAACAACTTCTATCTTTCAGACCGTACAACCAATCATGTCGAAATGTTAAACATTTATTCCCCTTGACGACATCTACATTACTTTAAAGTTTCACGTTGATCAATGAAGCGGTTCAAGAGAGAGAATTTTTCTAAGATTTCCGTTCAATTATCTATCGCTGCCAAACCATGTGACTTATCGCAAATTTCAAAAGACCATTTTAGCTTCCAGACATGTGAAACATGTTTTTAAAGTTTCCACTCGATATGTTGAAAAATAAAGAAGATACTGTAGGTGTTAAAGGTTTATGCTTCAAAAACATAACTCCCAAACCATGTTACCTACGAAGTTGTGGTCTGGATTTGAT
Source organism: Myxine glutinosa (assembly GCF_964187855.1). Lineage (NCBI taxonomy): Eukaryota > Metazoa > Chordata > Myxini > Myxiniformes > Myxinidae > Myxine > Myxine glutinosa. The sequence goes on along the minus strand of NC_136272.1, from coordinate 68,235,752 downwards.
GTTCGTCTTGGGCATGTGATCATGCTTGCAAAGTTTGGGCTCGATCTGTTCAGCCATTTCGGAGAAAATGGGTTTTCAATATCGCTGCCAGACCACGTGAGCGATGACATCATAAATTTATATTCTCTAATATAATTGTTGCACACACAGATCATGCTCAATAAATTTCAAACTGATCAGACGAAGCGTTGTCCCTGTCGAATTATGACGTCATAATTATGGCACCAATGACGTCACCGTTAACAACACCTATTCCCCATATGGAGTTTTTTACAATGAGCCACGTTTCAATTTTTTCCAAAGAGCGGTTTTGGAGTTATAGAGGTGCAACGTTTTTCGGTTTTTCCAAGATTGCGCCTGTAACACATGACCTATGACGTCATGATTATTATTACAATATTCTAAAGGAGGAGGCGCTCCTATGGTAAAAATTTCGTGTCCATCGGACCAAGAATTGCAGAGAAAAAAAAATTCATACTTATCGAATCAAGCGTTTTACTTGTCGAATTATGACGTCATAATTAAGGTGCCAATGACATCATCATTAACATATCTTATTCCACAAGGGAGTATTTGACAATGAGCCATGTTTCAATTTATTTCCATAGAGCGATTTCGGAGATAGAATGAATGACTGATCGTTTTAAGGCCATTTTCCCTGCTAGAGCGGGGGTTAGCCTTGCGGGCCCCATGACAATCATGGTTCCCTTTTTGAGGCAATGTTTTTATGGCCGGATGCCCTTCCTGACGCCAACCCTTAGTCGCCTCTTACGATGCACAGGGAAATGGTGTACCTATTCTAAACCGGGGTACACACAGGGGATAGAGATGCAACTTTTTTTCGATTTTTCCAAGATGACGCCTGTACCACGTGACATATGACGTCACAATTATCATTTTTTCAATTCCACAGGAGGAGCCGCTCATATTCTGAAAATTTCGTACCACTCGGACTGACCGTTGCAGAGGAATGTTTTTCTTTCATACTGATCAGATCAAGCGTTGTACTTGTTGAATTATGACGTCATAATTAATGCACCGATGACATCATCATCAACATATCTTATTCCCCATGGGGAGTACTTGACAATGAGCCATGTTTCCATTTTTTTTCCATTGAGCGGTTTGGGAGATATGGAGGTGTAACGTTTTTCCAAGATGGCGTCCGTACCACGTGACCTATGGCATAATTATGAATTACAATAATTATACAGGTGGAGGCGCTCCTATTGTAAAATTTAATGTCAATCGGACCAACGGTTGCCGAGGAAATGGATTTTTAAAATGCAGACACGGCACACGTATGCACCCGATTGCTTGACCCTGCTTTTCGCTTCGCGAGCGCAGGGTAACAAGGACGTCGGTAGATCTGTGGAAGGGGAAGGGCTGCGGGAGGAGGGTGGGGGTACACGGTATAAATCAAATAAACACTTCTAGGAATTTCAGGAAAGAAGTTGGGGATTTACAGAGGCGGCTTTGGGACGTTTTAACGGGGGTAGAAAAGAAATTTGAAAAAGAAACAAAAGTTGAAAGGTTGAAAGAATAAGAATAATCTGCACAGAAACAATAGGTTTTCTCTGCATGCTATAACAACATGGCCGAGACCAGAGCATCATCGGCGAGCATGAAAATGTGAAAAAAACATCCATCGTCATGATTTTGTTAGACGAATTAACAGCGATCGAAGAAGGAAACGTCACATTCAGCATGTCACCGAGTTTAGTGAAAATGACGTCCTCGAGTTATATATGACGTCACAAAACTATCAAAGACAAGGCTTAAAAGAAAGACAATACTGAAGCGCGGTGCTACGCGCACTACTTGCTTACCAAGGAGGAAGCGGACAACGCGGTAAATCAAAAGAGTCTTTATTGAAAGAGCCCGACTGTAGCACTAAGGAGCTCGGGGCTGCGAGCCCCGTGTATATCCCGAGGCCACGCCTACCCCTCGGGTGTGGCCGACGCCCACTTGGTGCGCGGAATGATGCCATCACGCCAGTGAGCTTTCGTGTCCGCCACACGCGCCCCCCCAGAATTCCCGCGCACCTGGAGGGCCAGTTTGCGGGGCAAACGGATGACCCGGCCGAAGCGCCCTCTGGCGACTGGCGGCGTCCGGGGTGCAGGGATGCCAGCTGGGATGCCTCCGGCTGCACCCGGGATGGGTGCAGGACCGGGGGGCGGCGTGCCGGCGGGGCTTGGCGGTGCCGGGGGTCCGCCCGCAGGGGAGCGGCCCCGACGTGGGGGCCGAGCCACCGGGGGTGGGTGGTCCACGTCGAGGTGGGCCGGCTTGAGGCGATCCACTGAGACGCGGTCGGGAGTACCGCCGATGTCCAAGGTGAAATGTTTCACCCCGGTCTCCAGCACGCGGAAAGGCCCGTCGTACGGGGGGGGCGCAGTGGTGTCCGGTGGGCGTCGTGCCGGACGAAGACGTACTCTGCGGTGCGAAGCTCCGGGGCGACGTGCGTAGGTGGGTGCCCGTGGTGCGCCGTCGGCACCGGGGGCGAACCTCCGGGCTGTCTCCTGCAGTGCGGAGCGCTCCTGCGCTGCAGACCATGGTGCCGTGGGGTCGGGGAGAAACTCGCCCGGCACCCGCAGCAGTTGTCCGAAGACCAACTCTGCCGCGGATGCGCGCAGGTCGTCCTTGGGTGCAGTCCGGAGGCCCAGCAGGACCCAGGGGAGCCTGTCGACCCAGCCGCCGTCGCGGAGGGTGACCCGGAGCGCGGCCTTCAACGAGCGGTTGAACTGCTCGCACAGGCCGTTGGCCTGGGGGTGGTAGGCCGTAGTTCGGTGCAGCTGGACCCTGAGCCCCCGCGCGACCGCCCCCCAGAGCTCCGAGGTGGACTGGGGGCCGCGGTCGGACGAGCTGTCCGAGGGGGCGCCGAACCGGGCGACCCAGGTGGCGATGAACGCCTGCGTGACGTCCGCCGCCGTCGTCGCCGCCAAAGGCACGGCCTCCGGCCACCGGGTGGTGCGGTCCACAATTGTGAGGACATGGGTGAAACCCCGCGAGGGGGGCAGAGGTCCCACCAGGTCCACGTGAACGTGGTCGAACCTACGTTCTGGCACCGTAAACGGGGCCAATGGGGCCTGGGTGTGTCGGTGCACCTTTGCGCGCTGGCACGCGAGGCACGTCCTGGTCCAGCCGCGGACGGCCTTCCGGAGGCCATGCCAGACAAACTTGTCGGCGACCAACCTCTGGGAGGCCTTCGTGCCCGGGTGGGACAGGCCGTGGATGGCATCAAAAACCTGGCGCTGCCAGCCTGCGGGCACGATGGGGCGAGGCCGCCCGAGGGAGACGTCGCACAAGAGGGCCGTGCCCGCGCCGTCGAACGGCACCTCGGTGACGCGGAGGCTGGTGACGGCGGTCCGCAAGGCCTGGACGCCGGGGTCGGCGGCCTGTTCCGCCGCCATCTGAGCATAGTTGATGCCGAGGTGGACTGTGGGCGACGGACCGGGAAAGGCAATCCGCCACCGGCTTGTCCTTCCCCGCCACGTGCCGGATGTCCGTCGTATATTCGGACACGGCCGAGAGGTGACGCTGCTGCCGGGCAGACCACGGCTCAGTGACCTTGCCCATCGCGAAGACCAGTGGCTTGTGGTCGACGAAGGCCGTGAACGCACGGCCCTCGAGCAGATGGCGGAAGTGCCTGACCGCCAGGTGAAGCCCGAGCAACTCGCGGTCGAAGGTACTATAACGGCGTTCGGGTGGGCGAAGCTGCCGGCTGAAGAATGCCAGCGGTTGCCAGGCACCACGCACCTATTGTTCGTGCACCGCACCCACCGCGTAGTCCAAGGCGTCGGTGGTGAGGGCGATCGGTGCGTCGGGCGCCGGGTGCGCGAGCATGGTGGCGTTAGGCAAGGCGAGCTTCGCGCCCGCGAATGCCGCGTCCATCTGCTCGGTCCAGGTAACGTCACCTTTGCCCGGCTTCCCTCGGAGGGCCTCGTGCAAGGGGCGAAGGAGCTGGGCGATGCGGGGCAGGAACCGATGGTAAAAGTTTACCATGCCCAGGAACTCCTGGAGCCCCTTGATCGTGCGGGGGCGCGGAAACCCCTTCACCGCCTCCACCTTGGCCGGGAGGGGGACGGCCCCGTGCCTGGTGACGCAGTGCCCCAAAAAGTCAATGTCGGCGACGCCGAACCGGCACTTGGTGGGGTTCACGATGAGGCCATGCTGGCCCAGGCGTTTGAAGAGCGTGCGGAGATGGTGGAGGTGCTCTTCGCGGGACGCGCTGGCGACGAGGATGTCATCCAGGTAGACGTACACGAAATCCAAGTCACGCAAGACGCTGTCCATTAGTCGCTGGAACGCCTGAGCCGCATTCTTCAACTCGAAGGGCATGCGAAGAAATTCGAAAAGTCTGAATGGCCTGATGACGGCCGTCTTCGGGATGTCCTCCTCCGCAAGCGAGCGAGCTGAACGTCTCGGCCTGGACGAGCCTTCTGTGCTTTACGTCCACCAACAGGCCATTTGCACACAGGAAGTCCGTGCCAAGCAGTGCCATGGGCACGTCGGCAGTGACGAACGACCACCGGAAAACCTGCCCTCCGAACCGCAGAGAGAGGCAGCGTTTTCTGTATGTGCGTATGGACGTACCGTTGGCAGCAAGCAGCGCGGGGCCCCGGCCCGCGGTCTGCTTGTCGGACCTACCGGCGGGAACGACACTCAACTGCGCTCCCGTGTCGCACAGGTAATGGCGCCCGGACAAGGTGTCCGTTATGAACAGTAGGCTGTTTGAACGGCCGGCGCTCAGTGCCACTACCGAGGGCCGGCCCGAGCGTTTCCCGACCTGCCGAATGAGCACGGCGGGCGACACTGCCAAGCCTCGTGGCCGAACTTGGTGTGAAACCAGCACCAGGCTTGCGGTTCTTTCCGCGGCGGCGGAGGTGGGCGTGGCGTGGCGGCCGCCACGAGGCGCCCCTCGGAGCAGGGGTGGTCACCCGCAGGAGGATCAGCGGCCAGAGGGCGCGTCGCGTAGTAGGGCTGGTCACCCGCAGCAGTTTCGGGCTCGGAGTAGGGGCGCGCAGCCGCAGCCGCCGCAGCCCCGGGAGCCGCGACGGCCGCACCGAAACTCACCCGCGTATCTAAAGCCGCGAAGAACTTGTCGGCCTCGGCAGCGAGAGCTCGGGGTTCCGTTATCATCGAACCGGCCAACGCGAGGCGTACTCGTGCCGGCAGCTGGTGTCGAAATAGCGCTCGGAATAGAAAATCCGGGGTTTCGTCGCCCAGTAGTGACAGCATATGGTCCATTCGGACCGACGGTCACGTGTCGCCGAGCTCGGGGAGGTCCAGGAGGCGGTCGGCCCGAGCGTCCACCATGAGGCCGAACGTGGCGAGGAGGAGACGCTTGATCGCCTCGTACCTGTGGTCGTCCGGCGGGTTCCTCAGGACAGACACGACCCGGGCGGCTGTGCCGGGCCCAAGGGTGGCGACGACGTGGTAGTATCGCGTCGCGTCGCCCGTGATGCGCCGAAGCTGAAACTGGGCTTTGGCTTGCATGAAGCAGAGCTCTGCTTGGGCCTCCCAGAACTCAGGGAGCTTGACCGCGTTGTTTGCCATTGCTATGGCGTGTTCGGATGGTTAGCGACGGCTGATCCAACGTCGGGGTCACCAAATGAAGCGCGGTGCTACGGGCGCTACTTGCTTACCAAGGAGGAAGCGGACAACACGGTAAATCAAAAGTCTTTATTGAAAGAGCCCTACTGTAGCACTAAGGAGCTCGGGCTGCGAGCCCCGTGTATATCCCGAGGCCACGCCTACCCCTCGGGCGTGGCCGACGCCCACTTGGTGCGCGGAATGATGCCATCACGCCAGTGATCTTTCGTGTCCGCCACAATACACTTTAATAATCCCAATCATCTATATTATCGTTTTTGGATTTCATCTCTTGTGGCCTTACATGTCACGTGTGCACAGAATTTTGTGTAGAATCCCAAATAGTGAGGAATCCAACATTCCACCCTTATGGCCACAGTCGGTTTGAAGCCCTTTAAAAGAGGCTTTGGGGATGAAGAGAACCAGGGATTTCAATATCTGCTTCGCCTTGCATCCGTTATCCTTACAGAACACTATTGAGGATCTTTTAGGGAAAAGCTTCTTTTATCCAACAAGATGTAAAGTTTATCCACAGAGGATTAAAAAATGATCTTTTACATATTAAAGTGTGCGTCACTAATCAATTTCTCACGAGTCAGTGCAAAGTTTGCAGCAATAAACGAAGTGCAAACTGGGAGGCAAAAACCTCGTCACCTTGATGATGACGGGACGTTTGTGGAGGGAAAAGACGAACACGTCACTTTCAAAGCAGCTCGTTCGTTCGTTCTCTGATGCAACATCATGAAGGATAACACCTGAGCTAACGAAGGGTTAACGCCTAAAACGTTAGCCTCTTGCTCCGCACGGCCCTTAGCGTACCTCATTGAATGGCTTGTCAATTTCATCCACTGTTCCATCACGACTACCTCTTGGTAGTTTGTTACTAAATGGTCAGGAGTGTTTAAGGGTTTAAGCTAAAGCATCTATACACCGGTTGTATAGTTTTACGGTTTTTGGAGGGTCGCACAATTGTGAGTACCTGGAATCCCAAATCACACATAGCCTATTTCATTTCATAAAGGTGATGCTTGCAGCTCCAACGTTCACAGTAGGCTGAAGGTAGACAGGACAGGATAGTCAACTAATAACACCACCTTATGTACTGGGAGGGTTATATGTAATGGGGCACAGCAGCATTAGCCAGAGGGGGAAGCACTAGTTTAGAAAGGAGGGACAACATTAGCCTTAAAGGAGGGGATAGGATTAGTATTTGTTAACATATTATGTAACACACACACACACACACACACACACAGTAACATATACACACACACACCCACACACACACACAGTAACATACACACACACAGTAACATACACAGTAACATACACACACACACAGTAACATATACACACACACACATACACACACACACACAGTAACATACACAGTAACATACACACACACAGTAACATACACAGTAACATACACACACACAGTAACATACACACACACTAACATACAAACACAGTAGCATATACACACACACACACACACACACACACTAACACACACATACATACACACACACACACACACACACACATACACAGGAACACACACACAAACACACACACACACACACACACACACATACATACATACATACACAGGAACACACACAGAAATGCTTTGAAACCGAGCAGGTCTCCAATGCAACCCACCCAAGTGTGGAGATGGCAGCCAACAACAGCTTGCAAGCAAATACGCTCACACACACACACATGTATATATATATATATATATATATATATATATATATATATATATATGCATATGGACATGTGGAGATAAGCAACGGGAGGATGCGTTCACATTGAAGCTATTACTAATTAGTAAAGGAGTCATATATTGCTCGTTTGTTTATCTCCACCCTAACCTGTATTTACATCTCCAGGTGAGAGCTGTGATGAAAAGAGTCCTCCTGGCTGTTCGCCGAGCAAGCGAGCACGCACGGCCTACACAAGCGCACAGCTCGTGGAGCTCGAGAAGGAGTTCCACTTCAATCGCTATTTGTGCCGACCACGCCGTATCGAGATGGCGAACCTTCTGAACCTCAGCGAGCGCCAGATAAAGATCTGGTTTCAAAACCGGCGCATGAAGTACAAAAAGGACCAGAAGGTCCGTGGACCGTTGTCTCCAGGAATGGCGCGCTCGCCGGCAGGGTCTCCTCAACTGGGCCTGCCGCCCGCTTACGGCTTCACCCTCAACCAGGGTGGTGTGGCGGCCCAGTCTCCTTACGATCGCGTCTCTCCGCCACCGTTCGGCCTAAAATGCCGCCAATCGAGTCCCTATTCCATGCCTCCGAGCTACGTGGCTCTGATTAATGGCGGCTCGTCCCCAAGCAGACGCTTTGCTAGCAAGGTCGCCAAGCCCTCGACAGACTACTTGCTGAGCGATGGCTGCTTCGGAAACCAGTTCCTGCCTGCGGGAGCCGCCTTCGGTGGGGTAGAATTCGAGGAGCCTTTCGGAAACGACTCCCTGGTTGCCAACGTCTCCCTCTCGCACACCTCGCACTCGGGCCACGTGGAACTATCCGGCACCGGGCAGGGCATGTACGGACACGGGGGGCCCGGTCGTTGCGAGGCCGACCTCCCGGTCTATCCCGATCTGCTGCCTCCGATGTCCGGTCGCCATCACGGTTCGTTGCTCCAAGATGTCCCGAGGCTAACTCACCTGTAGCCGTGTGGGCCCGGATCACAAAATGGACGTCCCCTACCTGCGTGATCATTCATGGCCGACCTTCTGCAAACCGCCCGTGGCGTTTTCCCACCGAAATTGTGTGGGTTCCAATGGAAGCGGATCCGATGTACATCTGTCTGCGGAAACATTGCAGATTCATTGTAGATTTATTTTACAAACAAATTATCGGTTTATTTACAAAGCTGATGCCAGGCTTTGACAATTTGGACGTACACCGTTATATATATTTAAGAGACAATGAACATACGGAATGACTTTTTGTACGTTTTAGCTAAAACAGCAGAACTTGAATTCAAAGCGCTTAATTCAACCGTCTGAAAAATCTCTGAGAAATGCAATTTATTTCACTTTGCCGACATTTTGTTTCACTGCATTTCCGGTATGATTACGTTAAGCAATAATGGCACGAAATAACAAGCAATCCAACAAAGGAAAGAGCAGCAAGGACAATGAATGAAGGAAGGGCTGATCCTACATAAAATCATACAGAGATGGGAATTAGGGCTGATCCTACGTGAACTCAAACAGAGATGGGAATGAAGGCTGATCCTACATAAAATCATACAGAGATGGGAATGAGGACTACTCCTACATAAAATCATAGAGATGGGAATTAGGGCTGATCCTACATGAAATCAAACAGAGATGGGAATTAGGGCTGATCCTACGTGAACTCATACAGAGATGGGAATTAGGGCTGATCCTACATAAAATCATACAGAGATGGGAATTAGGGCTGATCCTACGTGAACTCATACGGAGATGGGAATGAAGGCTGATCCTACATAAAATCATACAGAGATGGGAATGACGACTAATCCTACATAAAATCATACAGAGATGGGAATTAGGGCTGATCCTACGTGAACTCATACGGAGATGGGAATGAAGGCTGATCCTACATAAAATCATACAGAGAAGGGAATTCGGGCTGATCCTACGTGAACTCATACAGAGATGGGAATGAAGGCTGATCCTACATAAAATCATAGAGATGGGAATGAGGACTAATCCTACATAAAATCAAACAGATGGGAATGTGAGAACTGATCCTACATAAACTCATACAGAGATGGAAATTAGGGCTTATCCTACATAAAATCAAACAGAGATGGGAATGACGACTAATCCTACATAAAATCATACAGAGATGGGAATTAGGGCTGATCCTACATAAAATCATAGAGATGGGAATGAGGACTAATCCTACATAAAATCATACAGATGGGAGTGTGAGAACTGATCCTACATAAACTCATACAGAGATAGGAATTAGGGCTGATCCTACATAAAATCAAACAGAGATGGCAATGACGACTAATCCTACATAAAATCATACAGAGATGGGAATTAGGGCTGATCCTATGTGAACTCATACAGAGATGGGAATGAGGACTGATCCTACATTAAATCATACAAAGATGGGAATTAGGGCTGATCCTACATAAAATCATAGAGATGGGAATGAGGGCTGATCCTACATAAAATCAAACAGATGGGAGTGTGAGAACTGATCATACATGAATCATACAAATGGGAATAAGGACTAATCCTACATAAAATCATAGAGATGGGAGTGTGAGAACTGATCCTACATAAAATCAAACAATTGGGAGTGTGGGGAATGATCCTACATAAAATCATAGAGGTGGGAGTATGAGGACTGATCCTACATAAAATCATACAGAGATGGTAATGAGGTCTAAGACTTCACAAAATCAAACAGATGGGAGTGTGAGAACTGATCCTACATAAAATCATAGAGATGGGAGTATGAGGACTGATCCTACATAAAATCATAGAGGTGGGAGTATGAGGACTGATCCTACATAAAATCATACAGAGATGGGAATGAGGTCTAAGACTTCACAAAATCAAACAGAAGGAAGAATGAGGACTAATCCTACATAAAATCAAACAGATGGGAATTAGGGCTGATCCTATGTGAACTCATACAGAGATGGGAATGAGGACTGATCCTACATAAAATCATACAGAGATGGGAATGAGGACTACTCCGACATAAGATCAAACAGAAGGGGGAATGAGGGCTGAGACTACATAAAATCATAGAGATGGGAGTATGAGGACTAATCCTACATAAAATCAAACAGATGGGAGTATGAGCACTGATCCTACATAAAATCATAGAGATGGGAGTATGAGGACTAATCCTACAAAAAATCAAACAGATGGGAGTATGAGGACTAATCCGACATAAAATCAAACAGATGGGAGTATGAGCACTGATCCTACATAAAATCATACAGAGATGGGAATTAGGGCTGATCCCACATAAAATCATAGAGATGGGAATGAGGACTACTCCGACATAAGATCAAACAGAAGGGGGAATGAGGACTGATCCTACATAAAATCACACAGAGAAGGGAGTATGAGGGCGAAGACAACATAAAATCAAACAGAAGGGAGAATGAGGGCTGATCCTACACAAAATCAAACAGATGGGAGTGTGAGAACTCATCCTACATAAAATCATACAGAGATGGGAGTGTGAGAACTGATCCTACATAAAATCATACAGAGATGAGAATGAGGGCTGATCCGACATAAAATCATAGAGATGGGAATGAGGACTACTCCTACATAAGATCAAACAGAAGGGGGAATGAGGACTAATCTTACATAAAATCATAGAGATGGGAGTATGAGGACTGATCCTACATAAAATCATACAGATGTGAATACAGATGTGAATATATCCTACCCAAAATCATAGAGATTGGAATGAGGACTAATCCTACATAAAATCATACAAAGATAGGAATGAGGGCTGATCCTACATAAAATCATACAGAGATGGGAATGAGGACTACTCCTACATAAAATCATACAGAGATAGGAATGAGGGCTGATCCTACAAAAATCATACAGAGATGGGAATGAGGACTACTCCTACATAAAATCATACAGATGGGAATGAGGGCTGATCCTACATAAAATCATACAGAGATGGGAATGAGGACTACTCCTACATAAAATCATACAGAGATAGGAATGAGGGCTGATCCTACATAAAATCATACAGAGATGGGAATGAGGACTACTCCTACATAAAATCATACAGAGATAGGAATGAGGGCTGATCCTACATAAAATCATACAGAGATAGGAATGAGGGCTGATCCTATATAAAATCATACAGAGATGGGAATGAGGACTACTCCTACATAAAATCATACAGAGATAGGAATGAGGGCTGATCCTACATAAAATCATGGAGATGGGAATGAGGGCTGATCCTACATAAAATCATACAGAGATAGGAATGAGGGCTGATCCTATATAAAATCATACAGAGATGGGAATGAGGACTACTCCTACATAAAATCATACAGAGATAGGAATGAGGGCTGATCCTACATAAAATCATGGAGATGGGAATTAGGGCTGATCCTACATAAAATCATACAGAGATAGGAATGAGGGCTGATCCTACATAAAATCATGGAGATGGGAATGCTCTTACAATTTGATCAATAATAGGTTACAGCGAAGATAAACAGATAGTTTGTATATTTATGGGTTCTTATTTTTATTTTTTTCAAACATCTAAGTGATGGCGTGACCTCAAAAAAAAAAACTTAATATATATTCTAATGTATAGAAAGGAGTTTTGTGACACAAGATGAGTGCGGTTTAGTTGATTGCACCTGCGTTTTACACCAGGTTAATTAGTGTTGTTGTTCAAACCACAGTAGAATGTATATATACAGTATATATTATATATATATATACAGTATAAATATATACAGTAGATATATGTATGTATATGTATATATATATACAGTATATATATATATATATATATATATATATATATATATATATATATATATATATATACATATATATATATACAGTGTATATATATATATACAGTATATATATATATATATATATATATACATACAGTATATAATATATATATATATACAGTATATGTTATATACAGTATATGTTATATACAGTATATATTATATACAGTATATATTATATACAGTATATATTAAATACAGTATATATAATATACAGTGTATATTATATACAGTATATAATATATGTATATATATATATATGAATTTTGATGAACAGGGTAAATGACTTTTTCACCATATTTAATGAGTATGCAAGCGTGTAAATATATTTACTATTTATTTTGCATCATTTATATATATATATAATCTGTTTACATATTTTAGCACATTTTCCCTTTTGTTATATTCTTAAACTATAAAGAAAGTTATTTTTTTTCATGCAAAGGCAGTTAAATAGCTCGTATCTGCAGACCATGTTTCTATACGTTAGTATTTAATGTATGTTATTTATTTACTTGTTATAGGCATTAAGTTGACCATTTTGAGGATATTTTCTCAAGTCGAAATGAAACTTCACAGCAATAGTAGTTATAATATCGTAACCAAATGAAATGCCTGTAAAATATCATAAACGTACAAGGTTTTGGTCATTTTGAAGAAGGTGCATTAAAGTGAAAAATTCTATGCAATGTTTGCAAGTTTCTCTGTCCTCAGCACAAATCGATCAGATCGAACAAAAACGTTTGTGCCGGTATCGTATAAAGGGGTGTTGCATCCCGGAGCATGCAGACCTTGGACATGGACAAAAAGCCGACTGTTCCTTCTATATTTCGGCTTTGGAAATTGATCATTCCACGGTACCACTTAAAAAGAGTAGGCCATTGTGTATCATACATTTATCTCAAATTACTTGTTTGAGGTGAGCTGTTCAATCAGTGCTACCTGTGGGACGATGGATGGTATTTAACCCTGATTCTCATGTGTGCCTTTTAACGTGTTCTGTCGTGTCAGGAATTGAATGTGGAAACTTACCACGTTGGTGTACACTTTCTCCTGTGTTCTATTTTTTTTAAATTAACAGGTGGACACAGGTGTAGAATAATTTTGGGGTGTATCTGAACTTTTTCTTTTGCTCAGTTGGTTCTTCATTCGACTCGAGTGCTTCTCATTTCAAATTTCCAGCTGGGCTGTGTATAAAGTTTGATATTTTACACATTCGTATGAACTTCATTCATCAAAACTGGCCACCATTTTTGATGCCTTAAAAATTGATACATCTTTCTCTGAAAAAGGCCTGTTTATTACAAATCCAAGGGAGCGCAATTGTCGAGGGGTGTGCGAGGTGTGCGTATAAATGGTAAGGTATGCTGGGAGGAGGTGGAGTACGTATTATCCAGGTAAGACTCAAAAGCAAAGGGGAGCTTTTATTTTTGGCCAATGGGGAGGTCAACACGTCATTTGTTTCATGTGTAATAAATTAGTTAATTAATGCCTCCCATCCCAATTTTGGGACATTGCGCAGGATGTAATAGATAGATAGCTCTTAAACTCATGCTGATGATTTGTTAGTGATAAAGAAAGCAGCATGCCGGATATTTTAACTGGCTGGTTTGAAGAGTGACAAGCGGGTCCATGTGCTATGTTCACACTGTTCTCAAGACAACAAACACAATGAACCTCTACCCCCATCGCTCCACCCCCCCCACCCCTCCACCCCCCCCCCCCACACCCTCCCCCCAATTATACTCTCCATCTGGTCTACACTATCCTTGAAAAGTTTGGTCACGATCAATTAAAGCGGTTAAATAGATTACACTCCCCCCACCTCCCCCCCCTCCCCCCCCCATTCCCACCCCCCCACACCCCCCCCTCCACCTCCCCCCTCCCCCCCCCATTCCCACCCCCCCCCACACCCCCCCCACCTCCCCCCAATTATACTCTCCACCTGGTCTACACTATCCTTGAAAAGTTTGGTCACGATCAATTAAAGCGGTTAAATAGATTACACTCCCCCCACCTCCCCCCCCCCCCCCCCCCATTCCAAATTCCCCACACCCCACCGATTAAATCTCAAAATCAATTAAAGCTAAAAACTTAATCTTTTTCATCATTAACGAGTTTAGGTGTCGATCACTCAAGCCATATAAAGATCCACCTTCCCCCCAAATTCAATATCCATCGTAAATTGAAATATATATATTTAATAAAACCTAATAACTTGATTCTTTTACCATAATTGAAAACGTAAATAAAATAATATAAAATAAAATAAAAAAACGTAAATAATAAAACCTAAATAATTGAAAACGTCTTGGAGCTCTCTGCACGGCAGCAAAAGTTATAGTATTTTTTCCATTCGTGTTCGTCAATTCCGACTCGTTTTTTTATTGTGCATGTGTTGCAGGGTGTTTTCCAGTTGGTGTTGATTTGCAATTCTTGCAAACTTTTGTATAATTTAATCCTTTTCTGTCCCACCGCGTGCGCGGCCTGGTTTCCCTCGGCTCCCTACCCCCATAGGTGTTCTGTGAATTTAAGTTCTTTCCTTCGCTGTATTGCTTATTTCTTAGATTTTCTCTTCTCCCCCTAACTTCCCCGAACATCGACCACTTGTCTAACGTTTTAAATCTCTTCAAAGTCTCTTCACGTCTCTTCTCGTCTCGGGAAGTCACGTGACGTCACGTCTCTTCAAAGCTGTGCATGCGCGCACGCTTTCGAAGTTAATAAGTAACTGTTCACAATTGTGTTTTTGTCGTAATACCGGCTTTACCACAGGTCGAAACTTTATCTTTCTTTCGGTGTGTATGTAACTATTGGTGTGTCTCTAATAGTATTCTTGGTGTTGGTGTTTCATACCTGTGTACAGAATCGTCGGTTTCCTTTCGGCGCTCGCAATTCCTTTCGGTCTCTATTTTTCACGTTCCACGTTCGGTCTCTGTCTTTGTTTTCATCCCAACTCAAAAAAAAAAAAAAAAAAAAAAAAATTGATATATATATTCCCTTCTCTGTTCTTATCCGTTTCGTTCTTATTTGTTCGTTCGTTCTTTGTTCACGTCGTTAAAAAATGGTCCATCTGTCCCCTGAAGACTGGTATTCTGTCATATTCTATAACACCTTTTTCTTCTTCTTCTATAAAAGGATGCTTTCGACTTGCTCACCAAATCTATTCATTCCAAAAAAAAATTCCATCTCTTATAGTGCATCTTTCATTCATTCCCTAAACTCTCCAGAACTCCACCCATCCTTCAGCATCCTCAAACGTATTTTTGACTCAAAGGTCGCAAGAATCTCATTTTGCAAGAAATGTTCGTTTCCCATTAATCGTACATTTTTCAAAATCCAATCTCACCCCTCCCCTCCAAATCTTCCCCATCACCCATCCCTTTCAAATCTTCCCCCTTGCCCCTCCCCTCCAAATCTTCCCCATCACCCATCCCTTTCAGATCTCCCCCCTTGCCCCTTCCCTCCTAAACTCCCCCCACACCCCTCCCCTCTGAGACCCTCCCTCACTCCTCCCCTCCTAGACTCCCCTCTAACCCCTCCTCCTCAAAGCGTCCTCCCCGCTTCTTCCCCCTTCCAACTCTCACCTTCAGCTCCCTCAACCTTCTGCCTCACTCTTCCCCCTCCTCAAACAACACCTCACTGCGCCTCACCCATTCACCATCAAACCTTTGGTCCGCCCCATACTTCCCTTTCTCCAAGCTGTTCTGAAATCTCTGACGCACCTTCAACAGCTCTCCCTACCTCTTCCTCCTCTTCCACATCATACCGTACCGCTCCCTCCCCCTGTTCTGTATCCAATGCTCCCCCTTCCTCTTCTTTAACAGTATGGACCTCAAACATCCGGGGCCTTCGCTCAAACTTGACTGATCTCTCCATACAGGTTGCTTCTGACAAACCAGACGTGATCTGCTTAACAGAAACTTTCCTCCTTCATGATGTCTCTGATTCCTTGGTATCTCTCCCAGGTTACTCCCTCCTCCGGTATGATAGACCTGAGCCTCGTCCTGGAGGGGGGGTTGCTATCTTTATAAAAAACTCTCTTCCTCACTCGCCCTGCACTGCCCTCTCTCCACCTCACCCCCAGGAATACCTTTGGCTACGGCTTCCCCTTCGCTCCCACCTTTTGTTCATATGTGTGTTGTACCGTCCACCAAACAGTGATGACTCCATCTACATCTCACTGTCTGATAATATGGACCAACTTCTATCTACCCATCCCAACTCTCTCTTCCTCATATGTGGTGATTTCAATTGTCACCATGCCAGTTGGCTGGGTGTGGGTACCTCTCTCACCAGCCATGGCTCTTCAGCAAAGGACTTCTGCGACTCACTGGGACTGACACAATCTGTCAATTTCCCGACCCGGATCTCAGTCAACGGAGCATCTTCTCTTCTGGATTTGGTTATGACAAACTTCCCTGAAAATGTCTGCTGCTCTTCTTCTGCTCCAATCGGCTCATCTGATCATGTGCTTGTCAAAGTGGACATCTCTCTGACCATTCTCAGAGAGCCTCCTCAGCGTCGACGAGTCTGGCATTTCACTCAGGCCAACTGGCACGGTCTTCAAGCAGCCATCAATCATCTGGACTGGTCTCCCATCTCTACCGCCTCTGACATCAACTCATCCTGGGAATTCTTTCAAAGTAAATTGCTCTCTCTCATGCACAGATTTATACCATCTCGTCTTCAGTTGTCATACCCTTCCTCCCGTCCATGGTACACGGAATCTTGTGGTGAGGCTGTTGCCCTGAAACAACTTGCTTTCGTCTCCTGGAAAGCAAATCCAACGGAAGGAAATCTCATTTCCTTTCACAAAGCCCGAAACAAGTGTGTGTCCACCCTCAGGAGAGCCAGGAAACAATATCTCACCATTCTCAAGACCGAACTCTCTTATCTGTCTCCCTCTTCCAAATCCTGATGGCGTCTGGTCAAATCTGTTTCTGGTGTTTGTTCCCCCTCCATCCCCTCCCTCACCTCAAACGGCTTAACGGCTGACTCCGCACGTGAAAAAGCTGAATGCCTCAACTCTGTGTTTGCCTCTAAATCTTGTGTCCCAAAACCATCCCTCTCTGTACCCACCGTACCCAGTCGTACCCAGCTGCTCCTGGACTCTGTGTCCTTTCCTCCTGACAAGGTGGAAAAGTTTCTGGCAACCCTCGACTCTGATTCTGCAACTGGTCCTGACGGCATCGGCCCACGGGTCCTAAAATCATGTGCTTCTGCACTTTCACTCCCTCTTTCTGTTCTCTTCACCCTCTCTTTTGCTCAAGGTCATCTGCCATCTGCTTGGAAATCAGCCAACATCACCGCTTTGCACAAAAAAGGTGCAAAAACAGATCCCAGCAACTACAGACCAATCAGCCTTCTCCCAATTATCAGCAAAGTCATGGAATCCATCATTGCTTCAGATATTAAATCTTTCCTCTTCTCCAATGGCTTGATCTCTGATCATCAATTTGGTTTCAGACCTGGTCACTCTACTCTGGACATGCTGCTTCTGCTTTCTCAACAATGGATGGAGGTCCTCAACGCCAAACAGGAAATTAGAGCTGTCTCCCTTGACATTTCACGTGCCTTCGATACGGTCTGGCACCCTGCTCTGCTCTCCAAACTCTCCTCCTTTGGTATCCATGGAAATCTCCACGCATGGCTGGCGGACTTCCTCTCTGGTCGTAGTCAACGTGTGGCCCTGAATGGGTTTCTCTCATCTCCTCTTCCTGTTCAGGCTGGAGTTCCCCAAGGTAGTGTTCTGGGCCCTATGCTTTTTCTGGTCTTCATCAATGATCTCTCTGACTCTCTTGAAAATCCTCTCTATCTCTTTGCTGACGACTCTACTCTCTGTCGCTCCATTCCTCATCCCTCAGATCGGCAGTCTGCAGCCTCCTCACTCTCTGCAGACCTGGACAAAAATCACAGACTGGTCAAACAAGTGGAACATGTCTTTCAATCCTGACAAATCTCACACTCTTACAATGTCTCTCCGAAAGGACCGACTGGACAACCCTCCCATCTACTTTCTCAACAATCCTCTCAAAGAAGTTCTGTCGCTCAAGCTTTTGGGTCTCACTATCTGCCATGATCTTTCTTGGGAAAACCACATTTCCAAGCTGGCCTCCAAAGCCAGTCGCCGACTGGGCATCCTCCGTCATGCGAAGTCCTTCCTTGGCACACCTGAGCTCCTCACCACATACAAGGCTTTCATCCGCAGCTCAATGGAATACTGTTCCCCCCTCTGGGCTGGTGCTCCTGCCTCACACCTTGCTCGGCTTCACGCTGTTGAGGCCAAAGCTTTCAGAATCATTGGAATCTCCTGCGATGTAGTCAACGCCGAGGGCCTTTCACTCACTCACCGCAGGCAGGTTGGTGGTCTTTCTGTCTTCTACCGACTCCTCTCCGGCCTTGCTCCCCCAGCTCTCTCTGTGCTCTGTCCCCCCAATATTCCTTCAGGTCGCACAAGATCTGCCTGCAACCCTCTTCTGGTTAAACTGCCAAAGTCTAGGCTCTCTGCTCACCTTCACTCTTTCATTCCCCTTTTCTCCCGCCTCTGGAACAAACTCCCCCACGCCCTTCAATCCCACTCCTCCCTCCAGGTCTTTAAAACAGCTGTTCACCACCATCTCTTATCTTCCCCCATCGAAAACCTTGATCTTTTCTACCCCCGGTAATTCACCCCAGAGTCCTTGCAGTGTTCATATGTTTTAATCCTCTCCCACCTCCCCCCAAGTCCTCCCGATGTCCCTGCTCTCAAATGTTGTGTTTGTGTCCTTCCCCCTCTCTTTTGTGTCCTTCCCCCTCTCTCCCCATCTTGTCTACCGCTCCCCTTGTTTTTTGTGTTTTGTGTGTCGGTTTGTCTTTTTGTGTGATTAATGTTAGCTCTTTCACGAGCCTCGATCTTGTATACAAAAAAAAAAAAAAAAAATTCCACCGATTACCCACATCCTCCCCCCTATTTTATTCCTCATTAGTGTTGCTACTCTTGGTTGTGATCACTCAATCCCGTTACTGAGACCCCCCCCGCCCCCCAATACCTGCTCTTCCCCACCTGCACCACAATCATACCCCTCACCCATAACACATCCCACAAGACACCCCTTATGTCTGCCAATTGTGGAGGCCCTATAATGTTCCGTTCTCAAGACATCCAAGATGCAGGAGAATGGACAGACAACAAACAGACAAACAGAATTGAGCGTGACCAGAAGGGCAGCTTTGTGTTTGTGTCCGTTTTGCCTGATCCACCCTGAAGGAGGGGGTGGTCCGTGGGGTCTCTCCAATAAGGTGATGTGAGACTGGTTTGCAAACGCGCCACACATGGACGATGCACCTGCATGTAGCTTTTTATCAATCAGGTGATGAACGGTCATGGGTGAGCGACTCGGTAGGTACGGCCAAAAACAAAAACGATGTTTCGTTATTTTTAAATAATTAGAACATTTATGCAGTTAAGTTTAATGTGTCAACTCATGTGGTAGAACACAAGGTAAAACCATGGAGGTGAGAGATAGGGCCCGACGGCTATAGGAAGGTATGAAAAACCAGCAACAACAACAACAACAACAACAGGCTGCAGTGAATAATACATAAAGTGTTATCCCAAAGGTGTATACACAGTTACATCATAAAGAACCAGCTAAGCAACAAAAGGTGCATTCGAAATGATGCAAATTAATAGGGCAAGGATTGCAAGTTGAAAACCGATTCGGGTCACAAAGGATTGGAGGGAAGACACCAAGTGTCACGTGACAGTAAATTCGGATTTCTTTCACAATGTTATTATAGTCGAATGTATTATCGTCGAATATTGACTACACAAAGCACAAAGGATCAAATTAATAAACTAGGAAAGGGTCTGTGGGAATAGAAGGCCTCAATTCCCACTGTACAGGCCATAATATAGAATCTTATGACTTTCCATGGGAAAGTGTCACAAAAATGGTAGAAAACACGAGATCAGCTCCAAATTGTTTGCGGTCGAGTGTAGTCCGTCCGTCACTATTGATTGTCGTAATCCTTCCTTTCCCTCACCTCTTTTGTTAGTCAGTCAAGTGATTTGTTCCTTTTCTGTTCCAGCTCCACTTTCCTCTTCCTCTTTTTTCTGTGTTTCATTCAGCTTGTTCACTCCATGTGTCCTTGTCCTCCTCCCCTTGATCTCACTCATTCTCACTTCGACTCATTCTCACATTTTGTTGCTTTCCATCCGGCTTCAGCTCTTCCAAGATCCTCGAGCATGTATACACAATTCGTATCTTATTATAGGCAAGTCAGAAGTGAAAATCGCATGTAATTCTATTAAACTGCGTAACTTTGTCACAAATCTCACACATTCATGTTCAGTGTAAAGTGAAGAAGAAGAAGCGAGTAAAAGGCATACCCATACCATTAGTGGGTACTTGGGAAGATAAAAAAGCATCAAAAGTGACATGCGGGTCTCTCGTACAAGAATAATGCGATAAAATTAGAGAATTCCGGCAAAATTCACACAGATTCATGTTCAGTGTAAAGTGAAGAAGAAGCGAGTAAAAGGCATACCCATACCATTAGTGGGTACTTGGGAAGATAAAAAAGCATCAAAAGTGACATGCGGGTCTCTCGTACAAGAATAATGCGATAAAATTAGAGAATTCCGGCAAAATTCACACAGATTCTTGTTCAGTGTAAAGTGAAGAAGAAGCGAGTAAAAGGCATACCCATACCATTAGTGGGTACTTGGGAAGATAAAAAAGCATCAAAAGTGACATGTGGGTCTCTCGTACAAGAATAATGCGATAAAATTAGAGAATTCCGGCAAAATTCACACAGATTCATGTTCAGGGTAAAGTGAAGAAGAAGAAGCGAGTAAAAGGCATACCCATACCATCAGTGGGTACTTGGGAGGATTAAAAAAGCACCAAAAGTGACATGTGGGTCTCTCATACAAGAATAAAGCGATAAAATTAGAGAATTCCGGCAAAATTCACACAGATTCATGTTCAGTGTAAAGTGAAGAAGAAGAAGAAGCGAGTAAAAGGCATACCCATACCATTAGTGGGTACATGGGAGGATTAAAAAAGCACCAAAAGTGACATGCGGGTCTCTCGTACAAGAATAATGCGATAAAATTAGAGAATTCCGGCAAAATTCACACAGATTCATGTTCAGGGTAAAGTGAAGAAGAAGACGCGAGTAAAAGGCATACCCATACCATCAGTGGGTACTTGGGAAGATTTTTTAAAAAGCACCAAAAGTGACATGTGGGTCTCTCGTACAAGAATAATGCGATAAAATTAGAGAATTCCGGCAAAATTCACACAGATTCATGTTCAGGGTAAAGTGAAGAAGAAGAAGCGAGTAAAAGGCATACCCATACCATTAGTGGGTACTTGGGAAGATAAAAAAGCATCAAAAGTGACATGTGGGTCTCTCGTACAAGAATAATGCGATAAAATTAGAGAATTCCGGCAAAATTCACACAGATTCATGTTCAGGGTAAAGTGAAGAAGAAGAAGCGAGTAAAAGGCATACCCATACCATCAGTGGGTACTTGGGAAGATTTTTTAAAAAGCACCAAAAGTGACATGTGGGTCTCTCGTACAAGAACAATGCGATAAAATTAGAGAATTCCGGCAAAATTCACACAGATTCATGTTCAGGGTAAAGTGAAGAAGAAGAAGCGAGTAAAAGGCATACCCATACCATCAGTGGGTACTTGGGAAGATTTTTTAAAAAGCACCAAAAGTGACATGTGGGTCTCTCGTACAAGAACAATGCGATAAAATTAGAGAATTCCGGCAAAATTCACACAGATTCATGTTCAGGGTAAAGTGAAGAAGAAGAAGCGAGTAAAAGGCATACCCATACCATCAGTGGGTACTTGGGAAGATTTTTAAAAAAGCACCAAAAGCGACATGTGGATCTCTCGTACAAGAATAATGCGATAAAATTAGAGAATTCCGGCAAAATTCACACCGATTCATGTTCAGTGTAAAGGAGAATAAAACGAGTTTCATAATGAAGGAATTAGTAAGAATTTAAAAAATGACCGTTAATCACCTGATGAAGAGCATCTTCAAAGGTCTGAGATGAAAATCACAAGTAATTTGATTAAATGGAATTTCATTATTTGAGGTAGTCTCCTCGTCAATAAGCACCTTGTCTTCTTCATAATGACTTTCTTCATCTGGAAGCTCTTGTGCATTATTTAGACACAATATACTTCTGGAAAAAAATGTACTATTCAATATTTCAAAGGAAGTGTTTGTCACAAAATGAATCCACACATTGTTGTTTCACTGGACACTGTCCGCAAGATACTTGCTGCACAAGGTTAGGGAAGGTCTTCTGTAGCACCCCTCAACCCCTACGCTACACTCCCTCCACTGTAATCACTACCACCCTCTTTTACTCCACATTCTCCCCCATTGATTTGATTCAGGTGTATCGTACTCGTTACAGAGTGTCGGAGTTGCTGAAGGAGTTTCTTGGTAAGGGTTGCACTGGGGGGTTTGCCATTGCCTTCACCGTGTTGTTTGTCTGTGCTCCATTCTTTTAAATGTTGAGCAATGAAGCAGCACAAAACTTTATTTTTTTTTTAAATAAAGTCTTTGAGTATGACTCGGCCGGGATTCGAACCACCGGCCTCACAGACTAAAAGCAGCCATTTTATCCATTATGCCATCGAGTCTGGTGGTCCTCCATTATTTGTGCTAAATATGCGATTACATAAGCTGAACCAAAGATCTCACCATCCCTTTTCCCCCTTACGCCCTTTCCCCCCTCCCCAAATTGCCACCCCCATAGACCACCGAAGCCCCCCCCCCCACCCCGCCCCTTCCGTTCACAAGTCAAACAAGATATAAGGGGACAGCTAGACAGACAAACAGAAAAACTGTTTGACAAAAAGAGAAGCTGTGTGTGTTTTTCTGTATCGAGGCTTGTGTAAGAGCAAACGCATAAAACATATAATACATGGAGTGGGAGACAAGAGGGGTAGAGAGAGGGAAGCACAACAACAGCAGAAGAGAACAGGGACATCGGGAGATCTGTGGAAGAGGGAGGGCTGGGGCGGGGTAGACGGGATAAACAAGATGGACACTACAGGTACTTTCAAGAAAGAAAATTGAATTTGAAAAAAGTTGATTTGGGGTGGATTAATGGGGGTAGAAAAGATCAAGGTTTTGATGGGACTAGATAAGTGTGGGAAGATAAGCTGTTTTAAAGACCTGGAGGGAGGAGTGGGATTGAAAAGAGTGTGGGAGTTTGTTCCAGAGGTGGGGAAAAAAAGAGGAATGAAACAGTGAAGGTGAGCAGAGAGTCTTGATTTTGGCAGTTTCACCAGGAGAGGGTTGCTGGCAGTTCTTGTGCGTCCTACAGGAATATTTGGGGGACAGAGCGCAGACAGACATGGGAGAGCTAGGCCGGAGAGGAGTCGGTGGTAGAAGACAAAGACCACCAACCTGTTTGCGGTGAGAGAGAGAGAGACCATGAGAATCAGCTTCATCATGGGAGATAACATTGATTCTAAAAGTTTTGGATTCAACAGCGTGAGTCCGACCTAGGTGTGAGACAGGAGCACCAGCCCATAGGGGAGAGCAGTATTCCATTGAGCTGCGGATGAAAGCCTTGTATGTGGTGAGGAGCTCAGGTGTGTCAAGGAAGGACTTCGCACTACGGACGATGCCCAGTCGGCGACTGGCTTTGGAGGTCAGCTTGGAAATGTGGTTTTCCCAGGAAAGATCATGGTAGATAGTGAGACCCAAAAGCTTGAGTGACAGACACTGCCTCGAGGAACTTCAGCCTGGGCAGGAAGAGGGGATGAGAGAACTCCATTTAGAGCTACACATTGACTATGTGAGGAGAGGCAGTCTGTGAGCCATGCGTGGAGATTTCCATGGATACCATAGGAGGAAAGCTTTGGTGAGCAGAGCTGGGTGCCAGACCGTATCGAAGGCACGAGATATGTCAAGGGAGACAGCTCTGATTTCCTGTTTGGCATTGAGGACTTCCATCCATTATTGAGAATGCCAGAGGGGTTGACTCAGCCTGTCATCCTTCCGAGGTCGGCAAATTGAGTACCATCTTGCTGGGATGAATGATCCTGGTGTGTACCCCGGTTTAGAATAGGTACACCGTATCCCTGCGCGTCGTAAGAGGCGACTAAGGGTTGGCATCAGGAAGGGCATCCGGCCATAAAAACATTGCCTCAAACAGGGAACCATGATTTTCATGGGGCCCGCAAGGCTAATCCCCGCTCTAGTGGGGATAATGGCCTTAAAAACGATCATTCATTCATTCATTCATTCATTGAGTAAGTAGAAGCAGGATGTCCAAAGTAGAATGGCCTGGTCTGAATCCAAATTGATGATCAGAGATCAAGCCATTGGAGAAGAGGAAAGATTTGATATCCGAAGCAATGATGGATTCCATGACTTTGCTGATAATTGGGAGAAGGCTGATTGGTCTGTAGTTGCAAGGATCTGTTTTTGCACATTTTTGTGTAAAGCGGTGATGTTGGCTGATTTCCAAGCTGAAGGCAGATGACCTTGAGCAAAAGAGAGGGTGAATAGAACAGAGAGAGGGAGTGAAAGAGCGGCAGAGCAGGATTTTAGGACCCGTGGGCTGATGCCGTCAGATCCAGTTGCATAATCAGAGTCGAGGGAAGACAGAAACTTCTCCACCTTGTCAGGAGAAAAGGACACAGCGTCCAGGAGCAGCTGGGTACGACTGGGTACGGTGGGTACAGAGAGGGATGGGTTTGGGACACAAGATTTAGAGGCAAACACAGAGTTGAGCCATTCAGGTTTTTCACGAGCAGAGTCAGCTGTGTAGCCATTTGAGATAAGGGAGGAAATGGAGGGGGAACAAACACCATAAACAGATTTGACCAGACACCACCAGGATTTGGAGGAGGGAGACAGGTTTGAGAGTTCAGTCTTGAGAGAGGAGAGATATTGTTTCCTGGCTCTCCTGAGGGTGGACACACACTTGTTTCGGGCTTTGTGAAAGGAAATGAAATTTCCTTCCGTTGGATTTGCTTTCCAGGAGGTGAAGGCAAGTTGTTTCTGGGCAACTGCCTCACCACAAGATTCCGTGAACCATGGACGGGAGGAAGGGTATGACAACTGAAGACGAGAAAGGATAAATCTGTGCATGAGAGACAGCAATTTACTTTGGAAGAATTCCCAGGATGAGTTGATGTCAGAGATGGCAGAGATTGGAGACCAGTCCAGATGATTGATGGCTGCTTGAAGACCATGCCAGTTGGCCTGAGTGAAATGCCAGACCTGTCGACGCTGAGGAGGCTCTCTGAGAATGGTCAGAGAGATGTCCACTTTAACAAGCACATGATCAGATGAGCCGATTGGAGCAGAAGAAGAGCAGCAGACATTTGCAGGGAAGTTAGTCATAACCAAATCTAGAAGAGAAGATGCTCCATTGCCTGAGATCCGGGTCAGGAAATTGACCGATTGTGTCACTCCCAGTGAGTCGCAGAAGTCCTTTGCTGAGGAGCCATGGCTGGTGAGAGAGGAACCCACACCCAGCCAACTGGCATGATGACAATTGAAATCACCACATATGAGGAAGAGAGAGTTGGGATGAGTAGACAGAAGTTGGTCCATATTATCAGACAGCGAGATGTAGATGGAGTCATCACTGTTTGGTAGATGGTACAGAACACATATGATCAAAAGGTGGGAAAGAAGGGGAAGCCGTAGCCAAAGGTATTCCTGGGGGTGAGGTGGAGAGAGGGCAGTGCAGGGCGAGTGAGGAAGAGAGTTTTTGATAAAGATAGCAACCCCACCTCCAGGACGTGGCTCAGGTCTATCATACCGGAGGAGGGAATAACGCGGGAGAGATATTAAGGAATCAGAGACCTCCTGAAGGAGGAAAGTTTCTGTTAAGCAGATCAAGTCTGGTTTGTCAGAAGGAACCTGTATGGAGAGATCAGTCAAGTTTGCGCGAAGGCCCCGGACGTTTGAGGTCCATATCGTTTATGAAGAGGAAGGGGGAGCATCGGATCCAGAATGGGGAGGGGTAGGGTAAGATGTGGAAGAGGAAGAAGAGGTAGGGAGAGCTGTTGAAAGTGTGTCAGAGATTTCAGAATAGCTAGGAGAAAGGGAAGGATGGGGGCGGAGAAAAGGTTTGATGATGATTGGGTGAGGAACAGCGAGGTGTTATTTGAGAGGGGGGGGGGGCAGAGCGAGGAAGAAGGTTGGGGGAGATGGAGGTGAGAGTTGGAAGGGGGATGAAGCGGGGAGGATGCTTTGAGGAGGAGCGGTGAGAGGGGGGAAATGGAGAAAAAAATGAGGGTGGAGGGATTTTAAGGGGAGGGGCGAGGGGGGAGTTTATTGGGGGAGGGGTTAGGGGGGAGTTTAGGAGGGAAGGGGAAAGGGGGGGATTTGAAAGGGATGGGAGAGATGGGGGAGATTTGGAGGGGAGGGGTGGGGGGAGTTTATGAGGGGAGGGGTGAGGGAGAGTCTAGGAGGGAAGGGGCAAGGGGGGAGATTTGAAAGGGATGGGTGATGGGGAAGATTTGGAGGGGAGGGGCAAGGGGGGAGATTTGAAAGGGATGGATGATGGGGAAGATTTGGAGGGGAGGGCTGAGTTTGGATTTTAGAAAGTGTACGATTAATGGGAAACTAACATTTATTGCAAAATGAGTTTCTTGTGACCTTCGAGTCAGAGATACGTTTGAGGATGCTGGAGGTGGATGGAGTGCAGCTGAGTTTAGGGAATGTAGAAAGGAGGAACTGTAAGAGATGGAATTTTTTTTTGGAATGAATAGATTTGGTGAGCAAGTCGAAAGCAACCTTTTAAAGAAGAAGAAAAAAGTGTTATAATTGAAGAACAGAATACAGCACTTCAGGGGAAAGTTTAAACATTTTTAAATTGAACAGTGAAAACTATCTGGGGGAATGGGGTGAAAATGAGGGTGAAATGGGGGTGAAACACGTAGTCGAAGAATGAACGAACAAAAAGTACAAAGAAGGAAACGTTTTTGTTTTTTTGTTGTTTTTTTTTGTTAAGATTTTAAACAAGGAAGTATGGGGTGAAAAGACTGGGGAAAAACTGAGAGAACGAAAGTAGAAGGACCACAATCGACCGCTGAGAGAAAACAAAGCCTCAAGGTAGGAAGCTTAAAGAACAAGGCCGCAAATTACGCGGCACAAAATACTCGACTATTTTATACAGGTATGAAAGATTAACACCGAGCATCTTCCTAGGGACACACAATAGATACACACACGTAAGATAAATACAGTTCAGTATGGCCAGACGGAAGCCTCTCCTCAGTGAAAGGTACATGAAAGCCCACAGAATCTTGTTTCTCACAGTATAAGAGTCCTTTAGGTGCTGTTTTGCAAACTTCAAGCGGGCTTTCATGTGTCTTTCACTGAGGAGAGGCATCCGTCTGGCCACTCTGCCATAAAGCCCAGATCGGTGGAGTGTTGTAGTGATGGTTGTCCTTCTGGAAGTTTCTCCCATCTCCACACAGGATCTCTGGAGCTCAGCCAGAGTGACCATCGGGTTCTTGGTCACCTCTCTTACCAAGGCCCTTCTTCCCCGATTGCTCAGTTTGGCTGGGCGGCCAGCTCTAGGAAGACTCCTGGTTGTTCCAAACTTCTTCCATTTATGAATTATGGAGGCCACTATGCTCTTGGGAACCTTCAATGCAGGAGAGATTCTTTTGTAGGCTTCCCCAGATCTGTGCCTCCACACAATCCTGTCTCTGAGCTCTGTAGGCAGTTCCTTCGACCTCATGGCTTGGTTTTTGCTCTGATGTGCATTGTCAGCTGTGAGACCTTTCATAGACAGGTGTGTGCCTTTCCAAATCATGTCCAATCAATTGAATTTGCCACAGGTGGACTCCAATCAAGGTGTACAAACATCTCAAAGATGATCAAGAGAAATGGGAGGCACCTGAGCTAAATTTCAAGCGTCATAGCAAAGGGTCTGAATACTTATGTAAATGTGATATATCAGTTTTTTCTTTTTAATAAATTTGCAAAACTTTCTAAAATCCTGTTTTCTCTTTGTCATTCTGGGGTATTGAGTGTAGATTGATGAGGGAAAAAATGAATTTAAACGATTTCAGCACAAGGCTGCAACATAACAAAATGTGAAAAAGGTGAAGGGGTCTGAATACTTTCTGAATGCACTGTATATATATATATATATATAACTTCGATGACACATTATTTTGTAAATGGTGTATTTTCGCTTTTATTGGGTAATAAAAGTGGTATATTTGCCAACTATGTATGTTACAGATATTTTATTTGTTGGATCGACAAGAATGTGTGCTCCTTTTGCGTTGGGTGATATGATGTAGGCTCGAGGGGAATACCTGCCTCTTTGCATTCCACCTGTTTCCTTTCTCGTTTTTCCACGTACTTCTTCCATCATAAGTATTCTTATGTTGCTCGAAATATGAATTTTACCTAAAATGTAGTGAATTTTTAAAATCATTTCCAGTTCGGTGCACTGCTTCACCTCCTTTGTAATTCTGATGAAGCATTCCTCGATGATCTTAAATGAAATGGTTTCCCATCAATAATGGTATTTTCATTTGACTTTATATCACAAAAGCAGTGTTATGAAATTTGGGAAAATCTTTGTCAAATTGATCATTACGAGAATAAATCACCATTTCTTGAGCACTTTTTGACACTAACCATTTCAATAATGCTGTTTCGGTGACTGTTGAGGTCGCGATATGATTGAGTCTGGGAGCGTTCATATATTTAAAGAAATCAATGCAATTACCACTGTGCTTGACAGGTGTGATCAATATTGTCCATATGGTAAATGATAACGTTGGTTATAGAAAAGGGACCTTAAGGTAATGCTGCGGATAATGTAATAATCCGAATAAGGCGGAAAATCCGAAATCCATACGGTTCAAAATGGATGCTTCATTTAACCGTTTGAGTGAAAGGGTCTCTCCCTCAGCTTGTCAGGCTCATCTCGAAGGGGATTTTGATATTCTGAATGTTAAATGCAAGCATTATTTGAGGTTTCCATCGATTTCTGGAGCATTGTGCGGTCACTATTAAAACGTCAAAACGTAGGTGCTGAGGCTTTCGTCTTCTTGCTCTAATTGCATTAGATTGAAAAGGACGAGGCCGTGCCTTGTATCTAGTAGTGTATCTGGATACCTGATGTTGGAAGAACAAAAGAGACCTGCACTGACATGGTGAGGGGGCAGTGTTTTCAAGGTGGCTGCCAACTCAATACTATGTAATGTACAACTCGAACAAAGAGCAATGGTGTCATTAAAGACCTCAACGCCTTCATTCGTGAACCTTATTGGATGTGCCGGTGCTACTTGCTAGATACGACTCCACCTCGTCTTCTCTCTCCCTTTCCCTCTCATGGCTTGCTTTAAAAGGTACTTTATTCATCTCCAGGTATGATAGGAATTCGTCAATTTTCTGAGTGCGACAGGCTCAGAAATTCACATTGTAAATGTGGATCATGTATTTGTGGAAGGTTCGAGAATCCAAGCCCTCTGAGGATCAATACAATTCCATCGTGTAACGTTCCAATGAATATCATTCTTCAGGTTAAGTTAAGCAGACGATTGTCTTGCATGATATGGATTGCTGGTCAGTGGTCATATTTGAAAGAAGAAAGCTCCTGCATCGTCATTTTGCTCCCGTTACTCTCACTGACAAACCGCCATGAAGTTCCTCTTGCACCATCTAGAGGCAGAGAATCCGTCGGCTGGACACTGAGTTGCAGTCTCTTCTTTATCGTTGAGTGAAAAAAGAGATGGTTGGTATGTACAGGAAGAGGGCTAATATATTTCTCCATACAGTGCATTCAGAGAGTATTCAGACCCCTTCACTTTTTTCACATTTTGTTATGTTGCGGCCTTATGCTGAAATCGTTTAAATTCATTTTTTCCTTCATCAATCTACACTCAATACCCCAAAATGACAAAGAGAAAACAGGATTTTAGAAAGTTTTGCAAATTTATTAAAAATAAAAAACTGAAATATCGCATTTACATAAGTATTCAGACCCTTTGCTATGACATTGAAATTTAGCTCAGGTGCCTCCCGTTTCTCTTGATCATCTTTGAGATGGTTCTACACCTTGATTGCAGTCCACCTGTGGTAAATTCAATTGATTGGACATGATTTGGAAAGGCACACACCTGTCTATATAAGGTCTTACAGCTGACAATGCATATCAGAGCAAAAACCAAGCCATGAGGTCGAAGGAACTGCCTGCAGAGCTCAGAGACAGGATTGTGTCGAGGCACAGATCTGGGGAAGACTACAAAAAAAAATCTGCTACATTGAAGGTTCCCAAGAGCACAGTGGCCTCCATAATTCTTAAATGGAAGAAGTTTGGAACAACCAGGACTCTTCCTCGAGCTGGCCGCCCAGCCAAACTGAGCAATCGGGGGAGAAGGGCCTTGGTAAGAGAGGTGACCAAGAACCCGATGGTCACTCTGGCTGAGCTCCAGAGATCCTGTGTGGAGATGGGAGAAACTTCCAGAAGGACAACCATCACTGCAACACTCCACCGATCTGGGCTTTGTGGCAGAGCGGCCAGACGGAAGCCTCTCCTCAGTGAATGACACATGAAAGCCCACACAATCTTGTTTCTCACAGTCTGAGAGACCTTTAGGTGCCTTTTTGCAAACTCCAAGCAGGCCATCTCTTCTCCCTTCTTCTCCCAAAATTATGTAGGCCACTGTGCCCTTCTCCCCCAATTGCTCAGTTTGGCTGGGCGCCAGCTCTAGGAAGAATCCTGGTTGTTCCAAACTTCTTCCATTTAAGAATTATGGAGTCCACTGTGCTCTTGGGAACCTTCAATGCAGCAGAACATTTTTTGTAGGCTTCCCCAGATCTGTGCCTCGACACAATCCTGTCTCTGAGCTCTGCAGGCAGTTCCTTCGACCTCATGGCTTGGTTGTTGCTCTGATATGCATTGTCAGCTGTGAGACCTTATATAGTGTTACGGATTCGTCACTTCCATTGTTGTGGTTTTCATCCACTGTAAACATTTTTGATTCCATGTACTATTATTGTTTTCAAAAGGTTTATTGTTTATGAACTGTTTTCAAAAGGTGAAAAAGTTAGAGTTAAAAGAAACCGGAAACCGGATCGGGAACCGGACAACGAAGAGGAAGAGGAGAGAGAGAAGGCGGAGCAAGGGAGTTCGACAAGAAAGCCGAGCTGCTTTGAGGTCTGGAGCGAATGATTGGCGAACGAAAGTCACGAGTGAATTTTGGGTTTCCCAGGAAGGGGATTCCTGCGACAGGGTTGTTATCTCTGTGACAGATCAACCTGCGTGACAGGTTTTGTGGTTGATTCCGGAGAGAATCATCAGAGTGCCGTTACGCCACGAGAGTGGGCCGTCGGCCATTTTGACTCGCGCAGGACTTGCGCTTCGCTCAAGGTTTCATCTCGCTTCAACCATTTTCACCGCATTCAGACGTTAATCTGGTGTGTGTGTGTGTGTGCAACGTGGCTTTTGAAGGTTAATTTGTGGTTCGCCGACTGAGCCGTGGAACGTCCATACCCGAGGGTGTGATTTCCCGGTCGCCTTGAGGGCGCCTTTGCGCAGCTATAGCCGCGTGACTGCCAACCCAACGTGATTCTGGTCTCGATTGGACATTATTCTGACGATCGCTGGAGCGGATCGACTTTGGCTTGAAGCCGGAATCAACTTTGGCTTGAAGCCTGGATTAGAGACATTGGGAATCTTCGTCTTTTCGCTCACTTGGAGCACAGTGAGTTATATTGTACGAACCTGATGGTAGCATCATAGGAAATATATATTGGTTGTACAATTGATTACTATTGTTGTTGTACTGTTATTCTTGTGTGATCTTAATACAATACTGGTTTGTTTGTAACAATTGGTGTGGCTTCACCATTGATCTTTGACATACAGAATAACACATTTTTCTGCCGTGACTCCTCTCGGGGCTCGGAGGTACACCGTGACCAGGGGGTTGGGGAGGAGCACGTAACAATAGACAGGTGTGTGCCTTTCCAAATCATGTCCAATCAATTGAATTTACCACAGGTGGACTCCAATCAAGGTGTAGAAACATCTCAACGATGATCAAGAGAAACGGGAGGCACCTGAGCTAAATTTCAAGTGTCATAGCAAAGGGTATGAATACTTATGTCAATGTGATATTTCAGTTTTTTCTTTTTAATAAATTTGCAAAACTTTCTAAAATCCTGTTTTCTCTTTGTCATTATGGGGTATTGAGTGTGGATTGATGAGGGAAAAAATGAATTTAAACGATTTCAGCATAAGGCTGCAACATAACAAAATGTGAAAAGTGAAGGGGTCTGAATACTTTCTGAATGCACTGTATATATATACCTCCACCATCGAATGTTTTCACACCTGTCTGTTTGTTTGTTACTTGTTAAATCGACGATTCACAAATACTCTATGTATGGTTGGTCTGTTCTTTATTCTGTCTGTTTGTTTGTATGTTTGTCTGTCTGTCTGTTTGGTTGTCTATCAATCGCCAAAAGGTCATATTTTACTCCGATATTCACAAAATTTAAGCAACTGGTAGAGGTAATGACAAGTTGGATGCCTATTGTTTTTAGGTCAATCTACTATATCAGAGAGATGTCTGTCTGTGTGTGTGCCTGTCTGTCTGTCTGTGTGTCACCATTTTTCTCAGATGGCTGAACGGATCTTCGTCAAACTTTCAGAGGTTCATCAGTGAGGGCCTGGGAGTGTTTTCGGGCAAAAAAAAAATAGAAAAAAAAATATCGGTTTTTTGGAGTAAAAAAACAAACAAAAAAGCATTAAAAAACATCGCTCGATAGTGCCTAATGCCGGGGTCACACTATCACGTAAAGTCGAGCCGTAAGGGCCACGTGGGACCATTTTTTGATATGGGGTGGGACGTGGCTATCCCGTGGCAGTTACTGCATCCACGTGGCAGTCACGGGGTCTACGGTAGAGCGGACTGCAAGGTAGAGCGGGAATTTCAAAAAGTTCAAAATTTTACCATGTAAAGTCAGCCTTGTCCACTGCCGTGGCGCCTACTTACCGGCCATGGGACTACCCCCGTGAGGGCCACCTAATACGTGGCACTACGTGGCAATTATGGGGAACCCCCTATTGCCACGTAGAGCCACGTAATCGCCACGTATTGCCACGTATTGGCCCTGTATTGGCCACGTAGAACCCCGTAGCGCCACGTGATTGCCATATAAGGAGCGATCCGGTGACAAAACCACGTGATCGCCACGTGCTCACCATGTCTTGGCCACGAAGTCGCCTCGTAGAGCCCCGTAGTGCCTCGTAGAGCCACTTGACCACCTGTAGAACCCCGTAGCGCCACGTGTTTTGAACCGGCTGCATATAAATACGGGTCTCATCCCGCGTGGTCAGTTTTCGCGACACTTTCACAGTGTTCACAAGTTGTGGAGCATTTTTAAAGCAATTCTCAACAATTTTTGAAGCTCTTTCTCAACATTGTCATCATGGTGAGAGGTGCTAGAGGAAGCAGCAGCAGCAGAGGAGGTGGCAACAGAGGTAGGGGATCTCAGAGGGGCAGGGGATCTCAGAGAGGCAGGAGTGTTACCCCACCTCCAGGACAGAGTGTTACCCCACCCCCACCCCTAGGGTGGGACACTGAGGAAGCCAGGGCACGTTCCCCCACACCACCCCCAACCCTGCAACCTAAATCACAGCAGAGGGAGGAAAACCCAGCAAAGAAGGTGAGGCATGAGGACAAGAGGCAGGAGGATGAGGGGTCCAGTAGTGACAGTGACAGTGATGGTGATGTGCAAGAGAGCACAGAGAATGAGAGGGACAGCTCCATACAGTCCTAGTCAGGCTCCCAGCCCCAGAAGTCAGGAGGGAAGGAGAAGAGGAAGATTAGCATCAGAGTGCACTTCACTCCAGAGGAGGAGGAGGAGCTCGCCTCCTGATGGGAGAAGGAAGAGTTTCTCTACAATAAGTCCATGCTGGACTACAACGACACCAAGAAGAAGGATGCAGCCATTGCAGCGAAGGCAAAGCTCATGAACAAGACTCGTAAGTACCCAATCTTGTTTTCTGCACTCTATTCTGCAAGATGTACTTACTGAATTGCTTGTCTTGTTTTGGCTATTGCCTTCTTTTTGAAGGCCTGTATGACCTGGATGCCCACAGGCAAGCAATTCATGATTTGTTTTTTATTTGTTTGCAGCTGCTGAACTCAAGGTGTGGATGAACACAACCCGTTCCAGGGTGGGTATAAGGGAGACCAGAAGTGGCCAGGGAGCCCCCAAGCAGCCGATCTCACCATGATGACATGGTAGGATATACCAGTGCCAAGGAACCTCAGGGTGATGGCCACCTTGAGACCATGTGACAGGGCTTTCCTGAAGAATGTGTGTTGTTTCTGGATCCTTGGCCCAACTCTTCTGACTATCTCATAGTACAATGTGCCAAGTTGCAAAGGACTGGAACTCCTTGGCACTCTCATCTTCTAGCTCCTTCATCAAGGTGTCAAAGACACCCATCTCCTGTCTCTTGGAGATCCACCTCCTCACCCAGAGTCTCTTCTTCTTGGCTTTCCTCTGGATCTCTCTTGCCTGCATCTCCTGCAGGACCAGTCCAGCAGCAGCATTGTACAGGGCATGCTGATATCTGAGGACAGCAATCTGCAGTCTCTGTCTTCTTGGTACTCTCATGGTGATGTTGCTTTCTTGAAGGTCAAGATGCTGAATGACTGGAAGGGGCTGGGGACCCCCCTTTTTATCGGATTTTTAACGCGACACTTTTATGTGTCTCTTACGGGACACGTGGCTCCCACGTGGCACTACGTGGCAGTACGTGGCCCATATGTGGCACGTGGCTCTTACGTGGCAACTATGTGGCGTTACATGGCGTATACCTGGCCGTTACCTGGACATTACATGGCCTTACGTGGCGGATACGGCCAATTTTTTATGAGGGTCTGACGTGGCGAGTACGTGGCTATCCCGTGACTCTACGGCAGCTACGTGGCCCCTACGAGGCCCGCGGTTTACGGGGTGTTTACGGCACCGTAATTTTTTTTTAAATTGGCCCTACGTGGCCCTTACGGCTAGGCTTTACGTGATAGTGTGACCCCGGCATAAGCCTTTTAAAATTAATGACAGTTATAAACAAGTACACATTCCCATAAATAAATAAAAAACAATCACCAGACATTTGAATTCAAATAAATCAAACAATTCCAGAAGTGTACGAAGTTGGTAGTACGGCTTCTTCTTCTTCCCCATCGGCATCACGCTTACCTCAGAAACGTTATTCACCCCATTCACCCACCAGCATATATATGAACCCCCATCCTCTCCTGCCTCCCCCCTGCCCCCTCCCCTTCCCAACCCCTTCCCCCCTACCCCCTCTCCTTCCCTTCCCCCCTCCTTCCCCCTTCCCCACCTCCCCCCTCCTACTTCCCCTCCCCCATCCCCTTCCCCTCCCCTTTGCCACCTCCCTCCCCCTTTCCCCCCACCCTCCCCCTTTCACACCATCATTTTCAAACTATATGCAACAGTGCTGTTAGATGATATTTGTAAAATTTCGAATCAATAGGGTAAGCGGTTTCAGACATCTAATTCTTTAATATTTTCCTTCAATCCAATATGGCTGCCACACCATGTGATCAATGTTTTGGAGATCATATTTTAATCGCCGTGCCTAGTCAATGATACACGTAAAGTTTTGAGTCAATCAATTTGGTGGTTTGGGAGAAGGTGTTTTTTAAAGGTTTTAGGTTAAATTCAACATGGCTGACAAACCATGTGACCTATGATGTCATGAATTAAATATATCAATACAAATGGGTCATAGATCATGTGCATGCAATTTCAGATTTTTAGGATAAATAATTGAATTAAAACATTTTTGGCTGGTCTACCACTTCACCTATAATGTTATCAGTATCATGCTTTTGTTCCCCATTGGGAGTACTTGACAATGTGGCAAGTTTCAAATTTTTCCATTCAGAGGTTTCTGAGAAATATTATTTAATTATTTGCATTTAATCCAAGATGGCTGCCATACCACGTGACCTATGACATCACAATTATAAAAACATTCTGCACGCCTACCTTGAAAGTTTAGTCTCAATTGGACTATGGTTGCTGAGAAAAACGAGGTTTAGCCCGCCCGGACGGCCGTACGTACAGACGGATAACCCAAAAACATAATGCCTCCAGCCACCTTCGGGGGCGGAAGCATAAAAAAAAAAAATTGGGGAAAAAAAGTTGGTTTTATTGGATTTTTTTTTTAATCGCTTTATAATGCCCAAGCCTTTTTACGGCATAGCCCTTAGGACAAAGCCGGCTAGAACAGTGTTTGTCCATCTGTATGTATGTATGTATGTATGTATGTATGTATGTATGTATGTATGTATGTATGTCCCCTCAAACGTATACCAATCAGAGCTGAGGATCTGGTCACGTGTGATTATGTCTGATGTCATTACGGCAGTACGGCGGCTGACTCTCCACACACCGCGATTTTGAATCCAATTTCGTTCAGGCCGAACAAATCGTCAAACCTGTCATATATCACAATCGCCATGCTCTACCTATACGTTTTTCATTCAGTGTGAATAAAAAAATTGACATTTTGTGATGGATTGTCATTTGGATGTAATTGCTTTTCCCTTATATATTTGCCCTCATTTCAAATATGTTAATGTTTCTTCTTCACGTGAGCAACGCCAGGTACTCCAGCTATAAACGCTTATGTACTTTACTCGGGGTACAAATACAAATGAGCAAATGAGCAACGAATAAGAAGGAAGGCGAGAAGGCAGAGGAAGGCATCATGCCCATCCTGGATGCAAGCCCCGTTGCTCCTCCTGCCGTGGAGGAGGAAGAAGGAAGGCGAGATCTTGGGGGTAACATAGGCTATGTGGCGCGGCCTTATTCGGGAGTGTGGGGGACCATGAGAGGGGCGAAATTCTCTTGATAAATGTGTACCGTGTAGCGCCACCTGGTGATGGTAGTCTACTTGCCAGCAATGTGAACCCGGAAATGTTGAGTACCCCAAACTTTTAAGTTAGAAATGTACAGTATGGGTCCCCAGCACTTAGAAACTGCCGGATGCTAACTTGCATATGTTGGGCAATTAGCAAAATTAGCATTAATAGCATTAACCCT
This sequence comes from Myxine glutinosa, assembly GCF_964187855.1. Classification (NCBI taxonomy): domain Eukaryota; kingdom Metazoa; phylum Chordata; class Myxini; order Myxiniformes; family Myxinidae; genus Myxine; species Myxine glutinosa. The sequence goes on along the minus strand of NC_136272.1, from coordinate 68,198,499 downwards.
ATCAAACATAGGCCTGGGACACTGAAATTTCTGTTTCGCTCTATTGCTCCACTTTTATTCACAGGTATTAGAGGTAACAAAGGCAAGTACCATACCAAACTAGAATAATATGACTATGGGTAAATAATATCCGCAAAATTAAAACACAAGTATACCCAAAATTATCAGAGCTGAAAAATATGTGCACGAGTTACACAACATAAAACTTCCATCAAGAAAGAGCGTCTTGCACTTCTACTACTCTGCACTGTTATAAAGCATATCCTCATCATAAAACTCATCCTCATCGTCTTCATCTTCTTCTCCTGACTCTACATTCTTGTCATATTGCTCTTCTTGCTGTGAGTGTGTTGCAACATGTACTATCAGAGCCTTTGCAGAAGCAGTAGCTGGTACAGGCCAGGCCTGCAGCTACGCAGCTGCACTTTGCTGTTAAACAGGGCTTTAACCCAGCTTTGCAGCTACAGCTGATCATTTCCAACACGGCAGGAGGAGCAACGGGGCTTGCATCCAGGATGGGCATGATGACTTCCTCTCCCTTCTCGCCTTCCTTCTTATTCCATCCAAACTCTGTTATGTCCACAGCTGGTGGGTCAGGGCAGTCTGCTGCTTTCCAAAGCAGCACCTGTAGATGGGCACGCCGTCCATGGAGGAGAGCGTTGCGCTCTGTAGGAGGCAGTGTCTTCAGTGCTGGGGGGGTTTTGCGCTTTCGGTAGATGTCATATCTGGCGACGTTCAGAGATGCCGACTCCCTCTCGTTGTACAGAGCCAGGAAGAAACCACTCACTGCCTCTGTAATCTGTAAATCAGTAGCTCCCTCCTCTCCGATGAAGTGAAGCAGGTCACCAGGTACTACTCTCATGGCCTTGAGTGCGGACACCTTCCCTTTCCCCGCGGGATAGGAGGTGGTGTCACATCCGGAGAGAGCATGCATAGCCAGGATGGAGCGACACTGCTCACCGAGATTCTCTACTGTCGAATTGATGTTGAGAATAGTGCCATCCCATCTCTCCATCTGCAGGTTACATGTGATACCCACCTTCCAGCACCAATAGACCATGAGTACGAAAACATCAGTGTCGTCGCTGAGAATGCGGACAGTTTCAGCTCCGCGACTGGCTGCATCCAACATGTATGAGATGAGGGAGACGTCAGCCTCGTCATGAGTGACAATACTGTCTGCTTTGCTGACCATCTTGATGTGATCTCCTATGCTGTGTGTGCACAGGCTCACCCAGTCTCCGTTTGTTTGTCTTGTTCTTCATCACTTTGTCGCGGCTAGGTAGAGGCGTTGTCAGTGAGAGTCGGTACTCTGTTGAGCTCTCCCCAGCTCTTCTCTGATTTGTGACAATACGGAGGCTGGTGAAGCACCATGGGTAGCAATGATGTTTGACAAAGTCTCATGTATAGCTGTATCTCCAAGCTCTTCACTCCTATTAAGTAGAGATGCTATGCCTATGGATCCGGACGTTTTGAAGTCATTGTCCCTGCCGTCGCAGGGCGCGAATAGGCATTTCTTCCCTGCCATGCCAACCTGGGAAAAAAAGGGAAAAAAATGTTATTGTAGAGGCACCAGCCTACATACTGTTACAGACGTGGCTTGGATGTTATTTCCCGAGCGGTTTTATGGTATGACCACGTCTGCACAAGTTACCCGATTGTGCCCGAACGTTGACTAATAGCGCTATGCTAGACCAATGAAGGAAAAAGAAGACACACGGCTGGAATTAATACGACACGACACCAGGGATACGGTTCTCAAAGGTTGTTATTACAATAATGCGGAAGGTTTAGATTACAGGGACAAGAGGGAAACATAGGAAGGTGGGCACTTAAACACGCTTATATTAACCCCAACAGACGACAAATAAACGGGACAAGGCTCACTCACACGGGGGTTTGATTGCAACGAAAGCGGGTAGCGATCGCTCCAGGTGCACCTGGGCTCAGGGCAGGATCACGTACGGTCCAGTTCGGTCCAAAGATGCGGGGAGGTATCGTCGCGCTGGGGGTGGCGGTGGCTTCTCTCTCCAAGCTGAGGCGCATCTGACGTCACGTCCGGCAAGCGGCTGCGTATATCCGGCGGGGAGTGACACGCCCTCGGCTCGTTAGCTCCGCCTCGTGGAATCGGCACGTTGCTTCTCATTGGGTTCGTGCGGGGGGGTTTTCCAGGCTCCGCCCTTGACGAGGAGCTGACAAGGAGCCCCTTCGTGGTAACCCCGTGGAGCGCATGGTCTGGAGCTAATCGAGCCGGTGTGAGGACGCATCCTCCCCCGCTCCGCCGCCATCTCCTCTGTTGTTGTTGTAATTGTTGTTGTAGTTGTTGTTATTGTTGTTGTTTGGGGAAGAAGATGGGAGGAGGTATGGGAAAGGTCCTAAACTCACTACTGATGCCATATAATCACATTCTGGTGCAACGAAGAGTCATAATTAATGGAGACGAGGCCTTAACTGACATAGAATAAGAATAACTAGGAAGATGTCCGAAAGTTGTCTACGTGTGGTGCGGTGGACCTGGGCACGACATTTAATGGGGGAATAAGGGGAAGGTCGGCTCTACTGATTGTTATTTACATGCAATGGGACTAGGGAATGGGGGACTGGGGAAAGTTGGGGAGTATTGGAGAAAATAGGGGAATATTTACAAGCGGATATGGAGGCCAAATTCCATATTCGCAACATTGCACCCTTCTCTACCCTCGGGGCGTCCCGACCCGATAAATTTTTACCTACTTTAGTGTGGCACGCAATGTAGTTCCCTCTACTATTAACTCTACCCTGAGTGCGACAGTTTTACAGATATTCACAAATGAGTAAATATGTCCCCCTGCGACGTTGCACCCTTCTCCTCACAGAAACACACCCACAGGATAACCGAATCCGGAAAGAATTCTCAAACTAAACATACAGCCGGTAGGGAGCATTATTTACAAGACTATGCTGCTATTTACACTACGATCCAGGACCTGTTTTTGGAGGAACACATGCAGATGTTATGCATAGAGAGAGCGCGCTTGCCAGCATCGATACACCAACCCACGAGTGCTCTGTGGCCGACGGCCTTTAATAACGTGCAGAGCACCCTTTCCCAGCATCAAAAGCACCACCCCACCACCAATCGGTGCAGTCACCATTGTTCAATGAATAAAAATAACTTCAACAACCCCTAACCCTGCAGGTGTCTCTTGCTCTTCGTGTGGTGCACTTGGCCTTCTGGCTTCTTTCAAAAATAAAGAAAGGCGCCAACCGCGTCCATTTCTGTATTGTGGCCTTCAGTGGTGTCAACTAAAAGTGGTTCACCTGTATGGCATAGGTGCCACGTTGACCCATAGGTCCATCCACGGGTGGTGCTTGGCCGCAAAAGAACTACGGTCCATTGTGGGTGGCCACCAACATTGCGGTCCATATGGTGTATCGATCCAGGCAGCAAGCAGCGAAAGTGCAGGCCCACAACTGCGTAGCCAGCACCTCTCTCTCCTCTCTCTCTACCCCAAAGCCAGATCCTCGGAGGTGGGAGACAAAAGAAGAAACAAGTGAGTAAGGTGGTAAGGGCGCAAAAGTGCACGCAATATAAGGTAATGCACACTGGGGCACATGGGAACCAGGTGAGACAGGTACGTTCCTATCGTACGCCCCCCCCCCCCCCACCAGGTAACCTACATGGCCCCTCCCTTACCCCTTACTGTATCCACAAAACACAACACTACCCATAAACATCTACTTTACAAATCAACAAACATCCCTACTGTCTTCCCCGTTCCTCCCATAAACCAAATTCGTCTTCTCTCCCTCCTAACCAATCAAATTTGCCATTTCCAACTCTCATCAAAATTTGCCATCTCCAACTCAACATCAAAATTTGCCATCACCAATTCATCATCAGTCCCTCCTAAGGAGGGAGAGATGGAATCACCCCAATGTCTCATCCACGTCGTGATGCGTCTCACCAATCCTCACAGCAATTCTCATTTCTGCGACACAAACAAAGAAAACACAGGTGTGGAGTCATCATCATCACCACAGGTAAGTGGCTGCGTATGGTGCGACAGGTTCTTCAATCCTAACTATTTCCTAAATGACTTTAACAACTTTACACCACCCGGGGTCTTCCTCCGGCCAAACCATTGGCCCTCTTACACTATGGGTTCTAAAAACCAATTCCCATTGGCCAAACTGTGGTGCTCTTCAATTTGGGGTCTCACTCCCCCGATTCATCTCCCGGTGCCCTCGTACAATTTCTGGGCTGTGGCGTGTACCTCTCCCAGTGGGTCTACCCACCTGCACACCTCCACCACTGCAGTTGCCTCCGAGCTTACCTGCTCCTTACCCTAACCTAACTACCTGGGGAAGGCCCTCTGGCACTCTCCCCACTCGGTGCCCTCTCTGGCACTGGGCTACCCGGGTCCGTCCTCCGGATCCTCGGGCCCCATCCACAACTCTACCGGCTCCCAGAGCCCACCTGCGGCCTCACCTGGCCGACATCCTCACAGTGGTGGAGTGCCCAACCAACTACACGCACTAACAGGCTACACGCCCAGCCATTTCCACAACACTAATGCACCCATTCACAACACCATTCTGCAACCGCACCACAAGTGCCAATATCCAACCACAATTTACCTGTACCCTCTACCTAACACTTACACTACCCGCCCCGGGTACTCGTGAAAGGGGTCCACTCTTCCCCCATCCACACCTTCGCACCATGCACACCACTCCGTACCACTTACTCCAACTCTCTCCACACACCTGTACTTGCACACCTGTGCTCTCACACCTGGTGCCACCTGCACCCTTCTCTCCCCAAGCGCATTCGCGCTGATCCACAACACTCACTACTCATACACTGCTCCACACACCTGTCCAGTTGCACACCTGTGCAATCACACCTGTTCAATTCTCACAAACACGGCATCATCTCAGCTAACTACTCCCTTCTGAAACTTGCGCTTCCCAGTCGTCCCTTTAAACTATTGCGCTCCCACGTCATTATCATCCATACTAATCTACCTGCGTCCCCACTACAGGTATCAGTCACTAACTAATCTTAACGTTACCTAATGTCATCTTCTAGATCCCTACACACAATATCCTAACCCACCCGGGCTAGTTTTCACTGCCATACACCCCATAAGCTATTGCTCCTTTGCCCCCCTTGGAAGGATGGTGGATTTGCCATCCCACCACATCGGGGGTCTCTCACTATCAATTTTGCACGTCAAATTTCAACAAATCAAAAATTTGCCAATCCTACTCATCATCTGCCAATCACTACTGCCAATCCTTTGCCAATCACCAAATTTTGTTTTTCTCCAATTTTTGGGTCCAAAACACTAACCTCATCACCCAGTCGACTCACTAATACCTCTCGGTGCGCCAATTCCCGTCCAAAGCCCGGCTTCGTAAAGCCAAGCAATGGATGCTGGTTGTTCTGTGCCAGTGGCTGGCTGCATCCTGCCTTCGGTGCAGGGAAGGAGGTTTACCCGGCCCGAGATCCCACGCACCTTCTCGGCACGGAGCCATCCAATGCCCCGATCTCGACCTGCCGGCACGTCTCACCAAAAAGTGGTCGCCATGACGACCCTTTCTATCGGGCTGCCAGCTCCGCCTAGTGGAGCCTGGACGCGGCCGTTCAAAGCGAGGCCCGGCACGCACCGAGGGCCTGCTTCGGCTAAAAGTCGCTCTAACCTCTAACCCGTGTAACGTCGATGCTTCACCTGGACGCTTACACCCCGTGGCCCGTTCCTTGCTCACACATCCAGCCGTGCCCATGCTCCTCGTACCTTTCCTTACACACCCAGGTACACTCATTCCACTCACAGCCTTGGTCACACACCTGACCACCGAACATTTTGGCACACATTCGTTCGTAGCACACCTCACCAAAACACCTCTTCGCGCCCCCTCCTCGGTCACCTCCTCTGTGACAATCACAGGTGTGCCCTCATTCGCACACCCAACCACGTGCCTCACCACCAATTCCAGCGTGCATTCCCACTCACGCTCTACCATTCCAGGTGTGCATCCTTCCATCCCAGGTGTACATCCTCGCTCACCTGTCACAACTAACTCACGCTCCATGTCACTCTCACTACTTTCACCTCCACTCGTGACAACGCACTCACCCTTACTCTTGACAGCGCACTCTTTCCTCATGCACCTGTCCGTCACACACCTTTCTCGCGCACACTCTCCCGTTACACCCTCTGTAACACTCACCACAGGTGGACACTCTTCCTTACTTCTGACAGCGCACTCTTTCCTCATGCACCTGTCCGTCACACACCTTTCTCGCGCACACTCTCCCGTTACACCCTCTGTAACACTCACCACAGGTGGACACTCTTCCTTACTTCTGACAGCGCACTCTTTCCTCATGCACCTGTCCGTCACACACCTTTCTCGCGCACACTCTCCCGTTACACCCTCTGTAACACTCACCACAGGTGGACACTCTTCCTTACTTCTGACAGCGCACTCTTTCCTCATGCACCTGGCCGTCACACACCTTTCTCGCGCACACTCTTGCGCACACTCTCCGGTCACACCCTCTGTAACACTCACCACACCACGCTTCCATGTGCTCCCTCGCACACGCGCTACGACCGACTCACTCCCGCCAGCACACTCACTCCTTGGCACGCACTTTTTCCTCACACACCCCAGAGTCGGACTTTCTTGCACACCTCCTTTTTCGCACACCAGACCTGTCGCACACTTCACCAACGGCCTCTCACGAACACCCGGGTCTATCTCGACCCCCAAGCCTCTTAAATCACCTGGCGCATCATACGCACGACCATATTGGTCACCACTTACACCGGGTCCTCTTCCTCTTCGCTTCTCCTCCATCACCTGCGAATCCCTCATCCGGTTAATGAGCACATCATCACGATCCAAACACAGACTTTGGACCAATTCTTTTATCTCCTCTTTTATCTCTTTCTTATCCCCTCTCCGTCTCTTCTTAATTTCGCTCACCCCTTCTTCCACTTTTTCTAATTTCTGCTTCACCTCTTTTATTCCCCGGTACGTCTCCTCCAGCTCGTCCTCCAAGGCTACCTTGACCGTTTCCATGTGCGTCCTCACCTGCCGGTCCTTCGTCTCCATTACCTCTATCACCTCGTCCAGCCTCGTTGTCAGTCCCTCACGTACCATCTGACATTCCCTCTTTGTCGCTATTAAGTCGTTTTTTATTTCGTTTTGTGTCACTTTTAAACCTCCTATTACCGCTGTGTTCTTCTTTACCTGGTCCCCCAACTCCTTTTGTCCCACTGTCAGTTGTTCTACTCCCAGCGTCAACTCCTCTATACCACCTTGCAATTTTACAGTCCCCTTTCTCACCTCTTTCTCCATGCGCTCCTTACAGTGCCTCACCTCCTCGCGCACTCCTCCGACCTCCTCACTCACTCCTCTTCTGATCTCCTCTCCCATCACTTGCATCTCCTGCCCAGATGCCACCCTCATCTGCTCCATTTCCTCCCTGTGAGCATCCAGTTTGGTTTCTACCCCCATTCTGACCCCCTCTATCTGCTGCCCCATTTGGTTAACTTCCCTTTCCGCTTGGTCCCTCATGTCCCTCAATTTGCCTTCCATACTGTTTTCTAACCCCTCTAACCCTTTTTGCATCCCTTCCATTTGATTCTCTTGAGCGGCCATTCTGTTTTCTACCCCCGTTAACCCATGTTTCACTCCCTCTATCTGATTCTCTTGAGCGGCCATTCTGTTTTCTACCCCCGTTAACCCATTCTTTACTTCTTTTATCCCGTTGTCTAACTCCTCAAAATTATTGTCTAACTTCCCAATTTTCTTGTCTAACTCCTCAAAATTATTGTCTAACTTCTCACTGGTACCCCTCGCTTCGTCCCTCATTACCCCCATTTGGTTTCCCATTACCCCCATTTGGTTTTCCAATCGCTCACTATTCTTTTCCATAAGGGCCGTCATTTGTATAAAAAAAAGTTCCAATCTTCCCAGCGGCGCTACTTCGGTCGCGGGCACGGTGACCAGCGAGGCGCCATTTTGCGCGCCCGCTTCTTCGTGCGTGACGGCGCTATTTTGCGAACCTGCCGCCCTCACTGCTTCGCTCTCCTCCTGTCCCTCATTTTGGTCCTGGATCGACCCTACCTCACTCTCCTTTACCGGACCCCAGCTGTCTTGATCCGCCATAGCGCGACTTTCAAAATTCGGTTTTTATTTTTTTATTTTCGTAAAACAAATTGAAATTTCGCCGTTATAATTTCGCGCGGGAAACGCGCTCCGAATCGATTTTCCCTCCCAAAATTTGGGCCTAACTAATTTAGTCCCGGGTTCGAATTCCACTCCTCGACACCAATTGTTACAGACGTGGCTTGGATGTTATTTCCCGAGCGGTTTTATGGTATGACCACGTCTGCACAAGTTACCCGATTGTGCCCGAACGTTGACTAATAGCGCTATGCTAGACCAATGAAGGAAAAAGAAGACACACGGCTGGAATTAATACGACACGACACCAGGGATACGGTTCTCAAAGGTTGTTATTACAATAATGCGGAAGGTTTAGATTACAGGGACAAGAGGGAAACATAGGAAGGTGGGCACTTAAACACGCTTATATTAACCCCAACAGACGACAAATAAACGGGACAAGGCTCACTCACACGGGGGTTTGATTGCAACGAAAGCGGGTAGCGATCGCTCCAGGTGCACCTGGGCTCAGGGCAGGATCACGTACGGTCCAGTTCGGTCCAAAGATGCGGGGAGGTATCGTCGCGCTGGGGGTGGCGGTGGCTTCTCTCTCCAAGCTGAGGCGCATCTGACGTCACGTCCGGCAAGCGGCTGCGTATATCCGGCGGGGAGTGACACGCCCTCGGCTCGTTAGCTCCGCCTCGTGGAATCGGCACGTTGCTTCTCATTGGGTTCGTGCGGGGGGGTTTTCCAGGCTCCGCCCTTGACGAGGAGCTGACAAGGAGCCCCTTCGTGGTAACCCCGTGGAGCGCATGGTCTGGAGCTAATCGAGCCGGTGTGAGGACGCATCCTCCCCCGCTCCGCCGCCATCTCCTCTGTTGTTGTTGTAATTGTTGTTGTAGTTGTTGTTATTGTTGTTGTTTGGGGAAGAAGATGGGAGGAGGTATGGGAAAGGTCCTAAACTCACTACTGATGCCATATAATCACATTCTGGTGCAACGAAGAGTCATAATTAATGGAGACGAGGCCTTAACTGACATAGAATAAGAATAACTAGGAAGATGTCCGAAAGTTGTCTACGTGTGGTGCGGTGGACCTGGGCACGACATTTAATGGGGGAATAAGGGGAAGGTCGGCTCTACTGATTGTTATTTACATGCAATGGGACTAGGGAATGGGGGACTGGGGAAAGTTGGGGAGTATTGGAGAAAATAGGGGAATATTTACAAGCGGATATGGAGGCCAAATTCCATATTCGCAACAATACACACATGAAATATTGTCAATACAAGCGATTATTCTAATGAACCCGAGCAGAGCCTATGGTCACTTGGTGATCCCAAAAATAGTTAATTTCGTAAATTTTTCGTAAATGACGTCATTTCTGTCGCAGCAAAATTCTAAACACACTGTTGGAAAGGGCGTCCAAAACTCTATGAGATCACCAAATTTCATAACTGTCAGACAGAAATTATGTGTGCACCTATTGGTACTGCAAATTTTGAATACTCAAAAAAAAAACTAAAAATTCATCTAAATACTCAATATCTCAAAAACGATAGCAGCTCGCGAGATGGGGCTTAGTGCGTTGAACGTGCCAGGTTACGATCTGTTCCAATAAACACTAACATTGAAACTGTAGCTTAACATGAGAGTAGGGGCACTAACCGCGCAAAAAAATGTTGGGTGAAAAAAAATCCACGGCTTTTACATCCATTTTTTCACATGAAATTTTGATCGCAGGAAATTTTTTATAAGAACACTCACGGAAAGCATATCTGTCCAAGTGTATTATGTCCAAATTTCATACGGATCCTTCAAATACTTTGCTCACACGAAGCATTCAAACGGAGCAATAGAGCGAAACAGAAATTTCAGTGTCCCAGGCCTATGTTTGATCGGGTTGATGCTATTAATGCTAATTTTGCGAATTGCCCAACATATGCAAGTTAGCATCCGGCAGTTTCTAAGTGCTGGGGACCCATAATGTACATTTCTAACTTAAAACTTTGAGGTACTCAACATTTCCGGGTTCACAAGAGGGCTCTATAGGCTTGGCAAGTAGACTATGGTGGCAGAGGGTATTAGAATTTCCTTTTTTACCTGTGCAACAGAGGTTATGAAGCACTCTTTACATGGGAAAATGTTTCCTCCCTCCCTTCCCCCCCCCCCTCTCCCCAAAACGGAGGGGCCTGTCAAAGCTACCACCCCCCACCCCCCCAACCCAAAGGATGTATGTATGTATATGGAGTATATCTTTCCCCTCCCTCTCCCTTCATCTCACACTAGCCTCTCCCTTGCACTCCCCCAACTCCCTTCCTCACCCCTCCCTCTCCTGCTCCTCCTCCCCCCACCCACCCCCCCCCCCCCGGCAACCCAACGCCAGGTACTCCTGCTAGTGTCACACAAATCGTCTATTTTCATTCGATTAACTTAATACGAATATACATATTATACAGTCACGTGAAAAAGTAAGTACACCCCATTTAAAAGTTTTGACCTTTTCAACATATTTCAACATACAGCTATTTGATCTTCATTTCAACAATATTGAAAGATAAAGGTGATATAATATAACAAATATCATAAAACATTTACATTTTGTAGTCCATTGTATAATTTAAATAAACATAAATGCAAATTTCGCATGTGGAAAAAGTAAGAACCCAGAGAGAGCTGGGGGAGCAAAGCCGGAGAGGAGTCGGTAGAAGACAGAAAGGCCACCAACCTGCCTGCGGTGAGTAAGTGAAAGGCCCTCGGAGTTAGCTTCATCGCAGGACATTCCAATGATTCTGAAAGCTTTGGTTTCAACAGCGTGAAGACGAGCTAGGTGTGAGGCAGGAGCACCAGCCCAGAGGGGAGAGCAGTATTCCATTAAGCTGCGGATGAAAGCCTTGTATGTGGTGAGGAGCTCAGGTGTGCCAAGGAAGGACTTCGCACGACAGAGGATGCCCAGTCGGCGACTGGCTTTGGAAGCCATATTTGAAATGTGGTTTTCCCAGGAAAGATCATGGAAGATAGTCAGACCCAAAAGCTTGAGTGACAGAAGTTCTTGGAGAGGATTATTCAGAAAGTGGATGGGAGGGTTGTCCAGTAGGTCTTTTCGGAGAGACATAGTAAGAGTGTGAGATTTGTCAGGATTGAAAGACATGTTCCACTTGTTTGCCCAGTCTGTGATTTTGTCCAGATCTGTAGAGAGTGAGGAGGCTGCAGCCTGCCGATCTGAGGGATGAGGAATGGAGCGGCAGAGAGTGGAGTCATCAGCAAAGAGATAGAGAGGATTTTCAAAAGAGTCAGAGAGATCATTGATGAAGACCAGAAAAAGTACAGGGCCCAGAACACTGCACTGGGGAACTCCAGCCTGAACAGGAAGGGGAGATGAGAGAAACCCATTCAGGGCCACACGTTGACTACGACTAGAGAGGAAGTCCGCCAGCCATGCGTGGAGATTTCCATGGATACCATAGGAGGAAGTTTGGTGAGCAGAGCGGGGTGCCAGACCGTATCGAAGGCACGTGATATGTTAAGGGAGACAGCTCTAATTTCCTGTTTGGCATTGAGGACCTCCATCCATTGTTGAGACAGCAGAAGCAGCATGTCCAGAGTAGAGTGACCTGGTCTGAAACCAAATTGATGATCAGAGATCAAGCCATTGGAGAAGAAGAAAGATTTCATATCCGAAGCAATGATGGATTCCATGACTTTGCTGATAATTGGGAGAAGGCTGATTGGTCTGTCGTTGCAAGTATCTGTTTTTGCACCTTTTTTTTGTAAAGCGGTGATGTTGGCTGATTTCCAAGCTGATGGCAGATGACCTTGAGCAAAAGAGAGGGTGAAGAGAACAGAGAGAGGGAGTGAAAGAGCGGCAGAACAGGATTTTAGGACCCGTGGGCTGATGCCGTCAGGTCCAGTTGCAGAATCAGAGTCGAGGGTTGACAGAAACTTTTCCACCTTGTCAGGAGGAAAGGACACAGAGTCCAGGAGCAGCTGGGTATGACTGGGTGCGGTGGGTACAGAGAGGGTTGGGTTTGGGACACAAGATCTGGAGGCAAACACAGAATTGAGACATTCAGCTTTTTCACGTGCAGAGTCAGCTGTGTAGCCGTTTGAGGTAAGGGAGGGATTGGAGGGGGAACAAACACCAGAAACAGATTTGACCAGACACCACCAGGATTTGGAAGAGGGAGACAGATAAGAGAGTTCGGTCTTGAGAATGGAGAGATATTGTTTCCTGGCTCTCCTGAGGGTGGACACACACTTGTTTCGGGCTTCGTAAAAGGAAAAGAGATTTCCTTCCGTTGGATTTGCCTTCCAGGAGGCGAAGGCAAGTTGTTTCAGGGCAACTGCCTCACCACAAGATTCCGTGTACCATGGACGGGAGGAAGGGTATGACAACTGAAGACGAGATGGGATAAATCCATGCATGAGAGAGAGCAATTTACTTTGGAAGAATTCCCAGGATGAGTTTATGTCAGCGGCGGTAGAGATGGGAGACCAGTCCAGATGATTTATGGCTGCTTGAAGACCGTGCCAGTTGGCCTGAGTGAAATGCCAGACTCTGACGCTGAGGAGGCTCTCTGAGAATGGTCAGAGAGATGTCCACTTTAACAAGCACATGATCAGATGAGCCGATTGGAGCAGAAGAAGAGCAGCAGACATTTTCAGGGAAGTTAGACATAACCAAGTCTAGAAGAGAAGATGCTCCGTTGACAGAGATCCGGGTCGGGAAATTGACAGATTGTGTCAGTCCCAGTGAGTCGCAGAAGTCCTTTGCTGAGGAGCCATGGCTGGTGAGAGAGGTACCCACACCCAGCCAACTGGCATGGTGACAATTGAAATCACCACATATGAGGAAGAGAGAGTTGGGATGAGTAAAAGTTGGGATGAGATGAGCTTTCTTGTTGTTACTTGCAAAATCGAAGATCCACAACTATACTGGTTGGTCTTGTCTGTGATTCTGTTTGTTTGTTTGTCTGTCTGTCTGTCCGTAAGGCAATCGCCTACAGGTCACATTTTTAAAATCAATCTTCACTGAACTTCATCAAATGGTAGACTGTCTTAGAATGTACAAATTTAAAGGAAAAATTACAAAATTTTCCAATCATGGGAGGGGTGCAGGTCCCCTCTCCCCTCCAACTTCTAGACCCCCCCCACCTCTCCCAAACCATTCACCCTCCCTCCCAAACCCACCCAACCTCACTTCGTCACTTCGCTCCTTTGCACTCCAGGTCTTTTCCAGCCTAACGCTTTTTCTTCTCTCAATGTTGGCAACTATGTGTAACATATCAAACACTGAAACATTCATAATTACCTCACCCAATATGAAAATACATTCATATGCATCTTGCCAAATGGAGGAACATCCATGTGCATACAAATGTTAGAAAGCCATCATATTTAAACCAAAAAATAAAACATTCATGGCAAACAAACAAACAAGAAAAAAACAAGGCACATACAGAGATACATACAAAGTACACCGACACCATGGCAAATATACAACATCCTCCAACACATAGAGAATGTATTGGGAGGGAGAGGTGTACAATAATTGATTAATTGCATTATTAAAATCAACAAATAATGATCATAAAATATTTTCTGAATCAATTGGCTAATAGCATACCTACACCACCATTGCTTCATCTGAAGCTGTAACTTTTTGAAAATTAATTAAATAAGTCATTAATCGAAAATAAATAAATAATTAATTCATTAATCAATAAATAAGTAATCGATTAATTGATTAATCAATAAATATTTAATCGATTAATTAATAAATCAAAAATATCCTTTTCGCCACATCACTTGGTCAATGCCGTGTCCAAATATCAGCCTCCTAGCTCAAAAGGTGCCTGAAATATTGCCCAGATGAGAAGAACCAACCACCTTTAGAGGCCATTTTTCCCCACAAAGCGGAGGTTGGCCTTTTTTGGGCACCGTGGTCCCCTTTTTGAAGCAATGTTTTATGGCCGGATGGCCTTCCTTGCCGCCAACCCTGTTAGTCGCCTCTTGCGACATGCAGGGAATTACCAGTGAGCTGGTACTCAATTTGCCGACCTCAGAAGGATGACAGGGATATTTCCCAGATGAGAAAGAAAATAAATAAATGATTAATAATGAAAATAAATAAATAATAATCATTGAATAATTAAATAAAGAATAAATTGGCTGATAGAATAGCTAAACAACCACGGTTTCATCCGCATCTGTAACTTAAAAAACTCATTAATCGAATAATTAAATAATTAATCGATGAAATGATTAATCAATAAATCAAAAATAGCCTTTACAGCCCAATCGCTTGGTCATTGTCATGTACAAATGGTAGGTTCCTCACTCAAAAGGTGCCCAAGATAATGCCCAGAAGAGAAAGGAAATAAATAAGTACTTAATTAATCGATAATAATTAAGTAATATATAAATAAATGAATCGATTAATCAAAAAACAAAAAATACCGTTTTAGCCAAAGTTCACTATTGTGCCCTGTTCTTTGAGTTCACAAAAGTTCACAAAAAATGCTCACTATCGTGCCCAAATGTCAGCTTCCTACCTCAAAGGATGGCTGAGATATTTCCCAGACAAACAAACAAGAAAACAAACAAACAAACAAACAAGAAAACGAAGTGACAATTGAGTACTCCCTTTCAGCATGCGTCATGCAGCGCCTGGAGACGGGATAGGAAAGGAGCAGTGAACAATTAGATGAAGAAACAAATCTATATATTAAAGTAGCCAGATATCTGTCTGTTTCTCTCTTTCTGCCCATTGGTTGGACAGCTGGCTTGACTCCACCTACAATTGAATCTCAAAAAATCAAATCATATGTCCGCTATTTTGATCACCACTTATAAGGCCTAGGGCCTTAGGCTTCATGCCTCTGGTGTACATTTGAAGACTGAACAACGCGTTTCCTATCATTAAATAAAGGTACGTTGTGAGGAAAGAAAGAAAAGTATAGGTGCCCTGAGCCCGGTTGACCTTGGATGTATACTGGATAAATATAAGCCTGATTATACATTGGATGACCCAAACCACACACATCCCCACCCCACACTCACCTGTGTGTCCTCCTCTACCCCTTATTCTTCCCCATCCCTCTATTTTGTCCATCAAACCTGCTGTTGGTTGTCCCCCCCCCCCCCCTTTCTTCCTAATGTACCTTTTGTTCTGTTGCATTCTGATTCATTCTGTGTTCTGCCTCTTCCACAAGGCTTGACTTTGTAAAAACAAAAAAATAAAAATTATATATATATATATATATATATATATATATATATATATATATATATATATATATATATATATATATATACATACATACATATACACTACTGACTACACAGTCACGTGAAAAAGTAAGTACACCCCATGTAAAGTTTTGACTTTTTAAACATATTTCAACATGCAGCTATTTGATCTTCATTTCAACAATATTGAGAGATAAAGGTGATATAATATAACAAATATCATGAAACATTTACATTTTGTAGCCCATTGTATAATTTAAATAAATATAAATGCAAATTTCGCATGTGGAAAAAGTAAGTACACCCTTGGCTCTAATAGGTCGTATTGCCCCCTTTGGCAGAAACAACCTCAAGTAGGCGTTTCTTATAACTGTCTACCAGTCTCTGATATCGACTGGGAGAAATTTTTGCCTACTCCTCCATGCAGAATTCTTTCAGCTGTGCGAAGTTTGAGGGGTTTCTTGCATGCACAGCTAGTTTCAAATCCCCCCACAACATCTCGATGGGATTTAGATCCGGGCTTTCACTTGGCCATTCCAGAACCCTCCATTTCTTTCTTTTCAGCCATTCCTTGGTGGATTTACTGGTATGTTTAGGGTCATTGTCATGTTGCAAGGTCCACCTTCGGTTGAGCTTCAACTTCTCCGACAGATGGCCTCACATTATCCTCAAGCACCCTCTGGTACAATGAAGTATTCATAGTGGATTCTATGATGGTGAGCTGCCCAGGCCCTGATGCAGCAAAGCTGCCCCAAACCACAAAGCTGCCCCAAACCATAATATTTCCACCACCATGCTTTACAGTTGGTATCAGGTTCTTGTGGTCAAATGCTGTCTTTGGTTTTTCGCCAAACATGTCTTCTGGTACTGTGGCCAAATAGCTCTACCTTTGACCCATCTGTCCAGAGCACATTGTTCCAGAAGTGCTGGTCTTTGCCTAGGTGTTCATTGGCAAACTTTAGTCTTGCCCTGATGTTCTTTCTGGACAGAAAAGGTTTCCTCCTGGCACACCTCCCATGTTGATCAAACTTGTGCAGCCTCTTTCTAATGGTAGATTCGTGCACTTTGACATCAACAGTGGCAAGAGCTACATATAGCTCCCGTGATGACATTCTGCGGTTCTTAGAGACTTCTTTCAGCATCTTGCGGTCTGCTCTCGGGCTGAACTTGCTGGGGCGGCCTGGCCTGAACAAATTGGCAGTTGTATGGAATCTTCTCCCCTTGTAGATGATCTTCCGGACAGTTGAATGATTGATTTCAAATTGTTTGGATATCTTTTTAAATCCCTTCCCAGACTCGTAGGCATCTATAACCTTCTTTCTGAAGGCCTCAGAGACCTCTTTTGATCTAGGCATGGTGACGCCGCACACTTCAACAACAAAGAGCAAACCAAACGAAATGTCTGAGGTTTAAATAAGACAGGTTCCTCCAAGATCCTCTCTAACGATGTTCTAATCATTTGCACCTGAGCTGGTGCACCTGATTCTAATTTTAGGTATTTGAAGTATTGATAAATGTCGGGGTGTAGCTACTTACTTTTTCCACATGCAAAATTTGCATTTATGTTTATTTAAATTATACAATGGACTACAAAATGTAAATGTTTCATGATATTTGTTATATTATATCACCTTTATCTATCAATATTGTTGAAATGAAAATCAAATAGCTGTATGTTGAAATATGTTGAAAAAGTCAAAACTTTACATGGGGTGTACTTACTGTTTCACGTGACTGTACATACATACTGTCCTATGGACGACTCTATTAAGACAGAGCGTCCACGGATGGAATCGAGCTTACTTTGAGGCGTTTCCAATTCAATGGCAGACCGATAAATGAGCAGGGGGGAGTGGGAGGGCTTGGGGGAGAATGCTGCTTACCTTCTCGGCTCGACGACGTCTTCTCCCTGTGGAAATTAACTCAACTCGAGACGGACATAAAATGTACAAAAATAAATATTTTTTAACGGAACCCGAGAAAATGGACGCGGCGATAAATAACTAATGCTCCTAAATCGGGATCCCGCACACCTCACTTCACATACAAGCACAGAAGAATGAATTAAATAAAATAATCATTGTGTTGGGGTTTGTGTGGTGCGAGCTTTGCTTTTGTGATTCGTCAAGAATCATCAGGGATCGAGCGCGTTCGTCCGACGCAGCGCTGGTGTTGGAGGGAACTGCCTGGTCGTTGGCGTGGAGCGGCCCTCGGCGCGCCCGCGCAATCTCTCGTCAGGTCCCATGCGTAAACGCAGTGAAGGAGGATCGTCAGCGCTCCAACATCAAGCCTCGCTCGTCGTTCGTATTTAAACACAGGGGAAGAGAATCGTCGGCGCTCCATCTCTCCACCAAAGTCTGAAGGCAAGAACAGGTCCAAGCGCAAAAGATGGCAAGAATGGAAGAGAGGCAGAGGCGAAGAGATAAAATGTCGGTCTTCACTCTCTTTTATCAGATGTCCTCTGACGTCACTGGCGCTTCCTCCTCCAACCAGCGCGTCACTTCTAGCCTTCCCGAATCTTCTGATCTCACCCGTCCCCTCCCATTGGCCGAGCGCTTAGCGCCCTGCTCTCATGCCATTGGTCGGTGGCCAATCACAAGTCCTTCTTTACTCTCCAATCGGTGCTCTGCTCTTTGCTCGCCCTTCCCCCCCTGTCAATCGGTGGCCCGCTCTTTGCTAGCCCTTCCCCCCCTGTCAATCAAGAGTCCTTCTGGGTGTCGCTATTGCCTGCCTGGTCAATGTGTGTTTGCCATGGCGCCGTAGTATGCGGTCGCTTGCTGTCTGCTCTTCCGGTCAGTTTTATCATCTTGTGGCGGAGGGGGATTTAATTAATGCGTGCACTAATGGATCTACCTAATGTATAAGAGTGCGTTGCCAAACGGGACAGGGATAATTACAGGTTTCACACACACGGGGATTAGCCTAATCCCTACAACTATTTAACCCACGATCATCCTTGTATGATCACAGATATACACTTAATGCGACAAACCGCCTAAACACAGAACTTATTACATCGAGATTCCCTATCCCGACAGACGAAGCACCTACCTATGCAGATCTACCTAGATCTACATATGCCGACCCAACCGACATAACAATACATTCATATCTTCTCCAACCTGTGACCACTTTCCTAGAAATTGCACAATATAACATGATCACATGTACCTCAAAAACCAGCAGAACCTTACCTTTAAATGTTTTCTCTGCCAATTTGAATTAATTGGAGTAAAAGGGCCTTCTGCGTTCCTTTTGTTATGTTGTGTCTTGATCCACTCTGTGTTCTAGCTCTTCTAAGAGCCTTGACTATGTATACAAAAAGAAAAAAAACAAGAATGAGTGACCAGATAAGCTCTTTGTTTAACATTTTACAGCTATTGTAATCTTCAATGGAAAAAATGAAAAGTTATAAATAAAAAAATTGTTAAAATTTTAATTTGTTGTGTGGCAACGTCAAGAAGTGAAGTTTATGATGCGAAGGCGTAGGCAACAATAAGTGGTGGATCTCAACCTTGTAAACTGGTGGAAAATGAACTAATTGTCATATGAATGTAGCTGTTTCCACGTTGCACATCGTTAACAACAGCGCAACTTCGAGTTATCATCATGTTAAATTGCCATATTTCCTTTTTTCCCCATGCACACAAAGCAAAAAGTGGGGTTAAACAATTGGTTTACTTCTGTCTGTCTGTATACAAATGTCAGTTTATGATTGAGGAACACCTAATTTAAATTGAATGTTATATTTTGAACACGAATCGGAAAATGAATCAGAAAACAAACCAGTTTAACAGTTTAGCAGTACTTTGGTTCTGAATTCATCCCGATCACGCATGCACAGGGAGGAGTGAGATTTTTTTTGTTTTACTCTGTCTGCCTGCCTGCTATTCAAACAAAAGTGAAAATTATTCCAAACAGGAAACTTACTGTTTCTAATGATGTCATAAGGAACGCAAACAACAGGCAAGAAGAACTAATGTGATGTGTTAAATAAAGTGGTGTATAAGACACTGCATCAACAACGGTTAAACTTCCGAATTTTTTTCTATGACCTGTAAAGTCTCTTGAACACTGGAGAATCCAAATCGCCTTCTTGCCACTTTCAAACTCCTTCCATTTAACAGTACCTGGACATATTAAACAAGGTGGTGTATAAGAATATTACATCAATGGCGGTAAACTTTTGGAATCTTTTTTTATATACAACCTCTAAAATCATTATTTTATTTCAATTGAATTATATATTTGAACATTTCATAGGGCAAGGTGTTTTTTTAACTGTCTAGTTGATACATGGATTTAATTTAGCTTCGTGATGATTTCTGCAATAGGCTGCCAAAGAGATATGGATGCCATTTCTAGTCTGGGTTCAAATCCAGATCCGTTGATCAAAGTAGAAGAGTGCAGTGCAGCACAGTACAAGTCATTTTGCAAGATGTTTTTTTTCTTTACGAAGAAGCCATGTCTTACTGGGTAGACAAAACACTGTTGCTAAGCCTAAATTATATTTCAGAAAACCAAAGTTCTGTCTCTCCAAGCCTCTTCCCCTGACTGTTACAATGGGGCAAGTCCAAGCAAGCTTTGCCCAGCTGAGTGTCTCCACCCCCTTTTCTGGACAGCATCGCTGAGTGGTGTATTTCACCACCTAGGTCCTAGAGCGATGCAAAAATGCAGTGGTAGTTTGGTTTTTCACCCTCTTGTGGGGTGTCTAAGGGGTGACCAGGTAGGGGCTTAGCATCATCGTGGCCTGGGTTCCCTGCCTCGGCATTATTGTTCATGTTCTGAATAAAGTTGTTTTTCACATTGGTAAGACTGGTGTTTGAACATGCTGCAGTGACTGGAGATTCCTCATAACTGCACATCGGATTTTTATGTGAAAAAAAATAAAAATATTTTTTCACATAAAACGCCTTTTTTGCACGCAAAATTTTTTTTTGCTATTTTCGGAGAAAAAAAATATTTCGCCCTTTTTCGGGAAAAATAAAATAAAATGCCCTTTTTGGTCGAAAATGTCTGGCAACGCTAAAAAAAATTAGGGAATTTTTCGAAATTTTTAACTGCGATCAAAATTTTTAACTGCGATCGAAATTTTTTACTGCGATCGATCTCAAAAACAAAACGTTGCGTCCACTTGCGTGCGTTGCGTCCCCAGCGTGTACAGCAGTGAGGCGGTGTACTACAGTGAGAGAGTGTACACAAAGTGTGAACAAGTCTCCTATCAAGATGAGTGCTGCTCTTCGTGACAAGTAGCTGAAGGAATTCAACGCTGGCGGCGATGGGGCCACCTTCAAGTACGTGTCGAGTGACACGGCTTTCTGTCGAGCTTGTGAAAAGACTTTCCGGGCGAAGCAGAAGTCTGAGCTGGCCCAACATGTCCGAGGAAACCGCCACAAGAGCAACTTGGCCTTGAAGAAAAAGAGGACGGTCACGCAAGCCACCATGGAGGACTTTGGTGGCGGAAAGAGGCACAAGTGTGACGTCGTGGCTCAGGAGCTGTGCCAGGCCATGCTGGCCGCTGGCATCCTATGGTCGAAATTGGAAAACCATGCCCTCCGGTCGTTCCTGGAGAAGCACATCACTCTCCAGATCCCCGATGAAAGCTGGATTTGAAAGCACTACCTCGACAAGTGCTACGACGAGGCCTTGGCGGGGATCCGTGCCGACCTCGGACAGCAGCCCATCTGGCTGTCCGTCGACGAGACGACCGATTCGGCAGGTCGATATGTGGCCAACATCATCGCGGGACGCTTGTCCAAGGAGGGGTACTTTCATCCCCACCTCGTCCAGTGCATGTTTCTGGAGAAGACCAACTCCGGGGAGATCGTGCGCGCAGTCAATGACACGCTGCGCTATCTTTGGCCTGATTTCAAGCCAGAGTGCCTCAAGGTCCTCGTCAGCGACGCCGCGGCCTATATGATCTAGGCCGGCCATGCCCTGAAGGAACTCTTCCCGGACTTGCTGCATGTGACTTGCGTGGCCCAGCCGCTCCACCGTGTCTGCGAGACAGTCCGAGAAATGTTCAAGGACGTCAACGACCTGATTGCCACGACGAAGAAGGTGTTCGTCAAAGCCCCGTCGCGTGTTGTCCTTTGGAAGGAACAGCAGCCCAATCTTTCTCTCCCCCCGGAGCCCATTCTGACTCGGTGGGGGACGTGGATCGACGCCGCGGTGTTTTACGCCGAGCACTTTGAGGCCGTCAAGGACATTGTGGACCAGCTGAACGATGACGACGCGATGGTAATCCGGAGTGCCAAGGACCTGTTCGGAAAGGCGGACATCAAGCTCAGTTTGGTCGTCTTAAATGCCCACGTGTCGTTCATCCCGAAGATCCTTAAGCAGCTGGAGGAGGCCGGCATGGAGCTGGCCAAGGCCTTCCAGCTCCTTGATCAGGCCAAGGAGGAGCTCGAAAAGATCCGAGGCTGCCGTAAGGAGATCCTGCTCACCAAGTTCAAGGCGGTGCTGCAGCGCAATCCCGACATTGGTGTGCTGAGGACAGTGGCTTTGATCCTGGATGGAGATCAGCACGGATCTGAGGTTGGTGTGCCGGCTGGAGTCAAGCTTGCCGACATCCCCCTCTTGAGGTACTGCCCCATCGTCGGCGTCGACGTGGAAAGGTCCTTCTCCGTCTACAGAAACGTCCTCACCGACCGCCGACACCGCCTCACCAAGGAGAACATTACCAAGATAATGATTTCAAACACCTACTTTAACCGTTCCTAAAAGGGTCTTGTCAATTTCTTCTAGTCCTCTACTTATCAAACAATGCGGTTGCAATAAAGGTGCCTGAACGTCATTTTTTACCTGTTTACTAGCCCAGAGTGCTTAATGTTGTGCAGGAAAAAGCTTACCATTTTTTGTTCTTTTTTTGACTGATTTCTGAAAAACTTTGTAACAATAAAAAAATGAATAAAACGGGGGAAAAAAATATTTCGGGATTTTTTCACATTAAAAAAAAAAAAGCCGCTTTTCAAAACATAAAAGGCCTATTTTCTTAACATAAAAATCCGTAGTCTAGTCATAACCTTAGTGGCAGAGTGGCCAGAAACGTTTCCACGCGCTCTTCGCCCCGGAGATGGCAATCAGCAAAGAATCACTGTTACGAGTCCCATCTTCGGATACCAATCGCATCTCTCACAAGCAGGTGAGAAGCTAACCAGCTTGTGCTGCAGCTTTATCATAAACTAGCAGAAGTATCCGGCGTTGCCGGGTGGGGAGAGGAGGGGGGAATGGGAGGGGAAGGGGATTGGAGGAGGGGAAGGGGAGGGGAAGGGGGAGGGGGGGGGAGTGGGGGGAAGAGGGGGGGAAAGGGGAGGGAGGAGGGGAAAGGGAGGAAGGGGGAGTAAGGGGGGAGGGGAGGGGAGATGGGGAAGGGGAGGGGAGATGGGGAAGGGGAGGGGAGATGGGGAAGGGGAGGGGAGAAGGGGACGGCATGGGGAGGAGGGGGGAAGTGGGGGGAAGGGGAGGGGAAGGGGAGGGGAGGGGGGAGGCAGGAGAGGCAGGGCGTTGATATATATATATATATATATGCTGGTGGGTGAATGTGGCTCACGTTTCTGAGTTAAGTGATGCCAATCAGGAAGAAGAAGAAGCCATACTACCAAATTCGTACACTTCCGGAATTGTTTGATTTATTCTGTATTCAAATGTCTGACGATTGTTTTGTTTTTATTTATGCGAATGTGTACTTGTATATAACTATCATTAATTTAAAAAGGCCTAGGCCTTTTTCTAATTTAAAAATGTAAAATTTAAATTAAAAAATTTAATTTAATTCAAAAAGCCTTAGGATCGCTATCGAGCGATAAAAACAAAAACTCCAAAAAAACGATCTTTTTCCATAATTTTCTTTGCCTAAAACACTCCCAGACACTCACTGATGAACCTCTGAAAGTTTGACGAAGATCAGTTCAGCCATCTCTGAGAAAAATGGCGACACGGACAGACGTCTCTCTTATATAGTGGATGTCGTCTTGCATTCCAGAATGGGATTCACAGAAAATTCACAATGTTCATTCCTTTGTAAGTTGGTGCTAGGGAATTCACCTTGTCTTTGTAGGGAAAACAAAGGAAATTGTTATACATTTTAGGAAGACCAGGGAAAATGATCAGGCATTGTCAATTTTGAATGAAAATATTGATAGTTTTGGAATACAAATATTGTCGTCACATTGATGGGTTGGCCTAATCATTAATGTCTCCCTATTGACCCTCTGGTCTAGGATGACCAAATGATCTCCAAATTCACAGTGTTATTTTAAGAATTACATCTGCCACCTAAGGTGAACGGAGGTTGTGGTTTCACGCCTATCTGTCTGTCTGTCTGCCTGACTATGAACAGGATATTTCAAAAATATGTGGACGCATTATCGGAAAACTTGGTGGATGAGTTGGGTATGTGACAAGAACAAGCGCTTCGGGTGCCACTAGAGGACTTGGCTATCGAGTTGCTCCGAAGATAACAATAAAAAGTGCTCCAAAGTCTGAAAGAATTGTCAGTGTTCCGATAACCCGGCTTGTTATGCTACTCCAAATTCCAACTCTGTCACCAACTCGACTTAATCATAACTCCTTGTGTGTGTCTTTTGATTATGCCCTCCCCATTCTTCACACGGCCCCCCTGTTTCACTCATTGGAGGAGTTGCGGAGGTCGAAGGTCCCTATGCCTTGTGTGATTGGCACGCCAGAGTCCCAACGTCTGGTGGCCATGTCCGATTGGCACTGTTGATCGGGGGCACGTGCTAGGATCCAATGACGGATGATGCCAGGCGTGACAGGATATGGCTCAGCCGGTCTCAACCGGGTAAGGGAATGTAGCTGAGTGATTTTAGAAGGAGGATGCAAATTGCAAGGAGGCTGTAAGGTTGGGGGCAAGCACTGAAGTTAGAAAAACGAAATAGATCGAGTGAGGACAAGGGTGTGAAAGCAGGGAATCAAATTTCTAACGACACAATCGCAATGCAGACTGAACAGTATACTATGAAATAACTAGCTCTAACTACGTGAGGGCCTCTCTATGATGCCCCAAAACCGCAACAATATATACAGTTGATTGCATGTTTACATATACAGTCAGACCTCTGTATCAGGCTCCCTGGTGATGACAAACTTTCAGAACAGGTTTAAGTCAATGCATATTTACCATGTATTCACATTACAAAGACGCTACCTATAGTGGGCTGCAAAAGTATTCACCCCTACCCATAATGGTTTACGCGAATTACGAATTTTGTCGAAACAATTTTTCTAAATGAATGTTTCATTCATAACTGAAGAGATCAAACTAAACACTATTATCAGTGAAGGAGGTTACATGTCAGGAATACCTGCAAAAAACATGTACAAATCAAAATTCACTGGATGCAAAAGTATTCAGCCCCTTAGGTAAATACTTGGTAGAAGCACCTTTTGCAGTAATGACTGCCAGGAGTCTTTTTGGGTCGTAGGTCTGTACCAGCTTTGCACAGTGAGATGGTGAAATCTTTACCCATTCTTCACGTGGCTCTAGTTTGTTGGCGCTCGTTCTGCCAAGTTTGATGGGGATCGTCAATGGACTGCAATCTTCTACTTGCCATAAATGTTCAATTGGGTTCAAGTCAGGACTTTGACTGGGCCACTCAAGAACGTTTATTTTCTTCTTATTCAGCCACTCCAGTGTGGCTTTAGCTTTTTGTTTCGGATCATTGTCTTGGTGAAATGTGAATCTCCTACCCAGTTTTAGATTCATGGCTGACTCAAACAAGTTTCCACCAAGGATTCTCCTGTACTGTCAAGACAAGGACGATTCTGTCCTGTACTATACTGTCCAATCAAGGAGGATTCTCGGTGTACGGATCCTGTCATTAAGATGCACCCGTCCATTGTCCTTTCTGTCCTGACAAGCTTGCCCGTCTCTGTTGATGAAAAACAGCCCATAATGTGATGCTACCACCATGCTTGACAGTAGGGATAGTGTTGACTGGGTGATTTGCGTTTTAGGCTTGTGCCAGATGTAACTCTTTGAATTTAGACCAAAATGTAAAATGTTTGTCTTGTCTGACCAAAAAATGTTTCTCCACATGCCTGCAGTGTCATCAAGATGCTTTGTTGCAAACTCCGAGCTTTGAGATGCCTCTTTTTTCAGGAACGGCTTCTTTCTTGCCACCTGTCGAAAGATGCCAGCTTTGTGAAGGGAACGGGATATTGTTGATTGATGAACACTGCCCCCCATCTTGGACATAGAGCCTTGCAGATCTTTCAAAGTCATTGTTGGATTTACAGTGACATCCCGAACCATTTTCTTGCTTGCCCCGCTTCTGTGTTTGGATGGTTGACCTGATGGGGGTAGGGACTCTGTGGTATTATATGCCTTCCACATCTTAATGGTCTTAATGGGGGATTTTACCATACTCAAACGGATAATGAGTGAATGAAATCCAATAACCCTCTCCTGAACGGTGTTTCTCCACCACTTTATGTCTGACTACTTTGGAAAGCTCATTTGTCTTAATGTTTGCCGTATCCATTGACCAAGTGAGTTACACCTTAAAAATCCTTATACAAGTGGACCAGCTTAATTTTTAAGTTAAACCACTGATCCCATACAGATGAAACCTATTACACGTATTTTGTAACCTTTCAAACAAATAATTTGCTCCTTAAGTGATTTAGGGTTAATTAGGCAAAAGATTTGAACACTTATGTAACTGAGAATGATATTGTTATGAATTAGGGGTAGAGGAATATCTAGATCCAGGTAGATCTGCACTCCAGGTAGGTGCTCGACTGTCGTGATAGGGAATCTAGATGTAATAAGTTCTGTAGCCTGAATGTCGGAGTAAGCTTGTATCTCTGTCCCTGTTACAAGGGGGCGGGGCATGCTAATTAGTACAGGGATTATGGGTAAAATTCCCTTGTGTGTCGTTCCCTCGGTGAGCATCCCAGTGTCCCTTATGGCAATACATCCCATAGACATTAGATAGGCCCATTAGCGCACCACACACTAAATAATTTCCCCGCCGCCACAATGACTTTGGAAGAACCAACAAGCAATAGCCACACCCAGGAGAACATGTGATTGGTTGGGGTAAAAAGCTGGCCACTGATTGGTGAAAGGAAGGTGGAAGGAAGCGGCACACTGATTGGCCACCGACCGTTGACACCTCGGCCAATCAGTGCGGAAGGCGTGAACATTCGGCCAATCAGTGCGGAAGGTGCAAAACGACTACTTAGAAGCAGGTCGCTGGTTGGAGGACAAGCGCTGGTGACGTCGGAAGGCGCGAAAGACCACAAAGAAACGAGGCACTGTTTGGGAGAGAGAAAGGACTGACGTCACACCGCGAGTGACAAAATGACTCGCTCGCCGGCATTTTGCTCTCTTGGCTGTCTCTTCGTTGGCTGGCTCTTCGGTCCCTCTTCCTTGTGGTCTCTTCCCTCGCTTCTCTTCCCTTGGCCTCTTTCTCCTGACTGTCCCTTCGCGCTGGGCTTTCCCTTGCTTCGGACCTGGTGGAGGAACGAGCAGTTCGAAAGACGGTGGAGAGAAGGAACACCATCGATTCTCTTCCTTGCGTGGTGTGCGAACGACGAACGACGAGCGGGGCCTGCGTTGCAGCGCTGACGAGCAGGCGTGCCGAAGGCCGCTCCGCGCCAAGGACCGGGCAGTTCGCTCCAACCGGAGCTGCATCGGATGACGCGCTCGAACATCGACCCGGTGCTACACTGCCAGATAGATAAGCTCACATTCACAAATACACGATGGGACATTTATTTTATTCATTCTCCCTTTGTCTCGTATTTCAAATCTGTGTGGGGACCTCCTAATTTAGAATTAGTTATTCCGTCGTGTTTCTTTGTATCGGGTTCCATAAAATAAACCAGTTTATTTTTGTACATTTTACCCCCGTGTTCGTTTGAGTTCATTCCCTACAGGATCGGAGCTGCCGGTGAGATCGCTACAGGTAAGAGCTTTCGCGCTTCTTCCTCTTCCTTCTTCCTCCCGTGCTGCCTAGTCAAATCCGTCATTGAATAAACGCCTCCATTAAAGTTCGTTTGGCCATCCGCTATCCTACGGTATTAACTGACGGCAATCATGCGACAATATGATTTTCTCTGTTAATCTCACTCATTCACATTTTATCTGCATATTTTTAGCTTTATCACTTTGGAGTAGTTTATGAAGACTATATATCAAGTTTGATTTGAAAGCATCATGAAATAAGCTCAGGTGTCATCAAAATGTGAAAACTTTGGAGGAGGAGAATACTTTTACAGGCCACTGTAAAACATGTCAGTTAATCAATATAAAAAGCTTGTACGGTATTTATTATATCTTCACGTAGGATACTTGCAGGGTGAGAAAGCTGAAATTTTAAAAACCGAGATAAATTGAATCCATGATTCCAGTAAAAATCACAAAACTGTCAGTAAATGAAAATACAGACTTGGCATTTAATATGGAATATATATTTTTTTCTTGACTTGGGTTTACTTTCTTAACTCAGTATATCAATCTGGTGAGTTTCTTTTACACGTTGGTGATTTATTTGTTAAAAGAACCATGTCAGTGATTGTCTGTCGCAGCAAGAAGTCAACAACAGGATTATATCACAGGTGGCGTGGCAAAATGTACGTACACTCGGACAGGTGCATTTGATGATTGGCTTCACAGTCGGGTATACAAGGGTTGTTGCGTTTTGTATTAGTGGAAAACAACTGCTGCACATCTCCAAAAGTTATTGCCGCTTCCTCTGGAGATGGTCCGTCAACTCGACAATGCTGTTTGTCATGGAGTGGTGGCCTTACGAAATTACGGCATGAAACAGCGTGCTATTGCTCGGCAGTATGGCATCACTCAAGGTCAGGTGTCAAAGATCCTGAAACGAAATGCTCAGAGGGGTGTCCCTACTCCAATACCGAGGCCAGGACGTCCCCGCAGAACCACAAGGAGGGATGATCGCCAGCTGCACCGGATAGTCCGCAATGGCCGTACCAAGTCAGCTAATCGGCTAAGGGCTGAGTGGCAGCAACTGACAAATGTGCCTGTATCCAGAAGGCTCGTCAACCAATGACAGGTTCAAGCAGGCTATCGTGCCAGGCGTGCCCTGAGAAAGCCACGCCTGACCAGACAACACCGCCGGCGCCGATTGCAGTGGGCCAGAGAACACCGTCAATGGCAGCCAGGACACTGGAATCACGTGATCTTCAGTGACGAGTCTAGATTTCTGGTCTATCGTCAAGATGGCCGCGTCCGAGTGCGCAGACTAGTGCATGAAGCCTACAACAAAGATTGTATAGTGCCAAGAGTCCAAGCTGGAGGTGGTGGGGTGACCATTTGGGCTGCTTTTCATGCAGAAGGCAAAACTGACCTGGTTGTTCTGAATGGAAACCTGAACCAGTTCAAGTACAGGGCCATTCTGGAAGAAACATTGCTTCCATTTGCTCGTGCAGCCTTTCGAGGAAACTTTGTCTTCCAAGATGACAATGCACGGCCTCATCGTGCTCGCATGATCCAACACTTTCTTGCTGACCATGGTGTAGAGCATATGGAGTGGCGTGCCATGTCCCTGGATATGAATCCGATAGAGAACTTGTGGGCAGAATTAACGCGTCAAATCGACCACTTGGACCAGCAGCCGAACTATGTGCGTGAATTGCAGCAGGCTATTGTCACTGCATGGCAAGTGATTCCTGTCCAAACCTTGGCAAATCTCGTGAACAGCATGCCTCAACGTGTACGTGCTCTCCTGAATGCTCGTGGGGGTTACACGAAGTACTGAACTGTAATTTTACTGTCTGTAATCCCAGTCGTAATTTAACTTTTTTTTTTGTTAAAAATTTTTTTGGCTAATGTGCAAAATGAAGAGATACTTCTGGAAAACGTACAGAAGTTTAACACAGTACTGTCCATGAATTGAGTTCGATATCAGTTTACATCACTTTCAAGGATCAATTTATTTGTTTCGAAATGTCAAATGTGGTTTTTGTTTCTTTTAAAGGTCACATTAACAAAATCTAGAATAATTTCAACATAATTCCAATGAACTTTTGGTTCTAAGACATCTTGAAAAGTAAGTTCACCCCCACAAAAAAAATATTCCATATTAAATGCCAAGTCTGTATATGCAAACAAAAGCTGGCCGGTGGAGCTGTCTGTCGCTCATATGCACGACGGTTGTTCACGTAACCAAAGGCAATGGCACGTCACATAATTTCACATGGACAAGATTACTTGTGGGTATTTCTAGGTTCTACGGCGGTATGATTCAAAATGTTTGGGTTTTTTGTCGTTTACGGCCGATGTACAGTGGTAGAAAAGCGTGAACATATCGTGGCAAGTGTTACAGTGCATATTTTTAAATATTGCGTGTTTACTTATAAGTGTCAGACATCTGTATCAGGCACCCTGGATATAATAAACATTCAGAAACGATTTTAGTAAATACATATTCTTCCTGTATTCACTATCCACATTGCTGCAAAAATCGCAGAGAAGAAAGATCGCTTTGTCCCAGCATGATGAATGCGGACCTCCATTCGAAAGTCGTTGATATACAGATGAGATTGCCAAAATTAATATTCCAAAACATCAAAAGGAATACGAGTAATCATTTTATTATTCCCTGTGCCACTAAGGTTAAAAGAAATCTCCCGTCACCGCACCACGTCCAAGCACCAGTCTTAACAACATGGAAAACAACTTTATTCAGACAATGAACAATTGTGCCGAGCGAGCCAGGGAACCCGGTACAATAAATCCGCTCCATGTGGCAATTGAATACTTCTTAGATTAAAGCGCTCAATCCACCTCGGTG
Source organism: Myxine glutinosa (assembly GCF_964187855.1). Classification (NCBI taxonomy): domain Eukaryota; kingdom Metazoa; phylum Chordata; class Myxini; order Myxiniformes; family Myxinidae; genus Myxine; species Myxine glutinosa. The sequence continues at coordinate 68,168,290 of NC_136272.1, read as the reverse complement.
AACCATTTAAGGAATCTTTTACAAAACAGCTGCCACAAAAAATAATATAAACTTCAACATAAAAACATGCATCATAAAAACAACTTTACATGTAAATTCATTGAAAATACCAAAATGAATAATTCGAACTCAGCAAATCTGTAACAGCAACGTCTTCATTAAACTAATCGAGAGAACGAGTCATTGTAATACCGAGTAGCACAAAGCAAGAAATAGTTTCTAAATCTATTGGTTTGACCAGAGAGAGAGTGAGAGAGAGAGAGTGAGAGAGAGAGTGAGGGTGAGAGAGTGAGAGGGTGAGAGAGTGAGAGAGAGAAAGAGAGAAAGAGATAGATATTTGAATCACTTTAAAAATTATACTAGCCGGATCCGGATCTTCACCAAAATTGAAGTTCTCACTATTCTCTCTAATTTCCTTCTGTCATATAGAGATAGCCCATTGCAGCATAATATACAACAAAAATGTTACAACAGATTGAACAAGCGTACGCCTAGGTCCCCCGTCGGTGAAGTGATGTGAGTTGACAAAGTGGAAGACGCAAGGCGGCCATCTTGGATTTTGACGTGGCGACCCAATTTTCAATAGCGTTCTCCCTTATGCGTAGATACACCCACACACCAGATTAGAAGTTAGTAGTTCGTTTATTTTTCAAGATATTCCGCTCACAAGGTTCAGCCATATATATATGGTGGTGGCCATCTTGGATTTTGACTTGGCGACCCAATTTTCAATAGCGTTCTTCCTTATGCCTAGATACACCCACACACCAGATTAGAAGTTGGTACTTCGCTTATTTTGCAAGATATTCCACTCACAAGGTTCAGACATAAATGGCGGTGGCCATCTTGGATTTTGACGTGGCGACCCAATTTTCAATAGCGTTCTTCCTTATGCGTAGATACACCCACACACCAGAGTAGAAGTTGGTACTTCGCTTATTTTTCAAGATATTCCGCTCACAAGGTTCAGACATACATGGTCTTTGGCCATCTTGGATTTTGACGTGGGTTGCACCCACACACCAAATTAGAATTCGGTCCTTCGCTTACGCACGCATGCACGCACGCATGCACGTACGCACGTACGCATGCACACACGGACGGAGGGGAAAACCATAGTCCCCCTTTCGCTCCGCGGTGCGACAGGGGACGACTAGAACGGCACGCGGTAGAGAGCATACATACCCCCACCAGGTAGACAGTTTACGTTTTATATCCTAGAGTAGACCCGAAAATCACAATACAGAATCGCATTTAATCAAAATTATCCATCCACAACTTTTTGAGATATTCTGCTACATATTGTTATGGAACCCAACGTCGGCCTCGGATCCCCTAAGAGGGGGATTAATCCCCTCTCTATAACTGACTGACGTGGTCCCTGAAGCTGCACCGTGACCTCCGGAAAGGCCGGTGCACAGCCCCGTTCGTACCGCGGACAGATGTTACTTGATTGCCGAGCGGTGTTTAGCAACCGCAGCACGAACTGTTACCAAGACTAACCCGATCCTGAAACGTTGGCCAAAATCGTGCCACAGGGTTTCAATTTGGAAAAGACCAAGATGACGGATGTGAAGAAGAAGAAGACAAGAGGTAGGAAATACGAATATGATTTATTACTACTATTTACAACCAAAAGAAACCAAGGAGAAGGAAGGATAATAAAATAAAGGCAGAAAGAGGGAGGTACCAGAAGGACACAGTGAAACTCTAGCTTACCTATTCAGTCTTAATTAATACCCCAGGACAAGACACACAAAACAGACTACGAGCAAACTCACACGAATGGGGAAATTGCAGGCAGGAATGGAAGGACTGGAAGGAGAGGAACGCTCCGCTCGAACCGGAGCACGGTCGGCCTGGGAGTCAGCAGCCGCCGCCCTTCCTTGATCGGCACGTCCAGCAGCCGCCGTCAACGCCCTAGCTGCGGTCGTGCGGGCTGCCGCGATACGAGCACCCTGGCGGAGTCAAAGCTGCGTGGCTCCAAGCTGGTGGTGTGGATTTCAAAGCTGCGGTGGTTCAAAGCTGCTTCTCTGGCTCACCTCAGGACGCGTCTCCCGTCTCTCTCTGAGGGCTCGTCTCTTGTCATCTGACGTGGGGAGCGTCCCGCTGCGGGTTATATAGGCCCCGCCCTTCAACCTTGTTGAACCTCCCCGATCGTTCTTTCTCCGCCCGCTCAAGCCAAACCCCTTTGGCTGGGTTGGTTGAGCGGGGCCGACTCACTCCTCCCCTCTATTACGAGGTGGAGACACGCCTTTCTTCTCCGAGCCGGAGCACATGGCAATGGCGGCGAATGCAGTTGGCAGGAAAGGCTTTAGGAATGGGAATGAAAGGGGATCTACTCTATTTGAATTCGGTGCAATGGAGTGTCAATTAATGGAAGACAAAGCCTTAGCCTACATAGAATAAGGAGATAACTGTAAAAGAAGGATATATGATTGGCTAACGTGATTGTATATGACCTAACTACGGGACGCCCCTTGACCTTTATACACAACAACTGGAGGAAGGAGGGTGATATTTTTACAACAATAAAAAAACACCATTCTCATATCCACAACACTGCACCCTCCCCCTCTTAGGCACGTTCCGGGCCTATTACTTTTACTTTTAGTGTGTCACGTAGGTGTAGTTCCCTCTACATTTAACCTGACCCTGAGTGTGACAGTTTTAAAACACAAATAAATATGTCCCGCTGCTCCATTGCAGCCTGCCTAACAGACACACGCCCACAACTAACCGAATTGCGGAATTGTCTTCAAACTATACATTTACGATGGGGCCGCATTATTTACAACTGACGCTATTTTATTTACAACACGCAACCCAGGACCTGTGATTGTTCTTTTTGGGGGGGAGACAGCTTGCCCTGCATCGACACACCAGAAAGCACCCAAAACGCACCAAAGCACCCTCAAGCACCAATCGGTGCAGAAAATCACAGTTCAATAATAAACAGTAAACCCAACAAACCCCTGGTGGTGTCTTCCTCTTCGGCTCCCTCTGCTGGCTATTGTTCTCTTCCAGATGTTGTCAACTTCTTTTCTGGCGGCCTATTTGGTATAATAAAAGCAAGCACAACACGTGTCCATTGTTCTTTATTTATGGCCCACAGGGCCGACTAGGGGTGGTTCACCTGTGTGGCATCGGTGCCCTGTGAGCAAGGTCTGCCAGCAAGATCTCGGGCCTTCATGGCCGGTTCCAGCAGAGGGGCCATGCCCCAACCCATGGGGTCCATCAGTGGTGCTCAGCCACAGACATGTGGTCCATACGTGGTGCATCGATGCAGACAGCTGTGGTTGCGAGAGTTTCGGGCGCACAATGGCGGACTCACACACGCTCCCCTCGGCGCCCAGTGGCGCACAGTCCTCGTGTGGGAGACAAGGGGGGGGGGGGAAGACAGGTGAGTGAGGGGTAAGGTCACAAGGGTACACATCAATAAAGGCAATGCAAGACGAGGTGCGTACGGAGAGCGAAGTGAGAAAGCTCGTCCCTACCGTACGCCCCCCCCCCCCCCCCCCACATGTGACCTACACTACCCTTGCCCTTACCCCATATGTACAAAATCTACACATTACAAATTCGTCACTACTGTCTCGTCTTCCCCATATTTCCCCTATACCAAATTCGTCTTCACTCCCAATAGTCCAAAATTTGCCATCACCCAATTCATCATCAATCCTCATAAGGAGGAAGAGATGGAACATCAGCACAATGTCACACCTATGTCATGATGCGTCTCACATTCCAAACATTTGCACAAAAATAATAAAAACATGGCATGGTGCGGAGTCCTGTCACCTCAGGTGAGTGGATGCAGATGGTGCGAGGAGATTCTTAATCCTAACTATCCTCTAAATGACTTTAATACACTTTACACTACCCGGGGTCTTTCCTTGCCAAACCATTGGCCAACTTACTCTATGGGTTCTAAAAACCAATTCCCATTGACCAAACTGTGGTGCTTATCAATTTGGGGTCTCACTCCCCCGATTCATCTCCCGGTGCCCTTGCACAATTTCCGGGCTGAGTCGTGTAGCTCTCCCAGCAGGTCTACCCACCTGCACACCTCCACCACTGTAGTTGCCTCTGAGCTTACCTGCTCCTCACCTAACCTATCTAACTGGGGAAGGCCCCTCCTGGCTCTGTCACCCCTCGGTGCCCTCTGGCACTGGGCTGCCCGGGTCCGTCCTCCGGATCCTCGGGCCCCATCCACAACAACTCTACCGGCTCCCAGAGCCCACCTGCGGCCTCACCTGGCCGACATCCTCACAGTGGTGGAGTGCCCAATCAACTACACATACTAACAGGCTAGACGCCCAGCCATTTCCACAACACTAATGCACCCATCCAAGCACCATTCTTCCACACGCACCACAGATGCCAATATCCAACCACAATTTACCTGTACCCTCTACCTAACTCTTACACTACCTCCCCGGGTATTCGTGATGGGGTCCATCCTCCTTTCCCCCATCCACACCTTCGCACCATCCACTCCACTCCACAGTTTCCACCATACTCACTCCACGACCATCCATTCCATACTCCATATATTCCACACTCCATGTAATCCACACAACCATTCTCCATACACCTGCAGTTGCACACCTGTGCAATCTCACCTGGTGCCACCTGCACCCTCCTTCCTCCCTGGACCATTTGGTCAACACAACACACATCACCATCACTCACTCATACACTGCTCCATACACCTGTTCAGTTGCACACCTGCGCAATCTCAATCGTTCCTCACCCACTGCTCCATACACTTCCACGCTCAATACACTTTCGATCCTCAAACACCATTGCCTCAGGCACCCAAATTCTCCCACGGTCACACACACATCTCTCCCGAGCATTGCCCCGCAATTCCTCATTTGCTCGATATCAACACTCACTCATACACTTTTCACAATACACTTCTGAATACGCCTCCAACACTCATACGGCATCATCTAATCTACCTGGTGCCCTGCTAAAACTCGCGCTTCCCCGTCGCCCCTTACATTATTGCGCTCCCTCGTCATTATAATCCAAACTAATCTACCTGCGTCCCCACTACAGGTATCATTGTTACTACCTAACCTTACCGTTACCTATTGTCAATCTCTAGGTCCCTACACACTATATCCTAACCCTCCCGGGCTAGTTTTCACTGCCAACCCCATAAACTAGTGCTCCTTTGCCCCCGCTGTGAGGGATGGCAGAGTTGCCACTCCTCTACATCGGGCTTCTCCCACTATCAATTTGGCACATCAAATTTCAGCCAATTAAAAATTTGCCAATCACTACCAATCATCTGCCAATCATCACTCTGCCAATCCTTGCCAATCATCAAATTTTGTTTTTCAATTTCGGGTCCAAAACACTATCCTCATCACATGTCTACTCACTTGAGTCTCTCGGTGCGCCATTTCATTTCCAAAGCTCGGCTTCGTAAAGCCGAGCAATGAACGCGGGTTGTTTGGTGCCGGCGGTTGGATGCATCCGGCCTCCGGTGCAGGGAAGGAGGTTTACCCGGGCCGAGATCCCACGCACCATCTCGGCACGGAGCCGTCCAATGGCCCGATCTCGCCCTGCCGGGACGCCTCAACCACAAAGGGTTGCCATGACGACCCTTCCTACCGGGCCGCCCGCTCCGCTTAGTGGAGCACGGACGCGGCCGTTCAGAGCGAGGCCCGGCATGGATCGCATACGGTGGTTCTTTCGAAACCGCCGCGGTCACGATCCCCGCGGGTCCCCGCTGCACGCAAACCCCGGCACGGACCGAAGGCCCGCTTCGGCTATAAGTCGCTCTAACCGCTAACCCGGTTAGCGGCGATGCTCCACTTGCATGCTCACTCCCCGCAGCCCGTTCCTTGCTCATACATCCAGCCGTTCCCATGCTCCTCGTCATTGCACCTTCTCTTACACACCCAGGTACACTCATTCCACTCACAGACTTGGTCACACACCTGACCACCGCACACCTTTGCACACACTCGTCGTTCGCACACCTCACCAACACACCTCTTCGCGCTCCCTCCTCGGTCACCTCCTCGGTGACAACCACAGGTGTGCTTTCCTCCGTACACCCAACCCCGTGCCTCACTACCAACTCCAGTGTGCATTCCCACACGCGCTCGACCATCTCAGGTGTGCTTCCTTCCATTCCAGGTGTACATCCTCTCTCACCTGCCACAACCAACTCACGCTCCGTGTCACTCTTACTACTTTCACCACCACTCTTGACAGCGCACTCTTTCCTCATGCACTCCTTTGTTATATACCTTTCTCGCGCATCCTCCTGCGCACACTCTCCCGTTACACCCTCCGTAACACTCACCACAGGTGTGCATTCTCCCGTTACATCCCTTGTAACACTCCCCATCCTGCGCTTCCATGTGCCCCCTCGCACACGCGCTACGACCAACTCATCCTCGACAGCACACTCACTCCTCGGCGCGCACTTTTTCCTCACACACCCCGTAGTCGGACATTCTCGCACACCTCCTTTTCCGCACTCCGTACCTGTCGCACACTTCACCAGCGGCCTCTCACGAACACCCGGGTCCAAACCAACCCCCAAGCCGACTGAAGCTCCCCTCACACCATATACATTTCCGCGTATATCGCCACTCACCTCGGCACCTCATCGTCGCACCTCCTTTGCCACCTGCAAACTCTTTATTTGGTTAGCAAGCACACTATCATGATTTGAGCACCGACCTTGCACATATTCCATCACCTCCTCCTTTATCTCCCTTTTAGTTTCCCTCCGTCTCTTCTTAATTTCACTCACCCCCTCTTCCACTTCCTCTAATTTTTGCTTCACTTCTTTTATTTCCCGGTGCATCTCCTCAATTTCGTCCTCTAACGCTACCTTGACCGTTTCTATGTGCGTCCTCACCTCCCGGTCCTTCGTCTCCATTGCCTCCGTCACCTCATCCAACCTCGTTGTCAGTCCCTCACGTACCATCTGACATTCGCTCTTCGTCGCTATTAATTCATTTTTGATTTCTTTTTGTGTCGCTTTCAACCCTCCTAGTACCGCAGTGTTCTTTTCCACCTGCTCCACCAGTTCTTTTTGTCCCACCGTTAGCTGTTCCACCTCCTGCGTCAATTCCTCTATGCCACCTTATAACCTAGCCGTATTATTCCTCACCTCTTTCTCCATACGCTTCTCACCTCGCTTTACCTCCTCGCGTACCCCCGAGACCTCCTCGCTTACACCTCGTCTTATTTCCTCCCCCATCTCCTCCATTTCTTTAGTAGATGCCGCCCTCATCTGTCCCAATTCATTCCTCTGAGCATCCAGTTTACCTTCCAACCCGATTTTCACCTCCTCTATCTGGTTCCCCATCCGTTTGATTTCCCGGGCGGATTGCTCCCCTATTTCCCGCAATTTGTCGTCCATTGTGTTTTCTAACCCCTCTAACCCATTCTTCATTCCTTCCATCTGGTTCTCCTGGGCAGCCATTCTATTTTCCAACCCCGTTAACCCATTCTTCACCTCGTTTATCCCATTGTCTAACCCCTCAAATTTATTGTCCAACCCCTCAAATTTACCCTCAAATTTCTTGTCTAACCCCTCAAATTTATTTCCCAACTGTTCGCTGGTACCCCTCGCTTCGTCCCTCATTGCCCCAATTTGGTCTCCCAGCCCCCTGTTCTCTTCCATGAGGGCCCGCATTTGCAGCATGAATAGGCCCCAGTCCATTGGCGGCGCTGCTACGGTCACGGGCGCGGCGAAATTTGGTGCCGCTGTAACCACGTGCGCGAGGGCGCCATTTTGCGTGCCTGAAACCCCCTCAACCACCTCCTCATTGTTCTCCTCCACCATTTCTTCCCTCTGGTCCTGGGTTACCCCTAACCCCTCTTCTATTTCCCCCACCGGCATCCCGCCGCCTTGACCATCCATGGCACGATTTTCAAATTTGGAATTTTAAAATACAATCTCGGGCCTCTCGTAATTTGAGCGCGCTAAGTGCTTCAGGTCCATATCCCACTCCTGGCACCAAATGTTGCGGAACCCAACGTCGGCCTCGGATCCCCTTAGAGGGGGGATTAATCCCCTCTCTATAACTGACCGACGGGGTCCCTGAAGCTGCACCGCGACCTCCGGAAAGGCCGGTGCACAGCCCCGTTCGTACCGCGGACAGATGTTACTTGATTGCCGAGCGGTGTTTAGCAACCGCAGCACGAACTGTTACCAAGACTAACCTGATCCTGAAACGTTGGCCAAAATCGTGCCACAGGTATTCAATTTAGAAAAGACAAAGACGACGGATGTGAAGAAGAAGAAGACAAGAGGTAGGAAATACGAATATGATTTATTACTATTATTTACAACCAAAAGAAACCAAGGAGGAGGAAGGATAATAAAATAAAGGCAGAAAGAGGGACGGACCAGAAGGACACAGTGAAACTCTAGCTTACCTATTCAGTCTTAATTAATACCCCAGGACAAGACACACAAAACAGACTACGAGCAAACTCACACGAATGGGGAAATTGCAGGCAGGAATGGAAGGACTGGAAGGAGAGGAACGCTCCGCTCGAACCGGAGCACGGTCGGCCCGGGAGTCAGCAGCCGCCGCCCTTCCTTGATCGGCACGTCCAGCAGCCGCCGTCAACACCCTAGCTGCTGCGGTCGTGCGGGCTGCCGCGATACGAGCACCCTGGCGGAGTCAAAGCTGCGTGGCTCCAAGCTGGTGGTGGTGGATTTCAAAGCTGCGGTGGTTCAAAGCTGCTTCTCTGGCTCACCTCAGGACGGGTCTCCCATCTCTCTCTGAGGGCTCGTCTCTTGTCATCTGACGTGGGGAGCGTCCCACTGCGGGTTATATAGGCCCCGCCCTTCAACCTTGTTGAACCTCCCCGATCGTTCTTTCTCCGCCCGCTCAAGCCAAACCCCTTTGGCTGGGTTGGTTGAGCGGGGCCGACTCACTCCTCCCCTCTATTACGAGGTGGAGACATGCCTTTCTTCTCCGAGCCGGAGCACATGGCAATGGCGGCGAATGCAGTTGGCAGGAAAGGCTTTAGGAATGGGAATGAAAGGGGATCTACTCTATTTGAATTCGGTGCAATGGAGTGTCAATTAATGGAAGACAAAGCCTTAGCCTACATAGAATAAGGAGATAACTGTAAAAGAAGGATATATGATTGGCTAACGTGATTGTATATGACCTAACTACGGGACACCCTTTGACCTTTATACACAACAACTGGAGGAAGGAGGGTGATATTTTTACAACAATAAAAAAACACCATTCTCATATCCACAACAATATCATTTTTGGCCCAATCTCCCAAAGGTGAAGAATCACTTAAAAAATTATACTAGTGGGATCCGGATCTTCACCAAAATTGAATCGATTCTTCCTCGTCACACACACACAACCTGTCCAAGTTTCGTCCAAATCCGTCCATAACTTTTAGAGATATCCTGCTATATGTTGGTTTTGGCCCTGTCTCCCAATGGTGAAGAATCACTTAAAAATTCTACTAGCCGGATCCGAATCCGGATCTTCATAAAAATCGAATCATTTAGTCCTTGTCACATACGCAACCTACCTCTCTGCCAAATTTCGTCCGAATCCGTCCACAACTTTTTGAGATATCTTGTTCACAAACAAACTGACAAACAAACAGACAGACAGGGATGAAAACATAACCTCTATCCACCTTTGGTGACGGAGGTAATTACTACCTGATAAAACAAAACCATAATATTGTCACGTTGACGGATCTGACCAACCTTACCTGTTGTGCCAGGAGCTTATGCTACTCCTGAAGATGATCGAGCTTAACAAATTCAGACTGCGTTCATTTCACATAACCCAATAAAATCCGTACCTGGCAGTAAAATGTGCAGGAGGCAAAAAGAAAGGAAGATGCTTCTTAGAAATAAAATGGTTTATTACCAAATGAATATCAGGGACATGGGTAGACAAGATGCTCTAACTAGGACGGAACAAACCAAGTGGTTGCCAGACACAATTATGTATGACTAGTTGAGCACACAGAACTTCTGCGCAACAGACAATGAGGATGTGGAGTGGTGGAGCACTTTATGCAGCTAATACGTACACAGTTCCATGGGATAAATAGAATCGTACTTGAGTGGTTAAGGTGTGTGTGAATCCTCCTGTTTTGACAATAGGTTGTGCAGTGAAATGCTGTTCGCTTTTGAAGTAAACCGACTCGGAAAAAGAAATATTACTTTGTACATACAAACCCCAAAAACCAGTCCCAAAATATTGTTACATTTATGAGGGTAGGTTTGAGAATATCGTAGGAAAGGAAGGATTGCATAAGAATAGTATGGACCATGTGACGTGTAGGAGCATTTCGATGTAATTAGTAGGGAAAAATGTAGCTTAAGATTGTGTTTAAATGTGCATCATACAGGGAGAGGGGGAGGGGTGATGCCATGTTAATTCGTAGTAGGGATTAAGGTTAATTTTCCCTGTTCGTCATACCCCATGTGGCCATCCCTAACATATATGACATCGCTTGGCCAAGTTATTCATGCTCCAGTGGACACGATAGGACAAAGGCCCGCCTAGGAGAGGCAGAGCTACAATGGTTCAATGGTCGTTGGGCAGGGACTGCAGGCTACACCCTACACCCCACACCCCCCAGTTTTTTTTTTTTTTTTTACAAACGTGGGCGGAGCGTGAGTAAAAAGCAAGGCTGGGTGGAAAAAGAAAGAGGGTTCGAGAGAGAGTCTCTGACAGCATTCGGAGAGTGTGCCCTGTGGAGGCTTGTGCTACCGTCACTTGGGTGCTGAAGGCCGCGCCTTATTGTGATTGGAAACTTTGAGAGAATGGAGAGAAAGAAGGCCATCTACACCACTCGCCTCGATACCGGGCGCCCTCGACGTTCGACGTTGCCGCCATTTTCCGCTTCCTGCCTGTGTGGCTTCGGTGTTCTACGGCTGCTGACTTACCACAGGATCCATTTTGTCCACCTGAGTGCCGGGCATGACTTTTATTTTCTTACCTCGCCCTGCGTGTGTTTTCGTATCTATGTGGAGGAACCTCGCCGTAGTATTTTTAACTCAGCACTTCTTTTATTTATTCTCATTCCGTGCCTTATTTTATTGTAAACTATCAGGAGTACCCGGCATTGCCGGGGTGGGGTGGAGGCAGGAGAGGTAGGGGTGAGGAAGGGAGTGGGGGGAGTGGGAGGGGGAGGGGAGGGGAGAAGGAGGGGAAAGATATACTCCATTAAAATATTTTTTGGGGGGGGGGAGGGTGACTGACAGGCCCCTCCGTTTTTGGGGGGAGGTGGGGAAGGGCAGGAGGATCCTTTTACAAGTGGACTTTTTTCTTCTTTTTTTTACAAATAAATGGTATGTGCAACTTCCTTGTTTGACGCTCAGCATTTAAAAATAAACATCCATAGGTTAGCAATGGTTTCAAAGGCTTTAGGCTGCTGGAGATATAGCAATTCTAGGTCTGATCTGGGTTCAATTCCCGACCCGACGATAAATGTAGTACACGACAAGTCCATTGCATGCTCAACATAGATGATGAAAAGAAATCATGCCATACTGGGTAGACAAAATGCTGCTGCAAAGCATAAACTACGGTTCCAAAAATCTAAATTCTGTCTCTCTGAGGCTCTTCCTCAGACTCTTCCAAGATGTTAGGTTCACGAAAGCCATGCCCGGCTGAGCGTTTTCATATTTCTTCCTCAGTGGCATCCTTGGCGATGTATTTCTTCACCAGGGTGAAGCAGAGACACATGCAGTAATATAATGACACTTTTAATCCCGTGCACACTTTTGATGTTTTTGCCATTTCCCTGTTTTTGATAAAATATACATAAATCTCTGTATTTCAACGATTCCCAAACTCTAACACTTACTCTGTACACCGTGTGTAAAGGTGAAATGTTTACGAATTCCTATTGCTCCTATAGTTATTAACGCACAGGTTGTAAACCTGTGCGTTATAGCGTTTGCCTGGGAATTTCGGGCGCTCAAAAGTGAAGCTAGTTATTATTGTTCCTAATTCCTATTGTTTAATTCCTAATTCTATTGTTTCCTTATGTTTATGAAATCCTACAAATTCCGTAAATGACAAAAACCCACAGACACATTTGGAATCATACCACCATAAACCTAGAAACACTATGGCCTAATACACCTAATGTACCTCCGGGTTGACAGAATTGTATATTTTCACCGCAACTCTGTTTAACTCTGGGTTGGCAGAAGGGTATTTTTTCACTGTAGCCCCATGTACCTCCTTGAAACACCTGCAAACGCTCCTGCCTATGCAAGATCATGTGATTTGTCATTGTCATCGGTCACATGACCCACAGTGAGCAGGAGCGAAGCTGCACATGCTGACTTTTGTTTTGGGATATTAATGGCCTTTTTGTAAAAAAAAATTGGAATCGTGGGTTTGAGTTACATCAGTATGCTAAATGCTGAATGCCCACCTGGAAAGTACTAAACATTTACATGAATGATTGAGTCAGTCAGTGAGTGGTTAGAAATCCCTTTATATTATTTAGTGGGACGGCGGTACCTATTAGGTAGGTGATAATTAGCATGGTCTGTGTATTCGCTCAAGCTAGAACATTTTCAATAATTAGGGACCCGTTGGAGTGAAGTTATTAATTATATAAGTATGGATCCATTAGAGGATTTGGGACCCGGATGTGGTCGGATATGCAACATGGCTTACTTGAATCAACACCGACTCCGTACATAATCATCTGAAAGAAGTGTCTGAAATACAAGAGTCTGAAACTACAAAGAGCAATCAGAGATTGCAAACCCTCACCAGGATGTATTTTCAGTGGTTTTTAAGGCTTTTGTGTTGAAACAACTATGGCGGCCGAACCACGTGACCGATGAAGTCATCATTTTTTTTCCTCTAACCTAATTTATTCCTAGATTATGCTCAAGAAATTTCATCTTGATCGGATGAAGTTTTGTACTTGTCGAATTATGACGTCATAATGGAGGCACCTATGACATCATCATTAACATATTTTATTCCCCATGGAGAGTTCTTTACAATGAGCCATGTCTCAATTTTTTCTAGTCAGCGCTTTCGGAGATATAGAGGTGCAAACTTTTTCAGTTTTTTCCAATATGGCGGCCGAACCACGTGACCTATGACGTCATAATTATCATAAAAAAATTATACAGGTGGAGTTGCACCTATGGTGAAAATTTCCTGTCAATCGGACCAACGGTTGCAGAGAAAATTATATTTATTCTGTGCGGACAAACAAACAGACAAACAGACTCAAATGCAATACCCTCTCCTCTGGCGAGGGTAATAAGCCTTTGGTATAAGTGTTTGAAACAAGTACTGCTTGCATCTGAGGTGCTTGTAGTTATCATTTTATTACAGTTTATATAATTACACATCCGCTGTAGCAGGCTTTGCCTTGTGCTAGGCCGCAACAGGTTTTAACTAATTTAACAGGTTTTAACAACACCCACTTCCTATGGGGACAGCAGAAAGGGTCATGTTATTATCCTCTCTGGGGTATATAGATGAGAGTAGATCTAGGCTCTTAAAATGCCTCAAGAACATCGAATTTCCTCAAGAAGAAAAACGCCACAGAAACAGCAGTGTTATTAACCCTTGTGGGTTATAGAGAGCAAAGTAGATCTACACTCAGGTCCGTCAATGTGATAAGCATACATTACCTCATGGATGGCGGGATTCCTCCAAATTTCTTTCAGTTTAGAGTTAAACTGCAGCAGCGACTGTTAAAAAGGTAAAAATACGTGTTTGTGGTTTATAATATTTTTATTTCCGGTAAAGGTGCCCCGACGAAATGCCATGATAAGCTATTTATATACACGTTAACACGATGCTTGTCCATGGAGAAAAAAACCTCTTGGGAAAAGGGGATATTATATTAATATTATCATAAAGATATGATAATATTGAACTTATTACAAGATATTGTTATCAGAAGCGGCCTTGGAAAAAAATGTCACGATTAGCTATAGTAACACGGATTATACACCTTAACATGGATTTCGCCCAAGATGAAAAATCCCCTTGGGAAGGGGGGAAGTCGCTACAACCTCCGTCGAGTGACCCTGAGTCCACTTATCAAGTTTGGTTGAGATTGGATAAGTAATGATCGAATGTATCATGGTCAGAAAGACAAACCCCAAATTGCGTATTTTAGTATGACAAGTACATCCGCTCATTACGGGAGGGGCAGGAAGTGTCATTCCTCTTTAGGGTATATATATTACAGTCGATCTATGATCGGGTCTCAAGAACATTGGGTGTGTTCATTTACCAAGTTTCTTGTGGAGAGATCGCCAAGTGGTTTAAGCATTCAAGCAAGCACTCCATTCAAAACTCTTGATGAACGGTTGGCTTGGCAAATGCTAGGTAGCTGCTTGGTAAAGGAGCACAACCCGGTCTTCCTCCCTTTCAGTTTCGTGTTAAACAGAAGGAGCGAGTTTCAAAAGTTCACCACGAAACACGCCACGTTAGCGCCAGAAAGTGTCATGTTATTAACCCAAACTTTGTGGGGTATATAGAGTACCATAGATCTTCGCTCAGTTCTGAAAGTAAAATTTACTTCACCGATGTCGGGATTCCTGCAAATTTCTTCATTTAGTGTTAGGAACAGCATTAGCAGCTGTTTAAAAAGCTAATCATACGTTTTTGTGGTTATAATATTTTTACTTCTGGTAGAAGCCGTTGGGCCGTTGGTCCAACGAAAAGGCTATGATAAGCTATTTATAAACGTTGACTCGACGTTTCTTCAAGGAGGAAAAACACCTTTGGGAGGTGGGATATTGTTGTTATTAATATTGTTTTGTAATAACATTAATATTATGCTATTTATCATTTGTTTTGTTATTCGAAGCGGCCTTGGAAAAACGCCACAATAAAGCTAATTTAACATTGATATACACCTTAACACGCAACCCCATTGAAGGCAATGGGGAAGAAACCCCTTTGGGGATGGGGTAAAATGAATGAGCTACAACGTTCATTATGTAAACCTGAGTCATCCTGTCAAATTTGGTTGAGATTGGATAAGTAACGACATAATGTATTGGGGTCACAAATTCATCAGACAGACACCAAATGGCGTATTTTAGTATGCTGACGATGACGATGATGTTGATGATAAATGTGGGGGGTGGGAGAGGTATAAATCACATGGACACTGCTGGGACTTCCAGGAAAGAAGTCCGTATTTCAAAAAAGAGGACCTCGGGTGAATTAACAGGGGTAGTCAAGATCAAGGTTTGGATGGGGGGAAGATAAGAGATGGTGGTGAACAGCTGTTTTAAAGACCTGGAGGGAGGAGTGGGATTGAAGAGAGTGAGTATGTTTGTTGCAGAGGCGGGCGTAAAGAGGAATGAAAGAGTGAAGGTGAGCAGAGAGTCTTGATTTTGGCAATTTCACCAGAAGAGGGTTGCAGGCAGTTCTTGTGCGACCTGTAGGTATATTTGGGGGACAGAGCACAGATAGAGCTGGGGGAGCTAGGCCAGAGAGGAGTCGGTAGAAGACAGAAAGACCACCAACCTGCCTGCGGTGAGTGAGTGAAAGGCCCTCAGAGTTAGCTTCATCGCGGAAGATTCCAATGATTCTGAATGCTTTGGTTTCAACAGCGTGAAGCCGACCTAGGTGTGAGGCAGGAGCACCAGCCCAGAGTTATGATGTGGGCCAATGCCTCTCCACCAGCTCTGCTGGTTTTGGCCCAAACTCTATTCAGTCATATCTGTACCCATTCTGTCTATCTCTCATCGTGTGTCTGAAGCCTTAAGGCAAAGGCTATTTAAGGATCCTGATCGTTTGTTGGTATAGAGGGCGTATATTCGGCAGTGGGTAAGGGGATTGTTGGTTGCATCATTTATTACCTTTCCACCTGAAGTGGATTGAGGTCATATTTTTAACCCTGTTTGTCTGTTCATTTTCCTGGAAGCAGAATATCTCAAAAAGTTTTGGATGTAATTTGGATGAAACGAGTTGGACAGGTTGGTTGTTTGACAAGGATACGTTGTTTCACTTTTGGTGAAGATTCGGATCCGGATACGAGGATTAAAAACATAATTAAGCAATTCTTCACCATTGAGGAATGGGACCAAAAAGGATGTAGAGTTTATCATGATATTTCAAAGAGTTGCGGAAGAATTGTGACAAAACTTGATGGAAAAAATAGGTAGGTGACATCAATAAGATGATTCGATTTTGATTAATGTCTGGATGCAGATTCGGCCTATCAGTGGGATACAAAATGTAAACTGTTTAGCCTGGTGGAGGTGTGCACTCCACCGAGTCTCTAACTAGTTTGTTTTGGATTGCTTTTTTGTTTCCTTCCCCCAGTCACTTGCCTAAAGGTTTGATCGAATTAGTTCAAGACACGTGACGCCTATCGCAATGCTGGGCTGATATGGGACACGGAATTTAGACATGGATCCGACAGGGGTGTCTTCAAAATGGTGGACCGTTGCGGTCGCTTTGAAGCGACCGACCGGATTCGAACATGTCTGACGGCTGCAATAAAAAAAAAAATTTGTGTACTGAGTCGAGGCTCGTACAAGAGCTAACACATAAAACATAAAATAGAGGTAGCAAGAGACAAGAGGATGAGAGAAAGGGAAATGGAGAACAGGGACATCGGAAGATCTGTGGAAGGGAGAGGGCTGAGGCGGGGTAAACGGTATAAACAAGATGGACACTACTAGGACTTTCAGGAAACATGGAAGTTGAAGGATGTGGATTTGGGGTGGATTAACGGGGGTAGAAAAGATCAAGGTTTTGGATGGGGGAAGATAAGAGATGGTGGTGAACAGCTGTTTTAAAGACCTGGAGGGTGGAGTGGGATTGAAGAGAGTGAGGGAGTTTGTTCCATAGGTGGGAGAAAAGAGGAATGAAGGAGTGAAGGTGAGCAGAGAGTCTTGATTTTGGCAATTTCACCATAAGAGGGTTGCAGGCAGATCTTGTGCGACCGGTAGGAATATTTGACGGACAGAGCCCAGAGAGAGCTGGGGGGGCAAGGCCAGAGAGGAGTCGGTAGAAGACGGAAAGACCACCAACGTGCCTGCAGTGAGTGAGTGAAAGGCCCTTAAAGTTAGCTTCATCGCGGGAGATTCCAAAGATTCTGAACGCGTTGGTTTCAACAGCGTGAAGACGAGCTAGGTGTGAGGCAGGAGCACCAGCCCAGAGGGGAGAGCAGTATTCCATTGAGCTGCGGATGAAAGCCTTATATGTGGTGAGGAGCTTAGGTGTGCCAAGGAAGGACTTCGCACGACGGAGGATGCCCAGTCGGCGACTGGCTTTGGAGGCCAGATTTGAAATGTGGTTTTCCCAGGAAAGATCATGGCAGGTAGTGAGACCCAAAAGCTTGAGTGACAGAACTTCTTGGAGAGGACTATTCAGAAAGTGGATGGGAGGGTTGTCCAGTCGGTCTTTCCAGAGAGACATCGTAAGAGTGTGAGATTTGTCAGGATTGAAAGACATGTTCCACTTGTTTGCCCAGTCTGTGATTTTGTCCAGGTCTGCAGAGAGTGAGGAGGCTGCAGACTGCCGATCTGAGGGATGAGGAATGGAGCGACAGAGAGTAGAGTCATCAGCAAAGAGATAGAGAGGATTTTCAAGAGAGTCAGAGAGATCATTGATGAAGACCAGAAAAAGCACATGGCCCACAACACTGCCTTGGGGAACTCCAGCCTGAACAGGAGGAGGAGATGAGAGAAACCCATTCAGGGCTACACGTTGACTACGACTAGAGAGGAAGTCCGCCAGCCATGCATGGAGATTTCCATGGATACCAAAGGAGGAGAGTTTGGTGAGCAGAGCGGGGTGCCAGACCGTATCGAAGGCACGTGAAATGTCAAGGGACACAGCTCTAATTTCCTGTTTGGCGTTGAGGACCTCCATCCATTGTTGAGAAAGCAGAAGCAGCATGTCCAGAGTAGAGTGACCAGGTCTGAAACCAAATTGATGGTCAGAGATGAAGCCATTGGAGAAGAGGAAAGATTTCATATCTGAAGCAATGATATCAAGTATGTTTAGGGTAATTGTCATGTTGCAAGGTCCACCTTCGGTTGAGCTTCAACTTTCCGAGAGATAGCCTCACATTATCCTCAAGCACCCTCTGGGACAAAGAAGGATTCATAGTGGATTCTATGATGGTGAGCTGCCCAGGCCCTGATGCAGCAAAGCTGCCCCAAACCATAATATTTCCACCACCATGCTTTACAGTTGGTATCAGGTTCTTGTGGTCAAATGCTGTCTTTGGTTTTCGCTAAACATGTCTTCTGGTACTGTGGCCAAATAGCTCTACCATTGACTCATCTGTCCAGAGCACATTCTTCCAGAAGTGCTGGTCTTTGCCAAGGTGTTCATTGGCAAACTTTAGTCTTGCCCTGTTGTTCTTTCTGGACAGCAAAGGTTTCCTCCTGGCACACCTCCCATGTAGATCAAATGTGTACAGCCTCTTTCTAATGGTAGACTCGTGCACTTTGACATCAACAGTGACAAGAGCTACCTGTCGGTCCCGTGGTGACATTCTGGGGTTCTTAGAGACTTCTTTCAGCATCTTGCGGTCTGCTCTCGGGCTGAACTTGCTGGGGCGGCCTGGCCTGAACAAGTTGGCAGTTGTTTGGAATCTTCTCCACTTGTCGATGATCTTCCGGACAGTCGAATGATTGATTTCAAATTGTTTGGAGATCATTTTAAATCCCTTCCCAGACTCGTAGGCATCTATAACCTTCTTTCTGAAGGCCTCAGAGAGCTCTTTTGATCTGGGCATGGTGATGCCGCACACTTCAACAACAAAGAGCAAACCAAACTAAATGTCTGAGGTTTAAATAAGACAGGTTCCTCCAAGATCGTCTCTAACGATGTTCTAATCATTTGCACCTGAGCTGGTGCACCTGATTCTAATTTTAGGTATTTGAAGTAGTGATAAATGTCGGGGTGTACTTACTTTTTCCACATGCGAAATTTGCATTTATGTTTATTGAAATTATACAATGGACTACAAAATGTAAATGTTTCATGATAGTGGGGCGGCTTAGCCCAAATATTCAAAAGAATTGTGCATTTTGTGATACAAGCACCAAATTTGGCACAAATGTACATTAATATGTTGCGAACATTTTCAGATATTGGGCCACTTGAAATTCCGTAATTTTTTTTTTCAAATTTTTTCAAATTTCGTAATTTCAAATTTTTCGGGTGACACCGTCACAATTTCGGTCTTCGAGGCCGGCCGATAGGCAAAGTGTGACCGGAAGGGACAAGGTTCTCCTGACCACGTGGCCCTCGATCTGGGAAGCGAGAGGCGTTCCATTAGTGGACGCGCCCCTCACGCCCGACTTTTGGGCGGCCCCGGCAGGCCGTTTGTTTTGACGTTCCGTGACAGGCCCCGCACCCCCACCTCCGGGCCGACCGGAAGCTTGTGCTGAGTACATCATACCTGAACAACTCAGTGAGGCAGAACACAGCAGTGCACACCAGGGTGACCCCTTCAGTGCATAAACCAATTAACCTGTCCACTGCAGGGCATATAGAAATGAAGTTATTTTCTGCATATAATAATAATATAAGTTCAGTTCTATATAACAATTTCTGTTATCACCACTACCACTACAACTACCACTACTACAAGCTTGGTCTGGAATTTTGTGGACTAACAGACAAACAGACATACAGACAAGCTGGGATCAAAACATTACCTCCTTCCACCATTGAGTGTAGAGGTAAACATCATGGAAATTATATCATGCCCTAGATTTAATTCATGCTTACCCGTGTATTTGCTTCACTGGTTCACAAGGTCTTTTGCATACATGTAATTCAGACTCTCGTCTTCATTGCTGACCACACAATGTTCGCAACATATTAATGTACATTTGTGCCAAATTTGGTGCTTGAATCACAAAATGCACAATTCTTTTGAATATTTGGGCTAAGCCGCCCCACTATATCGGCCGGCCTCGAAGACCGAAATTGTGACGGTGTCACCCGAAAAATTTGAAATTACGAAATTTGAAAAAATTTGAAAAAAAAAATTACGGAATTTCAAGTGGCCCAATAACTGAAAATGTTCGCAACATATTAATGTACATTTGTGCCAAATTTGGTGCTTGTATCACAAAATGCACAACAGGTTTGCTATGCTGCTACACTATGATATTTGTTATATTATATCACCTTTATCTTTCAATATTGTTGAAGTGAAGATCAAATAGCTGTATGTTGAAATATGTTGAAAAAGTCAAAACTTTACATGGGGTGTACTTACTTTTTCACGTGACTCTATGTATCGCGATATTCCACCACACATCTCCGAATATTCCACCACACATCTCCCGATATTCCACCACACATCTCCCGATATTCCACCACACATCTCCCGATATTCCACCATACATCTCCCGATATTCCACCACACATCTACCGATATTCCACCGCATATCTCCCGATATTCCACCGCACATCTCCCGATATTCCACCGCACATCTGCCGATATTCCACCACACATCTCCTGATATTCCACCACACATCTGCCGATATTCCACCACACATCTCCTGATATTCCACCACACATCTGCCGATATTCTACCGCACATCTCCCGATATTCCACCGCACATCTCCCGATATTCCACCGCACATCTCCCGATATTCCACCGCACATCTCCCGATATTCCACCGCACATCTCCCGATATTCCACCACACATCTCCCGATATTCCACCACACATCTCCCGATATTCCGCCACACATCTCCCGATATTCCACCACACGTCTCCCGATATTTCACCACACGTCACCCGATATTCCACCACACGTCTCCCGATATTCCACCACACGTCTCCCGATATTCCACCACACATCTCCCGATATTCCACCACACATCTCCCGATATTCCACCACACATCTCCCGATATTCCACCACACATCTCCCGATATTCCACCACACATCTCCCGATATTCCACCACACATCTCCCGATATTCCACCACACATCTTCCGAAATTCCACCACACATCTCCCGATATTACATCACACATCTCCCGATATTCCACCACATATCTCCCGATATTCCACCACATATCTCCCAATATTCCACCACACATCTCCCGATATTCCATCGCACTTCTCCCGATATTCCACCACACATCTCCCGATATTCCACCACATATCTCCCGATATTCCACCACACATCTCCCGATATTCCACCACACATATCCCGATATTCCACCACACATCTCCCGATATTCCACCACACATCTCGCGATATTCCACCACACATCTCCCGATATTCCACCACACATCTCCCGATATTCCACCACATATCTCCTGATATTCCAACACACATCTCCCGATATTCCACCACACATTTCCCGATACTCCACCACACATCTCCCGATATTCCACCACATATCTCCCGAGACAAACAAACAAACAAACAAACAAGAAACGGGAGTGAAAACTGCGTACTCCCTTTCAGTGCGCGTCATCGCCAGGCCTCCTTCAGTGCCCGGCGATGACGTCATGCAGCGCCTGGAGATGGCATAGGAAAGGAGCGGTGTATAAAATGTTCACTGTGTCATGGATTAATGTGAGTATGTGTCCCAATAACATTTTGAATGACTTTCCTAAAGTGAAGTCAGTTCAATGAAAAGGAGGGTTGGAGTTGTATCTCTCATATATGATGTTGTGGCGGACACGAAAGCTCACTGGCGCGAGGGCATCATTCCGCGCACCAAGTGGGCGGCGGCCACGCCCGAGGGGTAGGCGTGGCCGCGGGATATACACCGGGCGCGCAGCCTGGAACGCTCCAGTGTTACAGTGGAGCTCTTGAATAAAGACTCTTACAACTCACCGCGTTGTCCACTTCCTCCTTGCTTACAAGCAGCGCGCGTAACACCGCGCATCATTGGTGACCTCCGACGTTCTGGTCAGCCGTCACTGACCACCCGAACCCGCCACAGCCATGGCAACCAACGGGGTAGCGATAAAGCTCCCCGAGTTCTGGGAAGCTCAGGCAGAGATCGGGTTCCTGCAGGCCGAAGCCCAGTTCAGGCTTCGAGGCATCACGGCGGACGAGACACGCTACTGCCACGTCGTCGCCTCCCTCGGGGCCGGCACGGCCGCCCGCGTCATGTCGGTCCTGAGGAACCCACAGGCCGACGACAGGTACGAGGCGATCAAGCGTCTCCTCCTCGCCATGTTCGGCCTCACGGTGGACGCACGGGCTGATCGCCTCTTGGACCTCCCCGAGCTCGGTGACACGCGGCCGTTGGTCCGAATGGACCATATGCTGTCGCTCATGGGCGACGAAACCCCGAACGCTCTATTCAGGGCGTTATTTCGACACCAGCTGCCGGCATGAGTACACCTCGCGTTGGCCGGTTCTGCGACAACGGAACCCCGTTCTACGCGGGGTTCGACGCGGCTTTGGACACGCAGGCAAGTTTCGGTGCGGCCGTAGCGGCTCCCGAGCCCGAAACTGCTGTGGGTGCCCACCCCTACTACGCGACGCACCGCGTAGCCGCTGAACCTCCTGCGTGTGCCCACCCCTACTCCGAGGGGCACCTCGTGGCGGCCGCCACGCCCCGCCCACCACCACCGTGGAAACCGCGGCCTCCGACTTCGCCGCAAACCTGGTGCCATTTCCACGCTAGGTTCGGCCACGAGGCCCGGCAATGTCGCCCGCCGTGCTCATTCGGCAGGTCGGGAAACGCCCGGGCCGGCCCTCGGTAGTGGCACTGAGCGCCGGCCGATTAAACACCCTCCTGTACATAACGGACACCTTATCCGGGCGCCGTTACCTGTGCGACACGGGAGCGCAGGTGAGTGTCGTTCCCGCCGGTACGTCCGACAAGCAGACCGCGGGCCGGGGTCCCGCTCTGCTTGCTGCCAACGGTACGCCCATTCGCACATACGGAAAACGCTGCCTTTCTCTGCGGTTCGGAGGGCAGGTTTTCCGATGGTCGTTCGTGACTGCTGATGTGCCTATGGCACTGCTTGGCGCGGGCTTCCTTTGTGCCAATGGCCTCTTGGTGGATGTAAAGCACAGAAGGCTTGTCCAGGCTGAGACGTTCAGCTCGCTCGCGTGCGCGCTGCCCGCCTCATTGAGCAGCTCATCGAGCGCCTCGCCGAGCGGCTTGCTGAGCGGTTCGGTTCCGGCCAGGTTCATCTGCACGCTTCCGGCAGCGGACGAATTCACCCGCCTCCTTGCCCGTTTCCCGGCCCTCACGAGGCCCACCTTCTCGGCGGGGACCGTCAAGCACAGGGTGGAACATCACATCCCCACCGCCGGGCCACCGGTCTATGCCTGGGCACGCCGCCTCGAGCCGACGAAGCTCGCGGTTGCTAAAGCCGAGTTTGCTACGCTGGAGCGGCTCGGCATCGTGCGGCGCTCCGAGAGTGCTTGGGCATCGCCGCTCCACATCGTGCCCAAGCACGGTGGGGAATGGCGACCGTGGGGGACTACCGCCGTCTCAACGATGCCACGACCCCCGACCGCTACCCCGTCCCCCATATTCAGGACTTTTCCGCCCGCTTGGCGAATATGTCCTTCTTCTCGAAGGTGGACCTCATACGCGGTTACTACCAGGTCCCCGTCAGGCCGGAGGACATCCCGAAGACGGCTGTCATCACGCCGTTCGGTCTTTTCGAATTTCGTTGGATGCCCTTCAGTTTGAAGAATGCGGCTCAGGCGTTCCAGCGCCTCATGGACAGCGTCTTGCGCGATTTGGATTTCGTCTACGTCTATCTGGATGATATCCTCGTCGCAAGCGCGTCCCGCGAAGAGCACCTCCACCATCTCCGCACGCTCTTCGAACGCCTGGGCCAGCACGGCCTGATCGTGAACCCCGCCAAGTGCCGGTTCGGTGTCACTGAAATCGACTTTTTGGGGCACCGCGTCACCAGGCACGGGGCCGTCCCCCTACCGGCCAAGGTGGAGGCGGTGAAGGGGTTTGCGCGCCCCCGCACGATCAGGGGGCTCCAGGAGTTCCTGGGCATGGTAAACTTTTACCATCGGTTCCTGCCCCGCATCGCCCAGCTCCTGCGCCCCCTGCACGAGGCCCTCCGAGGGAAGCCGGGCAAAGGTGACGTCACCTGGACCAAGCAGATGGACGCGGCGTTCGTGGGCGCAAAGCTCGCCTTGGCTAACGCCACCATGCTCGCGCACCCGGTGCCCGATGCACCGATCGCCCTCACCACCGACGCCTCGGACTACGAGGTGGGCGCGGTGCACGAGCAATGGGTGCGTGGAGCTTGGCAACCGCTGGCGTTCTTCAGCCGGCAGCTTCGCCCGCCCGAATGCCGGTACAGTACCTTCGACCGCGAGTTGCTCGGGCTCCACCTGGCGGTCAGGCACTTCCGCCATCTGCTCGAGGGCCGTGCGTTCACGGCCTTCGTCGACCACAAGCCACTGGTGTTCGCGATGGGCAAGGTCGCCGAGCCGTGGTCGGCCCGGCCGCAGCGTCACCTCTCGGCCGTGTCCGAATACACGACGGACATCCGGCACGTCGCGGGGAAGGACAACCCGGTGGCGGATTGCCTTTCCCGGTCCGTTGCCCATGCGGTCCACCTCGGCATCGACTATGCCCGGATGGCGGCGGACCAGGCCGCCGACCCCGACGTCCAGGCCTTGCGGACCGCCGTTACGGGCCTCCGCGTCACCGAGGTGCCGTTCAACGGCGCGGGCACGGCCCTCTGGTGCGACGTCTCCCTCGGGCAGCCTCGCCCCATCGTGCCCGCGGGCTGGCAGCGCCAGATTTTCGACGCCATCCACGGCCTGTCCCACTCGGGCATGAGGGCCTCCCAGAGGTTGATCGCTGACAAGTTTGTCTGGCATGGCCTCCGGAAGGCCGTCCACGGCTGGGCCAGGACGTGCCTCGCGTGCCAGCGCGCGAAGGTGCACCGCCACACCCAGGCCCCATTGGCCCCGTTTGCGGTGCCGGAACGTCGGTTTGACCACGTTCACGTGGACCTGGTGGTACCTCTGCCCCCCTCGTGGGGTTTCACCCACATCCTGACCATGATGGACCGCACCACCCGGTGGCCGGAGGCCGTGCCTTTGGCATCAACGACGGCGGCGGACGTCGCGCAGGCGTTCATCGCCACCTGGGTCGCCCGGTTCGGCGCCCCCTCGGACATCTCGTCCGACCGCGGCCCCCAGTTCACCTCGGAGCTCTGGGGAGCGGTCGCGCGGGGGCTCGGGGTCCAGCTGCACCGCACCACGGCCTACCACCCCCAGGCTACCACGGCCTACAACTTAGTGCCGAGTAAAACCAAAATGACATATCATGTTGTCTATTTTATCGCTGTACATATCTGTTTTTAGAGACCGGGTAAAAGAGGATGGGGGTCATCAAGGGACATATTATATAATTCGTCTGATATCGCAATTAAGGCATTTGACAGTACAACTTCAATACTGAATGTCATATCTTCGTACTAACATTCATTCATACTGCGATTTCGAAAAGCTTTCATTAATTTGCGAAATGGAAAAAAGATCCGGAGAAAGGCGCTTCGATCCTCAGCAGCTGCACAAGCCGAGGGAGGATGTTGCGCAGTTACTTCCTCGACTCATGGTGGAATCGACCTGGAGCAAGAGGCATATGGCAAGCGAGATGGGGGCAAGCTCATCCCCGTTAACTTCGCTCCCGAAGGTCCAGCCCCTCTCTGGCTCACGAATGTTATTATTTTCACTTCTTACAACACCTGTGAATACAGTAATCAGATTATGCATATGTGGTATACGTAATATGTACACTGCGCAGGGCCGAAATGACTCAACAAAAGATAATCGCAATAGCGTGTTATTCATCACGTGTTCGAAATTACCAAATATGACGGGACAGATCACACAAACTGTCAATGAACCCTCCCAACTGGCATGTGTACGTTTCTCCCCACCTCCCCCACCCCCACAATGCAAAGCGGCATGTTTTATGAATATCTTTCAGTGATATTTTGGATGTGGTTGAACTACCACCTTCTGAGGAAACACTAAGGTGAGACCTTTTTACTTCCGCAATCATGAAAACGGGCCTTACTATTCTGCCTCCAACAAACTACTCTGCAACCTCCCACTGGGAAACCCCGAGGGCCAAAGGTAACAGAGCACAACTGATCACTGAACGTGTACTTTATGTGAATATCTCACAATATTCCACCACATATCTCCCGATATTCCACCACATATCTCCTGATATTCCACCACATATCTCCCGATATTCCACCACATATCTCCCGATATTCCACCACATATCTCCCGATATTCCACCACATATCTCCCGATATTCCACCACATATCTCCCGATATTCCACCACATATCTCCCGATATTCCACCACATATCTCCCGATATTCCACCACATATCTCCCGATATTCCACGACATATCTCCCGATATTCCACCACATATCTCCCGATATTCCACCACATATCTCCCGATATTCCACCACACATCTCCCGATATTCCACCACATATCTCCAGATATTCCACCACATATCTCCCAATATTCCACCACATATCTCCCAATATTCCACCACATATCTCCCAATATTCCACCACATATCTCCCGATATTCCACCACATATCTCCCAATATTCCACCACATATCTCCCAATATTCCACCACATATCTCCAAATATTCCACCACATATCTCCCAATATTCCACCACATATCTCCCAATATTCCACCACATATCTCCCAATATTCCACCACATATCTCCCGATATTCCACCACATATCTCCCGATATTCCACCACATATCTCCCAATATTCCACCACATATCTCCCAATATTCCACCACATATCTCCCAATATTCCACCACATATCTCCCAATATTCCACCACATATCTCCCAATATTCCACCACATATCTCCCAATATTCCACCACATATCTCCCAATATTCCACCACATATCTCCCAATATTCCACCACATATCTCCCAATATTCCACCACATATCTCCCAATATTCCACCACATATCTCCCAATATTCCACCACATATCTCCCAATATTCCACCACATATCTCCCAATATTCCACCACATATCTCCCGATATTCCACCACATATCTCCCGATATTCCACCACATATCTCCCGATATTCCACCACATATCTCCCGATATTCCACCACATATCTCCAAATATTCCACCACATATCTCCCAATATTCCACCACATATCTCCCAATATTCCACCACATATCTCCCAATATTCCACCACATATCTCCCAATATTCCACCACATATCTCCAGATATTCCACCACATATCTCCCAATATTCCACCACATATCTCCCAATATTCCACCACATATCTCCCAATATTCCACCACATATCTCCCAATATTCCACCACATATCTCCCAATATTCCACCACATATCTCCCAATATTCCACCACATATCTCCCAATATTCCACCACATATCTCCCAATATTCCACCACATATCTCCCAATATTCCACCACATATCTCCCAATATTCCTTCCACCTGATTTGGTAATTACTAATGTTTAGTAAGGTTGTGAATAAGCAGATGTGAATGAATAACCTGAATATTTTCTTACTCTTCCAATACTATTGGTAAGGTCTATATGACGGTACTGTATAGGGGTTAAGTATGGACATTGTGTGCTTTTTTATTTTTGTGCAGTTAATCTATATAATAATAGCGTCAGGACTCGACTTTGTTATCCCTTTTACGCCGCACCCAGTGACCCGATGCCCACGGCACTAATGGATTTACGATCTACGAACCGCGCTCTTTGTTTATCACGTACAGCCATACTCGAAAAATCGGAATTAGCCGACGTTGGGGCCCAAAAGCATCCGATTAACTGCCGATACGACGCCATCTTACGACGCCATCGTATTGGCGTCTGCTGGGCGAAGGCGAAGCAAGCCGTCCGCTGATTGGACAGGCGAAGGCGAAAGCAAGCCGTCCACTGAGTGGACAATCCAGAGCATGCATTTGTGCCGGTGTCGGCGATCGTTGTTCATATACGCACTCTTCATTCTCATCTTTCTTCCTAACTCTTACTCGGACAAGCAAATCCCCTATGCCATCCATAATGGTACACTCTATCCATACACCACATCCTCCCTTCCGTGGATGTTCCACGGGTTTCGGCTAGTGTACAATAATAACTTTGTAATATACAGTATTTTATACCTTACTGATATTGATCATTGCAGCGATTTCATTTTCATTTTCGAAAAAAATTGTATTGCAGTTAATCTGGATAATGTGTACGATGAAGGTAATACCCACAATGAGGATAATACCCACAATGACAATAATACCCACGATGAGGAAAGTAACCACAATGAGGAAAGTAACCACAATGAGGTAAGTAACCACAATGAGGAAAGTAACCACAATGAGGAAAGTAACCACAATGAGGAAAATACACACAATGAGGATAATACCCACAATGAGGATAATACCCACAATGAGGGAGTTAACCACAATGAGGAGAATATCCGCAATGAGGAAAGTAACCACAATGAGGAAAGTAACCACAATGAGGAGAATATCCACAATGAGGAAAGTAACCACAATGAGGAAAGTAACCACAATGAGGAAAATACACACAATGAGGATAATACCCACAATGAGGGTAATATCCACAATGAGGAAAGTAACCACAATGAGGAGAATATCCGCAATGAGGAAAGTAACCACAATGAGGAAAGTAACCACAATGAGGCGAATATCCACAATGAGGGAAGTAACCACAATGAGGAAAGTAACCACAATGAGGAAAGTCACCACAATGAGGAAAATACACACAATAAGGATAATAACCACAATGAGGATAATACCCACAATGAGGGTAATACCCACAATGAGGAAAGTAACCACAATGAGGATAATACCCACAATGAGGGTAATATCCACAATGAGGGTAATACCCATGATGAGGATAAATACCCATGATGAGGGTAATACCTATGATGAGGATAATACCAACATTGATTATAATACCCACAATTAAGATAATACTCAAAATGAGGGTAATACCCACAATGATTGTAATGCCCACAATGGGGATAATACCCACAATGCACTCGATGAGGATAATGTAGACAATGATGGAAAGGTAGACGATGAGGGTAATGCAGACGATGAGGGTAATGTAGATGATGAGGATAATGCAGATGATGAGGATAATGTAGATGATGAGGATAATGTAGACGATGAGGATAATGTAGACGATGAGGATAATGTAGACGATGAGGGTAATGCAGACGATGAGGATAATGTAGATGATGAGGATAATGTAGACGATGAGGAAAATGCAGACTATGAGGAATAATGTAGACGATTAAGATAATGTAGATGATGAGGGTAATGTAGATGATGAGGATAATGTAGACTATGAGGAAAATGGAGATGATTAGGGTAATGCAGATGATGAGGATAATGCAGACTATGAGGATAATGTAGATGATGAGGATAATGTAGACGACGAGGAAAATGCAGACTATGAGGATAATGTAGATGATGAGGGTAATGTAGATGATGAGGATAATGTAGACTATGAGGATAATGTAGACGATGAGGGTAATGTCGACAATGATGGAAGGTAGACGATGAGGGTAATGCAGATGATTAGGATAATGTAGACAATGATGGAAAGGAGGACGATGAGGGTAATGCAGACGATGAGGATAATGTAGACGATGAGGATAATGTACACGATGAGGATAATGTAGACAATGATGGAAGGTAGACGATGAGGGTAATGCAGACGATGAGGGTCATGCAGATGATGAGGATAATGTAGACGACGAGGAAAATGCAGACTATGAGGATGATGTAGACGATGAGGATAATGCAGACGATGAGGATATTGTAGATGATGAGGATAATGTAGACGACGAGGAAAATGCAGACTATGAGGATGATGTAGACGATGAGGGTAATGTAGATGATGAGGATAATGTAGACTATGAGGATAATGTAGATGATGAGGGTAATGCAGATGATGAGGATAATGCAGACTATGAGGATAATGTAGATGATGAGGATAATGTAGACGACGAGGAAAATGCAGACTATGAGGATAATGTAGATGATGAGGGTAATGTAGATGATGAGGATAATGTAGACTATGAGGATAATGTAGACGATGAGGGTAATGTCGACAATGATGGAAGGTAGACGATGAGGGTAATGCAGATGATTAGGATAATGTAGACAATGATGGAAAGGAGGACGATGAGGGTAATGCAGACGATGAGGATAATGTAGACGATGAGGATAATGTACACGATGAGGATAATGTAGACAATGATGGAAGGTAGACGATGAGGGTAATGCAGACGATGAGGGTCATGCAGATGATGAGGATAATGTAGACGACGAGGAAAATGCAGACTATGAGGATGATGTAGACGATGAGGATAATGCAGACGATGAGGATATTGTAGATGATGAGGATAATGTAGACGACGAGGAAAATGCAGACTATGAGGATGATGTAGACGATGAGGGTAATGTAGATGATGAGGATAATGTAGACATTGATGGAAAGGTAGACGATGAGGGTAATGCAGACGATGAGGATAATGTAGACGATGAGGATAATGTAGGCGATGAGGATAATGTAGACGATGAGGATAATGTAGACGATGAGGGTAATGCAGTCGATGAGGATAATGTAGACGCTGAGGATAATGTAGACAATGGTGGAAAGGTAGACGATGAGGATAATGCAGACGATGAGGATAATGTAGATGATGAGGATAATGTAGACAATGATGGAAATGTAGACGATGAGGGTAATGCAGTCGATGAGGCTAATTTAGACAATGATGGAAAGGTAGACGATGAGGGTAATGCAGATGATGAGGATAATGCAGACGATAATAATAATAATAATTCATTTATTTTGTATAGTGCTTTTCATGAAGCGCAAAGGCGCTTTGACAGAGTGCAAAACATAATGCATAACAAAACATGAAAACAACAATTGCAAAAAGACGAATCAATAGAGAAATATTTAAAGCAAAAGGAGGGAGAAGGAGAAGTGATAGTCAGGGGTTAAATGCTGTGGGTTGAATGTTGAATGCAGTGCTGAACAGGTGGGTCTTGAGTGATGTTTTGAATGTGGTGAGTGAGGAGGAGTCTCTGATGGTGTGAGGTAGTGAGTTCCAGAGGGTGGGAGCAGCGATGGAGAAGGCCCTGTCCCCCCAGGATCTGAATTTGGTCTGGATGGGGGGGGGGGGGGGGTCAGGAGGTTGGTACCAGCAGAGCGGAGGTTGCGGGTGGGAGTGTGTCTGGAGAGGAGGTCAGCCAGGTAGGATGGGGCCAGGTTATGGAGGGCTAACGATGAGGCTAATTTCGATGATGAGGATAATGTAGATGACGAGGAAAATGCAGACTATGAGGATAATGTAGACGATGAGGGTAATGTAGATGACGAGGAAAATGCAGACTATGAGGATAATGTAGACGATGAGGGTAATGTAGATGATGAGGATAATCTATCTATAATTCCACTAATCTCTGTGTGTATGTTTGTTTGTATGTTTGTATGTTTGTCTGTGACCGCTGTTTCTCGACAACTACCGGTCCGATATACTTGAAACTTGCCAGGTATATTGCTGGGGACCCGAGGATGTGCCTTTTCAAGGTTTTAAATTAATCGCAGAAGTAGTTACCGAGCTATGTCCAAAAAACGATTCAACCAATCAGAGAGCAGCGAGCTATCACGTGTGCCGAACGTGGCGAACAGACTCTGCCTCGGATGGCACATTTGAGAGCGTATTCATTTATTTCCCGTCGGCAAACTATGTTGCCGTTAAACTATGTTTTAAAACTAATTAAAACTAATTTGCGATCGCAGAAGTAGTTACCGAGCTATGTCCAAAAAACGATTCAACCAATCAGAGAGCAGCGAGCTATCACGTGTGCCGAACGTGGCGAACAGACTCTGCCTCGGATGGCACATTTGAGAGCGTATTCATTTATTTCCCGTCGGCAAACTATGTTGCCGTTAAACTATGTTTTAAAACTAATTAAAACTAATTTGCGATTCATCGTAACTGCGATTTGCGACCTTCCGGACAGTGAAGACTGCCTGTAGGGTTGGCAGATCCAGCAGCCTCCGCATTCTTGCCCAGGACGAGGAAACAAAGAAGAAGCGCCGTTTCCTCTGCAATGTTGTTTATGAAGTGGTGCTAACGACATAAAGGTGTGTACAATGTACATGTAGACAATTTTTATTATTCTTTGTTTGGGAGGGAGATGGGAGGGTGATGGGGCAGGGTGATGGGGCAGGGTGATGGGGCAGGGTGATGGGAGGGTGATGGCAGGGTGATGGGAGGGTGATGGGAGGGTGATGGCAGAGGGTGATGGCAGTGGGTGATGGCAGGGAATTAACATTAACGAATAAAATTTGTAATATAATAATTTGTAATAATTTGTAGTAATATAATAATAATAACGAATTCTGCTCTGTTTCAATTCTGTTTCAATTTGGTGATATGCTTTGCAAACCTTTTTTTTTTTTTACTATTTTAAAACTAAAACAATTCGAACATGGAATACATACTGACACTGCACTTTCAGGTCTCCTACAAATCCTACCCTGTCGCCTCACCGTGGCGTAGGAGTGGCAATGGTCAATGGCATCGAATGTCATGGCTAGCAAAGACAGGGAGGTACACTTGATTTAAATTTGGAAATTTTTTTTTTTTTTTTTTTGGCCACGGAACGGGCACCCACGTACGGGCACGTCCTAGTATAGACAATCAGGATAACATAGACGATGAGGATAATGTAAATGATGAGGATAGTGACATGATGAGGATAGTGACATGATGAGGATAATGACATGATGATAATGTACACAAAGGAGGATAATGACGACGATAAGTACACAATAAGGATGATGTGCATATCGACGGAGTGAATAACCTTAAACATGTTCCTCAGTTCTATGGTCTGACGTCATTGTCAATTAAGTAAAATTAAATTGTTATTCACGAAATTGTGAGTGATTGTTTTTACTTTTATATTCCTTTATTTTTATACGTAATGAGATATTTATTGAAACTTTTATGTTTACTTTTCAGGCTTTCAAAGTTTACCATTTTTGTAATGTTCATCAATCAAGACTGTAAAGTTTTCCGCACACCCAAGGATTTGAAAACGGATTTTCTGTCCCGTCAAAGGGATTCCATGCTGGAGCCTCACATGACCGAAGAAATGATAGTGAAGGAAGAGATTGAATAAGGCAAGGGGGTCCAGTCGACCGAAAAGGTGAACATATGGATTTGGCTACCTGGCTCTGGGGCCGATACTAATGTGGAAGATAGCACGTGATCATTGATGTGTCCACGTTGGAGATTAAATATCCATCATCATTTGCCATCAGAAGCACAGCTTGCTCCACGATGTCCGTTCAGACAGACGGACATGATTCATCGTATCCGTTTCTTCATGACATCGATCCCAGGAGTCAGAAAGTTCAAAGGAAGCACGCACGGTATGACCCCGAGCTTTCCCGGCAGGTTGGCACAAATAACCAGACAAAAAGTACACGAAACTGGAGGTAAGCATCCGTGGACTCGTGTACATTGCGCATTCATTAAAAAAAACATCGTCTTACCTGTTCAGGTATAAACGTACTTTATATTGTGAATATATGGCTGCATGCGTTATCCGTGCGAACGCTTGGTCACGAGCATTTAAAGGTGTGGCGAGAGGTGAGGAGGGAACGAGTCCATTGGAGGAGGGAATGGGTGAAAGAGTGGGCGAGGAGAGGAAGGGTGGGAGCACCTCGGATGACGAGGCTCGCGGGAAGGGAATCCCTAAAACACACTCGAGAAAGGACCTGATTGGTTGGGCGAAAGGTCACGTGGGCAGCCGAACACTATATGCACTTGAACAGGGCTCGGTGGTCCTCGAAATGACGACTTCTCACTCCTGAGGTTTCCCCATCCCATGGACAATGCCATAATGAACGCATTCCTGGACTACTACGATGGGTCCGAGGCCGGGCATTTCGCGGGTCCCGCATCCCTGTCCGGTCTGTGCCCGGAGCACGTCACCTTGGTTTCCTTGGAGCAGTGCTCCGGGAGCGGCACCTCGTGCGCGGGCGACGCCGGTCGCTACCTGTCCGGAGCGCAGCCCCCGACGCCTCCGCAGCTTCAAGCTTACGGCAACGTGTCGGCGCCGGGTTACGACGAGCAGCCCAACGGGGCGACCGCCGCGTACCCACCCTGCCAGGGGTATTCGGTAAACCCGGGCTACCCGTCGTACGGCGACCCCGAGGCAGGTAGCTACGGTGCGTGCCGCGGGGTCGCGTCGTCCTACTCGCTGTTCGGCCCGTTCCCGGGCTCGGTGCGCTTTCCCGAGTGCGAACGCGACCTCGCGGAAGGTGACCTCTCTCCCCGCCACCCGCTGGACACGACCCTAGCTCCCATCGAGGTCCGTCCGAGCACGCAGACGTTCGACTGGATGAAGGTGAAGCGGAACCCCCCAAAAACAGGTGGGTCTTGATCCTTATACAAGGGCAAGCGGTCCCTGTATGATCGAGGAAGGTGTGAGACACCTGTATGTAGGTGACCGAGAGTTGTTCGCTATATAATGTTCATGACCGACAACTTAAAGAAAAACGAATTTTAAAATCTCAGCTAAATGTAGAAAACCTGTTTTGTACATTTTGTTAAATTTCGATGTCAGGTCACAGGTATAACGGACATTCAGCTGCAGTACCTGTCAGGTTTTTACATCACACTACTGTACTTATCTCAGGGTCCTCAAATTATAACTGCAGTAAATGTCGAATGTACAATTTTATAATTCATCCACAACTCAATCGATGTTAACTTTAGTTATAAAACGTGAAGGTTCCGCTCTCATCAGGAAAATGCTCGAACAATATATGATGAGAATGTTTTATGCGATATCAGTGAAAATGAACCGCAGGTTAATACTTCCAATTGTTAAAAGAATATCGTGATCATAATAAATATTGACACGATACCAAATAACGAAGTATTCATTGATGAATAGGATACTTTAGGCTCATGAAGAGGTACCGGGTAACTTGAATGGGTGGAGAACATTAACTTTAGTTGCTCTTTCTCTCTATCTTAAAGTTACTGAGTTCCATATTTGAAGTCAATTTTGTGCGTCCATTTACAACTTCCGATATATTGTTTGTTAAAGACATAAAAGTTGACATACTCATGGAAGGTCTTGGTTTGTAAGAGAAACTCGAACGGTACTCGGTGGTGCGCAAACCTCCGCCAGGCTGAACATTTTAAGTTTTGTATCCACTGATGGGCCCGATCTGGATTGCGACCTGAACCAAGATCTAATCGGCTCGTTTGGGTCACCTGACCAACGCATCCACCAAGTTTCGTCTGAATCCGTCCATAACTTTTTGAGATATCCCGCGATGTGTCGTTTTTGGCCATATCTCCCAATGGTGAAGAATCACTTGAAAATTAAATAACTCTCATATCCGAATCCATATTCAGATCTTCATCAAAATCGAATCGATTCGTCCTTGTCAGACATACAACCTGTCCACCAAGTTTCGTCTGAATCCGTCCATAACTTTTTGAGATATCCCGCTATGTATCGTTTTTGGCCATATCTCCCAATGGTGAAGAATCACTTGAAAAATTAAATAACTCTCATATCCGAATCCATATTCAGATCTTCACCAAAATTGAATCGATTCGTCCTTGTCAGACATACAACCTGTCCACCAAGTTTCGTCTGAATCCGTCCATAACTTTTTGAGATATCCCGCTATGTATCGTTTTTGGCCATATCTCCCAATGGTGAAGAATCACTTAAAAATTAAATAACTCTCATATCCGAATCCATATTCAGATCTTCATCAAAATCGAATCGATTCTTCCTT
Source organism: Myxine glutinosa (assembly GCF_964187855.1). Classification (NCBI taxonomy): domain Eukaryota; kingdom Metazoa; phylum Chordata; class Myxini; order Myxiniformes; family Myxinidae; genus Myxine; species Myxine glutinosa. Next base: position 68,132,420 of record NC_136272.1, on the reverse strand, counting down.
GTCAGACATACAACCTGTCCAACAAGTTTCGTCGAAATCCATCCATAACCTTTTGAGATATCCTGATACGTGTCATTTTTGGCCCGATCTCGCAATGGTGAAGAATCACTTTAAAAATTAAATAACTCTCATATCCGAATTCATATTCACATCTTCACCAAAATCGAATCGATTCTTCCTTGTCAGACATACAACCTGTTCAACAAGTTTCCTCCAAATCCATCAATAACTTTTTGAGATATCTTGCTATACATAGTCTTTGGCCCTATCTCACAATGGTGAAGAATCATTTAATTTATCATATCCAGATCGGGATCTTCACCAAAATCGAATCAATTATTCCTCGTCTAACTACCAACCTGTCCAGCAAGTTTCCTCCAAAAAAAATTGTCCATAACGTTTTGAGATAACGTGGTCACAGAGGGACAGACAGACAGGTAGACAGAGATGGGTGAAACCATAACCTCCATCCACCTTCGGTGGCCACGTCATCCACCCAAGTCCACCTTTGGTGGCCGCAGGTAATAAAATATAACAAACAAATAAACAAAAACAATTACTCCGGTGCAGGAATAAAGACGTAAAGCTAAATGTAAAAGTCTTATAAATTCACATTTGTTTTTCGCTGATCCCAAAATCGATGGATTTTATTATCGGATTATCCACAAAGGGATTTGTAAAAATACTAACCGGATCCTTTATGTAATATATAATCCGAGTGCATAACGCCGATTCGGAATGTCGGGTTCACAGTAATCCACTCGATTGTGACCTGTAGCGAATCCATAATCCTGTTCATATAACAATATGCTGTACGAAGCTGTTGTTCTGATCCCTTCATTGTTTCCTCTGCCAGTGAAACTCGGAGTCTTCGGATACGCGGCCGGTCATGGAAACAGCCCGAGAACAAACTTCACAACGAAGCAATTAACGGAGCTGGAGAAAGAGTTTCACTTCAACAAGTACCTGACCCGTGCGCGCAGGGTAGAAATCGCCGCTTCGCTGCAGCTCAACGAGACTCAGGTGAAGATCTGGTTCCAGAACCGACGCATGAAGCAGAAGAAACGTGAGAGGGAGGGTCTCGGATCGTGTCCGACGGCCCCGGAGAGGGCTCATGGCCTTTCTGAAAAGATAGACGACAAATCACCGGGAGGGTCTGTCGATGGAGTGGAGTCGTCGCCAGAATCTCCATCGAACAGTTAATTGGGCTGAAAAAGCTCTTGGAGTTAAATAAACGAGCACATGACTCATGTACCATTCATATATGTTTGTATACGAATCATGTATGCTTCACATATGAATCTTTCTTATATAATATATAATTATGCTTCCCTAAGAGAAATCAGTGGCCATGTTTATTCATAGCCATAAGTTTGTGCAATCAGCTTATTTTGCCTTTTGCACGTTTATCCTCACACGCTAAAACCTTCACACCCTAAAACCTTCACACCCTAAAACCTACACACCCTAAAACCTTCACACCCTAAAACCTACACACCCTAAAGCCTTCACACCCTAAAGCCTTCACACCCTAAAACCTACACACCCTAAAACCTTCACACCCTAAAGCCTTCACACCCTAAAACCTTCACACCCTAAAACCTTCACACCCTAAAACCTTCACACCCTAAAGCCTTCACACCCTAAAACCTTCACACCCTAAAGCCTTCACACCCTAAAGCCTTCACACCCTAAAACCTACACACCCTAAAACCTTCACCCCCTAAAACCTTCACACCCTAAAACCTTCACACCCTAAAACCTACACACCCTAAAGCCTTCACACACTAAAGCCTTCACACCCTAAAACCTACACACCCTAAAACCTTCACACCCTAAAACCTTCACACCCTAAAACCTTCACACCCTAAAACCTACACACCCTAAAACCTTCACACCCTAAAACCTACACACCCTAAAGCCTTCACACCCTAAAGCCTTCACACCCTAAAACCTTCACACCCTAAAACCTTCACACCCTAAAACCTTCACACCCTAAAACCTACACACCCTAAAGCCTTCACACCCTAAAACCTACACACCCTAAAACCTTCACACCCTAAAACGTACACACCCTAAAACCTTCACACCCTAAAACCTACACACCCTAAAGCCTTCACACCCTAAAACCTACACACCCTAAAGCCTTCACACCCTAAAACCTACACACCCTAAAACCTTCACACCCTAAAACCTTCACACCCTAAAACCTTCACACCCTAAATCCTTCACACCCTAAAACCTACACACCCTAAAACCTACACACCCTAAAACCTTTACACCATAAAACCTTCACATCCTAAAGTCTTCACACCCTTACTACAGTGATAATGCCCTATATAAATATTGTATGCTATGCTTATAAATATATAACCTCACATCCCTCAAACCACATCACCATCACACCTCAACACCCTCATTTGCCTACACCCCAGCACCCTCACACTCCTAAACCCTCCCCACCTACACCCTCACACATTATCATCCCCACCACACCTACACCCTCACACCCATACACCCTCACTCCCCTATCACTCCCCTATCACTCCCATACATCCTCATCCTCACACACCTACACCCTCACACCTACGCCGTCACTCCCATACATCCTCACTCGCATACATCCTCACCCCCATACACCCTTTTATCCTCTACACCTACACCCTCACACACCAACCTCCTCACTCCCATACAGCCTCACTCCCATACAGCCTCACTCCCATACAGCCTCACTCCCATACATCCTCACCCCCATACACCCTCAACCCCATACACCCTTTAATCTTCTACACCGACACCCTCACACACCTACACCCTCACCCCCATACACCCTCACCCCCATACATCCTCAACCCCATACACCCTTTAATCTTCTACACCGACATCCTCACACACCTACACCCTCACCCCCATACACCCTCACCCCCATACACCCTTTAATCCTCCACACCGACACCCTCGCACACCTACACCCTCACCCCCATACACCCTTTAATCCTCCACACCAACACCCTCACACACCTACATCCTCACCCCCATACACCCTCAAGCCCATACACACTTTAATGCCCAAACACCGATACACTCACACACCTACACCCTCACCCCCATACACCCTCACCCCCATACATCCTTTAATCCTCTACACCGACACCCTCACACACCTACACCCTCACCCCCATACATCCTTTAATCCTCTACACCGACACCCTCACACACCTACACCCTCACACACCTACACCCTCACTCCCATACACCCTTTAATCCACTTCACCGACACCCTCACTCCCATACAGCATCACACCCATACACCCTTTAATCCTCCACACCTACACTCTCACACACCAACCTCCTCACTCCCACACTCCATCACACCCGAGAGGATTTTTTTTCTTCTGAAAATGTAAGAATGGACCATCTGGAGGTGTTTCACAAACACCTTTTTGTATTCTATTAACAATTTCTGATTTTTAACTCTTCTCGTGTTTACACTTAACTACCAAAGACTGCGATTACGCGCATTGATGAAATATGTAACTTATGTGTTACATCCTCATGTCACCAGTCGGTCATGAGTGATGATTATTTCTCAAACCGCTGAACAATTATTTCATTGTGTAATTAAAAAGGAATACACCGCAGGTTGTATGCAAGTGGAGGTTACCCGTAAGCTTACCTGCAGAGTCTTGTTTGTTTCACCTTTGACCTATAGAGTTGTTTTTTTTGTAGCCGGTAATACAAGTACTTGTGTACTTATAATAAGTACTTGTGGTAATGATTTCCTGCACGTGTTGATAATCATAAGCAGAGTTTGCAGATATATATATAAATATATAAATAGATATACAGATATATAAATATATAAATATATATGTACAGTATATGAAGGATGATCCTCTTCGCACTGGATTTATCCATGCCGAGACAATGAGCGTTCTTTGTGTGAACAATATACACACAAAGCCTTCGATTCATCCTTTTATTTGTATTTTTGGGATTGGGTTTGGGGGGAGAATGTTCACACTCGCTGTGTTTTGAGTGAGTGTTCAGTGTGTGCAACTGTTTCAATCGTCGCGTATACCTCAATCTTGGCAATCTGGTACCTGATTAATCGACTGTACCTTTAACAAATCGTGTGCCATATCCAGGACCGTTAAAAAGAATGTACTGAGCACAGACGATATTGTAGCGGAGGCTCAGGTGTTGCAGGGAGCGAGAGCTGCACGCGACTCACACCTGTACCTCTGCCATGTCCGGTGTCATGTTGTATTATGTTGTGCATTAAAACTTTTTTTTCATGGACCCAAGTGGGTAGTTGGAGGTCCACGTCGAACTTTTTATTTTAGAAATTTCACCTGTTCCTCAAGGTCTTCCGACACACCTATACGCTTGTCCGTCGCATTGATGCAATCTGTGGGACAAGTGTGCAGCCAATTCAGGATGTCTTATTCATTCCGAAACTTAGAAGTACCCAGGTGTTCTTTGGTAAGTCCACAGAGATGAAAATCACAAGTCTGGACTGTGTGGGGGAATCATTTAGAACTTCCGAACAAATCTCCAGTACAGGTGTAGTGGTCACATTTGCTGTGCCAGTAGACATACCTGGCGGTTGTCTGCGTATTGCTCATCTCACCTCCTGGTTCTCCCATGTTTAAGAAACTCCACGTGAATTAAACCGTTAAGATCCCAAAACACGATACGTTGTCCTCCCATCTCCAGCTGATCGACGGCTGAACCTTGAATATTTTCAGGTTTCAGGTGATGACCAAATCAAGAGTCTCCGCTCCATTCTGACTCGTTTTACCTGTGGCATTAAATTATGGACTCGGTCACATCAGACGTCACAATCCTCTTCAACAACTCATCTCCCTCCGTCTGGTGATGTTATGGCATAAACTATTGGTAATTGGTCACAAGAGATACCTTTCCATCAACCACAAGGTGCATTGGTAAAAATGAACGATTGTTTCCAAATTTCCAACACTAATCATGGAAAGTAATCCGGAGATTGCACAAAATTATCTGTTCAATGCATTCCAGGTTTGCTTGAGCAACAGCAGTTGGTCACAGGTGAGAATGCCCACGATCGCTCACCAATTCACAACCATTTTTGAACTCTCTGTACTTAATAAACACAACAACAGGAAACATGCATCCTCAAATTGTGCAGACAATCTGTGAATTTTATCCACTTTTATCCTGAGAATCAATTTCATGATACACATCAGTTCCAAAGGTGACTATAAGGTGATGTGACTGTAAGAGGACCACGATCTTGCTTTTGACCAAAATTATTTGACCATCTTTCAAATCACTCTTTTGCGTAACTTGTTCATTGTTATGTAGACAATATCCTCGCCCAAAATCCGAGAACTGAGCTGATGTCTTTAAATGTTGCGCAATAAAAAGTCCATGCCAACCATGAGGCTGCGGGATGGCCTAGATGTGCGCAAACTCGCTTCTAAGGGGTCTAGCCTGGGTTAGAATCCCGACCCAGCTATAAGGTGTCATCCTGGTGTTCCACAGGTAGAGTGATTCATCAATGTGTGTTCCGTCCCTCGGATGGACCTTGAATTAGGTGTTCCGTCTGTTGGCATTGGTGGATATTAAAGATCCCACCGTGTCCTTCGTGAAGAGTAGGCGAGCTATCGCCAGCACCATGAACAAATGAACAATTCCTGCCCTAACCTTCTGTATTGGAGTGGCGACCCGTCCAGCATTGTAATCCATTGTAATCCTAGCCATGGAAAGTGCTTTGGCAGCACCGATGACGCACCGTTTAAACCATGGTACATGATGAAAAAGATGATGAATATGTCAACCATGAACAGCCCTCTTATAGCGCTTGTCCATGTATACAGTGCCTTCAGAAAGTATTCACACCCCTTGACGTTTTTCACATTTTGTTGTTAAAGCCTGAATTTAAAATGAATTAAATTGAGAAGTTTTGTCATTGATGTAGACAAAATAACCCATAATGTCAAAATGGAATTTAAAAAAAATTCTTACAAAATAATTAAAATTGAAATATATAAATATCTAATTTATACCCCCTGAGTGAATACTTAGTGTAAGCGCCTTTGGCAGCGATTACAGCTTCGAGTCTTCTTGGGTATGTCTGTATCAGCTTTGCACATCTGGATTTGGGGAATTTCTTCCATTCTTCCTTGCATATTTGCTCAAGCTCTGTCAAGTTGGATGGAGAGCGTCGGTGAACAGCAATCTTCAAGTCTTTCCACAGATTCTCAATGGGATTCAAGTCTCGGCTTTGGCTGAGCCATTCTAGGATTTTCACGTTCTTGTTCTGAAGCCATTCCCGTGTTGTTTGGCTGTATGTTTGGGGTCGTTGTCTTGTTGGAATGTAAATCTTCACCACAGTCTATGATCTTTTGCACTCTGAAGCAGGTTCTCCTCAAGGATTTGCCTGTATTTGGCTCCATTCATTGTTCCCTCTATCCTTACAAGTCTCCCAGTCTCTGCCAATGAAAAGCATCCCCATAGCATGATGCTGCCACCACCTTGCTTCATGGTAGGGATGGTAGATGGGTGATGAGCTGTGCTCGTTTTTTGCTTGATGTAGCGTTTTGCATTCAGGCCAAAAGGTTCAATTTTCATCGCATCAGACCACATAATATTTTGCCTTATTCGCTCGGAGTCTTTCATGTGCCTTTTTGCAAAGTCCAGGTGGTACTGTCACGTGCCTTTTTCTCGTAACTGGCTTCCATCTGGCCACTCTCCCATAAAGCCTATATTTGTGAGTGCTGCAGAGACTGTGGTCTTTATGACAGGATTTCCCATCTCAGCCAAGGAACTCTGTAGTTCTGTCAGAGTGGTCATTGGGTTCTTGATCACCTTCCTGACCAAGGTGCTTCTTCCTCGGTAGCTTAGTCTCAGAAATGTGAAGCGAGACGTAAGTCTTTTTGGACACAGACTTCAAAAAAGTTCACTCATGGCATAAATGTTGACAAATAACAAGTTTTCCAACTCATTCATTACAAAGTACCTCAACTCATTCACTTTAACGTGCTTTAAATTATTCACTCCACTTTTTCAGAATAACATCCTTTTCACCTTTCTGTCTCCTTGACAAATTCAGGAAGTGTAAGTATATGAATATAACCAGTATATGAATATGTGCATGTGTCTGTTTATGTATGAATGCGTGTGCATGCTTCTACTGTGCATTCACTCTTGTTGAGGAAGGTGATAATTCACCAAATGTCTGTCTGTCTGTCCGTCTGTTCCCAGGTACCGCAAAAACGGCTGAACCGATCGCAACGAAATTTTGGGTGGGTAATCCTGGGACCCCCTGGAGTAAAATAGGCTATACTGTTTTTCCAATTTTTTTCCCCAATTTTCCAATTTTTCCAATTTTCCAGTTTTTCCAAACACGAAGAAATAATATTTATGGATATGAACAGTGATGCGGCTTTTATTGAAATTCTACAAATACTGTTTAGATTTTGATGATTTGCGTGTGATATGATTTAACGGATGTTTATATAAATCGTTTAAAATAAAAAAAAGCCTTAAATTTCTGATATTTTGCCTTTTCATTTAAGCCTCCCAATTGAAGCCCCGCCCATAGGGTGGGTACAGTGGCTAGTTTATTTAATTTATGTATCAATATCACAACAATATCTTATATGCGTATGCCTGCTGTTCTTGTAGACTGGGAAGAAGGCTTATTTGGCCGAAAGTTTGTCTGACTAAAGTTCGACCAGAAGCTACGTCTGTAACTCATTTATTTCTTCCAATTATATATGTTTATACAAATGAGGCACGCTACTCATAATGTGGAGTGTCTGCTATTCTCACAGTTTTATATGTATGTAAGTATGCATAATATACACAATACATACCTATACATATATATATATAGTCGGCATCATCTTGCAGAATACCCCGACCATGGCAGAGAACACATTTACAACCCTTGACCTGAAGTCTGTGGCCGAACACCGTAGAGAAATTAATGAAGGATGATCATTCAGTGAAGGCCTCAAATTGTTGAGGTTAAAACGCATAAAATTTGCACATTTTCTTGAATTTAATTCACGTTCCAACGTTCGTCCGTGGTCTTCAGGATGGAGCTTCATATCTCCCAAGCATTTCCCTTCCATGGTGCGAAACTCGAGCACCGCCATGGCACGTGCTTCCGCTAAAAGACAACCTCGCCCTTCCGACCCGTCACCTGCCTTCCGACCCTGTGCTCTATTCGAAAGTCGAAGAACACCCAGTGGTGCGTTTCCTTCTTATTCGCACGCCGGGGTTCCTGGCCTTTTGTGCGGGTGGGGTCACGACCCCGGGTGACCGAGGCACACAGCGCCGCGTCCTATAGGACGGACAACCTCAAGACGGAGCGCTTTGACAAGAATAGGAAGGTCGCATGTTTGATATCCCTGTTGATATGCCTGTTGTGTTGTTTGAAACTTGAAGTGAATGGCTTCGCTACTTCGCTTGTCAAACCGGGACCAGACAAAGGGGAGACCTTATAAAATGCTTTCCGAAATAATTTACTCTCAGCTATTTCACCAACATGTGGGTCACCCTTCAAAGTAAATAATCCCTCACACTAGGTATCTTCTTGGTCAGTGCAGCAGGTATGGGCTGGCATTGTTCTTATAAAAGTGTTTGGTGCCCTGGAATGAATTAGGCTTCTTGCCACAGGATGGTGTGACCTCAGGGTCAAACGTAATATTCTGCATGTTGATTTGTCCATAGTCTCCAAATTTTCTTGATTATATCATCGGAAAATACGACATTCTGTGTCTGTTTGTCTGTCTGTCTGTCTGTCTGTCTGTCTCACGAAGGAGGTTGAGGCAACATCATTTTTCCCCCTCCCCATCTAAAGTTTTCACATTTTGAAGCCACCTGAACTTATTTCATGATGCCTTCAAATCAAACTTAATATATAATCTTCACAAACCACTCCAAAGTGATGAAGCCAAAAATGTAGATAAAATGTGAATACGTGAGATTAACAGAGAAAATCAGATGATTCTCAGTTGCATTAGTATTCAAACCCTTTGCCCAATTAACCCGAAATCACATCAGGAGCAAATAATTTGTTTAAAAGGTTACAAAATAAGTGTAATAGGTTTCACCTGTGTGGGATCAGAGGTTTAACTTAAAAATTAATCTCTCCCACTTATCTAAAGGTGCAACTACCTGGTCAACCAACAAAGCAGACATGAAGACCAAGGAGCTTTCCAAAGAAGTCAGACATAAAGTGGTGGAGAAGCACTGTTCATAAGAGGGTTATAAGAAGATTTCAAAGTTCCTCATTATCCCTTTGAGCACGGTGAAATCCATCATTAAGAAGTGGAAGACGTATCATACCGCCCAGGCTCTACCCAGACCAGGTCGCCCATCCAAACTCAGCAGCCGGGCAAGCAAGAGACTGGTTTGGGAAGTAACTGTAAATCCAACAATGACTTTGAAAGATCTACAATGCTCTATATCTGAGATGGGAGTCAGTGTTCATCAATAAACAATATCCCGTTCCCACCACAAAGCTGCACTCTACGGACAAGTGTCAATAAATAAGCCATTAATGAAAAAGACACATCTAAAAGCTCGTATAGAGTTTGCGTAAAAAAAAAAAAAAAACACCTTAATGATACCGCAGGCATGCGGAGAAAAGTTTTGTGGTCCGACGAGACTAAAATTAAACTTTATGGTCTAAATTCAAAGCGTTACTTATAACAAGTTTAACACTGCAAATCACCCCGTCAACACGATCCCTACTGTCAAGCATGGTGGTGACGGCATCATGTTATGGGGCTGTTTTTCATCAGCAGGGATTTGCAAGCTTGTCAGGATAGAAGGGCCAATGGATGGTGCAAAGTACAAGATAATCCTTGATGATGACCTGCTTGAGTCAGCCATGAATGTAAAACTGGGTAGGAGATTCACATTTCACCATGACAATGACCCGAATCACAAAGCTAAAGCCACAATGGAGTGGCTGAACAAGAAGAAAATAAATGTTCTTGAGTGCAGGGGCACAAAGATCCCCCTCTCCCCTCCCCCTACCTAGTCAGGGAGAACACAAGCTACAACAACAAAACAACAGCTTGTTGGCAAAACAATAACAAAACAACAAAGGCAAAAAACAACAACAAAACCTTGTTGCACCTGACCAGATAACAATGTCCGGCCACAACCTTGTCACATCGATCTCCTCCGGGAATACCAATTGCGGCTTTAGGTTTGCCTCCACCTGCCAATCACAAGCATTTGATAGACCTTTTCCCTTCCACCTCTTGCAACCTGGCCCTCTTTCACAAACAACACCTCTCTCCCATCAGCCTCCTTCTCTCCCCTTTCTCTCGGTCTCATCACGTCTTGTTGCATCGTCTGCACTACCACCGCCAGCCCATGATCGTGCTGCCATCTGTATCTTCCTGCTGCCAATGCTACTGATCATGCACTCAGTGCATGCTTGCTTTGTCATTCCCACACCTCCACACCAAGATCAGCTCTCCTCCTGCAACAACCCCCACACCCTCAAGGTTGCTGGCGATGAAAGCACATCATACGTTGTCCGCAGCAGGAAATTCAACAGTATTGGCTCCAACCTCCAAATGCCTTGCCACTTCAATGTCCTCACCTGCACACCTTCCCACCGAGTCTAAGCACCTTGCTGTGCCTGTCCGGCTGTTGACATATCTCCTCTATTCCTCCTTTCACATCCCTCTCAACCATCTTACTCCTTTATTTCAAACATGCCTTTCCCCATAGCTCATACTTCATCCACCCCAAGGCATGCTTCCTGTGCTGTACCATTCCCTTGACATCCTCCTGTTGCAACCTCCACTCCATCTCATTCACCTCTGCTCTTGCATTCCACTTCCAATTTCCCTTCTTTGTGAGAGCATTCTTCACCACTTGAATCACGCACCATCATGAACTCCCGCACCTTCATCACCTTGTACTCCTCAGTTAGTGATGTTAAGGGAAACCGGAATTTTCCACCCTAACACATAAAAAGCAATATTCGTCAAACAGTATGGCACTCTCAACCACCTCCTCACAGACCCACTCACCAAAACCTTCATCCTCTCTACATGCCCAATCACAATATCAGAAACCATCAATGGCCACAATACTCATACCATCAATCCAAACTTCAAGTACAATATCTTCAAATTTCATGGCGAACCACATCCATCAATCCTCTTCAAACCTCCCAGAAACTTGTTCCTTACCTCTGCCACCCTTCCCACATCATTCAACTCCAAAATATACCATCTTGCAAAGCTCTTCACTGGGGCCTCCACCAATGATTGAAACACCTCTCCTCCCAGCTCAAACCTGCGAATGTGATCTGCCACCCCTCATCTCACCAAAGCACTCCTTGACGTTCTTGATTTAAAGCCCATCATTGCCCGCCGTCAACCTTTTCAATCACTCCCAGGACATCCACTGCTGCATCAGATGACTGCTGGAAAATTGTCAGGTCATCCATGAATGCAAACATTGATGGCAAGCTTTGACCAGATGCTAGCTCCACGTCTTCCCCATGTCCAATTACAGCACATATCAGCAACTCCATAGACAAACATTCGCAGTAGAATGGGCCCTACTGAAGAGCTCAGTGACTTTCAACATGGCACCGTCATAGGATGCCGCCTTTCCAACAAGTGAGTTCGTCAAATTTCTGCCCTGCTAGAGCTGCCCCAGTCAACTTTAAGTGCTGTTATTGTGAAGTGGAAACGTCGAGGAGCAACAACAAGTCAGCCGCAAAGTGGTAGGCCACACAAGCTCACAGAACGGGACCACCGAGTGCTGAAGCACGTAAAAATCGTCTGTCCTTGGTTGCAACACTCACTGCCAAGTTCCAAACTGCCTCTGGAAGCAACTTCAGCACAACAACTGTTCGTCGGGTGCTTCATTAAATGGGTTTCCATGGCCGAGCAGTCGCATACAAGCCTAAGATCACCATGCGCAATGCCAAGCGTCGGCTGGAGTGGTGTAAAGCTCACCGCCATTGGACTCTGGAGCAGTGGAAATGCGTTCTCTGGAGTGATTAATCACGCTTCACCACCTGGCAGTTCGACGGAAGATTCTGGGTTTGCGGATGCCAGGAGAACGCAACCTGCCCGAATGCATAGTGCCAACTGTAAAGTTTAGTGGAGGAGGAATAATGGTCTGGGGCTGTTTTTCATGGTTCGGGCTACGCCCCTTAGTTCCAGTGAAGGGAAATCTTAACACCACAGCATACAATGACATTCTCGACAATTGCGTGCTTCCAACTTTGTGGCCCTCTCCCGTTTCAGCATGAGAATGCCCCCGTGCACAAAGCTAAGTCCATACAAAAATGGTTTGTCGAAATCGGCGTGGAAGAACTTGATTGGCCTGCACAGAGCCCTGACCTCAACCCCCATCGAACACCTTTGGGATGAATTGGAATGCCGACTGCAAGCCAGGCCTAATCGTCCAACATCAGTGCCGGACCTTAATAATGCTCTTGTGGCTAAATGGTAGCAAATCCCCACAGCAATGTTCCAAACTTGAGTGGAAAGCCTTCCCAGAAGAGTGGAGGCTGTTATAGCAGTAAAGTGGGGGGACAAACTTAATATCAATGTCCATGCTTTTGGAATGAGATGTTCACCGATCACAAACGGGTGTGATGTTCTGGTGTCCACATACTTTTGGCCATGTAGTATATATATATATGTTGGAACCCATCTGTGGATCGGTCCCATCGGCCGATGGTCTGACCCATCGGCCGATGGGACCGATCCACAGATGGGTTCCAACATATACACACATATATACTAGCATGGATCGGCTCGTTGTGCTCTCCTTTCCACACGTCGCTACAGAGGAACGGGCTTGTTTTAACCGAGGATAATGACTGTACCGGAGTTGCAGTGTTGTCATGATTTACACCAATCATAATTCAAACATTTATTTGTAATATTCGTGATATTACATTTTTATAAGTAATTTAAGTTGAAGATTTAAGTTGAAGAAACCAGAAAAATTAAAAAAGGATCCTTTTAGCACATATACACAGGAGGGTTAGGTGCAGACTGGAAGTTTGGGACAATTTCACAAAAGTTTGAGTGAGTACTTCAGTGACATGACAGACACTGCACAGATATATGCACCGTATGCAAATAATTGACCTCACCACCACATAATTCAAAACACCTCACCAACACACGTAATTCAAAACACCTCACCAACACACGTAATTCAAAACACTTCACCAACACACGTAATTCAAAACACTTCACCAACACACGTAATTCAAAACACTTCACCAACACACGAAATTCAAAGCACTTCACCAACACACATAATTCAAAACACTTCACCAACACACGTAATTCAAAACACCTCACCACACACGCAATCCAAAACACTTCACCAACACACGTAATTCAAAACACTTCACCAACACACGTAATTCAAAACACCTCACCAACACACGCAATCCAAAACACTTCACCAACACACGAAATTCAAAACACTTCACCAACACACGTAATTCAAAACACCTTACCAACACACATAATTCAAAACACCTCACCAACACACGTAATTCAAAACACCTTACCAACACACGTAATTCAAAACACTTCACCAACACACGCAATCCAAAACACTTCACCAACACACGTAATTCAAAACACTTCACCAACACACGCAATCCAAAACACTTCACCAACACACGCAATCCAAAACACTTCACCAACACACGTAATTCAAAACACCTCACCAACACACACAATCCAAAACACTTCACCAACACACGTAATTCAAAACACCTCACCAACACACGCAATCCAAAACACTTCACCAACACACGTAATTCAAAACACTTCACCAACACACGTAATTCAAAACACCTCACCAACACACGCAATCCAAAACACTTCACCAACACACGAAATTCAAAACACTTCACCAACACACGTAATTCAAAACACCTTACCAACACACATAATTCAAAACACCTCAACAACACACGTAATTCAAAACACCTTACCAACACACGTAATTCAAAACACTTCACCAACACACGTAATTCAAAACACCTTACCAACACACGTAATTCAAAACACCTCAACAACACACGTAATTCAAAACACCTTACCAACACACGTAATTCAAAACACTTCACCAACACACGCAATCCAAAACACTTCACCAACACACGTAATTCAAAACACCTCAACAACACACGTAATTCAAAACACCTTACCAACACACGTAATTCAAAACACTTCACCAACACACGTAATTCAAAACACCTTACCAACACACGTAATTCAAAACACCTTACCAACACACGCAATCCAAAACACTTCACCAACACACGCACGTTTCGTTGTACAATCCACAACACTACTTGGATTTGTGCTACAATCCACTACACTACTTGGATCCCTGATACAATCCACTACACCACTTGGTTTTGTTTTGCAATCCCCTACACTACTTGGATCCCTTCTACAATCCACTACACCATTTGGATCCCTTCTACATTCACTACACTACTTAGATTCGTTTTACAATCTACTACACTACTTGGATTCGTTTTACAATCCGCGACACCACTTGGATCCGTGCTACAATCCACTACACTACTTGGATTCGTTTTACAATCCACTACACTACTTGGATTCGTTTTACAATCCACGACACCACTTGGATCCGTGCTACAATAAACTACACTACTTGGATTCGTTTTACAATCCACTACACTACTTGGATTCGTTTTACAATCCACGACACCACTTGGATCCGTTTTACAATCCACTACACTACTTGGATTCGTTTTACAATCCACTACACTACTTGGATTCGTTTTACAATCCACTACACTACTTGGATTCGTTTTACAATCCACTACACTACTTGGATTCGTTTTACAATCCACTACACTACTTGGATTCGTTTTACAATGCACGACACCACTTGGATCCGTGCTACAATAAACTACACTACTTGGATTCGTTTTACAATCCACTACACTACTTGGATTCGTTTTACAATCCACTACACTACTTGGATTCGTTTTACAATCCTCGCACATGCGACAGAATTAGCAAACTTTCCTTTTGGCCATCTTTTTTTTTTATAGACGTCAGGACACATTAAGCCTGGACCTTCTCGAAAATATATTAGATAAAGTTGGTGTCGAACGATCGATTGTGCGGCATGCCATCTGTCTGCTCGGGAACCTCTTTGTACCCCTTCTTCCCCCCCCCCCCTCCTCCCCCCAATATTAACGACAATCCGCATGTGACAGCCCGAAGGACAACTTGACAAATGAATTACTAACTTTTTCCACCTGCTAATCACCGTGTCTTGCTCTTCCGTTACTGACACCACTCCGGTCGTTGTTGGCACGGCACATTCCCTCATCTGCACGCAGCCCAAGGTGTTTGGGGGCGAACCTGCGCGAGTATGTGTGCTCGAGGGACCAAGACGCGTTCTGCATATTCTCCTGCAGTTCCTTACGCTCATGAATTCGGATTCAATCTTCGCACATCCTCGGAGAAACCGCCGCACGGCCCGCAGCTATTCCGCACCTTGACCTCACAAAGCGACTGCACCTCGACCTCACAAAGTGACCGCACCTCGACCTCACAAAGTGTCTGCACATCGACCTCACAAAGCGACTGCACCTCGACCTCACAAAGTGTCTGCACATCGACCTCACAAAGTGTCTGCACATCGACCTCACAAAGTGTCTGCACATCGACCTCACAAAGCGACTGCACATCGACCTCACAAAGTGACTGCACCTCAACCTCATAAAGTGGCTGCACATCAACCTCACAAAGTGACTGCACCTCAACCACACAAAGTGACCGCACCTCAACCTCAAAGCAACCGCACCTCGACCTCACAAAGCGACCGCACCTCAACCTGACGAAGCGACCGCTCCCCGACCTCAAAAATGACTGCACCTCATCCTCACAAAACAACCGCACCTCGACATCAAAAAGTGACTGCACATCGACCTCAAAAAGTGACTGCACCTCAACCTCATAAAGCGGCTGCACATCAACCTCACAAAGCGACTGCACCTCGACCTCACAAAGTGACTGCACCTCAACCTCATAAAGCGGCTGCACATCAACCTCACAAAGTGACTGCACCTCAACCACACAAAGTGACCGCACCTCAACCTCAAAGCAACCGCACCTCGACCTCACAAAGCGACCGCACCTCAACCTGACGAAGCGACCGCTCCCCGACCTCAAAAATGACTGCACCTCATCCTCACAAAACAACCGCACCTCGACATCAAAAAGTGACTGCACATCGACCTCAAAAAGTGACTGCACCTCAACCTCATAAAGCGGCTGCACATCAACCTCACAAAACAACAGCATCTCGACCCCAAAAAGCGACTGCACCTCGACCTCACAAAGCGACCGCAACTCGACCTCACAAAGTGACCGCACTTCAACCTCACAAAGTGACCGCACCTCAACCTCAAGGCGACCACACCTCGACCTCACAAACCGACCGCACCTCAACCTCACAAAGCGACCGCACCTCGACCTCAAAAAGCGACCGCACCTTAAAAAGCGACCGCACCTCAACCTCAAAAAGCGACAGCACCTCAACCTCAAAAAGCGACCGCACCCAAACCTCAAAAAGCGACCGCACCTCGACCTCACAAAGTGACCGCATCTCCACCTCGCAAAGTGACGGCACCTCGCCCTCACCTCAACCTCATAAAACGACTGCACCTCAACATCACAAAGCTACCGCACCTCAACAAGCTACCTCACCTCAACCTCACAAAGCTACCACACATCAACCTCACAAAGCTACTGCACCTCAACCTCACAAAGCTACCGCACCTCAACCTCATAAAGTGACCACTCCTCCACCTCACAAAGTGACCGCACCTCCACCTCACAAAGTGACCGGTACCTCAACCTCAAGGCGACCACACCTCGACCTCACAAACCGACCGCACCTCAACCTCACAAAGCGACCGCACCTCGACCTCAAAAAGCGACCGCACCTTAAAAAGCGACCGCACCTCAACCTCAAAAAGCGACCGCACCCAAACCTCAAAAAGCGACCGCACCTCAACCTCACAAAGGACCTCACCTCAACCTCACAAAGCGACCGCACCTCAACCTCACAAAGCAACCTCACCTCAACCTCACAAAGGGACCACGCCTCGACAGTTTACTTTTGGTGTTCTATGGAAAATCACTGCACATAAAATACCCATTATTTCGTCTCTCCTTCCTCTTCTTCTTTTACTATTGTTGGTGCTCAATATTATTTTGAAGATAACATGACGTGCCTGATGGAATAACCACAAAGAAAAAATTAATGCGTCGTGATCGGCTTTGCATTCGTCTGTTTGGCGATTCACTTTTTATTTTGTATATCCATATGTATATAACTATGTCGCGTACATGTTTTTTTCCGTATAGTATGTGTGAATTGATGTAATGTGGTAAAGGTGCAATACAATTATTGTACCTGCAAAATTGTCAAAGAACCCGAACTGATTTGTGCAATAAACATCAAATAAAAATAAGTAAGAAGTGAGCACCTGGAAGCACATGGAGTGCGATTCTAAATGTGAAGCAGGTGAGACGAGGCGAACGCGGAGTGTTTGCACTCACTGTGTGCATGCAGCAGGTAAATATTAGAGAACGGCTGCCTCTCGGCACAGGTATCGGGAATCCGAGCGAATCTGGAGTGGAGACCACATGATGTTGACTACTCCTCCGGGTCAACAGGCGGCCACTGATTTGTAAAAGGATGGCGATAATAGGAAGAGTAGGATCAGCAGGGGCATTGATTGCTATTGTAAGGTGTGGGACGGTGGGGGGGGGGGGGGGGGAGGATGAGGGGAGGGTGGGGTCATTTTCTGGGAAAATGATTTTGAAGTGGCTTTGAGAAGATGATTAATTTTTTTTGGCATTTTCATGAATTTGATATAATCGCATAAATAGTCATCAATTTGGAATCTGATATCAAAGTTCAACTTGAATTGACCATATATCAGGAAGTCGGAAGACTTCCTATGTCAGGATGACACACAATTCCTCAAAAAAGGAAATCGACCAAGATTCAAACTTTTAAACCTGTGAAAGCACCGACTAGTTAGTCATCTGTGGAGGATTTCACATCAAATAACACTCATTAACCCTTTCTGTGCTGAATCTTTTTTTTTCTCCAAAATTTCCATTTAAATTTTTTTTCATTTTTTGTCATTTTCCCCAAAAAAGAAAATTTCAAACTTTACACAAATCTGCGACGCAAGCAAAGGGTTCAAAGTTTGGACATCATCGCTGAAATACAAGATTAAGAGACAAAAAAAGCCCATTTGTAATTCTTCTTTTCAGACAGCGACTCAAAATTGGGTGAAGCTCAATATTTTGTTCAAACACGAATCCACTGAAATTTACAGTGGGAAGGTCCATGACGCCTCAAATTTTTCATAACTTGAAAGGATTCCACGAAAAATAGGTGTAACTGAATATTTACACTTTGGGCAATGAAGTGTCAAAATGGGTGGGCAGAACAACTGTCAATCAGCCTGATGGAGGCGGGCCACAAAACGCATTTGACCGTAAGTACTATTTATATTGTAAGACCGTCTTTTTTTTGTTTTGTTTTTTGTTAATGGGATTTTGCCCACCACAAAGCCTACAAGGCCACTCGAGGTGGGGGCTACACAAAGAAAAGAAAATAATAGACATTAGACAGAAAGGAGGAATCTATTGACATTCCTCTTGAATTGAGGTAGGTTGGGGTAGAGGGGAAAGCAAGATGCAGGTAAACTGTTTCAGAGTGATACAGTACGGGAGAAAAGACTAGAAGAATACCTGATAGTCTTACACCTTCTTTTTTTTTCAAATACAAGATCGAGGCTCGTGAAAGAGCTAACATCAATCACAAAAAAGGACAAACGGACACACAAAGCATACAATAAAGGGAGCGGGAGACGAGATGGGGAGAGAGAGAGGGAAGCACACAAGTACAACAGGAGAGAACAGGGACACCGGGAGATCTGTGGGAGGGAGGGGGCTTGGGGGGAGGAGGCATGGGAAAGGGGGGGGGGGGTGGGAGAGGTATAAAACACATGGACACTGCTAGAACTTCCAGGAAAGAAAGAAGTTGGAATTAAAGAGAAAAAAAAAGTGGATCTGGGGTGAATTAACGGGGGTCGAAGAGATCAAGGTTTTGGATGGGGGAAGACTAGAGATGGTGGTGAACAGCTGTTTTAAAAACCTAGAGGGAGGAGTGGGATTGAAGAGAGTGAGGGAGTTTGTTCCAGAGGCGGGAGTAAAGAGGAATGAAGGAGTGAAGGTGAACAGAGAGTCTTGATTTTGGCAATTTCACCAGAAGAGGGTTGCTGGCAGATCTTGTGCGACCTGTAGGAATATTTGGGGGGACAGAGCACAGATAGAGCTGGGGGAGCTAGGCCAGATAGGAGTCGGTAGAAGACAGAAAGTCCACCTACCTGCCTGCGGTGAGTGAGTGAATTGCCCTCGGAGTTAGCTTCATCGCTTAGCTTCATCAAACCTCGGGACAGACACAGTGTTTGAATGGGAAAAAACTGCCAAACGTGTAGAGCGACCGAAAATATGCAAGGTGGAACAACCTGTGAAAGACCCTCTGAGCACATTCCATGATAATATTCTTACGTTTGTAAGGGGTAGGCAATAGCTTAGTCCAAGTATAATTGTATAGATTAGTGTGCTCCCACTGTCGTGAAGAAGAAGAAACCTCGATGTATCATAAGTAGGAAATTTGTGTAGACTGGACGTTGTGTAAGCTTGTAGCTTCATCCCCATCAGAGAGGTTAGAGGGGCTTGTTAATTAGTGAGGGATTATGGGCAATTAATTCCCTGTTTGTAATTGTCTCTGTAAGATTTTCCTGTGTTCCTTATGACACTGCACTACAAGCATCTAGCCAGAAATCGGCCAATAACCACACTAATTAAAAACCAACCGGAAACCAGGCATCAAGCACTACCACTGATTACACCTACTTGGTGAGCGCACAGGCACAGGCTGGACCATGAGCCACACCCCGAAGGGCAGTGATTGGGCCAGGATTTGATTGGCATAAGGACTGGTAGGATGGGAATATGGGATTGGTGAAGAGGCACAGATGATGTCATAGCCTCAAGTACAAAACAGGTGGAATGGCAAACATTTCCCCTTCTCGTTTTAGGATCTGGTGGTGAACGGTCGAGTGTCGACATTTTGCAGTCTTCTTGGGTCCGGATTTTGTTGGTGAATGGTTGCCGAAAAGCTCTTTCTCACCATCGACATTTTATCTCTCTCAGCATCAACGTCCTTTTGGTTCTTCTCGTGCTGGACCCAATACCGAACGGTCGCACTTTGCTCTCTTGCGCAAGGAAGCTTCATCGTGAACGGTAGTGTTCCGAGATCTTGCTAGTGGTCGTGAGGAGGACATTTTGATAGTGGTCGTGAGGAGGCAGAACTGCAGGCCGGTAAATGCGGTTTTCCATGCAGAGATCGTGAGGACAGGCACGGCTGAAAGAGTGAGCTGCACGCCAAGGCCGTTCGCTTCACACGCGGAGCCAGGAGTGAGCGGGCCGCACAGGAGGCCTACTTTGCGCCAAAGAGCATGTTTTCACGCGCAAAGACGCCAAGGCCTCAGACGATCTTGACGATTCCTGATGATTCCTGATGAGATACACCAGCCGTTTAGAGCTAAGTGCCACACACGAACACATGTTCATTTTCCAATTCTTTTATCCTTTGTCTGTTTACGAGTCTGTGTGGGGGCGCTCCAATTTAGGAATATGGTTTCATTTATCATGCATTTTCTTTGTTACTGGCATTTCTTTCACTAGGGCGTGCCCGTACGTGGGTGCAAAAAAACATGCGTGCAAACAACAACAACAAAAAAAAACTTTGAAACCACGTGGCAGTAACGACCACAGAACCCCCCCCCCCCTCTATTTACATGAAATGGTTTGGTCCATTCGCAAAGCCAAAGCGAACGGCTTGCGAGTACGGTAGAACCCCCCCCCCCCCTCTATTTACATGAAATGGTTTGGTCCATTCTCAAAGCCAAAGCGAACGGCTTGCGTTACTTTTACTAATAGCTCGGTAACTACTTCTCCAATTAATATGAAACCTTGAAAAGGCACATCCTCAGGTCCCCAGCAATATACCTGGCAAGTTTCAAGTATATCGGACCCGTGGTTGTCGAGAAACAGCGGTCACAGACAAACAAACAAACACACAGACACACACACAGAGATTACTGGAATTATAGATAGATTATACCTGTTTATTTGTACATTTTAATTCCGTCTCGGTTTGAGTTAATTTATCCAGGTGTGAAGATGTCGGGTGGAGGCCATCCAGGTAAGTTCGTCAATTCCCCTTTCCCGCACATATAGCAAATATCGTCATATTGAATTGAACACCTCGGAGTGTTAAGCTCGTTTGGTTGGTCATCTGTGACACCATGCGGTGTTCACTACAGGGTAGTCACATGACAATATCGATAGAAAAGGCACAAGGAAGCAACAGAGCTGCAGACTGAGAGAGGGATGATGGTAACTTCTGTCCCACCAGAACGGTGGCGGCACGTCGCTGGATTCTGTCGAGAAGAGATAGGCGACAGGCCGGGAACCAGCCCAAATATGGCAATGATACTCCATAACAGGTCATCTAGTGGCCTTGTATGGATGGAGAATAGCAGCTTGAGAAAGGTATAGCCGAGCACGAAATTAGCAGCCAAGGCGCTGGGAAGCTCTTTTAGCGATACCAGAGATGTACTTTTTCCATTTGAGGTTTGAGCTGATGTCCAATCCAAGCAGACGGATAACAGGATGTTCCTGCAAAGGTGAAGAATCCATAGACAGGATTGGAAAACAAGGTGATCTTGAACTAGACATAGACAACAAGTGGGTCTTGTTTTGGTTGAAAGTAACAAGCCAGTCTTTTCCCCAGTTTATCACACTCTCAAGATCCTGATTGAGAGCATTACTGGCATGGTCACAAGTAGGATGAGACAAGGTTCCTGGGTAGGTAGTATAAAGTGTTGAGTCATCTGCATAAATGCATAACTGAGAAAGAATACAATCAGGCAGATTATTCATGTACAACAAAAACAATATTGGACCCAACACAGACCCCTGAGGAACACCAGCATTAATATTATGGAGGGGGGACGATTGTACTTCATGTACCACAAAGATTTGGCTATTTTTAAGGAAATCAGAGATTATATCGAGCAATCTTCCAGAAATACCGTATGATATTAGTTTATGGATGAGGCCCTTGTGCCACACTTTGTCAAAAGCCTTTGAGATGTCGAGTGCAACAACCATGGCTGGCCTCACCACGATGGTCCAAAGCCCGATTCACATGTTCAGTGATTAGGGATAGAACATCACCAGAAGACCTCGACTGTGAAAGCCATACTAGACATCAGTTAGGAGATTGTGGGTTTCCAGATGAGTCATGAGTTGTTGTTTGATCAAAGATTCAAACACTTTGCTTATAATGGGTAGAAGGCCAGTTGGCCGATAGTTAGCAGGATCAGATTTCTCACCAGAACCTTTAAAGACAGGGACTACAGAAGCCTGCTTCAAGCTAAGTGGAAACACAGACTTTGACAGACACAAGCAATACAGTTTTGAGAGAACAGAAGACGGTTCAGAGGAACACATGTTCAAAACAATTACAGGGATTCTATCTTTGTATCCCACTGATAGGTCATATCTGCACATGAACCAAAATCTAATCAGCTTGTTAATATGACTTACCCAACTCATCCACCAAGTTTCGTCCCAATCTGTCCATAACGTTTTCAGATATCATGTTATATATCGGTTTTGGCCCAATTACTCAATGGGGAAGAATCACTTGAAAATAATTCTCTGATCTGCATCCGGATTTGAATCACTTCTTCCTTGTCACATACACAACCTCTCCACCAAATTTCATCCGAATCCGTCAACAACTTTGAGATATCCTGTCCACAAACAGACAAACAGACAAACAGACAGGGGTGGAAACACAACCTACATAAACATTTAAAACTAGAATGGCACTCGGTAGAGCGCATGCCCCCGCCAGGCTTAAAGGTTTATGTTTTGTGTCCAACTGATCTGCGGGATCTGATCAAAAATCGAATCGGCTTGTTCTCATTAACTAACCAACTCATCCACATAGTTTTGTCATAATCTGTCCACGTTTTGAAATATTGTCCTATGTATCGTTTTTACCTAATCTCTCAAAGGTCAAGAATCACTTACAAAATGCTAGTATCCGGATCCGGATCCAGATCTTCACCAAGATCTAATAATTTCGTCCTTGTTACATACTCAACCTCTGCAGCAAATTTCGTGTGAACTTGTCCACGAGCTCCCCCCCCCCCCCCTTCCCACGCCTCCTCCCCCCAAACCCTCTCCCTCCCACACTTCTCCCTGCTCTCAAATGTTGTGTTTGTGTGCTTCCCCTTCTCTCCCCATCTTGTTTTCCGCTCCCTCTTTTTATATGTTTTGTTTGTCTGGTTGATTTGTTTGTGAAGTAAATGTTAGCTCTTTCACGAGCCTCGATTCAGTATACGAAAAAAAAAAAAAAAAAAACGTTTTGAGATATCCTGTTGACAAACAGACTGACAGATAGAGACACAGACGAAGACAGGGGTGAAAACATAACCTCTGCCCACCTTTGGTGGTGGAGGTAAAAATGCAAAAGAAAGGATGTAGAGATGTTACTCCAAAAAGTATGCACACAAGGTAGGAATGATCATAAAAATCAATAACGTGAAACCATCCCTACGTCTTTCTTTGAATAATGGCTGTCCCTAGAAATGACAGTTATATCGAGGACACACACACACACACACACACACACACACACACACACACACACACACACACACACACACACACACACACACACACACACTCTCTCTCATACACACACACACATACACACACACACACTCATACACACACACACATACACATACACACACATACACACACACACACACACACACACACACACACACACACATACACACACACACACACACACACACACATACACACACACACACATACACACACACACACACACACACACATACACACACACACACACATACACACACACACACATATACACACACACACACACACACACACACACACACATACACACACACACATACATACACACACACATACACACATACACATACACACACACATACACACACACACTCATTTCTAGGGACAGCCATTATTCAAAGAAATATGTGGGGATGGTTTCACATTATTGATTTTTATGATCATTCCTACCTTGTTTGCATACTTTTTGGAGTAACATCTATAAATCCTTTTGCATTAAAAAAAAAAAAGTTTATACTACTTGTATTATGTCTTTTACAACGTGTTTTTTTAACCAACTATTGCGAAATATTACCAACGAATTCTTGT
Organism: Myxine glutinosa; assembly: GCF_964187855.1. Taxonomy (NCBI): domain Eukaryota; kingdom Metazoa; phylum Chordata; class Myxini; order Myxiniformes; family Myxinidae; genus Myxine; species Myxine glutinosa. The sequence goes on along the minus strand of NC_136272.1, from coordinate 68,107,965 downwards.
CGTTATGTTATCTCACCGTTGTGTGGAGGTGCTGGGGTTAGCTCGCGGCACGGATGTGGACACGGTCCGCCATTTGAGGACCCCTAACACTCTAATTACACATTCATCCCCAATGCAACAATAACAAAATTAACTTTTAATACCTGAAAATTCCACTATGGGTGAGCAAAGACTCTCCTTCAGAAGAAAACCTGAAGGAACACAGAACTGTAGCGGGAATCTACTCGGATCACACTCTCACTAATCACGTGATACAGTTTCAGCGCGTGTGCACCGTCCGTGCTTCGATTAATGAAATCCAGCACGAAGTGCACGACCTGATACCAGTCTATGTTATTAAATAATGCCCACCAGCGCAGTAATCATTCAAGAGATAACAACTTATTTGTGGCAAGTTGACATTGATTTTTATCTTGCGGACTTCCTCTCTGGTCATAGTCAACGTGTGGCCCTGAATGGGTTTCTCTCATCTCCTCTTCCTGTTCAGGCTGGAGTTCCCCAAGGCAGTGTTCTGGGCCCTGTGCTTTTTCTGGTCTTCATCAATGATCTCTCTGACTCTCTTGGAAATCCTCTCTATCTCTTTGCTGATGACTCCACTCTCTGTCGCTCCATTCCTCATCCCTCAGATCGGCAGTCTGCAGCCTCCTCACTCTCTGCAGACCTGGACAAAATCACAGACTGGGCAAACAAGTGGAACATGTCTTTCAATCCTGACAAATCTCACACTCTTACTTTGTCTCTCCGAAAAGAACGACTGCACAACCCTCCCATCCACTTTCTGAACAATCCTCTCCAAGAAGTTCTATCACTCAAGCTTTTGGGTCTCACTATCTGCCATGATCTTTCTTGGGAAAACGACATTTCAAATCTGGCCACCGAAGCCAGTCGCCGACTGGGCATCCTCCGTCGTGCGAAGTCCTTCCTTGGCACACCTGAGCTCCTCACCACATACAAGGTTTTCATCCGCAGCTCAATGGAATACTGTCCCCTCCTCTGGGCCGGTGCTCCTGCCTCACACCTAGCTCGGCTTCACGCTGTTGAAACCAAAGCTTTCAGAATCATTGGAATCTCCCGCGATGAAGCTAACTCCAAGGGCATTTCACTCACTCACCACAGGCAGGTAGGTGGTGTTTCTGTCTTCTACAGACTCCTCTCCGGCCTTGCTCCCCTATGCTCTGTCCCCCAAATATTCCTGGAGGGCGCACAAGATCTGCCAGCAACCCTCTTATGGTTAAACTGCCAAAATCAAGACTCTATTCACCTTCACTCCTTCATTCCTCTTTTCTCCCACCTCTGGAACAAACTCCCTCACTCTCTTCAATCCCACTCCTCCCTCCAGGTATTTAAAACAGCTGTTCCCCACCATCTCTTATCTTCCCCCATCCAAAACCTTCATCATTTCTACCCCCGCTAATTTAACCCCAGATCCAATTCTTTGAAATACCAACTTCTTTCCTGGAAGTCCTTGGTGTCCTACTTCTCCCACCCCCCCCCCCCCCCTTCCCACGCCTCCTCCCCCCATGCCCTCCCACTGCCACAGATCTCCCGATGTCCCTGCTCCCAAATGCTGTGTTTATGCTTCCCCTTCTCTCCCCCATCTTGTCTACCGCTCCCCTTATGATTTGTTTTGTGTGTCTGTTTGATTTTTTTTTGTGTGATAAATGTTAGCTCTTTCACGAGTCTCAAACTTGTATACAAACAAGCGTTACGCCTAGGTCCCCCATCGGTGAAGTGATGAGTTGACAAAGTGGAAGACGCAAGGCGGTCATCTTGGATTTTGACTTGGCGACCCAATTTTCAATAGCGTTCTCCCTTATACGTAGATACACCCACACACCAGATTAGAAGTTAGTAGTTCGTTTATTTTTCAAGATATTTCGCTCACAAGGTTATGACATATATATGGTGGCGGCCATCTTGGATTTTGACGTGGCGACCCAATATTCAATAGCGTTCTTCCTTGTGCCTAGATACACCCACACACCAGATTAGATGTTGGTACTTCGCTTATTTTTCAAGATATTCTGCTCACAACGTTCAGACATACATGGCGGTGGCCATCTTGGATTTTGACGTGGCGGCCCAATATTCAATATCGTTCTCCCTTATGCGTAGATACACCCACACACCAGATTAGAAGTTAGTACTTCGCTTATTTTTCAAGATATTTCACTCACAAGGTTCAGACATATATATGGTGGTGGCCATCTTGTACTTTGACTTGGCGACCAAATTTTCAATAGCGTTCTTCCTTATACGTAGATACACCCACACACCAGATTAGAAGTTAGTAGTTCGTTTATTTTTCAATATATTTCGTTCACAAGGTTCATACATATATATGGTGGTGGCCATCTTGGATGTTGACATGGCGACCCAATTTTCAATAGCGTTCTTCCTTATGCCTAGATACACCCACACACCAGATTAGAAGTTGGTACTTCTCTTATTTTCAAGATATTCTGCTCACAACGTTCAGACATACATGGCGGTGGCCATCTTGGATTTTGACGTGGCGACCCAATTTTGAATAGTGTTCTTCCTTATGCCTTGGTACACCCACACACCAGATTAGAAGTGCGTAGTTCGTTTATTTTTCAAGATATTTCGCTCACAAGGTTCAGACATATATATGGTGGTGGCCATCTTGAATGTTGACGTGGCGACCCAATTTTGAATAGTGTTCTTCCTTATGCCTTGGTACACCCACACACCAGATTAGACGTTGGTACATCGCTTATTTTTCAAGATATTCCGCTCACAAGGTTCAGACATACATGGCGTCAGACATACATGGCGGCGGCCATCTTGGATTTTGACGTGGGTTGCACCCGCACACCAAATTAGAATTCGGTCCGTTGCTTACGCACGTACGCACGCACGTACGCCCGCCCGCACACACGGACGGACGGACGGACGGACACACGGACAGAGGGGAAAACCATAGTCCCCCTTTCGCTCCGCGGTGCGATGGGGGACAGAAAAAAACAAACAAACAAACCTCGCCTGGAAAGAATTTCAGAGGAGGTTACGCGATGGCGCGTCGTCCGACCTTCCGTAAACACTTGAAACCTTTTCTCCGAAACCGCTGATGGGATTGCGACCAAATTTGGCACAAATTATATTTGTTATGTTGTGACTAAAGTTTATTCACGGCATTAACAAAATCAGGGTCTAAGGGGGTTTACGGTGGGTCAAAGTGGGTCCAGGTTTGACGCCCCCAAAATAGGAATTTGCTTTTTCCTCTGAAACTACACACACTATTTTGATGAAACTTCACCACAACCTTCATCACCCGTGAGGTACCAAAGTTTGTTTACAGCATTTAAATAATCTGCCCTTTGGAGGCCTCCGGGGGGGGGGGATTTGCCCCCCAAAATAGGTATTTTGCTTTCTTCTCAGAAACGACACATGCAATTCTGCTAAAACTTGACAACAACCTTAATCACCCGTGTTGTACCAATGTTTGTTAAAGGCATTGGAAAAATCTGGGTCTAAGGTGGTCTATGGGGGGGGGGGGGGGAATAGGCATTTGCTTTTTACTCAGAACCTACACACACAATGTCGATGAAACTTCACCACAGCCTTCATCATCCGTAATGTACCAACGTTTGTTCAAGCCATTGGAAAAATTGCGGTTTGAGGAGGTACACAGGGTGTGTTTGAGGAGGTACACAGGGTTGAGGAGGTACACAGGGAGGAGGTACACAGTTGGAAAGAACCCCAGGGGGGTGGGTTGCCCCCCAAAATAGGTGTTTTTTGTTTGTTTGTTTGTTTAAAGTCGTACGATTATGTTAGTATGATTGTACATGCTGCGCTGTCTTCTAGCAACCATTGAAATTGGTTTAAAATACCTTTAGTCGGTGCAGTATCTATCTATCTATCTATAATTCCAGTAATCTCTGTGTGTATGTATGTATGTATGTATGTATGTATGTATGTATGTATGTTTGTATGTTTGTCTGTGACCGCTGTTTCTCGACAACCACGGGTCCGATATACTTTAAACTTGCCAGGTATATTGCTGGGGACCCGAGGATGTGCCTTTTCAAGGTTTCATATTAATCGGACAAGTAGTTACCGAGCTATGTCCAAAAAACGATTCAACCAATCAGAGAGCAGCGAGCTATCACGTGTGCCGAACGTGGCGAACAGACTCTGCCTCGGACGGCACATTTGAGAGCGTATTCATTTATTTCACGTTGGCAAACTATGTTGGCGTTAAACTATGTTTTAAAACTAATTAAAACTAATTTGCGATTCTTTCGCTTTCCTGCGTGTTTGTGCACGCTATGGCGATTTCTTTACCAAACTCCGCAAGCCGTTCGCTTTGGACCAAACCATTTCATGTAAATAGAGGGGGGGGGGGGGATTGTCACCGTACTCGCAAGCCGTTCGCTTTGGACCAAACCATTTCATGTAAATAGAGGGGGGGGGATATAATTTTAGATATAGATATAGTACGGGCATGCCCTAGTACTGTTAATTCTACCAGGTGAGCGCCAGGCGTATTGCCCCCATGTTTATATAATTAGATGATGCATTTGGGGGAACATCTCGCATCAGGGCCTGTGTGGATTGTACAGAGTAACTTATGTTATGTTATATTCGAGTAGAAAATGGGGGGATAATCCCCCCTCGTCAAAAAAGTGTGTGGGGTCGGGGTGTGGTATGTCCCGGTCCCCCCCTCCCTCCACATCCCCCACCAATCGACGCCCATGGAGATCAAGGTGTGGTGGATGCCGAAACCTTAACTTGTATACAGGACACAGGTGAATATAGAAGAGAGGGGTTGTCAGGAAAACACCACAATTATTGAAGCACATGTGTACAGGTGTACAAGTGTCATATTTGCAATACTTCATACTTGTGCAATTAGATGATTGTGCAGCACTCAAATGATGTAAACTGTAGTAAATCAATAAATGCAGGAGTGATGTCAATTTTCCACATAAACGTTGAAGTAAATCACGATGTAATTTCTCAAATGTGTGCAGAGCTCATGTAAAGGCTGATCAGAAACAAAGTGAAGGATGAACGGATGAAATTGCAAAATGAAAATGTTTTTAGGAGTTTTTAAGAGGACAATGTAGAGCTATACTTCGTAGTCAATGTACAATGTAGATGCAAGATATTGTTGTTTATATACATTAAAATTTTGCCCAGTTTTGCATGTCTGCACAACTTTTTGAAAGTATTATGACAAAATATCTGTCTCGTTTTCAGTGTGTGTATAGGTATTAAACGTGGCCCATATTATATACACCTCAATAATATATCACCTGAATCATGGAATCGATATAACACGAATATCAACTTCTGTATTACCATCTGCCAACGAACCCAGAGCCCTCCGCGAATGGGCGCAAGGCTATTAACCTGAGTGAAAATCTGGGGTCAACGGAAATGTCGGTTTGAACACGAGACTCAGCATACAAAACGCAATGAAACCATTACATGGTACTGACATCCCAAGTGATCATGCATGATCATCAGGTGTACTCCCATAATGAGCAACATCACAACTAATGAATGAGCAGTTTGCAGAGATTTCTTGATGAACCTGCTTGTGCATTGCAGTGCCATTTACCTGCTGTCATCACCTGTTGTTTTCTATTATATTTGAAGTAGGTTTTATGGCATGGTGATTGATCCTTTATGTTTTCACATCGACTCCACATCTCCGATATGTAATCGCCATCACGGTGATGTAGTTGTAGACAGGTGTACATCCCCGCACTTGCTGCTCCGCTCGCTCAGTCGAAACACTTCTCTCCGCGGCTCCTCCTCACGTGGCGTCCGTGAGCGATGGGTCTGTGCTTGGACAGGTCAGACAGGCGGACGAGTCGGAGTGCGGACAGCCAGAGAGGGCGTCGCAGGCGCACGAGTGTGCCGTGCAAACAAGACCCGAGACTTTTGAAAAGGTTTGCAATCTCTGCTCCATCACATTCCACCATCCTATTCTTCTCCTTTCAATGAACCTTTTACCCACAGAATCGTCAAACATTACACTGAGTAAGGTACTCAGATAATGCATTTCAGCACATATTTACCATCATCCTTTTTACTATCATTATTTATAATGATATTATTATTATAGTCTCACTCTCGATAGCTTTATATGTGAATTGGGGGGCACCAACACAATACATGATGATCAAGATCCGTGGAAATCCACGTCAAACACCAACAACCATTAGTGCAAGGTGTGGGAATTTGAACCCTTGGGTGTTGTTGGGGTTGTCATGAACCTCACAATATTTAAACATTACTGCGAGGGTTTTGCCTTATTTAAACCCAAGTTTTGTCCGAATCCGTCCACAACGTTTTGAAATATCGTGCTATATATCGTTTTTCTGCCCAATCACTCAATGGTGAAGAATCACTTTTTAAAAAATTTTTAAGTTATCATTTCCAGATCCGTATTTGGATATTCACAAAAATCAAATCAATTCTTCTTTGTCACACAACAACCTGTCCACGAAGTTTTGTCTGAATCCGTCCACAACTTTTTGAAATATTGTGCTATACAGTGCCGATATAAAGTCTACACCCCCTTACAAAATTTTCACCTTTCGTTGCCTTATAGCCTGGAATTAAAATGCATTAAATCAGACTTTTTCCTCCTTTATTTACACATCGTAACCCACAACTTCCAAGTGAAAAACAAATTCTACAAATTTCAGAAAATTAATTTAAAACACAAAACTAGTATATTTTGGTTAGATAATTCCCCCCACCCCCCCATCCCCCTTATAATAGCAATTGTAAATTAGCTCAGGTGGAACCAATCACCTTCAAATCACACGCCAAGTTAATTGGCCTCCACCTGTATTGAATTGTAGTGATTCTGATTATTTCAGAATAAAATCTGCTGTTCCTGTAGGTTTCCTTTGCTGGGTTGTGCATTTCACAGCAAAGTCTCAACCATGAGCACCAAGGAGCTTTCAAAAGATCTCTGGAATAAAGTTGTGGAAAGGCACAGATCACGGGATGGGTATAAAAATATTTCAAAGGCCTTGAATGTCCCTTGGAGCACAGATGATCATTAGGTACCACCAAGACCCTGCCTAGATCAGGCCTTCCCTCCAAAATAGATGACCAAGCAAGGAGGAGACTAATCGGAGAGGCCAAGTGGCCAATGGCAACTTTGAAAGAGCTAGAGGTCTTTATGGCAAAGATTGATCACTGCGTGTATGTCACAACAATATCCCAAGCACTCCACAAGTCTAGCCTGTACGGTAGGATTGCAAAAAGGAAGCTATTAATCAAAAAGCCCACCTCAAGTCCTATTTGAGGTATGCAAAAAACCTTTGTAGAGATTAGGAAGCCATGTGGAAAAAACATCTGTGGTCTGACGAAACTTTTTGGCTTAAATGCAAAACGTTACGTTTGGCACAATCAATCTTCACCAAAATTGAATCAACTCAACACAGCACATTACCCAAAGAACACCATCCCTACTGTGAAGCATTGTGGTGGCAGCATCATGTTATGGGGATGTTTCTCATCAGCAGGGACTGGAGCACTTTTCAGGATAGACAGAAAATGGATGGAGAAAAATAGAGAAAAATCCTGCTGCCCTCTGCAAGAAAGCTGAAATTGGGACGGAAGTTCACCATTCAGCATGACAATGACCTGAAGCACACAGCCAAAGCTACACTGGAGGGGCTAAGGAACAAAAAGATAAATGTCCTTGAATGGCCCATTCAGAGCCCCAACCTAAATCCAATCGAAAATCTGTGGCATGACTTGAAGATTGCTGTCCATCAACGCTCCCCACACAACTTCACTGCGTTTGAAGAGTTTTGTACAGAAGAATGGGCAAATATTGCCCAAGCAAGGTGTGCCAAGTTGGTAGAGACCTATCCCAACAGTCACAGCTGTAATTGCTGTCAAGGGTGCTTCCACCAAGTATTAACTCAAGGGGAGGGGTGGGCGGTGGGGGGGGGGGGGGGGTGGGGGGTGGGGGGCACTTATCCAACCAAGATATCCTAGTTTTGTATTTTTAATTAATTTTCTGAAATTTGTAGAATTTGTTTTTCACTTGGAAGTTGTGGGTTACGTTGTATAAATAAAGGTGGAAAAAGTCTGATTTAATGCAATTTGATTTTGATTCCAGGCTATAAGGTAACAAAAGGTGAAAATTTGAAAAGGGGGTGTAGACCTTCTGGAGGCACTGTATATCAATGTTGACCCTATCTCTCAATATTGAAGAATCACTTAAAAATTCTCTTATCCAGATCCGGATTCAAATCTTCACCAAAATTTAATCAATTCTTCCTTGTCAGACACCCGACCACTCCACCAAGTTTCGTCCATAACTTTTTGAGGTATCTTGCTATTTATCGGTGTTAGCCTTATCACTCAATGGTGAAGAATCACTTAAAAAATTCTCAGATCCAAATCCAGATTCAAATCTTCACCAAAACCTAATCATTTCATCCTTGTCATATACACTACCTCTCCACAAAATTTCGTCCGAATCCATCCACAATTTTTTGAGATGTCCTGTTCACAGACAAACAAACAGACAGACAAACAGGGGTAACTAGAATCCGGGCACTCGGTAGAGCGCATACCTTCGCCGCAGCTACTGTTCTGAACTTGGCATGGGAGTGTATGCGATGTGAAACTTTATGTGAAATGCGATCGATTTTTAAAAATCAGAATTTGAGCAAATCTGTTTCATTCGTCTGTTAATATGCCTCCCCGATTGACAAATCTGCAATTTGAATTTCATTTGAGATTGAAATGATTGCGGGAGATCGCGTTATAGTGATGACGTCTTGGATGGACATCCTCTTCTTCAGTCGCTCATAACTTTGAGTGAAATACGATCGAGTTAAAAATAGTCAGAATTTGAGCAAATCTGTTTCATTCGTTTGTTAATATGCCTCATCTCTTGACAAATCTGCAATTATAATTTTTTTTGAGGTTGAAATGATCGCGGGAGATCGCGTTATAGTGATGACGTCCTGGATGGACATCTTCTTCTTCAGTCGCTCATAACTTTGAGTGAAATACGATCGAGTTAAAAATAGTCAGAATTTGAGCAAATCTGTTTCCCAAAATCTAATCAAATGTGTCCCGTATAATAACCAATCATCCCACCAAATTTCATGCAATTCGGTTGAATACTTTTTGAGTTATGCGATTAACATACACACACACAGACATACAAATAAATACACAGCGATCAAAACATAACCTTCCGCTTTTGCGAAGGTAACTAGAACGGGCACTCGGTAGAGCGCATACCTTCGCCGCAGCTACTGTTCTGTACTTGGCATGGGAGTGTAGGTAACAGAACAGTGAACAGTTTGGTGCTGATTTCATGCAAATCGGATAAGAATTGACCGAGTTATGACAAAAAACGCACATTTTGCAAGGTCGTGACCCCCCTGACCTTTGACCCCCAACCGCTAACAAGGGTAATGTCTTCACTGGGTCATGTCGTATATCACAAGATCGGGCATTGAATTCTGAACATTTTGGCATTAGTTGCATGCCAATTGGATAAAAATTGACCGCGCTATGGTAAAAATACGATTTTGACCTTTTCGTGACCTTGACCTTGACCTTTGACCCGATTGCTCCCAAAATCTAATCAAATGTGTCCCGTATAATAACCAATCATCCCACCAAATTTCATGCAATTCGGTTGAATACTTTTTGAGTTATGCGAATAACATACACACACACACACACACACACAGACATACAAATAAATACACAGCGATCAAAACATAACCTTCCGCTTTTGCGAAGGTAAAAACATAGCATACATCTACCTTCGATGGCGAAGGTAACAAGAAACAAGACGTTCAAGTCGTTGAATTTATCTCAGAGAATCAACTAGCGGAGTATAATAATTTAAAGGCGTCGAGCAGGAGCAGGTGTTGGATCGCCACAACGTGGCGGAGGTGGCTTGCTTCCCAGCCTGGTTTGCAAATGAAATCAAATTTGGTGAAAAGGAGAAAATGTTTCAGTCAGAGTTAGTAAAAGTTCATAGAATTTATCTTTGTTTGAAGTGTGTGGATCAAAGCACTTCAAAGTACGATTGTTACAAATATATACAAACTTCGAACAAGTGGCTGTTTATTATTAAATCAACATGTAAAAATACTTTGTAAACAGGTGAGTTACAGCCTTTAATACTTAATACTGTGGCGGACACGAAAGCCCACTGGCGTGGTGACATCATTCCGCGCACCAAGTGGGCGGCGGCCACGCCCGAGGGGTAGGCGTGGCCTGAGGATATACACGGGGCGCGCAGCCCGGAGCGCGCTAGTGTTACAGTGAGCTCCTGAAATAAAGACGCTTATAAGTTACCGCTTGTCCGCTTCCTCCTTGCTCGCAAGCAGCGCGCGTAACGCCGCGCTTTACTGGTGACCCTCGACGTTGGATCTGCCGGAGCGATCCTTCCACACACGACGCCATTGCCATGGCCAACTTCATCAAACTTCCCGAATTTTGGGAGGCCCAGGCCGAAGTCTGGTTCGTCCAAGCCGAAGCCCAATTTCAGCTTTGGCGCCTCACCGGCGACGACACGCGCTACTGCCACGTCGTCGCCTCCCTCGGGCCTGGCACGGCCGCTCGAGTTGTGTCCGTCCTTCGCCACCCACCGGACGGCCACAAGTACGAGGCACTCAAGCAGCTACTCCTAGCCACGTTCGGCCTCACGGATGACGCACGGGCCGACCGCCTCCTGGATCTCCCCGAGCTCGGCGACACGCGCCCGTCGGTCCAAATGGACCATATGCTGTCACTGTTGGGCGACGAAGCCCCCGGTTCTCTATTCCGGGCGCTTTTCCGTCGCCAACTTCCAGCGCAGGTTCGCCTCGCGTTGGCCGGGACCGTGCTAACGGAACCCCGAGCATTGGCAGCCGAGGCGGACAGGTACTTTGCGGCCGTCACGGACCTCGAGGCTGATGCTGCTGATGATGCTGATCGACAGCATCAGCTTACACAGCATACGCAGCATGCTGATACGCACCTCGTGACTGCCGCCATGCCCCGCCCACCGCCGCGGCGAAAACCGCCACCGCGGGGAAACCCGCCAACTCCACCGGCCTGGCGGAGCCAGCCGCGCTCCTCCAGCTCCACCACCTGGTGCTGGTTCCACGCCAAGTTCGGCCACGAGGCTCGGCAGTGTCATCCGCCATGCTCCTTCAACAGGTCAGGAAACGTCCGGGCCGGCGCTCAATAGTGGCGATGAGCGCCGGCCGTTCGAGCAGCCTGCTGTTCATAACGGACACCTTATCCGGGCGCCGTTACCTGTGCGACACGGGAGCGCAGGTGAGTGTCGTTCCCGCCGGTACGTCAGACAAGCACGCCGCGGGCGGGGGCCCCGCACTGCTTGCCGCGAACGGGACGCCCATCCGTACGTACGGAAAACGCTGCCTCTCTCTGCGGTTCGGAGGGCAGGTTTTCCGATGGACATTCGTCACCGCCGACGTGCCCATGGCACTGCTTGGCGCGGACTTCCTGTGTGCTAATGGGCTCCTGGTCGACGTAAAGCGCAGACGTCTTGTCCAGGCCGAGACGTTCAGCTCGCTCGCTTGTGCGCTGCCCAGCTCGTCGAGCAGCTCAACGAGCGGCTCACCGAGCGGCTTGCCAAGCGGCTTGCCGAACGGTTCGGTTCCGGCCACGTTGATCTGTACGCTTCCGGCAGCGGACGCATTCACCCGCCCCCTCGCCGGCTTCCCGGCCCTCACGCGGCCCACCTTCTCAGCGGGGGACGTCAAGCACGGGGTGGCCCATCACATCCCCACTGTCGGGCCACCAGTCTACGCCCGGGCACGCCGCCTCGAGCCGACGAAGCTGGCGGTAGCAAAAGCGGGGTTCGCTACCCTGGAGCGACTCGGCATCGTTCGGCGCTCGGAGAGTGCTTGGGCGTCACCGCTGCACATCGTGCCGAAGCCCGGCGGGGGATGGCGACCGTGCGGGGACGATCGCCGTCTCAATGACGCCACCACTCCCGACCGCTACCCCGTCCCCCACATTCAGGACTTTTCCGCCCGTTTGGCGGGCATGTCCTTCTTCTCAAAGGTGGACCTCATACGCGGCTACCATCAGGTCCCCGTCAGGCCGGAGGACGTCCCGAAGACGGCGGTCATCGCGCCATTCGGACTCTTCGAGTTCCTGCGGATGCCCTTCGGTCTGAGGAATGCGGCTCAGGCGTTCCAGCGACTGATGGACAGCGTCCGGCGCGACTTGGATTTTGTCTACGTCTACCTGGACGATATCCTCGTCGCCAGCGCGTCCCGCGAAGAGCACCTACGCCACCTCCGCACGCTCTTTGAACGCCTGGGCCAGCATGGCCTGATTGTGAACCCCGCAAAGTGCCGGTTCGGCGTCGCCGTAATCGATTTTCTGGGGCACCGTGTCACCAGGCACGGAGCCGTCCACCTGCCGGCCAAGGTGGAGGCGGTGAAGGGGTTTCCGCGCCCCCGCACGATCAGAAGGGTGCAGGAGTTCCTGGGCATGGTGAACTTTTACCATCGGTTCCTGCCCCGTATCGCCCAGCTCCTGCGCCCCCTGCACGAAGCTCTCCGAGGTAAGCCGGGCAAAGGCGACGTTACCTGGACCGAGCAGATGGACACGGCGTTCACGGGCGCGAAGCTCACCTTGGCTAACGGCCACCCTGCTCGCGCACCCGGCGCCCGATGCACCGATCGCCCTCACCACCGACGCCTCGGACTACGTGGTGGGCGCGGTGCACGAGCAATGGGTGCGTGGAGCTTGGCAACCGCTGGCGTTCTTTAGCCGGCAGCTTCGCCCGCCCGAACGCCGTTACAGTACCTTTGACCGCGAGTTGCTCGGGCTTCACTTGGCGGTCAGGCACTTCCGCCATCTGCTCGAGGGCCGTGCGTTCACGGCCTTCGTCGACCACAAGCCGCTGATCTTCGCGATGGGCAAGGTCACCGAGCCGTGGTCGGCCCGGCAGCAGCGTCACCTCTCGGCCGTGTCCGAGTACACGACGGACATCCGGCACGTCACGGGGAAGGACAACCCGGTGGCGGATTGCCTTTCCCGAGCCGTCGCCCACGCAGTCCACCTCGGCATCGACTATGCCCGGATGGCAGCGGACCAGGCCGCTGACCCCGACGTCCAGGCCTTGCGGACCGCTGTCACGGGCCTCCGCGTCACTGAGGTGCCGTTCGACGGCGCGGGCGCGGCCCTCTTGTGCGACGTCTCCCTCGGGCGGCCTCGCCCCATCGTGCCCGCGGGCTGGCAGCGCCAGGTGTTTGACGCCATCCACGGCCTGTCCCACCCGGGCGCGAGGGCCTCCCAAATGTTGATCGCCGACAAGTTCGTCTGGCATGGCCTCCGGAAGGCCGTCTGCGGCTGGGCCAGGACGTGCCTCGCGTGCCAGCGCGCCAAGGTGCACCGGCACACCCAGGCCCCGTTGGCCCCGTTCACGGTGCCAGAACGCCGGTTTGACCACGTCCACGTGGACCTGGTGGGACCTCTGCCCCCCTCGCGGGGTTTCACCCACGTCCTCACCATGGTGGACCGCACCACCCGGTGGCCGGAGGCCGTGCCCTTGGCGTCGACGACGGCGGCGGACGTCGCGCACGCTTTCATCGCCACCTGGGTCGCCCGGTTCAGCGCCCCCTCAGACATCTCGTCTGACCGTGGCCCCCATTTCACCTCGGAGCTCTGGGGGGCGGTCGCGCAGGGGCTCGGGGTCCGGCTGCACCGAACCACGGCCTACCACCCCCAGGCTAACGGCCTGTGTGAGCGATTTCACCGCTCATTGAAGGCCGCGCTCCGGGCCACCCTCCGCGACGGCGGCTGAGTCGACAGGCTCCCCTGGGTCCTGCTGGGCCTCCGGACAGCGCCCAAGGAGGACCTGCGCGCATCCGCGGCGGAGTTGGTCTTCGGGCAACCGCTGCGGGTGCCGGGCGAGTTCCTCCCCGACTCCACGGCACCATGGTCCGCGGCACAGCAGCGCTCCGCTCTGCAAGAGACCGCCCAGAGGTTTGCCCCGGTGCCAATGGCATGCCACGGGCACCCACCGACACACGTCGCCCCGGAGCTTCGCACGGCGGAGTACGTCTTCGTCCGCCACGATGCCCACCGGACACCACTGCGGCCCCCGTACGACAGGCCTTTCCGCGTGCTGGAGACCGGGGCGAAGCAGTTCACCCTGGACATCGGCGGTACTCCTGACCGCGTTTCTGTAGACCGCCTCAAGCCGGCCCACCTCGACGTGGACCATCCACCGCCAGTGGCCCGACCCCCGCGTTGGGGCCGCCCCCCTGCGGGCGGACCCCCGGCACCGCCCAGCCCCGCCGCCACGCCGCCCCCCGGTCCTGCACCCATTCCAGGGGCAGCCAGGGGCATCCCACCTGGCATCCCTGCACCCCAGACGCCGCCGATCACCAGGGGGCGCTTCGGCCGGGTCATCCATCTGCCCCGCAAACTGGCCCTCCAGGTGCGCGGGAATTCTGGGGGGGCGCGTGTGGCGGACACGAAAGCCCACTGGCGTGGTGACATCACTCCGCGCACCAAGTGGGCGGCGGCCATGCCCGAGGGGTAGGCGTGGCCTGAGGATATACACGGGGCGCGCAGCCCGGAGCGCGCTGGTGTTACAGTGAGCTCCTGAAATAAAGACGCTTATAAGTTACCGCTTGTCCGCTTCCTCCTTGCTCGCAAGCAGCGCGCGTAACGCCGCGCTTTAATACCACTAGGGCATGCCCGTACTATATATAAGCTAGGACGTGCCCGTACGTGGGTGCCCGTTCCTTGCCAAAAAAAAAAAAAAAAAAAATTTGTGTAGGGGTGTGTGTGTGTAAACATCCTAGGGCGTGCCCGTACGTGGGTGCAAAAAAACATGCGTGCAAACAACAACAACAAAAAAAAACTTTGAAACCACGTGGCAGTAACGACCACAGAACCCCCCCCCCCCTCTATTTACATGAATGGTTTGGTCCATTCGCAACGACCACAGAACCCCCCCCCTCTATTTACATGCAATGGTTTGGTCCATTCGCAACGCCAAAGCGAACGGCGAACGGCTAAATCGCCATAGCTCGGTAAGTACTTGTCCGATTAATTTCAAACCTTGAAAAGGCACATCCTCGGGTCCCCAGCAATATACCTGGCAAGTTTCAAGTATATCGGACTGGTAGTTGTCGAGAAATCGTTGTCGCATACACACATACACACATACACACACACATACACACAGAGATTAATGGAATTATAGATAGATGATTAATAAATCAATCTGATGTCCTGATAATAAATTGTCTGATGTCCCGATAAAAACGATGAATGCGAAATTTCTCATTTATTTAATATAATGAGTGGTTAAGTTTTAATATTATTTTGATACAAATGACACCATTCCTCAAGCCTCCTTTGAATATTAAATTAAAAATGAATTTCCTAAAGATTTTAAGCTAAATAGTAGAAATGATTTTTGATTATTACACTTTAATATACGTAGTGTTAATTTAATTTTGAGCAATAAAGTATTGTCGCGTCCCTGGCGATTAAGATCACCCGGGGACGGATAGTCGAACCAGCCTTAACTCCCGAGGCGACCTCCCGATGACGGCGGATATTTTTGCGCACGCAGGATGGAAGAGATGCGAGGCATTTAATTAAACGAAACACACGGGTTTATTCCGAAACCACAAAACATGCAAACACGACGATAAAAATGCAAAAATTATGATTTAATAACAAAATACGGCACAGATGAAAATAAATGCTGAGGTAAAATAAAATTCTCTACTTTGAGGTACCTCCACACAGTTACGAATACAACACAGGGGGAGAAATACAATAAAAATAAAATCCCTTGGCCGATACTTAGCTTTGTCCCACTGAGTCTTTTTGGAGGTTGGCGGCCGTCGAAACTCGAAGCCCCACACGGCGACTGGCTTTGGAGGCCAGCTTGGAAATGTGGTTTTCCCAGCAAAGATCATGGCAGATAGTGAGATCCAAAAGCTTGAGTGACAGAACTTCTTTGAGAGGATTGTTGAGAAAGTAGATGGGAGGGTTTTCCGGACAGTCTTTTCAGAGAGACATAGTGAGAGTGTGAGATTTGTCAGGATTGAAAGACATGTTCCATTTGTTTGACCAGTCTGTGATATTGTCCAGGTCTGCAGAAAGTGAAGATGCTGCAGCCTGCCGATTTGAGGGATGAGATATGGAGCGGCAGAGTGGAGTCATCAGCAAAGAGATAGAGAGGATTTTCCAGAGAGTCAGAGAGATCATTGATGAAGAGCAGAAAAAGCACAGGGCCCAGAACACTGCCTTGGGGAACTTCAGCCTGAACAGGAAGAGGAGATGAGAGAATTCCATTCAGAGACACACGTTGACTACGACCAGAGAGGAAGTCCGCAAGCCATGAGTGGAGATTTCCATGGATACCATAGGAGGAGAGTTTGGTGAGCAGAGCGGGGTGCGAGACCGTATCGAAGGCACGTGATATGTCGAGGGAGACAGCTCTAATTTCCTGTTTGGCATTGAGGACCTCCATCCATTGTTGAGACAGCAGAAGCAGCATGTCCAGAGTAGAGTGACCTGGTCTGAAACCAAATTGATGATCAGAGATCAAGCCATTTGAGAAGAGGAAGGATTTGATGTCAGAAGCAATGATGGATTCCATGACCTTGTTGATGATTGGGAGCAGGCTGATTGGTCTGTCGTTGCAAGGATCTGTTTTTGCACATTTTTTGTGTGAAGTGATAATGTTGGCCAATTTCCAAAGTTATTCACCTTTAGCCTATGTTGACCTGAAAAATAAATTGTGGTTGAATTCAATGACTGAATGTGTAAATCCTCTTCAAATTTCAAGTCAATCAGATGAAAATTAATGATTTTTAGAAATCTCACCTAAATTGTTAACCTTTGGCATATGTTGACCTTTTGACCTCAAAATCGATGGGCTTGTTCCTTGTGACCAAATTTACCATTTTATGAAGTTTGGTGAGGATCGGTTTAAAATCTTCACCTGTAGGCGGTTCATATACAGACAGACAAACAGATATAATCACAGACAAGAACGACCAATATACTTGCGAATCTTCGATTTCGCAAGTAACAGAGACCTGTGTCCTGTGTCCACCTTCGGCGGCGGAGTTCAAAATGAAACAAGCAAGTTGGAGGATCCATACTGCATGTAGTCTTTTTTAGAAAGAGCTCTGCTCAACTGGAAAGTTCAAACATGAACGTTCCTTGAGGATCACCTTTTAATCCCTGGGGCTTTCACGGTGAGATTTTAAAATCTTGTATCCACCAAGACAAGACGATCTCTGGACAGACAGATAGACGTGCGAGCCAAAGTTCCGGAGGATGGAACATTTGAATCGTCATTATGAATTCTCTGAAGCATGCTGCTCAAGGGGAGGCGTAATGTGAGTGTGCGAGTCCAGGTATGACGTTTGGTGACCTGACCTCAACGGCAGCACCGTGACAGCGTTCGATGGAGCGATTGCGTGTCCGCCTCGCTGATCTGCGATTATTTGGCTCCTGGAACGATCCACGGAGGCCATTCGGACATCGACCCCCGGGTGCCTAATGAGAGTGGAAACGCAGCCTGACTGGCGATCTGGCAATGGACGTTTAAGGCTTTGTTTGCCTTGTTAACTGCAGGGATCATTTCGGTCATAATTAGTTATCTTAGCGACGCAGTGCCCGCAACATGATCGATTTTAAACGGTATTAGTTAAACAAAGGCATCTACTTCCCCACACCCGCCTCTATGCTATCGAGCCGAGGTTCGAATCACGACACACCTATAAACTACCATCCTGGTGTTTCACAAGCAGGGCGATTCATCAACGTGTGCGCAATCCCTCGGATGGACGTTAAACTGCCTTCCCGAATTGTATGCCGACATTAATCGGTGGACGTTAATTGGATCCCACGGTGTCTTTCGAGAACCTACCGGTGGCACCTTGGCTAAATTACAAATTAATTCCATCACCTTCGTGGAACGTCAGGACTAGCCAGCCAGTTCGTGAAAGACTTGGGCCGAGCTTACGCCAGGCTAAGCACACAAGAACCTGGGAATAAATGTGGCCGAGTGGAAATTAATCTCCCTTGGACCTTTTTGAATACTTCCCCAAAATGAAATTCAAAACTAAAACACATGTTGAGAATATTTCTGTGACGTCAACAAATCGTGAGTATGAATTCAAGTTGCCTCACTCAGATGTTCCACAAAATTCGTTGAAACTTTAAAAAAAAAAAATTTTTTTTTTTTAAATCAGTATTTACGACAATCTTTACCCCGTGCCACGAAGTGAAAACCGGGGTTAAGCGATCGGTGCATCCCCACATTTCTACATTTAAAAAAAATCATTTTCTCGGCAACCGTTGGTCCGATTGACACGAAAAGTTCACCGCAGCATGCGTCTACTCATGTATAACTTTTCATTGATAATTATGACGTCATAGGGCACGTACAGGCGTTATCTTGGAAAAAAGCGAAACACTTTGGACCTCTATCACCGAAATCCTTCCATGGAAATTTTTTTAAACGTGACTCATTGTAAACAACTCCGAATGGAGAATAAATAATGTTAAAGATGACGTCATCGGTGCCTTAATTATCACGGCATAATTCGACAAGTACGACGCGAAGTCCGATTAGTTTGAAATTCATTGAGCGTGATTTACGCAACGCAATAATATAATAATAATAATCCATGCAATAATAAATTGGAAAATGCAAATTTATGACGTTTTTGGTCACGTGGTATGGCAGCCATATTGGATCAAAGCAAAAAAAAAACTTTAAAAACAAGGGTTGGCTCGCACCAAGTCCTTTTCAAGACCGCGTGGGGTAAGTATTCTATGGATACCATCAAGTTAATTCATATTTTCGCGATTCAGCACCTGCAGGCTGCTGGTTGCATCATTTATGGAGGTGCAGCTATTGAGCTGTTGCTGTGCCCACCCCTCACCCAACTCCATCCACAGGCGATGTCACAGGTGTGCGTCTGATGCTAAACTCGACAGCCAATTGTCCCTCATGCACATGCCAGCAGGTGTGCTGATGGATTGTCAGTCACCGATATTCAACACATCTTTGGCGCATTCACCTCCAATTAGTCATTTGTCTCTCCTAAAATTTATGTGAAATGACAACTCTATATTTGTCCAATCTTATGATTTCAAGGATGCTGTTCATGTCCTGTCAAACCCCACACTAAATTGAGTTATCTAGCATTCACGGACACACCTGTCAGGCACGTATACTTGTCTGCCTCAGATCATGAACAAATGCTTCAATACGTGGGAGAGTGGCAAAGTGGCAAAATATTTACAAGATGGTGTATATATACGCGATATATACAGTCAAGTGAAAAAGTAAGTACACCCCATGTAAAGTTTTGACTTTTTCAACATATTTCAACATACAGCTATTTGATCTTCATTTCAACAATATTGATAGATAAAGGCGATATAATATAACAAATATCATGAAACATTTACATTTTGTAGTCCATTGTATAATTTAAATAAACATAAATGCAAATTTCGCATGTGGAAAAAGTAAGTACACCCTTGGCTCTAATAGGTGGTATTGCCCCCTTTGGCAGAAACAACCTCAAGTCGGCGTTTCTTATAAATGTCCACCAGTCTCTGACATCGACTGGGAGAAATTTTTGCCCATTCCTCCATGCAGAATTCTTTCAGCTGTTCGATGTTTCAGGGGTTTCTTACATGCACAGCTCGTTTCAAATCCCCCCACAACATCTCGATGGGATTTAGATCCGGGCTTTGACTTGGCCATTCCAGAACCCTCCATTTCTTTCTTTTCAGCCATTCCTTGGTGGATTTACTGGTATGTTTAGGGTCATTGTCATGTTGCAAGGTCCACCTTCGGTTGAGCTTCAACCTCTCCGACAGATGGCCTCACATTATCCTCAAGCACCCTCTGGTACAATGAAGAATTCATAGTGGATTATATGATGGTGAGCTGCGCAGGCCCTGATGCAGCAAAGCTGCCCCACACCGTAATATATCCACCACCATGCTTTACAGTTGGTATCAGGTTCTTGTGGTCAAATGCTGTCTTTGGTTTTCGCCAAACATGTCTTCTGGTACTGTGGCCAAATAGCTCTACCTTTGACTGATCTGTCCAGAGCACATTGTTCCAGAAGTGCTGGTCTTTGCCGAGGTGTTCATTGGCAAACTTTAGTCTTGCCCTGATGTTCTTTCTGGACAGCAAAGGTTTCCTCCTGGCACACCTCCCATGTAGATCAAATTTGTGCAGCCTCTTTCTAATGGTAGACTCGTGCACTTTGATATCAACAGTGGCAAGAGCTACCTCTCGGTCCCGTGATGACATTCTGGGGTTCTTAGAGACTTCTTTCAGTAACTTGCGGTCTGCTCTCGGGCTGAACTTGCTGGGGCGGCCTGGCCTGAACGAGTTGGCAGTTGTTTGGAATCTTCTCCACGTGTCGATGATCTTCCAGACAGTCGAATGATTGATTTCAAATTGTTTGGAGATCTTTTTAAGTCCCTTCCCAGACTCGTAGGCATCTATAACCTTCTTTCTGAAGGCCTCAGAGAGCTCTTTTGATCTAGGCATGGTGACGCCTAATGGCTGTGAGGTGTTTTAAATCACTTGGTGGTGAGGTGTAATCGTCCCAAACTTCCAGTCTGCACCTACCCCTCCCCTATGTATGTGCTGAGGGGTTCTTTCTTGAAAAAAAAACATTCAACCTGAAACTTCAACCTAAATTGCCTATAAAATATAATATCAGAAACACAACAAATACATTTGTGCAAAATAATTGTTTGTATTATGATTGGTGTAAATCCTCTCTGAGGATGCCTCAGAGAGCTCTTTTGATCTCGGCATGGTGATGCCGCACACTTCAACAACAAACAGCAAACCAAACTAAATGTCTGAGGTTTAAATAAGACAGGTTCCTCCAAGATCCTCTCTAAGGATGTTCTTATCATTTGCACCTGAGCTGGTGCACCTGATTCTAATTTTAGGTATTTGAAGTAGTGATAAATGTAGGGGTGTACTTACTTTTTCCACATGCGAAATTTGCATTTATGTTTATTTAAATTATATAATGGTCTACAAAATGTAAATGTTTCATGATATTTGTTATATTATATCACCTTTATCTGTCAATATTGTTGAAATGAAGATCAAATAGCTGTATGTTGAAATATGTTGAAAAAGTCCAAACTTTACATGGGGTGTACTTACTTTTTCACGTGACTGTATATACATACATATATATATATATATATATATATATATATATATATATATATATATATATATATATATATATATATATATATATATATATATTGTTATGGATATGAGGATTGTATTTTTTTTATTGTGTGTTTTATTAATATTGCTCGATTCTGGGCCCTCCTGCCTCCAGTGTTGTGTAAAGGTCAAAGGGCGTCCCATAATTAGTCCATAAAGCATACACGTCAGCCAATCATAGATTTCCCCCTGGTTGATAGTTATATCTTTATTATGTGTATTAGGGTAAGGCCTTGTCTCCCATTAAGATGACACTCCATTGCACCAAGTGAAATAGATTAGATTCCTTTCACTTTCCCCTTTCATCATTGCCAAGCCTCGATTGCCAATTACATCCCCTCCAAAACCACCATTGAACATGTGCTCGGGTCGGGGAAGAAGGGGCGTGCCCGCCCGTCGTCATCAAGGGCGGAGCCAGAGGGTTGCGCGACCAACCAGGGCCGAGGTGAGCACACCGATGGGCGTGTCCTAAAGGCCGGCGGCTTGATCGCCGGAGGCGCTATAAAAAGCGCTGCGCGCAAGGTCCTGAGAGAGAGAAGGGAGATCATCCAGCAGCGATTCTTGTCCAAGGGAGATCATCCAGAGAGATCATCCAGAGAGAAGGGAGATCATCCAGCAGCGATTCTTGTCAAAAAGAGATCATCCAGCAGCGATTCTTGTCCAAGGGAGATCATCCAGAGAGATCATCCAGAGAGAAGGGAGATCATCCAGCAGCGATTCTTGTCAAAAAGAGATCATCCAGCAGCGATTCTTGTCCAAAGGAGATCATCCAGAAAGATCATCCAGAGAAGATCATCCAGAGAGATCATCCAGGGAAGCACACAGCCTGCTATTCGTCGCCTTGCTCGCCAAAGTTGGACCAAGCAAGAGAGTTGGGCAAGAAGCAAGCACGTTGTTCCGTTGTGTGGTTGGACCCGACGAGTCCTGGCAAAGCACGCGACGTCCCCAGAGCAGCCGCAGCCACAGCAGCAACGACAGCAGCGCGGGGCCTGGACGGCAGTTTTGAGCGGGGCCGCGAAGGAACGGCGGCTGCCAAACGCGCCGATCGTGCTGCAGTACCGGTGGACCTTCCTTTCCCTCCAGCCATCCACCTCCCGCCAGTCGTATCATCATTCCCCGCGTGAGTCTGTCTTTGTTTGTTCTGTCCCTGGGTATTTAATTAAGCTTGTATAAGGAATTTGCACTGTGTCTCTAATATCTTCTGTATATTATTTTCTTATCTTTCCTTCTCCTTGGTTTTTTTTGAGCCTGTAAATAGTAAATAAATTAGATTCGTATTTCCAACCTTTTTGTCTTCTTCTTCTTCACATCCGTGTCGCCTTAGTCTTTTCCCTATTGAATATCTGTGGCGCGATCCGGCCAACGTTCAGGAATTGGGTTAGTCGGGGAACTGTTAGGGCCGCGGGGCCTCCACTCGGCAAAACCAACATCTTATCCGCGGTCCGTAACAATATATATATATATATATATATATATAATATATACATGTATATATATATATATATATATAGATATATATATATATATATTGTTACGGATCTCAGAGACGGCACTCCCCTTAGCAAGGGGGGGGGGGTTAATCCCCTTGGCCTGTTAAGCTGGCCGTCTCTGGTCCTGGTACTTGTAACGCTCTTTTGCGGGGTGGAATTGATCAGGGTTATTGGTCAAGGTGTTCTCCCGAATACCTTTACCAATCCCTCCGCAAAACAGGGAGACAAGTACCGCTCGAACCACGGACAAGATGGTATTTGACGAGCGGTTTAGCAATCCGTGGTTCGAGCCGTTATCAATTGGCTAAACCCGATTCCGAGCGTTGGCCAAATCGTGCCACAGGTACTCAATCAAAAGATGGGACTAAAGCGATCGGATGAGAGGAAGCCAAAGAACCAACAAAAAGGTAAAGGAAGACCACAGGTTTATTTACTATCTAAAAGAGGAAACGAAAGAAGGGTATTTAAAAGGAGGAAAAAGCAGATACACAGGGCAAGCCTTAAAACAGTCTTAATTATCAACGCCCAGACAGAACAAACACAGACTTACACGAAAGGGGAATAGCAGGCAGGAATCACTGGAAGAAGGAGAAGGTCCAGGTGGGACAACAGGGCTGGAAGGTTCGGCAGGGCACAGCAAGGAGGTCCGCTCCAGGTCCACGCTCCGGGCTGGAAGCGAACAGCCAGCGGCAGGTACACGTATTTGTTTCACGCAGCAGGGCTTTTTGAAGCAGCTTGTCACAGAGCTCCGCGCAGCTTCGTCTCTCTCTGCCTTCTTCGTCCAACTCTCTTCCAACTCATCCAACCCGTACCTTCTCTGTCCAACTCTGTAAAAAGGCTTCGCGCTCCCGCTTATATTGGGTTTGTTGCAAATCAATGCGCGCTTCATGGAGCCACGCCCGCGATGGTACCTCGCCAGCCCTGGTTGGTCGGTAGGGGCTCGCGGCGTGCCACGCCCGTGATATGGCGGCTCCGCCCCCTTCTTTCTCGGCTTGACCGCATGGCTTATGGCGGCTTGGGGCAATCAAACGAGCCAAACCAAGGGGGCAGTGAACACTGCCCGACTGTCACTTTGAAGCATGGGTGAGGCGATTTGGGGAAATTGAAAGGGACCTATCTTATTTGATTAATGCAATGCAGATTCAACTATTGGGAACAGGTCCTTAACTGAAACACATCATAATGAGATAACTACGGAGAGGTCCTATGGTTCGCTATGTGTTGTTCATGGACTAACTAGGGTGCGATCTTTAACAAGCCAATTGATGGGAATATTT
This sequence comes from Myxine glutinosa, assembly GCF_964187855.1. Classification (NCBI taxonomy): domain Eukaryota; kingdom Metazoa; phylum Chordata; class Myxini; order Myxiniformes; family Myxinidae; genus Myxine; species Myxine glutinosa. Next base: position 68,083,921 of record NC_136272.1, on the reverse strand, counting down.
ACAGGGGAACATTTATAAGGGAAACATTTACAAAACTTTACTAGTGAAGGTTCTAAAAACCATAACACAGCACCCGTTTTTCCTCCAGGGTCGGCTCGACCCGAACTAACTTTACTTAATGTGACACTCAGGTGTAGTAGTAGCCCCCTACTATTAACCTTACCCTGAGTGCGACAGTTTTAAAACAACTACGTATGTCCCACCTGATACGTTGCATCCTACCTAACAGACTCATGCTCACAGAATAACCGAATTGCGGAATGGTTCTCAAACTATACATCAAGCCGGTGGGGAGCATTATTTACAAGACACTAATTTGTATTTACACTGCAACCCAGGACCTATCATGTTGGGAGACAAAAAGGAAAAATCTGAAAAAGAGGAAGAGCATGCACTGCACTGCACCGATACACCATACTCAAGTGCCCGGGGATGCACAATTGATATTGCAGTGCACCCCCGAGCACAAGAGCATCACAAAGCACCAAAGCACCATCAGCACCAATAAGCACCAGAAAAACACAAAAGCACCATCCAGTGCTCGTTTCACACATTTCAAATAAAAACAAACAAACTGTCGACCGGTTCTTCTTTCTGCTCCTGCTCTGCTGGTCCGATGTTTCTTCCAGATGTTGTCTTTCTTGATCTTGTGGCTTGCTGCCTATTTGCAATAATAAAAAGGCACAAAACGCGTCCATTTTTATTTAGGGGCCAACTAAGGGTGGTCCACCTGTATGGCAAAAAGGGGCCACCTCACCGTGGTCCGCAAGCCAACTCTTCTCTGGCCGTCATGGCCGGTCCCAGCAGAGGGGCAGGCCCCAACACGTGGGGTCCATAAGGGTGTGGTGCTTAGCCACACAAGCGTGTGGTCCATATGGTGGTGCTAGGTCGCAAGTCGTGCAGTCCATAAGGTGGTGTATCGATCCAGGCAGGTTGTGCAGCAGCGGCTCGGGCACACAAATGCGGCTCCCGCACGCTTTCCCCTCAATGCCCAGATAGCACGGTCCATAGGTGGGGAAGGAGGACAAAGCAGAGTTAGCGGGGTGCAAGGCCGCAAGGGTACACATCAACACAAGGTAATGCAGAGGTGAGGTGCGCAGGGAAGCGAGCGGAGAAAGCTCGTCCCTACCGTACGTACCCCCCCCATCCCCCCGTCACCTAATCTACCTTTGCCCCTTACCCCGTATTTACAACAATTTACAATTCGTCTCTACGTCCTGTCTTCCCCATATCTCCCCTATTTCCAAATTCATCAACAATCCCAATTTCTCAAATTTGCCATCAATTCCAATTTCTCATCAATTCCTCATAAGGAGGAAGAGATGGAACAACCAAGCACAATGTCACCCCCACGTCATGATGCGTCTCACCTTCCAAAACATTTGCAACAAAAACATGGTGTGGAGTCATATCATCATCTCAGGTGAGTGGCTGCAGATGGTGCGAAGGGATTTCCATCCTAACTATCCTCTAAATGACTTTAACATTTTTACTCTACCCGGGGTCTTTCCCTGCAAAACCATTGGCCACTTTACTCTATGCGGTTCTAAAAACCAATTCCCACTGACCATCTGTGGCGCTCACCAATTTGGGGTCTCACTCCCCCGATTCAACTCCCTGTGCCTTCGCACAATTTCCGGGCTGGGTCGTGTGGCTCACCAGCAGGTCTACTCACCTGCACACCCCCGCCACTGTAGTTGCCTCCGAGCTTACATGCTCCTTACCCTAACCTATCTACCTGGGGAAGGCCCTCTGGCGCTCTCCCCACTCGGTGCCCTCTCTGGCACTGGGCTACCCGGGTCCGTCCTCCGGATACTCGGGCCCCATTCACAACTCTACTGGCTCCCAGAGCCCACCTGCAGCCTCACCTGGCCGACATCCTCACAGTGGCGGAGTGCCTATTCAACTACACTCACTAACAGGCCACACGCCCAGCCATTTCCACTTCACTAATGCACCCATCCAAACACCATTCTACCACACGCACCACAGATGCCAATATCCACCACAATTTACCTATACCCTCTACCTACTCTTCGACTACCCTCCCCGGGTATTCGTGAAGGGGGTCCATCTTCCCCATCCACTCCTTTCGCACCAACCACTCCACTCCACATATTCCACATATTCCACACTACTCACTCCACACCATCCATTCCATACTCCGTTCCATTCTCCATATATTCCATACCATTTATTCCCTGCAACCATTCTCCATACACCTGTGCTTCACTTACACACCTGTGCTCACACACACCGGGTGGCTCTTGCACCCGTCTCTCCTCCAGGACCATTCATTCAATACAACTCACAATCGCACTTTTCACCATGCGCTGCTCAATCACCTCCTTCACACACACTGCAGCATTCACGAGCATTGCCTCTCAATTCCTCATTTCAATATGCTCACCAGCAAGAACTTCCATACGCAATGCCTCATTCAATAAACCACACCACAAACACACTGCATCGTCTAAGCTGACTACCCCTCTTCTGAAACTCGCGCTTCCCAGTCGCCCCTTATACTATGCACATCCCACGTCATTAACATCCATACTAATCTACCTATGTCCCCTACTACAGGTATCATGTCGCTACTTAAATCTAAAGTTACCTATTGTCATCTTTCTCTAAATTCCTATCATTTTATCCTAACCCTCCCAGGCTAGTTTACACAGCCACCCCATAAAGCTATAGCTCATGTGCCCGGGTGGATGGGAGGGATGGCAGAGTTGCCATCCCTCCACATCGGGCGTCTCCCATTATCAATTTTGCCCATCCAAATTTTTGCCAATCAAATTTGCCAATCATTACTGCCAATCATTTTTACCCATCAAATTTGCCAATCCATTTTGCCAATCCTATTCACTATCCCTACCATCGTCCATTACTCTTCGAGCCTCGGTGCGTCATTGCATCATTAAAACTCGGCTTCGTAAAGCCGAACAATGAATTCGGAAGGTTTGGTGGCCTGCAGGTTGGGTCCGTCCAGCATTCGGTTCAGGGGAGGAGGTTTGGTTGGGCCAAGGTTTAAAGCACCATCCTGGCGCGGGGCCTTTCGCTCCCAAGCGCGATGGGCCAACCTTGCCCGGGTGGAACGCCGCCACCACGGGGGGCGCCGTTCCGATCCCTCCTACCTTCCCTCGAACCGGGCCGGTCGCCTTGCCCGACAAAGCCCAGACTCGACCGTGCGGGGTGGGGCCCAGCCCGGATCGTGCACGACGCTCCGAACAGAAGCGACGTTGCACCCATCCCCGCCGGCTCCCGCAATACCCAAAGCCCGGCACAGACCGAGAGCTCGCGTCGGCTAAACGTCGGTCTAACCGCTGCTCCGTTTAACATCGATGCTCCCCTTACATGCTCACACCACTCGTTCCGTTCGTTGCTCATACATCCCATACTCTCCGTCAGTTCCACCACCGCACTCTCTGCTACACACCACTCACTGACCGCACACTCCATAACACACCTTGGTGCACACTCGCCATTCGCACACTTCCTTAACACACCTCATCGTGCACCGTCTTGCGCACTCTCCCTTGGTACGTACTCCGTACCACTCATGGGGGTGCACTCTTGCATCCACCCACTCACGCGCTCCGATGTGCCCCCCCCCCCCTGCACACGCGCCACAACCAACTCAGGTGTGCCTCCTCGCACCCGCTCCTCATCCATCTCACTCTCCGTATCACTCTCGTCACACATACACTCCGACGTGCATTCTCGCTCGCACTCGGTATCACTCCCACACTTTGTAACACACTCACTCTTCGACGCACACTTTTACCTCACACACGTGCCATTGCCATCCATAACGCGCACCACGGACCTTTTACGAGCGCCCGGGTTACGCCTTGATCCCAAGCACGCGAAAATTATTTTTGCACCAAACACAGACCGACTCACCTGTGCGCTTCTTCCTCCTCGCTCCAACACCTGCAAATTTTCCATTTGGTTAATAAGCACAGCATCACGATGCGAATCCAGACTTTGTGCAATTTCCATTCCTTCACCCCGCGAGTGCTCTTCTACATCTGCAGTCTCTCCAATTCCAATTTCCACCACTATTGGTTCGATTGATTCGATTTGAATTTGTTTTTTCTTTCCCTCGACGACCGCTGGTCCGATTAAAATTTCCTTTTCTACCTCGGCGGTCGCCGGCTTCCCCATACCCCGGGTCGCGATTTCTACCCCGGTCCAGTTACCTGTGCTTTGCTCCACCTCGCTTTCTCTGCGCTTCTCACACTGCGCTACCTCGTCGCATACCCTTGGGAGCTTCTCGCCCAACCCATACCCCGATTTTATGGCTACCAGTACTTGCGCCAAAAAGCACTGCAGGTCCACAACCTCTACTTGCGCAGCGGGCGTGGCCCTCGTCGCCACGTGCGAGGCGCCGCCATCTTGTGCGCCTGCAACCCCCGCTACCGCACCCTCATTGCTCTCCTCCTCCAATTCCTCCCTGGGGTCCTGGATTGCATCTAACTCCTCTTCTACCTCCCCGACCGGCATCCGACCGCCTTGATCATCCATGGCACAATTTTAATTTGGGATATTAAATAAAAATTTCGGCCGCTCGTAATTTCGACCATTTTTTTTTCCGATGTTCTTAAAAATTTGGTTCGGGTCCAAATCCCACTCCTCGACACCAATTGTTACGGATCTCAGAGACGGCACTCCCCTGAGCAAGGGGGCGGGGGGTTAATCCCCTTGACCTGTTAAGCTGGCCGTCTCTGGTACTTGTAACGCTCTTTTGCGGGGTGGAATTGATCAGGGTTATTGGTCAAGGTGTTCTCCCGAATACCTTTACCAATCCCTCCGGAAAACATGGAGACAAGTACCGCTCGAACCACGGACAAGATGGTAGTTGACGAGCAGTTTAGCAATCCGCGGTTCGAGCCGTTATCAATTGACTAAACCCGATTCCGAGCGTTGGCCAAATCATGCCACAGGTACTCAATCAAAAGGTGGGACTAAAGCGATCGGATGAGAGGAAGCCAAAGAACCAACAAAAAGGTAAAGGAAGACCACAGGTTTATTTACTATCTAAAAGAGGAAACGAAAGAAGGGCATTTACAAGGAGGAAAAAGCAGATACACAGGGCAAGCCTTAAAACAGTCTTAATTATCAACGCCCAGACAGAACAAACACAGACTTACACGAAAGGGGAATAGCAGGCAGGAATCACTGGAAGAAGGAGAAGGTCCAGGTGGGACAACAGGGCTGGAAGGTTCGGCAGGGCACAGCAAGGAGGTCCGCTCCAGGTCCACGCTCCGGGCTGGAAGGGAACAGCCAGCGGCAGGTACACATATTCGTTTCACGCGGTAGGGCTTTTTGAAGCAGCTTGTCACAGAGCTCCGCACAGCTTCGTCTCTCTGCGTCCTTCGTCCAACTCTCTTCCAACTCATCCAACCCGTACCTTCTCTGTCCAACTCTGTAAAAAGGCTTCGCGCTCCCGCTTATATTGGGTGTGTTGCAAATCAATGCGCGCTTCATGGAGCCACGCCCGCGATGGTACCTCGCCAGCCGTGGTTGGTCGGTAGGGGCTCGCTGACTCCGCCTCGGGTGGTGCGTCGGCGTGCCACGCCCGTGATCTGGCGGCTCCGCCCCCTTCTTTCTCGGCTTGACCGCATGGCTTATGGCGGCTTGGGGAAATCAAACGAGCCAAACCAAGGGCACGCGCGACTGTCACTTTGAAGCGTGGGTGAGGCGATTTGGGGAAATTGAAAGGCACCGATCTTATTTGATTAATGCAACGCAGATTCAACTATTGGGAACAGGTCCTTAACTGAAACACATAGTAATGAGATAACTACGGAGAGGTCCTATGGTTCGCTACGTGTTGTTCATGGACTAACTAGGGTGCGATCTTTAACAAGCCAATTGATGGGAATATTTACAGGGGAACATTTATAAGGGAAACATTTACTAAAATTTACTAGTCAAGGTTCTAAAAACCGTAACAATATATATACAGACTTGGCATTTAATATGGAATATTTTTTTGGTGGGGGTGAACTTACTTTTCAAGATGACCTAGAACCAAAAGTTCATTGGAATTATGTTGAAATTATTCTCGATTTTGTTAATGTGACCTTTAAAAGAAACAAAAACCACATTTGACATTTCGAAGCAAATAAATTGATCCTTGAAAGTGATGGAAACTGATATCGAACTCAATTCACGGACAGTACTGTGTTAAACTTCTGTACGTTTTCCAGAAGTATCTCTTTATTTTGCACATTAGCCAAAAAAAATTTCAACAAAAACAAAAGCTAAATTATGACTGGGATTACAGACAGTGAAATTACAGTTCAGTACTTCGTGTAACCCCCACGAGTATTCAGGAGAGCACGTACACGTCGAGGCATGCTGTTCACGAGATTTGCCAAGGTTTGGACAGGAATCGCTTGCCATGCAGTGACAATAGTCTGCTGCAATTCATGCACAGAGGTCGGCTGCTGGTCCAAGTTGTCGATTTGACGCGTTAAATCTGCCAACAAGTTCTCTGTCCGATTCATATCCGGGGACATAGCAGGCCACTCCATATGCTCTGCACCACGGTCAGCAAGAAAGTGTTGGATCATGCGAGCACGATGAGGCTGTGCATTGTCATCTTGGAAGACAAAGTTTCCTCGAAAGGCTGCATGAGCAAATGGAAGCAATGTTTCTTCCAGAATGACCCTGTACTTGAACTGGTTGAGGTTTCCATTCAGAACAACCAGATCGGTTTTGCCCCCTGCATGAAAAGCAGCCCAAACGGTCACCCCACCACCTCCAGCTTGGACTCTTGGCACTATACAATCTTCGTTGTGGGCTTCATGCACTTGTCTGCGCACTCGGACGTGGCCATCTTGACGATAGACCAGAAATCTAGACTCGTCACTGAAGGTCACATGATTCCAGTGTCCTGGCTGCCATTGACGGTGCTCTCTGGCCCACTGCAATCGGCGCTGGCTGTGTTGTCTGGTCAAGCGTGGCTTTCTCAGGGGACGCCTGGCACGATAGCCTGCTTGAACCAGTCGTTGGTTGACTAGCCTTCTGGATACAGGCACATTTGTCAGTTGCTGCCACTCAGCCCTAAGCCGATTAGCTGACTTGGTATGGCCATTGCAGACTAACCGGTGCAGCTGGCGCTCATCTCTCCTTGTGGTTCTGCGTGGACATCCTGGCCTGGTATTGGAGTAGGGACACCCCTCTGAGCATTTCGTTTCAGGATCTTTGACACCTGACCTTGAGTGATGCCATACTGCCGAGCAATAGCACGCTGTTTCATGCCAGAATTTCGTAAAGCCACCACTCCATGACAAACAGCATTGTCAAGTTGACGGACCATCTCCAGAGGAAGCGGCAATAACTTTTGTAGACGTGCAGCAGTTGTTTTCCACTAATACAGAACGCAACAACCCTTATATACCCGATTGTGAAGCCAATTGTCAAATGTACCTGTCCTTACATTTTGTCATGCCACTTGTGATATAATCCTGTTATTGACTTCTTGCTGCGAAAGACAATCAGTGACATGGTTCTTTCAACAAAGACATCACCGAAGGGTAAAAGAAACTCACCAGATTGATATACTGAGTTCAGAAAGTAAATCCAAGTCAAGAAAAAATATATATTCCATATTAAATGCCAAGTCTGTATATGTATGTATGTATATATATATATATATATATATATATATATATATATATATATATATATATATATATATATATGTTGTCATGTGGCCGCCTTTGATTAAAATCAGACGGTCACGGAAGCCGATTGCAAAGGCCTTAGCCCTCGAGGCGAAAACTCAATGGCGGACTCCGGAAGCAAAAAGTTACCCCAAAGTGCGCGGGATGGAGGGGGCGGCGCAAGAGCCCTGCAGTCATACCTATTAAATCAACCACACGGAAACTACGTTCAGATGTATATATACAGAAAATAATATAAGGGTTTATTTTAAATAAAGGTCAGGACAGGGAAACGCGATGATAACTAAAGGTCCTAAATTTGGGATCCCACACACCTGACTCAACAACAGGACACACGAATGAACGAACAAAAGAAATCGTCATGTAATGGTGATGTGGTGTGCGGTCTTATCTGTCCGTCGGTCGCAGTGTAACACGGCTCCAAACTCCGGTGCGGAGAAACCCTCCGTCCACCTCACACGCTTCGCTAGGCCCGAGCCAACGCCCTCGCCGTTTGCACACGAGGTCCCGCCCATTCACAGCACCGAGCCTCGCTCCTGAACCACGCAGATGGTGAACCAACGACCTCCAGGACCTCTCAAGACCAAGAAGAAGCGCAAGAGCTTCAAGCACAGAGAGATATCGTGCAGCGCCAAGAGGCCAAAGAGGGACGTGCAAGAGGTAGAACTAGAGCTGCTGAAAATGTCCTGCAGCCCCCCTTTTATAACCTGCGCGGTGACGTCAGCTTTGGCACGCCACCAACCAGTGCCTTCCACCGAACCTTCCAGCGCCTTCCCTCCAATCACACGTTCCCTGTGGCGTGGTCACGCGATGTTGCTAGGTCTAGCTGGTCGTGTAGCTGACGGCGGCCACCCGGTGGTTCCCCGATCTGGCTTCTTCCAAAGTCGTTGTAAGGGAAGGGGATTTAATTACTGCATGCGCTAAAGGGCCTATCTAAGTGTTTATATGGGTATGCATTGCCATGAGGGACAAAGGTTTGATTACCAGGTGTGACACACAAGGGCTGTTATCTTTAATCCCTACAACTACCCAGCACACGAACATCCTGGTATGTTCACAGGTATACTCCTTAACCGACAAACCTCCGACACACAGAACTTATTACAGGGCAGATTTCTTATCGCGACAGACGAAGCATGTTACCTATTCAGATCTACCTGACTCTAGATATTGCTCTACCCCACCAACATAACAATATATATCTATATAATTATAAAATTGAAATCTTGCGTGTTTGTGTGTAACATTCGATCGGTCCAGGGGCGTGGCTTACCCCTTTGAGAGAGTAGTAATATCCACCATTTTATTAACTTGCATAGCTTTGAGGCCTGTTTTGTAGGCCCGTGGTGTCTTGCTCTCTCTCCCAGCTTTATTTCAAATCAAATTCGATATATCATTTCATTTTTCACAGTCGCTAACATAGTTTTAGACTCGGTTGAAAAAAAACGGGAAGAAAATCGCGCCACGTTGATATACGAAAATACACCGCCTAAAATAACAGGCATACAGTATATATCTTCGTTATTTCATTCAACATTATTACCCGGAAGTAAAATATGTTTCAGGAAATTACCGAGAGATATTTCTTCGATTTTTAAAATTATTTATATGCGTATACACTTTAAATAGGTTTATTTGAAATCTTTAATTTTCACAATGTAATTTATTTGTCATTTGATGATCGGCAAAAATATGTTTCAGGAAATTACCGAGAGATATTTCTTCGATTTTTTTTATTATTACCGCTTCCATCTGATTTCATTTTTATCGATGGTTTTAGACTCGGTAAAAGAAATAATTGAGAACATTCACGCACACACGGGAAATTGCAGAGATATATTTTAAAAATCGCGCCACGTTGATATACGAAAATACACCGCCTAAAATAACAGGCATACAGTATATATCTTCGTTATTTCATTCAACATTATTACCCGGAAGTAAAATATGTTTCAGGAAATTACCGAGAGATATTTCTTCGATTTTTTTTATTATTTATATGCGCATACACTTTAAATAGGTTTATTTGAAATCTTTAATTTTCACAATGTAATTTATTTGTCATTTGATGATCGGCAAAACGATAGCACAAACACAATACTATACACAAAGAATTAAGTTAAGCACCCCTACACAAAGAATTAAGTTAAGCACCCCCTAATATATATTCTTTGTGTATATGTATACATTGGCATATATTCTAAGGTTGCGAAGATGGTCCCTCCAATAGCCAATCTGGATGAATTGGAACGTGCATTACATCGGGAATGGAACAACCTGCCACAGCAACGCATACGACGGCTTACAGGGTCTATGAGACGTAGGGTTGAGTCAGTGATCCGATCACGTGGGTCCTACACACGTTATTGACGCAAAGATCGCTAGAGGTCTTCTCAGAACAATGACTGTACGTTAGAAAACATAAACGTCATCCACACTGTCCGTGATGGACCTATAGCTCCATACTTAAATTGAGGTGAAAATATGCCTAAAATTCCCAAAAAATTTCACCTTAAATTATTCAGAATAAAATATTGAAAACGGCATGATTGTTATGTTTTTATGTGACCATAATATCACTTCTCCAGAAAATATAGCAATATCATGGGTATATTACACTGTTTTGACGACAACAAACTTATAATGTGCGAGGTTGTAAAAAAACGGGGGGGGTGCTTAACTTAATTCTTTGTGTATATTTGCAGGAAGAATGTCGTATCAACCCTCCGACAGCGCTACGGACGCGGACAACGAATCACACCTCACGTCTATGGACGCGAATAGCAACATTCCTTCAAGTTCTCGTGCGGAAGCAGTATCTCCGAGGGGTGCTGAAACAGACGATGGGAGATCATGACGTCTTCAGCAGCAACGAGAAAGCCAAAGGAAGAGACGACATGCTGAAACGCCTGAGCAAAGGTCACAGCGCCTTCAGCTGCAAAGACAAAGGGCAAGGATGAGAAGGAGTGCTGAGACGGAGGAGGTGAGAGCGCAGCGTCTTCAGGAGGAACGAGAGAGAGTCAGCTTGCGAAGGGATGCGGAATCTGCAGAGGAGACGTCACAGCACCATCAAGAGCAGCAAGAAAGAGATCGTATGAGGAGAGATGTGGAATCTGCAGAGGAGACGGCACAGCGTCTTCAGGAGCAGCGAGAAAGAGATAGGATAAGGGAAGTTCTTGAGACAAGGCAGAGAAACGCGCAGAATGCAAGAAATTTCACTTCTGCTGACGTCGGTGCGATGGACAAGATTTGTCCACATTGTAGAGCGCTTCTTTTCCAAGGTGAAACAGCTCATTTTTGCTGCACGAATGGAAAGGTGTCCTTGGGAAATCTGGGACCTTTACCCCATCAATTACACAATCTGTTTGCCGGCGATGGACCCACAGCGAACGAATTCCGCAGGAACATCAGACAATACAACTGTCTATTTCAAATGACATCATTTGGAGGAAGCCAAGTTTCTCCTCGGCACGGTGCATGGAGCCCATCGGTCATAATTCAGGGTCAAATACATCATCGTATCGGTTCCTTCTTGCCAAATGTGGATGAACAACCGAAATTCCTCCAAATTTATTTCTTAGATCCACATGACAGCGTACAGTTGAGGATGCGGATACTCACCAATGCTGGTATTCACCGTGATATAGTTGGAGCATTAGAGACCGTGCTGAGACAAGTGAATCCTTACGTTCACTCGTTCCGCATGGCACACGAGGAAATAGGCAATTTGCCAGAGGCGTTCGTTCTTATTGATCCCAACAGGAGACCAGCTGGTGAACATGAGAGGAGGTTCAATGGTCAAATCGCTGATGAAGTGGGTGTCGTTGTGAAGAATACTGTCGATCCTCAAGCTACAGCGCGTCACATTGTATTGAAAGCAAGAGGAGGAGCGCTGCAAAGTATTTCTGATTTGCACCGTTCTTACGACGCACTCCAGTATGTTCTCTTCTTCCCATTCGGAGATGACAGCCCGAAATGAACATGACCAATGGCAGGAGATTGACTGCCATGAAATACTACTCCTACCGAATAATGAACCACGAGGATGAGTTCAACTACCTCCTCAGAGGGGGGCGTCTGTTCCAGCAGTATCTTGTTGATATGGCAGCCAAAATGGAAGGCACAAGATTGGCGTTTATAAGACTGAACCAGGCATCGCTGAGGTCTGCTACATACAGTGGCTTCACTGATGCTCTCAATGACAATGACGATTTGTCCAACATCGGACGCCGCGTACTACTGTCATCGACATTTGTAGGGGGGCCGAGGTATATGATGGAGCGATGTCAAGATGCCATGATGTACGTAAGAAAATATGGTAACGCGACCTACTTCATCACTATGACGTGTAATCCAAAGTGGCCTGAAATCTCCAATAACCTGTTTCCTCACCAAAGTGAGAACGACAGACCGGATCTCATTGCGAGAGTGTTCGAGTTGAAGAAAACAGTGTTCATTAAATACCTCACTGGATCAGAAGGCTTCTTCGGGAACTGTATCGCTCACGTTGTGTGTGTGGAGTACCAAAAGCGAGGTCTCCCTCACATACACTGTTTGCTGTGGCTCGATGAAGCTTCAAAGCCGAGACCACAAGACTATGATCGATTTGTACAAGCTGAAATACCAGATCCCGATGAAGATCCAGAGGGACACAGACTGGTGTTGAAGCACATGATCCATGGTCCATATTGTTCCACAGCAACTGGATGCTGGAAGAATGGAGCATGCAGACACAGATACCCGCGGTCATATGCTCCGTACACACGGTGCGGAGACGATTCGTACCCCATATATAGAAGAAGATCCCCAGAAATGGGAGGATTTGAAGGGCACCAAGAAGGGAGGCAACGACGACCTGTTACAAATCAGTGGGTTGTTCCCCATAATCTCTATCTCCTGAAAACGTTTGATTGCCACATCAACGTTGAAATATGCTGCTCTATAAAGTCGATCAAGTATGTTATTAAGTATGCCATGAAAGGTAGCGATCAAGCTACGTATGCACTGCGCACAAACGACGAGATAACGGAGTACTTGACGGGTAGATACATTGGACCTTCAGAGGCTGTTGCCTCCATTCTTGGATTCTCAGTCCATGACAGGAAGCCGGCCGTTATCCGTTTAGGAGTACATCTGCCAAATGAACAACAGGTATTTTTTGCTGGGAACGTTCGTGAACAAAGAAATAATCCCAATATGGCCAAAACCACGTTGACAGAGTTTATGGATCTTTGCAGACGTGACCATTTCGCTAAGACACTGTTGTACGTGGATGTTCCGAGATTCTATACATGGACCAAGAAGAGGTGGCAACGAAGAAAACAGGGCATACCAGTGGAGGGCAACCCTGGAATGTTTGAGGATGACATATTGGGACGAGTTTACACTGTTTCGCCACGTACTGGTGACCTGTACTATTTCTGACTACTCCTCCACCACGTGAGAGGGCCGACTTCGTTCGAAGTCCTGAGAATGTGTGATAATGTCATTCTACCCACATTCAAAGACGCTTGCAGAGAAATGGGTTTGCTGCAAGGAGACGCTGTCTGGCGCGAGACTCTGGAGGATGCTGAGAGGACACGCCTTCCCAGACCCATGAGGGATTTGTTCGTTGTGCTCCTCACACAAAGTGAAGTCGACAATCCATTGCATCTATGGGAACGTTTCAAGGACGCTATGGCTGAAGATTATCTTCTAGCTCATCGACGATCTGCAAATGATCCCAATATTGCCATCAACGAGGGCCATCATGACTTGGCTCTATCATATTTGCAGCAGAAACTGCAATTGTTGAACAGAACTGTTGCACATTTTCACTTGCCGACTCCAACGACTGTTCTTCGTCACTAGGGCATGCCCGTACTATATATATATCTAAAATTATATCCCCCCCCCCTCTATTTACATGAAATGGTTTGGTCCATTCGCAAAGCCAAAGCGAACGGCTTGCGAGTACGGTGACAATCCCCCCCCTCTATTTACATGAAATGGTTTGGTCCAAAGCGAACGGCTTGCGAGTACGGTGACAATCCCCCCCCTCTATTTACATGAAATGGTTTGGTCCAAAGCGAACGGCTTGCGGAGTTTGGTAAAGAAATCGCCATAGCTCGGTAACTACTTCTCCGATTAATATGAAACCTTGAAAAGGCACATCCTCAGGTCCCCAGCAATATACCTGGCAAGTTTCAAGTATATCGGACCCGTGGTTGTCGAGAAACAGCGGTCACAGACAAACAAACAAACACACAGACACACAGACACACAGAGATTACTGGAATTATAGATAGATGAAGGGATTGCCAACATTCACCTACTGAGAGAACTCCAATACGACACGGAGGAACAACAGCGAATCGTAGACGAAAGGCAGCTTCTGCTCAATGATGAGCAGAGAGTTGTCTATGACTTTGCGTGCGGTTGCATCTGCACGAATCAGTCATCAATGATTTTCATTGACGCGCCTGGAGGCACAGGGAAGACGTTTCTTATTAACCTGATTCTCTCTAAAGTGAGAGTGAGTGGAGAAGTTGCCCTTGCGGTGGCCTCATCTGGCATAGCTGCTACCCTCATGCCTGGTGGAAGAACAGCGCACTCAAGGTTCCAAATCCCTCTGACACCGAGGGAAGATGGCGTATGCAACATCGATAAAAATTCCACTATCGCAGACCTCTTTCGAAGTACAAAACTCATCGTGTGGGATGAGTGTCCTATGATCAGGAGAGAGAGTTTCGAGGCTGTGGATCGCACGTTGCGTGATGTATGTGACAAAGACGAGCCTTTTGGAGGGATCTTGACGATATGCTGTGGTGATTTCCGTCAACTTCTGCCCGTGGTGAAAAGAGGGTGTGATGCTGACGTTGAGAATGCGTGCATAAAGAAGTCCTACTTATGGCAGAGCTTTGGAATGTTTCACTTGAGAACTAATATGCGACTGACCGACGGAAGTGGGCAGTTTTCAAGATTTTTGCTCGACATCGGCGAGGATAGAATCGAGAAAAATGCGGATGATGAGATAGATTTGCCAGAGGATATACTGCTGACAGCGAGTGGGCTCGATGAGTGCATCGATACCATATATCCATCATTTGCCAATCCGATGGAGGTTTTTTCAGCAAGGTCTATATTAGTGCCCCTCAACGATATGATGCGAAACAACAATTCAAGATGCATCACAAGGTTCCCTGGTGCTAGCAAGGAGTATGCTGCGTTCAACAGTGTGACTGAGGGTACTGATGCGACGCACTTCCCAATGGAATTCCTACATTCCGTTGAAGTCTCGGGATTGCCGCCGCACAACCTCGAGCTCAAAAAAGGATCCCCTATCATTTTGATGCGGAACTTGGACCTTCCCAAACTTTGCAACGGGACGCGCATGATTGTTGAGGACATGCTTCGAAATATGATAGTTGCGAGGATCATAAGTTCAACGTTTGAAGGCGAAACTGTAATGCTCCCTCGGATCCGACTAAATCTGTCGGAAGCTGAGGATATCCCTTTGCAGCGCTGCCAGTTCCCAATACAATCCTGCTTCGCAATGACGATCCATAAGGCGCAAGGGCAAACTATGGAGAATGTGCTGGTCTACCTGGAGAAACCGGTCTTCCAGCATGGTCAGCTGTATGTGGCGCTCAGTCGAGGGAAGAGGAAAGAGAACGTGCGAGTTTATGTAAATGGGGATCGTCGACAAAGAACATCGTCATCAGAAGTGTCCTCTGACAACAAAATCGTGGTAGTCCACAGGTCGCGTGTTTTTTCTAAAAAAAAAAAAAAAAAAAAACGTGATCGGAGATAAGGGCCGAAATCACGTGTCACAGGTAAGTGATTTAGAACGCTGGAGAGGTGAGCCTTATGGCTTGCTGGCCCAAATAATCTCCCTGATGATGTCCAGCGTTCGCTTTAGTTCTATTCTCATATCTATTCAAACTGACTGACCCAACGGGTCATGAGTCGTCTAGTATATATATATATATATATATATATATATATATATATATATATATATATATATATATATATATATATATATATATATATATGTATATATATATATATGTATATATATATATATTGTTGCGGAAATGGCCCTTAGTGGTTTATTAAATATAGAATTAGTTCAGGTCCCCTCTTAGATGTATGTTTACCATAGATCGTCTGTACTGGGATGGTAGTTTTGTGTCGGAAGGTGTAGCAGGCTGTTTTGTGTGGTGCATTGGTGGTGTACAAGAGACGGTTCCCTTTTAATTACATCTTGACAATCAAACAAGGTGCAAGTTCCATTAAGACCGGCCTCGGTTGCAATGCCATGATCGAGGCAATGGATTGACGTGAGAAAGCGCGATTGAGCGGGCAAAAACGACAAGCGCCGTCAAAAACCGGAAGCGGCGCTTCGAGGGGTCGCTGAGCACGTGCGAGGGAGGAGGTGGGAAAAAGACGCATGCGCGGATGGCGTGTGGACAGGCCTTCGCGGCGGGTTCCCGCCGGAGAGCTCTCTCCGCGCGTGGTTGAGCGGGAGAAACGGAAAAGCGCCGGGCATCGATGGCGGAAGAACGAGAACCACCAAGGCGAGTGAGAATAACAGAGTTCTCTCTCTCTCGGAAGAAGGGAGTTCGACAATCGTGCTGATCGCGTGGCCGATAAGGAGAGCGGGTGGCCGCCATTTCGCGACGCTTGATGCGTGGCCGATAAGAGGGCGGGCCGCCATTTGGCAGACTGCAGGCCCAAGCGGGGCCTTCGAATCCGGCGACATCGGCTTGTTACGAGCTGCATTCGCCCTTTTCACATCTTCACCTCTCGTCCATCAACACCACCAAGTACCCCCCTGTCTTGTATGAATGTTGTCCAGGCCTAAGGTTTATCTCGTTAGGGTCACCCCGCGAAACCCTTAATTGTAGCTCCCTAGATAAGAGCGGGTTATTACTCATAGTTGAATTATAATGTTATCATGAACGCCTTGCTTGTTTTGTGTACCCTAATGTTCCCCCATTAAATCTGGTTGATTCGTATGGAAGTTGCCGCACTGCATTCATCTGTGTCGCATTGAAGAGCAATCCGCTCGATTTGTAATTAAAACCAAGCTGGCTACAGGTTGCGGCAGACTTCGCTCGGTCTCTGACAAACCCAACCTGTAGCGACGGGTGTCTCCCCAACTGGCAAGGCACAGGTGTAATTTGGTATCGCGATAGAGGCGCGTAACCCGAGATCTGTGTCGAACCAGCCGGCGTTGCACCCGTGGGACGGCCGTGCCGGGAGGCGCGACCCGTCACCTACAACACTGGTGTCGAGGAGGTGGGATTTGGACCTGGGGTGCATTTCGCACCCCGAACATCGATTGTGAGAGGCGCGTAAAGAGAAAAACAAAACAAAACACGTCGCTCGCAAATTCCAAATTTGGTTTCATTTTTATTTTGAGTGGATTGGGTGTCAAACTTCGTAATTTATAAAGGAAGATGGAGTCGCAAAATGGCTGCGCGGCTCAGCAGCGTGACACGAGGTGGGAGAGAATCGGTATTGAGAGTGCAACGAGCCGCACATCACGAAGAAAACGCTCCCACCCACCGATCCAAACCACGTGGTCACAGCATGCGTCATGGCAAAATAAGCAGGACGACAATGCGTACATTAACGAGCTTCATGCACGATTGGAGGATGCCTGGGAGCAGGTGGAGTGTAAGGAGGATTATATTGGGGAGTTACACACGAAATTGCATGAGGCACTACAGCAGGCAAGTGAGGTTCAGGAAAATGAGGAGCAAAGGGAGTCACAACAATTGGTCGATGCACAGGAACGAATTCACTGGACGGAAATGGCCTTGGCCGGCGCATTGCGAGACAACACAGATTCCAGATGGGAACGAGCACGGATTCTCGAATTGGAAGGCATAGGGAATCAATTGGTGGAAAAAGTCCAGGTACTACAGGGAGAAAAGAGGAAAGTAGAGGGGAGTACCCATGAGTTGGAACAACTGAAGGAAAAGGTAAGATCCGGTGATCAGACAAGAGAAAGCCTAGAACAGAAGATAAAAAGAGGGGAGGAATACATGGAACAAGAGAAGAGCAAACTGAACAAGAGAATAGAGAAAGAACAAAGCAGAAACTCCCGGCATCGGGAGAACTTGGAAAAGGAAAGAGAGGAACACGATTTGGAATTGGAACAACTGAAGGAAGAATTGTCTGAGAAATCAAGCCAGTTTCGGGAATCAGAGTACAGAGGAAATGAACTGGCACGTCAAATGGAAAGTAGCAAGGAATACGGGAAGAGGATGGACAAAAGGAGAGAGGAAGCATGCGAAAGAGTAGAGGAGATAAGTGAGGAAAAAGAGAGGATGGAGAGTGAAATGTTAAGGAAACACACTGTGCAGATTGAACAGATGGAAGCCAAAGCCAGGTTAAAGAATGACATGGATGAAAGGGTAATGAAAGAACAACGAATGAAGCAGGAGAAGGAAATCAATCAATTGAGAGAAACGACGAGATTGGAGAATGAAGAACAAAAGAGACGATGGGATACGAAACAAAAAGAATATGAATTTGAAATTGATCAACTAAAAAGGAACTACACTGTGCAGATCGAACAGGCAGAAGCCAAAGCAAGGTCAAAGAATGACATGGATGAAAGGGTAATGAAAGAACAACGAATGAAGCAGGAGAAGGAAATCAATCAATTGAGAGAAACGACGAGATTGGAGAATGAAGCACAAGAGGGACGGTGGCATAAGAAACAAGAGGAATATGAATCGGAAATTGACCAAGTAAAGGAGAAAGCAAGGGTGGAGTCCCCAGAGATGGAAAGACTCCGGAAAGGTAACGAACAACTAAAAAGGCTCAGAGAGGAAGAACGACTCAACTGGGAAAGAAAATGGAGCCAGGAAGTAGGGCAGCACAATAATGTGGGATGTGTGACGTCATCACAGGGAGGAATGTTAGTGGTGCAGGACTTGATTGGCATCACTCGTCGAATGAAACAACAATTGGAGCAAACCCTGGTGATGGAGACATGGAGGGAGTATACGGGGTTGTTGACTCATGAAACACATTTTGAGCAGGTCCAGCAAGTGAAGCTGACAGCTCCAGAGGAATGTGGCGAACCAATGATGAGCGACCGGACCGATGTGACTTTGGAACGAAGCAGGTACGTGGGCATCTGCATACATGGTGCGGACGATGAGCTTAAGTTCGCAATTGGATTTGATGTTAATCAAGAGACTCTGTCCGATGGGGTGCACGTATGCGTGACACCTGAATGTGTGGATGGAATGCCTGTGGATGAATGCTGTGAGCCCATAGTCCAGTTTACAGCACCGGGGTGTGCTGTCAAGGCCGAAACGTGTGTGAGTGCGGAGCATGGAATGAGTGGTGACGTAGGAAATAGGTTCGAGGTGCAAGGGGAAATAGAAATTCCACCAGGACAGGACTTGACACAGGGGACAGAAACCATGATGGACATCTCCGCAGGGGTTCTTACAGAATTAGAGGTGCTGCATCCAGGAGCAGGCTTTAGAAAGGGGATTGTAATTTCTCCCTCAGCTTCACAGGAACTTCGAGGTAGAGCGCAGATGCGTAGCAGGCGGCGTTGGCATGCGTCACATACTCCCTGGACCCATTTTCGAACAAGAGGGGCCCAGCAACGACACCGCCAGGTGTCCCTTGGTCATCGGACCTCTCTGAGGACACGAGGGGTTCGGCTAGCTAAATGGGATTTACCTGTCTTCAGGGAATTAAAGAGAAGAGGGGGAGGCCACTCCCCCAAGTGGGGTCTACCTGACTTCCGCGAACCCTGGAGAAAAGGAGGGGGTGGACCACGACCCCAATTGAGACGTGACCCTTATGAGCCGTGGCGGAAAGGCGGCGGGGCCATGTAAGGGGTAATGAGGGATTCCTTCCCTCACTCCCTTTCCAATGAGCCACAGAAGCAGGCCAGATTGGAAAGAAAAAAAAAAAAAAAAGGGAATTCTTGACTGAAAATAATATCGAGAGAGATTGCAAATTGAGAGACTGACAGAAGAGACAAGAGTGGCACAAGTGGATGTGCGTGACTATTTAAAAAAAAAAAAAAAAAAAAAAAGTGAGAGAAATAGTGGGGACATGACAGACAGGGCGTTAAACACCCCTGCAAAAAGTGGAAGGTGTTGGATGGTGTTGTGGACTGGGTGTGTGGCACTGTGGAATGAATGACGAAGGTGTTTGGGATGAATGGCGTGATTGTGTGAATGAGGAGAGTGAGTGCGAACAATGTACCCTGTTGGTAGGAGTCTCCTAACCAAGTGAGTGTAGGTTAGGGGGACTTAGTGGATTTGACGTGGATTCTGGCTGCTGTTCCATTGTGCAGGCGGACTGCTAGGGGTAGGTGCAGCCAAGGTATGGTGGTACTGGCTGGGAGTGTGACATGGTATTGGAAGTTGGTGAGTCGGGAGGGGACACCAGACAGTAGGGTTTAGAGTGCTAAGAGAGCACAGTGCGGGGGCTAGAGAGCCACCCGGTTAGAGTGCTTGGAGAGCACAGTGTGGGGGCTAGAGAGCCACCCCTTATTTAGGAGCGCCAGAGGCGCGCTCAGGTGAACCCCGAGGTCGCTGGGTGTCCCCCACCACCTATTGGAAGCAGGCAAAGAGGCCTAGTTGTAGTCACACTCCCCAGCCAATGAGTTATGCCTGGCACCACCAAGTGAAGAAAAAGAGACAAATAAGGGCCTTGCCCAGGTTTAAAAGAATGGAACAGTGTGCCAGGTTGAAAAAAATGGGTCATTAGGATCATTGTGGCAATGGCAGGGTTTGTGCCATTGGTTAGAGCTTCAAGTAAAAGGTTAGGTTCGATGAACTCTCCTCCGCACCATTCATGTGTGACACCTGGTACGAGTCGTGTTGATGGGAAAGTTGTGAACAAGGGCCAGGTTCGGTCGCCCTCTCCAAGTGCCAGAGAAGCCACCAGTGTGTCATGAGCACACAGATAACAATTGATTAAGAAGCACACCATCCTGTCAGCTAAAAAGTGAAAGGACTTTTTAAAAAGACCATACTAAAACAAGTCGTACCAAGATAAGTCAGGCAAGGAAGGTTAAGGGTACTCTTCATTTTGCCTGGGCTGAGGTCATCACCCCCACTTGCACCCTCAAGAATGCCTCCAGACTGCATTTGCTTACCATCGATAGAACTGTGCCACCTACTGTCCAAGGCAGGGCTTGTTGCCTGCTGCTGCTCGGTTGTGGGCCATGTGACCGGAGCATTCTGTAGGCCATGTGGCCGGATCATTTTTGTGTGCCATGGAGGCCAAAGTGCTTTTGCGGGCTGTTGCAGCCGAAGATTCATGCCGTCTTGTGGGCTCAGTGGGCCGAAGGACTCTTTGTGAGATTAGGCCACTGGGCCGACTGAACTCACCTGGTGAGAGGCCAATAAGGCCACGAAGTAAGGAAACCCCTCTGGGGTGAAGACACAACACTGCCGGGAGGAGGCGTGAAGGAGCAAACACGTCAAGAAGCTTTGAAACTCTGAATGTCTTGCTCCGATGTGAATATTGGTGTTGAAAGTAACATTGAATGCCCTCCTGCGCAAATGCATAATTAGAATGTTAAGTATTGTGCATAGAGTGTGGATGTGTTTGTTAGATTAGTGATCCGACACACTAGGATAGGGACATGCCAATCTTACTGATACTTTGCTTCTTGGAGTTAAGTGCTTGCAATGTTGTGGGTTAGAGTAAATGGGAGATTTGTGCTGTACGTTAGACAGGGCCATTCCCGCGGGCTGTCCCTAGTGGAGGCTCGGGAGAGCCTCGGGAGAAAGGTGGGGGTAGTGTTGCGGAAATGGCCCTTAGTGGTTTATTAAATATAGAATTAGTTCAGGTCCCCTCTTAGATGTATGTTTACCATAGATCGTCTGTACTGGGATGGTAGTTTTGTGTCGGAAGGTGTAGCAGGCTGTTTTGTGTGGTGCATTGGTGGTGTACAAGAGACGGTTCCCTTTTAATTACATCTTGACAATCAAACAAGGTGCAAGTTCCATTAAGACCAGCCTCGGTTGCAATGCCATGATCGAGGCAATGGATTGACGTGAGAAAGCGCGATTGAGCGGGCAAAAACGACAAGCGCCGTCAAAAACCGGAAGCAGCGCTTCGAGGGGTCGCTGAGCACGTGCGAGGGAGGAGGTGGGAAAAAGACGCATGCGCGGATGGCGTGTGGACAGGCCTTCGCGGCGGGTTCCCGCCGGAGAGCTCTCTCCGCGCGTGGTTGAGCGGGAGAAACGGAAAAGCGCCGGGCATCGATGGCGGAAGAACGAGAACCACCAAGGCGAGTGAGAATAACGGAGTTCTCTCTCTCTCGGAAGAAGGGAGTTCGACAATCGTGCTGATCGCGTGGCCGATAAGGAGAGCGGGTGGCCGCCATTTCGCGACGCTTGATGCGTGGCCGATAAGAGGGCGGGCCGCCATTTGGCAGACTGCAGGCCCAAGCGGGGCCTTCGAATCCGGCGACATCGGCTTGTTACGAGCTGCATTCGCCCTTTTCACATCTTCACCTCTCGTCCATCAACACCACCAAGTACCCCCCTGTCTTGTATGAATGTTGTCCAGGCCTAAGGTTTATCTCGTTAGGGTCACCCCGCGAAACCCTTAATTGTAGCTCCCTAGATAAGAGCGGGTTATTACTCATAGTTGAATTATAATGTTATCATGAACGCCTTGCTTGTTTTGTGTACCCTAATGTTCCCCCATTAAATCTGGTTGATTCGTATGGAAGTTGCCGCACTGCATTCATCTGTGTCGCATTGAAGAGCAATCCGCTCGATTTGTAATTAAAACCAAGCTGGCTACAGGTTGCGGCAGACTTCGCTCGGTCTCTGACAAACCCAACCTGTAGCGACGGGTGTCTCCCCCACTGGCAAGGCACAGGTGTAATTTGGTATCGCGATAGAGGCGCGTAACCCGAGATCTGTGTCGAACCAGCCGGCGTTGCACCCGTGGGACGGCCGTGCCGGGAGGCGCGACCCGTCACCTACAACACCTTGATAGGGAACTTGGACCCTCCCAAACTTTGCAACGGGACGCGCATGATTGTTGAGGACATGCTTCGAAATATGATAGTTGCGAGGATCATAAGTTCAACGTTTGAAGGCGAAACTGTAATGCTCCCTCGGATCCGACTAAATCTGTCGGAAGCTGAGGATATCCCTTTGCAGCGCTGCCAGTTCCCAATACAATCCTGCTTCGCAATGACGATCCATAAGGCGCAAGGGCAAACTATGGAGAATGTGCTGGTCTACCTGGAGAAACCGGTCTTCCAGCATGGTCAGCTGTATGTGGCGCTCAGTCGAGGGAAGAGGAAAGAGAACGTGCGAGTTTATGTAAATGGGGATCGTCGACAAAGAACATCGTCATCAGAAGTGTCCTCTGACAACAAAATCGTGGTAGTCCACGGGTCGCGTGTTTTTTCTAAAAAAAAAAAAAAAAAAAAAACGTGATCGGAGATAAGGGCCGAAATCACGTGTCACAGGTAAGTGATTTAGAACGCTGGAGAGGTGAGCCTTATGGCTTGCTGGCCCAAATAATCTCCCTGATGATGTCCAGCGTTCGCTTTAGTTCTATTCTCATATCTATTCAAACTGACTGACCCAACGGGTCATGAGTCGTCTAGTGTATATATATATATATATATATATATATATATATATATATATATATATATATATATATATATATATATATATATATATGTATATATATGTATATATATATATATGTATATATATATATATATTGTTGCGGATTTGAGAATCCTGTGTTTTTTTTTATTGTTGTAGTGTAATGAGAATTGTTGTAAATATCACCCTCCGTAGTGTAAAGGTAATAGGTCGTCCTCCTAGTTACTCCATATACATACACGTAGCCAATCATATACCCTCTTAAGTAGTTATCTCCTTATTATGTGTATTAGATTAAGGCTGTGTCTTCCATTAATTGACACTGCATTGCACCGAATTCAAATAAGGTAGATTCCCTTTCATTCCCAAAGCCCCCCATTCCCAAAGCCTCGATTGCCAACTGCATTCGCCCTCCATTAGCCACGAGGTAACCTCGGAGAAGAAAGGCGTGGGCCCCACCTCATCATGAAGGATGGAGCCCCGAGCGATCAACCAAGGCTCAGGGGTTTGGCTTGAGAGGGCGGAGAGAGACGATCGGGGAGGTTCGCGAAGGTTCGAGGGTGTGGCCTATATAACCCGCGGCGGGACGCCCCCACAGGAGATGAGCCCTTGGAGAGCACGCGACGCACCTGAGACGAGCTGCGTGATCCAGGAGATGAGAGAGGGATGTCCCATGAGCTTTGAACCATCGCAGCTTTGAACCACCACAGCTTTGGGCTTTGACAGCAGTTTCGACCATGGCCGCGAAGGAACGCCGCCGGCGAAACCGATCGAGAAGGGGCGGCGGCTGCTCACTCCCGGCCCGACCGTGCTCCGGTTCCAGTTGAACCTTCCTCTCCTTCCAGCCAATCGTTCCTGCCTTCATCCCCCATTCGTGTGAGTCTATTTGTCGTCTGTTTTGTGTGTCTTGTCCTGGGGTGTAAGTAAGTTTGCATAGTATAAGCTAATATTTGCACTGTGTCTCCTTACTCCTTCTATCTTTATTTTCTTATTCTTCCTCCTCCTTGGTTTCTTTTGACTTGTAAATAGTAGTAATAAATTATATTTGTATTTCCGACCTTCGTTCTTCTTCTTCATTCACATCCGTTTCGTCCTTGTCTTTTCCCTCATTGAATACCTGTGGCGCGATTTTGGCCAACGTTTCAGGATCGGGTTTCGTCTGTGGTAATGGCTCGAACGTCGTGTTGCTAACACCGCTCGGCAATTATAACATCTAAAACCGGGGTTCGAGCGGGAGTCCCTCCCTTGCTCACGGTCAGGAGTGGCACTCAGGTCCTTGGGACTTTTTGTAGACCAAATACCCTGGCTGCTCCCGACCGGGAGGAGCGTTGGGCACCCCCAGGACTCACGTTGGTCAGTCGCGGACAAGGGGATTAATCCCCCCTTCTTAAGGGGAAAAAGGCCGACGGAGAGATCTGCAACAATATATATATATATATATATATATATATATATATATATATATATGTATATATATATATATATATGTATATATATATATATATATATATATATATAATAGGGTGGTCCTCAAATGTACACCAAAAAATAAAATTGGACTTTTTTCAGGTGCTTGTTGCTAAAATTGTTCCTTATTGTGAAAAAATGAAATGTGCCAAAGATGGTTTCTATACGACTTTATTTACTACTGTCACACATGGGTTGAAAATTACAATGTTTCAGTATCGACACACAAAATTGTTTTTAATAAACTAACACTCAGATGTAATCCCAAATCAGTAAGAATGTATGACAATCATCATAAACACACAGAGTAAGAGTCCTCCAGACCATTGATTCCTCATTTATAAGTTCTGTGGTAAATTATTTCCTCCTTATCTTCTTTGCGTCGGGGAACTGATGGCGATGCCACTCAACAACTTGCAACAGGTACTGGCGCTGCTGTTCATCCTTTGTCAAGACTTGATTGTCGTCCTGTATTAATGCTACACCACGTTCTGCAAAGTCGTTGACAGTGGCAATACCGCGCAATACTTGCTGTGATGACTGAAATGATGGGTCATCGGCCCACTCACCAGGGTCCTTTTCTAGGAAATCAGTATTGACTTTGAATGCAGTAAAAATTCGCAGTGAGGCAGAAGTAACAAAATCTGCAACAGTCTTGGCAGCGATGGCTTCTTTTGCTGTAAGATCCACATGTACCCGTGGTTGAGGATTCTCTTGGCATTCTTCTTTAAGAGCAGCTACTATCATTCGCTTGACATCAAGCTCAACACTATCATCAAACAGAGCAAGTCCTGCCAGTTCTTCGCTGAGGTATCACAAGTGATTGGAAAGCTTTTTGCTGGTGGCTTCGGCAATCACTGAATCAGGATAGAAAATGAGTGCTTTTAAGAGAGCTAGGTCTCCAGCAGGAGCACCAATGGCAGATGGAGCGCTGAACCAGGCTTTGGTATACACTGCTCCAACAAATGCTGTAAAACGCTTTATGCCAGTGAGTTCCTTTGGGGTCAGTCGAAACTGATCACGGAACAAGTAGATCTTGATTCCATAAATCACACAGGCCATCCATCTTGCCCGATGCATGGCTCCTGGCTGCATGAACCTGAATCCTCTCGGAGGACGCTCACCAAACAGAATAATAGTCAACTCAAGAAGTTCACGGTAGTCATCTCGTAGTTGGCCCAATTCCAGTTTCTGGATGCAGAATGAAACGACATCTTCTTTGCAACTTTAAAATACACCTGAAACTACAGAGTCCAGGTCATCAGGCATCATTGGCTTAAACTTGCTTTGGTCAATGGAATTCCAGTTTGACTGGAAATGCTTGAAGACGGCTATCTCAGGTCCTTTTGATGGACCAAGAAATGGTTTGAATGCTGCCATTGCTGCCTCTACCACTAGTTCCAGAATGTGATGCCGGCATGCAAAATGTAATCGTGGTCGTCCAAGCTTTTGCTGCAAAATAGTGCACCCACCAAGTGCTGAACCAGTGTTGCTGACTGTCGTGTCAAAGCTCATACCTGCCACCATGTCTTGCAAATGCCATTCTTCTAGGCATTGCATAACAGCAGCAGCTGTTGCTAGTCCAGTTCCTGCTGGCAGCTTTGGCACACCCAGAAGCTTTCCAGTTCCTTGTGGGTCACTGACAATGACAGGAAGGCGATCAACTTTTTTAGTCCCATCGTCTGGAAGGAGCTTGCCATCCCAATGAACCACCAGACTTGTGTTTGGAGCATAGGATGCCTGGATGTCACCTGCAATTGTCTTCCGTTGGATCCGCCTGGATTTCCTGATCGATGTGTGGTTGATGGCCAACTCTGAAGGGTCGTGTCCCAGAGCAGAAGCTGCTGCTGACAAGATGTGAACAGCTGATCGATCGCTAACCTTGGTGCGTTCGAGAGCTGCTGTTAGGTCCGGTGTAACAATGCTACTTGCACGCTTTCGGCTCTGCCTCTTTGAAGCAGATAGAACACCAGAGTCATCATGATCACTGGCTTCAGCACTGCTGTCTGTTGATGATGCTAGCTCAAGTCTCCTCTCGGGCTGCTTTCTTCTCTTTTTCATGCTGCTCTCTTTCAGTCAACACCTTGTCGTGTTGATGTGTCCGCTCCTCTTTTCCTGCTAGCACCTTGTCAACACCAACCATAAAGCCCCGTCGACCTGGCTCCCGTTGTGCCTTAAGGAATTCACGGTCCTCTGGTATTTTGATCAGATCAAGGACATCAACATGAGCAATGTCAAATAAGTCACGTAGACCGGTTTGAAACTGCTCTTCTTTCTTTATCTGAGGGACAGATCGCCGGCTCTTTCCTTTCAGGATGGATCTGTATTGTTCTACTTTTCTCTCTAGTTTTGCAATGATATTCCGCTCATCTGCAGTGGGGATCCGTGCTTTCTCCCAGATGCATAATGTCTCACGAACAACAGTTGTTGCGGCACTGCTTATATCCAATTTCTCAGCATGATGTAGCTTAAAGTATCGCTGCAGAATCTCTTGCCAAGATGGGAGCCGAGTTTCTGGTAGTTTTTCAATATGGCAGCCTATCAGCCACACATGGTTCTTTTTTCTGGTTGCTCTTCTTGAGTACTTGCACTCGCCATCATAACTGAAACAAACCGAAATAATTTCTGTATAGTGCTGATTAGCAGATTAGCAGGGGCCATGTGACAGTGGTAAAAGTTTTCAAAATGAAATGAAATTTTACCCAATTTGTTCTCTCTACAGGTGTAATAAAAAAATGGAAAAGCACTTTAGAAAAGTTAATGTTTACATTTGAGGACCACCCTAAATTATATATATATATATATATATATATATATATATATATATATATATATATATATATATATATATGTATGTATGTATAATATATATATATATATATATATATATATACAGTATATATATATCTGTGCAGCGTCTGTCCTGTCCTGTGTTGGCTTGTGTTGTCTTGTGTTGTATTGTGTTGTATTGTGTTGTATTGTGTTGTATTGTGTTGTATTGTGTTGTGTTGTCACTGAACTACTTTCTCAAAATTTTGTGAAATCGTACCAAACTTCTGGTATGCACATCTCTCTCCCGTCGGTATGTCCTGAGGGTATTTTTCTTGAAAAAATTTCCTATTTTTTAAAAAAAAATTTGGGAATTTTTTTGGGAAAAAATAATTTTCCAACTTAAGTTTTCAACTTCAATTGTTTATAAAATGTGATATCACGTATATTACAAATACATTTGTGCAAAATAATTGTTTGAATTATGATTGGTTTAAACGATGACAAAACGGCAACTCGGGTGCAGTCATTTATCTATACTAGGGCGTGCCCGTACGTGGGTGCAAAAAAACATGCGTGCAAACAACAACAACAAAAAAAAAACTTTGAAACCACGTGGCAGTAACGACCACAGAACCCCCCCCCCCCCTCTATTTACATGAAATGGTTTGGTCCATTCGCAAAGCCAAAGCGAACGGCTTGCGAGTACGGTAGAACCCCCCCCCCCCCCCCTCTATTTACATGAAATGGTTTGGTCCATTCGCAAAGCCAAAGCGAACGGTTGGTAAATAAATCGCCATAGCTCGGTAACTACTTCTCCGATTAATATGAAACCTTGAAAAGGCACATCCTCAGGTCCCCAGCAATATACCTGGCAAGTTTCAAGTATATCGGACCCGTGGTTGTCGAGAAACAGCGGTCACAGACAAACAAACACACAGACACACACACAGAGATTACTGGAATTATAGATAGACTAGGACGTGCCCGTACGTGGGTGCCCGTTCCTTGCCAAAAAAAAAAAACAAATGTATTCGCCCATGCATGCATGGGCGTGCCCATGGGCCCACGGGCGTGCCCGTAAGTGCGTGATGTGACCGTACAATGAATGTATCGTCCCGACGCCGCAGCTCGGATGGCGCTGCAGTTAATCGGGCCTGTATCGGCAGAGTTATTATAAACGTGTACTACAATCGATCGTACCTTACAACAATCAACACAGATTGCAACGTCAAATAAATGAATACGCTCTCAAATGTGCCGTCCGAGGCAGTGTCTGCTCGCCACGTTCAGCATCAGTACGTCGTCACTATGACTATCCGTAAGTCCGGAAGTGACGTCCTCATTGGACTGTCCGGAAGGTCGCATATCGCAGTTACGATGAATCGCAAATTAGTTTTAATTAGTTTTAAAACATAGTTTAACGCCAACATAGCGCCAACATAGTTTGCCAACGTGAAATAAATGAATACGCTCTCAAATGTGCCGTCCGAGGCAGAGTCTGTTCGCCACGTTCGGCACACGTGATAGCTCGCTGCTCTCTGATTGGTTGAATCGTTTTTTGGACATAGCTCGGTAACTACTTCTCCGATTAATATGAAACCTTGAAAAGGCACATCCTCGGGTCCCCAGCAATATACCTGGCAAGTTTCAAGTATATCGGACCCGTGGTTGTCGAGAAACAGCGGTCACAGACAAACAAACACACAGACACACAGAGATTACTGGAATTATAGATAGATAATATCTACAAATCTGGGCAGTGTCTGTGTTGTCACTTAACGACTCCCTCAAACTTTTGTTTCCGTGGTTGTGAAGTGTTTTTAATAACGTTGTGGTGGTTTTGAATCAAGAGGCAGTGAAGTATTTTGAATCACATGGTGGTGACGTGTTGTTAAATCACATGGTGGTGAGGTGTTTTTAAATCACATGGTGGTGAGGTGTTTTTAAATCACATGGTAGTGAGGTGTTTTGAATTACGTGGTGGTGAGGTATTTATAATTACTAGGGCGTGCCCGTACGTGGGTGCAAAAAAACATGCGTGCAAACAACAACAACAAAAAAAAACTTTGAAACCACGTGGCAGTAACGACCACAGAACCCCCCCTCTATTTACATGAAATGGTTTGGTCCATTCGCAAAGCCAAAGCGAACGGCTTGCGAGTATGGTAGAACCCCCCCCCCCCCCCCCTCTATTTACATGAAATGGTTTGGTCCATTCGCAAAGCCAAAGCGAACGGCTTGCGAGTACGGTGACCATACCTTGGGAACCACTTGTCCGATTAATTTCAAACCTTGAAAAGGCACATCCTCGGGTCCCCAGCAATATACCTGGCAAGTTTCAAGTATATCGGACCGGTAGTTGTCGAGAAACAGCGGTCACAGACAAACACACACACACACACACACACACACAGACACACAGAGATTACTGGAATTATAGATAGATGTGGTGGTGAGGTGTTTTTAAATATGTGGTGGTGAGGTGTTTTTAATTATGTGGTGGTGAGGTGTTTTTAATTAGTTGGTGATGAGGTGTTTTGAATTACGTGGTGGTGAGGTGTTTGGAATTACTTGGTGGTGAGGTGTTTTTAAATGACGTGGTGGTGAGGTGTTTTTAATTTCGTGGCTGTGAGGTGTTTTTATTACGTGTTTTATGGCTGTGAGGTGTTTTTAATTTCGTGGTGGTGAGGTGTTTTTATTACGTGTTTTATGGCTGTGAGGTGTTTTTAATTTTGTGGTGGTGAGGTGTTTTTATTACGTGTTTTATGGCTGTGAGGTGTTTTTATTACGTGTTTTATGGCTGTGAGGTGTTTTTAATTTCGTGGTGGTGAGGTGTTTTTATTACATGTTTTATGGCTGTGAGGTGTTTTTAATTTCGTGGTGGTGAGGTGTTTTTATTACGTGTTTTATGGCTGTGAGGTGTTTTTATTACGTGTTTTATGGCTGTGAGGTGTTTTCAATTTCGTGGTGGTGAGGTGTTTTTAATTTCGTGGTGGTGAGGTGTTTTTAATTTCGTGGTGGTGAGATGTTTTTATTACGTGTTTTATGGCTGTGAGGTGTTTTAAATTACTTGGTGGTGAGGTGTTTTGAATTACTTGGTGGTGAGGTGTTTTGAATTACGTGGTGGTGAGGTGTAAGCATCCCAAACTTCCAGTCTGCACCTACCCCTCCCCTATGTATGTGCTGAGGGGTTCTTTCTTGAAAAAAAAAAAACATTCAACCTGAATCTTCACAGCAACTCAGATATGGTCATTATTCTCAGCTAAAATAAGCCCGTTCCTCAGTATCGACGCTTGGTGAGGCGAGTATGTACATACAGTCACGTGAAAAAGTAAGTACACCCCATGTAAAGTTTTGACTTTTTCAACATATTTCAACATACAGCTATTTGATCTTCATTTCAACAATATTGACAGATAAAGGTGATATAATATAACAAATATCATGAAACATTTACATTTTGTAGTCCATTGTATAATTTAAATAAACATCAATGCAAATTTCACATGTGGAAAAAGTAAGTACACCCCGACATTTATCACTACTTCAAAAACCTAACATTAGAATCAGGTGCACCAGCTCAGGTGCAAATGATTAGAACACCGTTAGAGAGGATCTTGGAGGAATCTGTCTTATTTAAACCTCAGACATTTCGTTTGGTTTGCTCTTTGTTGTTGAAGTGTGCGGCGTCACCATGCCTAGATCAAAAGAGCTCTCTGAGGCCTTCAGAAAGAAGGTTATAGATGCCTACGAGTCTGGGAAGGGATTTAAAAAGATCTCCAAACAATTTGAAATCAATCATTCGACTGTCCGGAAGATCATCTACAAGTGGAGAAGATTCCAAACAACTGCCAACTTGTTCAGGCCAGGCCGCCCCAGCAAGTTCAGCCCGAGATCAGACCGCAAGATGCTGAAAGAAGTCTCTAAGAACCCCAGAATGTCATCACGGGACCTACAGGTAGCTCTTACCACTGTTTGTTTGAATGATCTGGTGTGTTTTGTTGGTGAGTGGTGAAGGGTATAAAGGTGGGTGTTTGGGTGTTCCACCATGTTTGTTTGATGCTATGGATTCTGGATGCGGAGGTGTTGTTGTTGTTGTATTCTGCGTTCGCACTGGCTGGTGGTGGTGGTATGTACGCATCCAGGTGTAGTTGCTGCATGTGGATGTGTACGTGCCCCTGCTGGCCCACCTTATCTGACTGTATCGAGGTTGAAGGGCCGAAACGGGATGATGCTGAGGACCTCGACTGAGGACCCGGTCAGTGCGGCACACTTGTGACCAGGTGTGTTTTTAACTTATATATATATATGGACAAAGCAACTTTGCTGATAATACATATTTATATATATACATTTCCATATATATATTTATATATATATGTATGTATTCTGCATCATGCATGTATCATCATATTTACATAATCATAAGACTTGGCATAAGACATAATCACAAAATTTTTCCAATGCCTTGAACAAACATTGGTACATCACGGATGATGAAGGTTGTGGCGAAGTTTCATCGGAATTGCGTGTGTAGTTTCTGAAAAGCAAGCAAACCGATTTTTGGGGGTCAAACCTGGACCCATTTTGACCCGTCGTAGACCCCGAAAGGGGCAGATTTTTTTAATGCCATGAACAAACTTTAGTCACAAC
This sequence comes from Myxine glutinosa, assembly GCF_964187855.1. Classification (NCBI taxonomy): domain Eukaryota; kingdom Metazoa; phylum Chordata; class Myxini; order Myxiniformes; family Myxinidae; genus Myxine; species Myxine glutinosa. The sequence continues at coordinate 68,051,706 of NC_136272.1, read as the reverse complement.
ACATGAAATATAATTTGTGCCAAATTTGGTCGCAATCCCATCAGCGGTTTTGGAGAAGAAGTTTCAAGTGTTTACGGACGGACTGATAGACGGACAACGCGCCATCGCATGAGCTCCCCTGAACTTCGTTCCAGGTGAGATAATAATAAACATTTCCGTAAAAACAGTAAACGCGTCCTTAAAAAGAACAAGCTAAATTGTTATCTAGCAGCAGGTCGGTAATGCTTGCCTATAATCATAAAGCTTCTATTTATTATGTACATACGTATAAAGCACGTTTGTTATTGCTTATACTATGTGTAAGCACATCCCCACTAGTATACTTAAAACTCTACATTCTTTCACAGAACATAAAACAATGAGAGTACAAAAAAAAACAAGTATAGAATGCATAACCATAATCAAAGAGGGTCTACTCAACTAAAATAATGTTGGCCTTCAAAATTTTCCGAAGGGCCAAGTTTTTCTTTAGCGCCAACTGCACACTCATTCCTCCCCCTCTCCTCCAACTGTGTGCATGCGCTTGAGTGTAGTTCCATGGGGCCTAGCTCAACACCAACACAAAACAAAGACTGCTCACCTGTTCGGTGTTCCCATCTGAGTAAATGAGGGATCACAGGTTCAAGTCTCACTCTGGTTGCTTTGTCCATTGTCTACCAATGTCCTTGTAATCCCTGTAATACTGTGCTGATGTCTCCTAAATAATGTTCCCATTCTGCACGTGATGTATAATAATAATAATAATTCATTTATTTTGTATTGTCTAACCCTAACCCTAACCCCAAAGGCGCTTTGACAGAGTGCAAAACATAATGCATAACAAAACATGAAAACAACATTTGCAAAAAGACAAGAATCAATAGGGAAATATTTAAAGCAAAAGGAGGGAGAAGGAGAAGTGATAGTCAGGGGTTAAATGCTGTGGGTTGAATGTTGAATGCAGTGCTGAACAGGTGGGTCTTGAGTGATGTTTTGAATGTGGTGAGTGAGGAGTCTCTGATGGTGTGAGGTAGTGAGTTCCAGAGGGTGGGAGCAGCGATGGAGAAGGCCCTGTCCCCCCAGGATCTGAATTTGGTCCGGATGGGGGGGGGGGGGGGTCAGGAGGTTGGTACCAGCAGAGCGGAGGTTGCGGGTGGGAGTGTGTCTGGAGAGGAGGTCAGCCAGGTAGGATGGGGCCAGGTTATGGAGGGCTTTGTAGGTCAAGAGGAGGATTTTGTACTGGATTCTCTGGGAGATGGGGAGCCAGTGAAGCTTGTAAAGGACGGGGGTGATGTGGTCACGGGTCCGGGAATGGGTGAGTAGACGGGCAGCGGAGTTCTGAATGTATTGGAGTTTATTGGTGATTGTTGAGGGTGAACCATAGAGGAGGCTATTGCAGTAGTCCAGACGGGAGGTGATGAAGGCGTGGATGAGGGTTTCTGCACAAACCCTTCGAAGAGCCTCAGCCGTTGAAGACGAAGTGAAAAAGACAGGTAGGTGTTCCACCTTGTCACCTTGGGTACGACAAAGTTCAAGGTCCATGGTATCACGCGGAACCTCAAAGACCAAATCTTTGTCATTGTGGACGTATTTTATGCACCATCCTTCTGTCTTCTGCCTCGTGTTGCTGTTTTCCCCACTTCCCGCTTTTTCCACAATGAAGGCTGATCCATGGGAAGACCCTATACAGACCCCTCTTCAGGAACCAGGATCAATGGGGTGGGTTGCTTAATTGTTATCAAAGCTATTCATTGGGTGGTATTGTATCATGAGAGCAGGTGTGTGCACCAATTAGTGGTCTCTCAAGTAAACTTTTTTTTTTATATACAGAATCGAGGCTCATGTAAGAGCTAACACATTGAACATGAAAACATACACAGACACATAAAACATGCAATGAAGGGAGCGGGAGACAAGAGGGGGAGAGAGGGTGGCACACAAGCACAACAGAAGAGAACAGGGACGTCGGTAGATCTGTGGAAGGGGGAGGGCTGGTGGAGGAGGGAGGGGTACACGGTATAAAGCAAATGAACACTTATAGGGATTTCAGGAAATAAGTTGGGATTTAAAGAGGCAGATTTGGGGTGTTTTAACGGGGGTATAAAAGATCAAGGTTTTGGATGGGGGAAGATAAGAGATGGTGGTGAACAGCTGTTTTAAAGACCTGGAGGGAGGAGTTGAATTGAAGCAAGTGGGGGAGTTTGTTCCAGAGCCGGAGAAAAGAGGAATGAAGGAGTGAAGGTGAGCAGAGAGTCTTGATTTTGGCAGTTTCACCAAAAAAGGGTTGCTGGCAGATCTTGTGTGTCCTGCAGGAATATTTGGGGGACAGAGCACAGACAGACAGAGCAGGGGGAGCAAGGCCGGAGAGGAGTCGGTAGAAGACAGAAAGACCACCAACCTGCCTGCGGTGAGCGATTGAAAGGCCCTCGGAGTTTGCTTCATCGCGGGAGATTCCAATGATTCTGAAAGCTTTGGTTTCAACCGCGTGAAGCCGAGCTAGGTGTGAGGCAGGAGCGCCAGCCCAGAGTGGAGAGCAGTATTCCATCAAGCTTTGTATGTGGTGAGTAGCTCAGAAGTGCCTAGAAAGGACTTCGAATGATGGAGGATGCCAAGTCGGCGACTGGCTTTGGAGGCCAGCTTGGAAATGTGGTTTTCCCAAGAAAGATCATGGCAGATAGTGAGACCCAAAAGCTTGAGTGACAGAACTTCTTTGAGAGGATCGTTGAGAAAGTAGATGGGAGGGTTTTCCAGACGGTCTTTTCAGAGACAGTGAGAGTGTGAGATTTGTCAGGATTGAAAGACATGTTCCACATGTTTGACCAGTTTGTGATTTTGTCCAGGTCTAAAGAGAGTGAAGGGGCTGCTGTCTGGTGATCTGAAGGTTGAGATGAGGAGCGGCAGAGGGTGGAGTCATCAGCAAAAAGATAGAGGATTTTCCAGAGAGTCGGAGAGATCATTGTTGAAGACCAGATAAAGCACAGGCCCAGAACACTACCTTGGGGAACTCCAGCCTGAACACGAAGGGGAGATGAGAGAAACCTATTCAGGGCCACACTTTGACTACGGCTCGAGAGGAAGTCCGCAAGCCATGCGTGAAAAATAGAAAAACAACAAGGACAAGAGCAAAACTGTAAATTTTTCTGCATATGTTTACGTCATCATGTGAACTCAATAATCTGTTTTATTAAATTTATTATATTCTTTTATCGGCCACTTAATGATACACAACTCCAACCTCCTTTCTCTCTCTCCCATCATCCTCCCTTACTGTACCTCCCCACTCGTCCCACATTATCCTAACCTCCTTTCTCTCTCTGCTAACTACCTCCCTTATCTCCCCACACTACCCAAAAACCTCCGTTCTCTCTCTCTATCATCATCCTTCCTTATGTCCCCACACTACCCCAATCTCCTTTGTCTCTCTCCCATCACCCCCTTATCTCCATACTCGCCCCATACTACCTTCACATCATTTCTCTCTCCAACTCATTCTCTTCCTTTTCTCAATATATTTTTTTTCAGTTTTTTCAGCTTCTCCTAAATTTGCTGTTTAAGTCAGGTTGTAGTTTGAACAATATCCAGCGCCACCTTCATTTCATGCATGAAACCCTCTCTCTCATCGTATGGAAGTTTCACGTCTCGTCCTCTAGTCAACAATAGCAAATCTTTGGAATGTCCACAGAACTTCGGGAAGATAGGTGGAGTGGCAGGATGCAGCTCAACGAGCAAAAAAATAAGTTGTGACATCATAATTTTAGACCATGAATAAAATATTTACCGTTTTCCACAATCACACAGCAAACTTAGCTTGAGCGAAGAGTGCATCGGGTAACAGAACAACAACATCCGTATTAGTTAATAAATTGTAACAATGAAATATGTTGTCAGTAAATATAAAGAATGCCGGGGAGACACACACTCATTTGTGTTTCACCCACCCTGTGCTTGATGCCCTACCAGTCCCTCTCACCCACGGGACCGCTGTAACCTTCCAATTAGAACGCTCCGCAATCGATACCGCCTTCAAACCCTGCCAACCGACATCTTATTAGGGTCTGACCTTTCGGAGATGATGTGATGTTGCCCAGAACGCGATGCAGGTGCTGTACGCAACGAAGGGGTCTGATTTTCACGGGAAGGCACTCAAGGACTACGCGTGCGTCGTCCTTTGCAGGGTGACGTTAAACCAGCTGCCCCCACTGCAAGCATGAGCATTCGCTGGAGGATGTAAAAAAAACAACGACAACATTCCCAACATGCCATTCGAAAAGAGTAAACTGTTGTGTGTCGGCACCCTTTATACCAAATTCCTACCCTAATGGATAGACACACTCAGGAATGATGATGCAACCAGACTCACACTCAGTAGAGTAAAGGGAGCATTTGCCCCGAGTCTGGGAGATTGGTGGTGAGAACCCAACTCTGGCTGAATCATAACAAAGACGTTTTTTAAATGGTACGTGCTGCTTCCTTGGTTGGTGTTCGGCATTTTAAAATGATAGATCACGACAACCATCATAGGTTGGCAACCATTGCATATGCTTCCTAGGCCTAATGGCCTACTCCTGTATTGTGGTTCATTGTAAGGGAACTTGCATGCTAACCAGAGGCTGGACTTCCATTTGCTTTGGAGTTGTAGGATCTGAGCAACCACATGTGGAACAACACCGTAGGGTATAGACCATGCCACCATGATCATCATGATCGTCACTGTTCTTAGAACCCTCAGCGTCCTCATGTCCTGTTCTGCTTCCGTGGTATTTTGAGTAATAAGTTGGGTTTCATCAAGTTACACAGGAGGACAGAGTAATGGATTAGGCGGACATTTGACGTGCGTACAAACATCTACTGAGAGAATGAAAAAGACAAGTCAGGAGACGACGATGGTTCACGGGCGAGCGTTATTCAATGACAAAGGTCAAAACCGACATTCAAAATATATAAATAGGAAGACTAGTATCTGTTGTGAGACTAGTTAGCTACACAATACCGAAAATTCGGTTAGATTCCGACAACTTTGAAAATTTGACCTTTGTCACCTTGAAATGTCAAAACGAAGGTTACTGACCTTGAAATGAGATAGAAAATAATGTATAATCAGTTATGAGGTTAGTTAGCTACACAATACCGAAAATTCGGTTCGATTCCGCGACAACTTTGAAAATTTGACCTTTGTGACCTTCAAACGTCAAAGGCGAAGATTCTGAAATTTGTTGGAAAACTTGTATTTCATGATGTATGTGATATATATAAGATCATGTACGACATTTCACCCTATCAGGAAGCAAACAATGTAATAAAACCATCAAAAATCTACTTTTCTAAATTTCGTGACCTTATGACCTTGACCTTGGGGCGTAAATGAAAAATCAAGCTCCGTGGGGCTAGACATGACATTGGCCTAACCAAATACCGAAACCCTTGTCAGATTCAACCAAACCCCTCGGAGAAGATGTAGCTTGAACTCAATTGCCCCCTAAACAGACATCTTTTTCAGGTGTGGCTCTGCCCACAATGGGCGCAATACGCCCACTCTAGGCAGGACACAACTAGATCATGATATCAACCTCCCACCCAAGTTTCATCAAGATCGGATGATATCATCGAGTAGTTATGTTGCGGACAGACAAACACACAGACACACACCCATGACGAATATAGTGGTCACTCTGTTTGATAACTTGCGAACCAATGAATGAGAGAGTGTTTAGTCTGGAGTCACTTCCCAGAAATGTGACATGGTGTTGCTGGGAATCGTAGGGGAAACGTCAGACCTTCCGCAAGGCAAACAAGAAAGAGCAATCAGATTGCAGACCCTCGCCAAAATGTGTTTTTCGTAGTTAAGGCATTTGTGTTAGTTCAAACAAAATGGCGGCCAAACCACGTGACCGATGATGTCATCATTATATTTTGTCTCCACCAATTTATCCCTAGATGACGTGCAACAAATTTCATCTTGATCGGATGAAGTTTTGTACTTGTCGACTTATGGCATCAAAATGGAGGCACCTTTGACATCATCATTCACTTATGTTATTCCCTCTTGAGAGTTCTTTACAATGAGCCATGTCTCCATTTTTTCTATTCAGCACTTTCAGAGCAAAGAGGTGCAAAGTTTTTCGGTTTTTCCAAGATGGCGCCCATACCACGTGACCAATGACATCATAATAGTCATGGAAAAAATTATACAGGTGGAGGTGGAATCGCCAGGTGGAGGTGGACGGCCGCACACATATGGTGAAAAATTTCTGTCAATCGGAAAACGAATTTTAAAAATGCAAACACGCCACACGTGCGTACGCAACCGAATGCCTAAGCCTGCTTTTCGCTTTGCGAGCGCAGGGTAATTATCATATCCGGTTCCGGATCGTCATCAACATGTAACCACTTCTTCCTTATCACATACCCAACCTATCCACCAAGCTTCATCCAAACCCGTCCATTACTTTTTGAGATATCGGGCTGACAGACAGAGATACAAACACACAAGAGTGCATACATGACCTGCGTCCACCTTCAGTGGCGGAGGTAACAGGGCTTATGCAGCTAAGTTCTTCAAGAAGGAATTCTTACAATGAGTATCTACCAAAGGCAACAAGGAATTGTTTGTCAGTGGTGGAAATGATGGCGTCGCCGCCTCATCTACCGGTAGGAACATGCAGTGGCGTAATTAGGGCTTGTGCCCCAGGGGCCAAAGGTCAATTGCAGCGCCCCACAGGCACTGGCATAGTCTATGGGGGGTGGAGGGAGGAAGGAGCATATGTAAGAGCTCGAAGCTTCCCCAGTTGGCTCAGCAGCAGAGGTGAGCTCTCCTACTCTTTCCAAAGAATACAGAGGAATCTTTAATGTCCGCCAACTAATGCCGGCGGTTGGAACACCCATGTTAACATCCATCCAAGGGGACAACACACACATTTATGAATCACTCTGCCTGTGAAACACCAGGATGACTGTTTATAGCTGGGTCGGAATTCAAACCCAGGTGAGACAGCTTCGAGAGGTGACGTTTGCGCACATCGAGGCCATCCTGTCAGCCAAACACACTCGCTGAAGCCTCTCACAATGTCCAGACCCTCGAGTGCATGCGCCTTCTTCAATTTTCCTCTCGCATGGCTATCCTTACCATACGTTATAGCGTGTCGTGAGTGTACACTTGGGCCGGCTTAAGCTAAGGAAACTCTACCATGAAAGAAAGAAGAAAAAAAATTCTCCTCCGATGGTTTGGTTTACAGCGGAAGCAGCAGCCACATCGTTCGGGAAGCAAAGCAGGGTGTGCAGTGTGCACACACTATAAAGATGGCGAAATTATAGAAAAGTGTGGATTCCAACACTGATGAGTTATAGCCGGCAAAGCCGGTGTTGTGAATAAACGCGTACGTATTAACGTATTATGTCGAAAACCAGATTATGCCTTGGCTTGAGAATTCCGAAGCTCAATGGAGGCCGCCATCTTGCAGATGCGGAAGTATGCATCACAAATTGAAAAACGTTCAATAGGAGTTTCTTTCACCCGTCTTTGTTTGATTCACAATCTCATGCACCTCCAATTTATTATTAAAATACTTTAAGACCAACCACGGCCCGCACGGGCCTGGTTATCTTCAACGAAAAGCGTCACCAAACACCGGAACCAGAGATTCGAGCATTTGAAAAAATATTTCTAAAACCAAATCACGCAATGGAGGCCGCCATCGACCGATGCGGAAGTTTGCATAAAACAATTGCGAAAAAGTTCAATAGGAGTTTGTTTCACCCGTCTTTGTTTGATTCACAATCTAATAAAGGTGGGCGCGATTCGGAAAATTTTAAGTCCGCTTACCGCTTATCCGCTCCGCCAGCCCGTGTAGTCCGATTCGCTTATCCGCTTCAGCGGCCGAAAATCTTAGTCCGCTTACCGCTTATCCGCTTATCCGCTTCGATTCGATTTTTTTAAAGCGCTTCGACGTTTTTAAAGCGTTTTTGACGTTTCTAAAGGGAATTTAATGCTTTTTAAGCCTAAATAGCCATTTCTAACTACTACAAAGACAAACAAAGCTTTTAAGATCAAAAATATACATTTTTATTTAAATAAAATTTATTCAAAATTTATTGAAATAAAGTTTTCCACTCGACTCTACACTACTCTACAGTTAATTTAAATATAATTTTAATATATGCAAGTTACATTAAAGAAAAATCAATTTGCCCGTCCTTTCTTTGACAAGAGAGTCTAGTAGTCAACAGACTAGCAGTCTGTCCACGACCTTGAAGAAGGGGGCGATGTGCCTCCACTTCTGGCTGAGGCTGGAATTGTCTGTGTCCATTGTCACGTTTATCTCAGCCGACTCGATTGAGTCCAGCGACATCCTGCTCTCGCTGCGCGTGAGCTGAGGGGTCAGGGAGCAGATCTCCTGACTGTCCTCCACGTCCCCCATCATGTTGACCGCCGGGTTGTGGATGTCGCTGTGCTGGGACTGCTGGTTTGCGTCGCTCGTGTGCCTGTCCCTGGCACTGCCGCTGGGCTGGAGAGTCAGAAATCTCTCCATCTTGACATTATTGCCGCTCTAGCGTCCAATAAAATATTCAGTTTTCACTTATTATTCACTTAAATAAATATTCACAATTCTAGAGTAACGGCTCAGGCTAACAGCTGATTTGGCGAATCGCGATGCGCTTTAATTTTTCGGTAGTCCGCTTACGCTTATCCGCTTCGGTTTCCGGGGGTTGTTCCGATTCGCTTATCCGCTTCGAAAACGTTAGTCCGCTGCAGCGGATAAGTGGATAAGCGGACTTTCGAAGCGGACCGCCCAACTTTGCAATCTAATGCACCTCTAATTTGTAATTAAAATATGTTAAGACCAACCTCGTTTACTTCAACGAAAATCGTCACCAAACACCGGAACCAATGAGATTCGAGCATTTCAAAAATTATTGTAAAAAAGATTATTACGCGTTTCGGAGGGTGAAAACGGCGTCAAATATTCTAAAATTGACGAAGAATTATTTTTTAGAAATCTCGTGGCCGTCGGGGATGGTTTTTCACGGCCGGAAATATCCGAAGTTGAGACGGAATTCACCAAATTAATCAAGAAGTAAATTTTATCAATTTTAATCTCATCCAGAATGCAAATGGTAAGGTACTACACCTACTACACCTACTACACCGACGGTACCAACTACACCTACCTACTACCAACTACCTAACTTACTGATGCCACAGAGATGGATAAAATAGTGGCAAGAGGGTTTGGCTTCGCCGGCTCATTGCGGCTTTGCAGTCGGGTCCTAGTATACTCTCGTCTTTTGAAGCCATTTGTCCGCCATCTTTGCTCTCCCATGAGATCCTGCTCAGATGTATCATGTAGTTAAAATGCAATGCACATCAGAGTGCAATGGGCGGAGTTAACGGTGTCACGTGACCCGTTCTCGTGCATCCGAGTGCAATGGGCGGGGTTAACGGTGTCACGTGACCCGTTCTCGCGCATCCGAGTGCAATGGGCGGGGTTAACGGTGTCACGTGACCAGTTCTCGCGCATCAGAGTGTAATGGGCGGGGTTAACGGTGTCACGTGACCCGTTCTCGTGCATCCGAGTGCAATGGGCGGGGTTAACGGTGTCACATGACCCGTTCTCGCGCATCCGAGTGCAATGGGCGGGGTTAACGGTGTCACGTAACCCGTTCTCGCGCATCCGAGTGCAATGGGCGGGGTTAACGGTGTCACGTGACCAGTTCTCGCGCATCAGAGTGTAATGGGCGGGGTTAACCGTGTCACGTGACCCGTTCTCGTGCATCCGAGTGCAATGGGCGGGGTTAACGGTGTCACGTGACCCGTTCTCGCGCATCCGAGTGCAATGGGCGGGGTTAACGGTGTCACGTGACCAGTTCTCGCGCATCCGAGTTCAATGGGCGGGGTTAACGGTGTCACGTGACCCGTTCTCGCTCATCTGAGTTCAACGGGCGGGGTTAACGGTGTCACGTGACCCATTCTCGTGCATCCGAGTGCAATGGGCGGGGTTAACGGTGTCACGTGATCCGTTCTCGCGCATCCGAGTGCAATGGGTGGGGGTAACGGTGTCACGTGACCTGTTCTCGCGCATCAGAGTGAAATGGGCGGGGTTAACGGTGTCACGTGACCCGTTCTCGTGCATCAGAGTGCAATGGGCGGGGTTAACGGTCACGTGACCCGTTCTCGTGCATCAGAGTGCAATGGGCGGGGGTAACGGTGTCACGTGACCCGTTCTCGCGCATCAGAGTGAATTGGGCGGGGTTAACGGTGTCACGTGACCCGTTCTCGCGCATCATAGTGAATTGGGCGGGGTTAACGGTGTCACATGACCTGTTCTCGCGCATCAGTGCAATGGGCGGGGTTAACGGTGTCACGTGACCAGTTCTCGCGCATCCGAGTTCAATGGGCGGGGTTAACGGTGTCACGTGACCCGTTCTCGCTCATCTGAGTTCAATGGGCGGGGTTAACGGTGTCATGTGACCCATTCTCGTGCATCCGAGTGCAATGGGCGGGGTTAACGGTGTGACGTGACCCGTTCTCGTGCATCCGAGTGCAATGGGCGGGGGTAACGGTGTCACGTGACCCGTTCTCGCGTATCAGAGTGAAATGGGCGGGGTTAACGGTGTCACGTGACCCGTTCTCGCGCATCAGAGTGTAATGGGTGGGGTTAACGGTGTCACGTGACCCGTTCTCGTGCATCAGAGTGCAATGGGCGGGGTTAACGGTATCACGGGACCCGTTCTCATGCATCAGAGTGCAATGGGTGGGGGTAACGGTGTCACGTGACCCGTTCTCGCGCATCAGAGTGAATTGGGTGGGGTTAGCGGTGTCACGTGACCCGTTCTCGCGCATCAGAGTGAATTGGGCGGGGTTAACGGTGTCACGTGACCCGTTCTCGTGCATCAGAGTGCAATGGGCGGGGTTAACGGTGTCACGTGACCCGTTCTCGCGCATGAGTGCAATGGGCGGGGTTAACGGTGTTACGTGACCAGTTCTCGCGCATCCGAGTTCAATGGGCGGGGTTAACGGTGTCACGTGACCCGTTCTCGCTCATCTGAGTTCAATGGGCGGGGTTAACGGTGTCACGTGACCTATTCTCGTGCATCCGAGTGCAATGGGCGGGGTTAACGGTGTCACGTGACCCGTTCTCGTGCATCCGAGTGCAATGGGCGGGGGTAACGGTGTCACGTGACCTGTTCTCGCGCATCAGAGTGAAATGGGCGGGGTTAACGGTGTCACGTGACCCGTTCTCGCGCATCAGAGTGTAATGGGTGGGGTTAACGGTGTCACGTGACCCGTTCTCGCGCATCAGAGTGCAATGGGCGGGGTTAACGGTGTCACGTGACCCGTTCTTGTTCCGTTTGCCGAGGCTGGAGTGCATTAAACCAAGGCTGTCATTCTCTCTTCAGAATGTCCGTCTCTTTCGCTGCCGATTAATTACATCACACCCGCACGCTGGATCGTAACAAAGGTGAATTCCACTTACCGATGAAATGTGATTCCTCTTCTCCTTTGATGACGACCGACAGTCGTGGTTTTTACAACCAAGAACCATAAGCAGCACACGATGGCATTTCATAAATACCACAACAAGGCTTTCTTAACCCGGGAATGGATTAAAATCAAGTCGGAATGGAATTCAATCAAGTGGGAAAAGAGAAAAATCGAGCAGGAAGGTAGAATTTTCGTAAGAAATATTCACCTCGAAGCAAGAATTTGTATTGACGCAAATGGCATTTTCTTTCTTGTGAGAGAAGGAATTATTGGATCCGAACATCCGGGTACTTTCACCGGAAGCGACCGGTCTATGATCCACTGGGTGAAACCAACTGCGTAGTAACACATAGCAACGAAGGCGTTCAGTGTTAGGAAGGGTCGCGTGCCGTGCCGGAGCTTTCTTTCTTGTGTTGTCTGATACAAACCACTAAAAATGCCGAAAGGTTGCTGTGCTGTTGGTTGCCACAATCATAATATGATGGTGGGGAAATCACTGTCATTTTGCATCTTTCCTGATCGTGTGAAATGCCGCGAAAGATGGGGGAAATGGGTTAACGCCGTCGGGGGGGGGGGGGAATGGGTTAACGCCGTCGGGGAGGGGGGAAGGGGTTAACGCCGTCGGGGGGGGGGGGGAATGGGTTAACGCCGTCGGGGGGGGGGGGGAATGGGTTAACGGCGTCGGGGGGCGGGGGAATGGGTTAACGCCGTCGGGGGGGGGGGGAATGGGTTAACGCCGTCGGGGGGGGGGGATGGGTTAACGCCGTCGGGGGGGGGGGAATGGGTTAACGCCGTCGGGGGGGGGGGAATGGGTTAACGCCGTCGGGGGGAGGGGGAGGAATGTGTTAACGCCGTCGGTAGGAAAAATCCAGACACCAGCAAGCGGTGGGAGCCTTCATCAAAATACACCTACGTTTGTTCTGAACATTTCATTTCAGGTATGAATCCATGAGAGTCTGATCATTATTTGCCGTGTTCACAGATTAAATAAAATATGAAATTCCGCCAGAAATATCCGAAATGACATCAGAAACTCAAGTGCATATTAATGACCTACGTGGTGGGACTGACCTCCACCTCCCCTCTACCTCTCAACACTGACGGACAAACTACCCCAACTACTGCCTCAATCCCCTGCTACCTCTCAACACAGACGGACAAACTACCCCAACTACTGTCTCAGATCCCCCGCTACCTCTCAACACCGACGGACAAACTACCCCAACTACTGTCTCAGATCCCCCGCTACCTCTCAACACTGACGGACAAACTACCCCAACTACTGTCTCAGATCCCCCGCTACCTCTCAACACTGACGGACAAACTACCCCAACTACTGTCTCAGATCCCCCGCTACCTCTCAACACTGACGGACAAACTACCCCAACTACTGTCTCAGATCCCACGCTACCTCTCAACACTGACGGATAAACTACCCCAACTACTGTCTCAGATCACCCTCTACCTCTCAACACTGACGGACAAACTACCCCAACTACTGTCTCAGATCCCCCGCTACCTCTCAACACTGACGGACAAACTACCCCAACTACTGTCTCAGATTCCCCTCTACCTCTCAACACTGACGGACAAACTACCCCAACTACTGTCTCAGAATCCCCGCTACCTCTCAACACTGACGGACAAACTACCCCAACTACTGTCTCAGATTCCCCTCTACCTCTCAACACTGACGGACAAACTACCCCAACTACTGTCTCAGAATCCCCGCTACCTCTCAACACTGACGTACAAACTACCCCAACTACTGTCTCAGAATCCCCGCTACCTCTCAACACTGACGGACAAACTACCCCAACTACTGTCTCAGAATCCCCGCTACCTCTCAACACTGACGGACAAACTACCCCAACCCAGCCCCACGGCACGGTTGCTCCTCGTACCGCTCACGAGCGACAGTATCCAATTCGTCTGCATCATTATCCGCCATAATATGCGGTAACAAACTTTGTTGGTCCCAGAATGTTTCACTCTTGATTAAAATATACAATGTATAAGCAACAAGCGATCAAAACACACGAAACAGAAGCTAAAAACCGAGGTGAACCAACTGCAACGTTGACGCAATCAATGCAGCATTGCAGCGGAGTTTTGTTTCCACCCACACCGAGCGTCACTAGATCGTATCCAGGGCCAATGCCAGGAAGTGACGTCACGTCGGATCCAAAAATATGGCGGATGGAGCGCTTCCTGTGGCTTCATAACCGCCCGAACAATTAACGTTCGGCACCATATCCAGTTAGCATAGAGATCAGTGGATTCCAATCCAAGACGTCGAAAGGAAAATAGAGAGTGAAAAGGAATTGTTAAAGAACTATCTTGTCACGCGACCCTCGCCGCTGCTCGTTGGGCTCATTCAGCGCGAGCCGTCATCTGGATTTGTTCCATACGTAATGACGTCATTACGACATATCCATCCGACAATTATAACCCCTCTTCCCTTCGGCCCATCATGGTCGGGCTCTCTCGGTGTTACAGAATGCATATCACATTATCTGTTCGAATATTCACAAAATAATTAGATAATACATGAGATTTACACAGCCGGCAGACCCTTAATTACTCACAGTAACACGGATAATAATTATTTACTGTGCGGAGGTGATTAGTAATTACAAAAAAGATGGGAAGAGTTTGTTAACGTCATTACGTTAAGATGTAACATGGAGTTTTTTTTATGTAAAACGTGGTTCTGAACTTAACGGCTCATGCTCTCACGAGGAGTCCGGTGTATTTTAATTGATATACAACCAAATGGAGCAAGAAAACGTGTTTTGGGGGGTTTGTCATTTGGTGCCCCATCCATGTTCGCACTCGGGGCGGTCGCCCCGTCCGTCCACCCCTCCCCCATCACTACGCCTCTGGGAACATGGACCATCTTCGTTCTACACAAGAGGAGGCAGAACCGCGTATGGTGGGTCCTGGATGTCTGAGGCAAAGTTAAATGGCTATGACTATGAGTATGAGCGAATCATTGTCACAAGCAGTGATACTCGATGTCCTTTGTTTATTGCTTGCTGTCCTCAACTTTATTTACTGTTGTTTTTATCTTTTGTTACACAAAATCAAGGCTCGTGGAAGAGCTAGAGCATAGAATACATCAGGACGTCATAATAACAGCACAAAAGGAACAACAGAAAGAGAAAGGAGAAATACCAACAGCAGGGCTGAGGAATTAAATGGATGGAGATGGACAAACGAGGGATGCGGGTAAGGATGAGGGGTAGGTGAGAATGCAGGAGGTATACAAGATGGATACAGAAACAAACTCTCAGGAAGGAAAAACTGGAAATTGGAAGGAGGGGAGGGGATGGGATGGTTTGACGGAGGAAGTAAATGTGATGTCTGGAAGCACGAACAATCAGACCAATGAAGGCACTCAAATTTATGTCAGCTTTATTAACATTGCACTCAGCTACACGTTCCTGGTCCCGTGTGTCGCGCATGCGCACACCGGACTCACATACATCACACTATCTCATCCCCGCCCCTCCCCCCTTAATTACAAATCCAACCGGTCTGGATGTCCAGATGTGCGGGAGGACCTATGTCGAGGAGTTGTCACAGGCACAGGTCTAGGTGACATGGACAAATGTACCGGACTGTTGGCAGCACAGGTACAGGAACTTCGGGCGGAGACGCATCACTGACGGCTTCAGTTGCAGGCTCGGAAACAACAGTTGCTGTTTCGAACAACGGAACAATAACTGAATGAACCGCAGGATTTGCATTTTCCTCCAACTCAATATAACGCCGCTTGATTTGGTCCATATGTTTCCTAACCATACGCCCATCCTTCAGCTCGACACAAAAAACACGGGTGCCTTCCCTGTTAAGAACTACACCTGGCAGCCATTTCGCTCCAAGGCCATTGTTTAGCACATAAACGGGATCCTTCACAGCAAAGTCTCGCAACACAGCTGTGCCATCATGATAGAACTTCTGACTCTGACGCTTGCTAGCAACAGTTTCACCGACGTCAGGACTAACAATAGTCTAGTAGGAAGACTAGGTCCCCCTGCACCCCCCGGAGATATACTTCTAATCAGTGTTTCTAGATTGGAAAAAATGTGTAGAAAATGACTAGCTATGGCCCCAAGCTGAAAAAATGTCCCACATACCATTTTTATGCAAATTACTGCTGCCATTATCAAAAAAACGATTTTTGACATATCTCAGCCAATATTGCAGATAATTGAAAAATGAAGGTGTCTAGACCCATGTTTTGAAGGGCATAGATCATGATAGAACTATTCATAACATGATTACATGTGTCTATGGTATACTAGTATGCATATTAATGCTGTAATTACAAAATAATCAGTTTTACAAATGATAAGGATACGTTAATACTGCAGATAACTTAACATGGTACATAAGGGGTCTAAACCCAGGTATTTTCAAGGTTAAATGTCAACAAGATGCTCCTGAGTCTTGCATAGGGGCGGGACATTGGCAGTAACATTGGTACCACTCAACTTTTCTTCCCACCATTGACTTTGTATTGCGAGAGATTTTCACTTGCTTATTTAAAGGTTTCTCACCCAGCCCACGTAAAATCTACCAACTCCTGCTGTTAACTCCCAAACATATTTTTTTATGTTATCCAATCACAGTGCAGAAATGACAGACTAGAGATCCAAATTAGTGCTGCTATAGCTGCCATTTTACATTTCCATCCATGTAACATGCGCGCTCGCGCGCTCGTATCAATTGGTAATGTCGCGCGCTCGTATCAATTGGTAACGTTGATGTTATTGAATACCTCAGTTGAAAGTTCAGTCTTCCATTCCATCTGTGTGTTGTTCTTGGTATTCATCCTCCAATCTAGCCAGGTAAGATGCTAACTATAATGTTACTCACACTCTTGACTTCAGTTTCTGCATGAAATCATAAACAGGCAGAATAACAGCTGAGCCAGCTAGCACCATGTTAGCTAACGTTAAAGCTAGCCTCATCTATGTACAGTATGTTCCTAATGTCGGTGTAACTTAAACTTTTGTTAATGCCAAACATGAGACATATCTGTTGACTTCTGTATATGAATTGAACCAGAAAGAGGCACGACAGCTGAGCTAGCTACAGTAACTTAGCACAATGTTTCATTGGCCTAGATAGCTAACGTTAGTGTGGAAGAATTTAGATGTTTTAGCTATTAGCACTTTTGATGCCACTAAACATGGTTTAGTCAGCTAAAAAGTACCCTAGTGTAGAACATGACTCAGAACCTCTGTTACCTCACTGAAAACTCAGAGCCTCCTTTCACAGGCACTTTTAACATCATTCGTGATTTCTTATTTGTCATTTAACAGTGATGGTAGACATCGACAGCAAGCATGCCCAAAAGAAAACGGAGTGTAGAACCTGCAGCCCAAAGCTCTCCTCCTACATGCATCCTTCATGTACCATCCATGTCTGATCATGGGGATTTCACGCCCCTCCGTAAAATTAAAGGATCTGCTTCAGAAAAACTGCAACTGCTTCAAAAGATCCGGGATAGACGTCTCAACCAACCGCATGACTCCCCATGTCGTATGCAATCAGTATGTGATCAGATCCCGGCAACTCTTCCTGATGACCTAGAAAGAGTAGGATATCACAGCAAGTGTTATAAGTACTTTGTCCGCCACTTTCATCGTCTGGGAGATGATACAGAACCAGGGCCATCAACCTCATCATGGCATCACTCTCCTCGTAAATCAGGAGGTTCTGCTGAACCCATCTTCCCGCCAGAGTGTATATTTTGTGAGAAAGTTGAGACCAAAGATGCTCATCGCAATACTGAGAGGCCTACAACCTTCCCATCCTTTAAAAACAAAGAAAATGCATGGGAGCAAATCGAAACACGGGCTGAGAAAATGGGTCTCTATCGACTCCATCGAAAGGTGAAAAACAAAGACCTCTTTGCATGTGAGGCCAAACACCATCCGTCATGTTTTAAAGCTTTCCGCACAGCATTCTACAACTATGAGCGTGCGATTCACAGAGCCGAAGCACCAAAGGAGCAGGCTTGCATGTCAGCCGCCCATGAAAAGGCATTCAACTCAGTACTGGAACACATTCAAACCCAGGTCATCCAGCAGAATAAAGTTCTACAGCTTTCTTCCTTGCGCTTGCTCTATGTCGAGGAACTGAAACTGAATGGATATGAGAACTCAAATTATCGGTCAGAGAAACTACTGAAACGCCTACAGAATGACCCAATCAAGGAGCATATCCACTTCACGAAGGTTGATCATGACAAATGTGATGTCATTTCTTTCTGGCTTGTGCACAGCTCAAACATAACAGTTTCCAATGCTCTCGCACGAGCATTCACACTCGGAAGCACAAACAAGAACCAAAATGTTGCCCTCCAACTTCGCCAGGGTATTCTACAGGCTTTCAGAGAGTGTAAAGACCAACCATGGCCACCAACAGCTGAAGACATGGAGCTCAATCCTGAAGACATCCTACCTCCAGACCTTGTCCGCTTTCTCAGCGTGCTAATGACTGGCAAGGAGGGCATCGAGACAGAAAAGGTGAAGCGTCTGGTCTTCTCCATTGGACAAGATCTGTGCCGTGCAGTGTCAGATGGAAAATGGAAGTTACCAAAGCACATTCTCCTCTGTGTGACTGTAAGGCACCTGTTCCGAAGCAAACAGCTCACCACAATACTACACAGGCTTGGACACTCTGAGAGCTACGATTTCGCCTTGGAGTTGGAAACTGCTCTCGCCAAGGTCCTGGATGAAGTCTCAACTTATCGTACACCACAAATTGTGACAGGAGAGGGCAACCTTGTATTCCACTGTGAGTGGGACAACTTGAATAAAACCACTACCAGTGTGCACGGCAGCAACATTGTAAACAGTGCTGGAGGAATCATGGTGCAGGAGGTCAAGCCCGGGTTCGAGAGCAGCAAGGACCGAATGCTACCTACCATCAATAGGTCACAACAGCGTAGCCTGAAGGTCGACACACCAAAAACTCTCCCACCCTTGCACTTTACTCGCGTTGGCCCGAAGTTCCCTGAAGGCTCATCATTCACACCGCCAGCAGAGAATGACACAGTCTATGCCACTACGATGCAAGAGTACTACATCTGGCTCTTCATCAGATACATCGGAAGCTGTGGCCTGCAGCCTGTGCCTGGGCTAGGGGGTTTCACCTCTGCAACTGGTTCTCCCCCACCCAGCAAATCAACAGTCGACTACTGCACGCCTATCCACCAACCGATCACAGACAACGCAGTTGTTCGTGAGCTACTGAAGCGTTCCGAGGCAGCAACTGCTGAGGTGGGTCAGAGATGGGTCCTGAATACATTTGATCTGGGTGTCTGCATGAAAGCCCTTCCCATCATCTGGCGCTGGCCAAATGAATTTGCTAGTCATGTAGTAACGATTGGACCCTTCCACACATCCATGAACTACATCGGGATGCTCACTGGACACAAGATGCGTGGTTCTGGATATGCAGAGATTCTCTTTGAGGCACAACTAGTAACAAGTGGATCTCTCAAAGGTGTTCTCAGTGGAAAGGCCTACGCAAAGTCCCTCTTTTGCCTCAAAACAGTGTGTGAGGCAATGGAGAGGCTGTTGATGGAGAGATTCACTGAGGAGGAGAACATCATGATCTCTGACCCTGCTGTGCTTCTCAGAATGACCCAGTCTTGCAACCGAGAGCACCTCGATGAAGCCCTCAAAGACCCCTCAACTCTACTCCTCATCAAAAAGTACCATGCCTTTGAGGAAAAGGTGCGCAAGGGCCACCTGGGGAAGACAGCTGCCTTCTGGATGTCGTTCATTACCCACTGCCATCTTGTCTTCATGCTCCTCCACTCTGTGAAGACCAACAACCTCCAGCTGTTTCACAAGTGTAACGGAGAGATGGCAGATATCTTCTTCGCCTTTGACGGACACAACTACTCCAGGTTTGTGTAGCATACATGGTAAAATGTATAACCATCACTGAGTAGATTTTAATTGATACTTGGGTTCATGTATTATGAGAGGAGCTATTCCAATAAATGTCTACAGTATTTCCCTCTCTGTACTTTACAGATATCTGACTTGGCTGGAAGTCCACCTGACAAATCTGGAAAGCACGCACCCAGGGGCCAAGGACCTGCTTACTATGGGCCAAGGACTACTGTGCCACTCTCCTGGGGTACTATGTGTTCAGCGGAGAAGACTGCACCAGTGCCTTCAAAGGGAAGGGAAAAGTCGGGCCCTTGAAAAAGCTGGAGAAGAATCCCAGGTTTCACAGGGCATTCGGTGAACTGGGTGACAACTGGGATGCCAACCCTGAGGTGGAGAGGCAGTTAGAAAAATTCACCTGTGTGATGTACGGCCAGAGTCGCGAGTCATCAGTGGACATTGTCCGTGCCAAGCTGCTACGAAAAATGGTGGGAGAGGACAAGACCCTCACATCCAAGTCCAAGGTTGATCTGGCTCGCCTTCCTCCATGCCAGTCTGCCCTGAAGCCGCACATCCAGCGTGTGAACCACCGCGTAGCATTGTACAAAAGAGCCGATCAACCTATCATCGAAAAGCCAAAACCTTATGAGGAGCAAGGATGGATAAGGACTGATGAAGGACTGTTGAAACCAATGTGGTCCAGTGGTCCCATCCTACCAACCTCACTGGTGGATCTTCTGAACACAGGAGAGCACGAAGAGGAGGAGGAAGAGGAAGGAGAAGAAGAGTTTGACTCTGACGATTTCGATGAAAATGATGATGACTGACTCAGTGTAGAATCACTAATGCTAATGATGTTTATCTAAAACAAGCAAGAGAAGAGTGGTCACATTGAGTGCTAGGACTATTTTGACAGTTGTAATATTTAGAAAAATAAAACTTTGTGTTAACGTCTGTGTAGACGGACCTTAATATGAGTCTATTATTTCGTAAAACTGTGATTATTTTGTAAATAAAGCACTAATTAGCATACTAGTATACCATAGACACATGTAATCATGTTATGAATAGTTCTATCATGATCTATGCCCTTCAAAACATGGGTCTAGACACCTTCATTTTTCAATTATCTGCAATATTGGCTGAGATATGTCAAAAATCGTTTTTTTGATAATGGCAGCAGTAATTTGCATAAAAATGGTATGTGGGACATTTTTTCAGCTTGGGGCCATAGCTAGTCATTTTCTACACATTTTTTCCAATCTAGAAACACTGATTAGAAGTATATCTCCGGGGGGTGCAGGGGGACCTAGTCTTCCTACTAGACTACAAGAGAGAGTGCAGTTTTGAGGTCTCGTTTCATAAGTAATTCTGCTGGGGGCACTCCAGTTAATGTGGTAGTTATCTATACCCTAGAAACATGCTGACAAACACGTTTGAAGCTAACCTTGAGTAATATGCCTTAATCCTTGCTTGATGATCTGTACAGCACGCTCTGCCTGGCTATTAGAAGCGAGTTTGAACGGAGCAGAACGGACATGTCTGATGCCATTCAACCTCATGAATTCCTGAAATTCCTGACATGTGAAACACGAACCATTATCGCTTACCAACACATCTGTTAGACCGTGAGTAGCGAACATGACACGTAAATTCTCAATGGTAGCAGCAGAAGTGCTGGTAGACATGATAGAGCATTCAATCCACTTGGAAAATGCATCAATGACAACAAGGAACATTTCCCCTAAGAACGGACCTGCAAAGTTAACATGAATCCCGAACCAAGGTTTGGAAGGCCACGACCACAGGCTCAGTGGCGATTTTGCTGGTGACTTACTGAGCTGCGTACACGTATCACAACGATGAACACAAGATTCAAGTTCGGAATCAATACAACCTTGCAATAGCTTTCATCATAACAATGCCAGGATGGGTACTATGTAGTTCAGAAACCAACCTCTCTCTCCCCTGTTTTGGCATGAAACGTCTGCCCCAAACTAGGCAATCTGACTGGACAGATTGCTCATCTCTGCGCCGTGAATATGGTTTGTACTCCTCCGAGTCTGGTATGCCGGACCAATCGCCAGTCATAACGCAACGCTTGACTGCAGACAACACAGGATCTCTGTTAGACCACAACCTAACTTGAGCAGCAGTGACCGGAGAGCTGTAACTCTCAAACGCATTCATAGCCAATACAAGGTCAGCAGGTTGAGGAGTATTGTTGTGATCAGCAACAGGCACCGGCAGTCAACTCAGTGCATCAGCACAATTCCCACTGCCAGGCCTGTAACGAATAGTATAATGATAAGCAGACAACGTCAAGGCCCACCGCTGAACACGTGATGACGCATTGGTGTTGATGCCTTTGTTCTCTGAAAACAAGAAAGTGAGCGGTTTGTGGTCGGTTTCAAGCTCAAACTTACGACCAAACAGATACTGATGCATCTTGGTTACCCCAAACACAGCCTGAAGCTTCTTTATCAATTATACCATAGGCTAGTTCGGCTTTCGTCAAGGTTCTGGAAGCAAACGCAACAGGCTGTAACTTGCCCGACTCATTGGCTTGTTGCAATACACAGCCTACCCCAGTACCCCATAGGCACTGGCATCACACGACAATACAAGACGCTTACATGGATCATAAAGAACAAGCAGCTTGTTAGAACACAATAGACCTTTAGCTCCCTTGAAGGCATCATCCTGGGCCTTGGCCCAAACCCAATTTTTTCCTTTCCGAAGTAGCTGATGCAAGGGTTCTAACACTGTGCTCATCTGTGGCAAGGGTTCCAACACTGTGCTCACCTGTGGCAAGAAACTGCCAAAATGGTTTAGCAAACCCAAGAAGGAACGTAATTGTGACACATTTTCTGGTATGGGCACGTTCTTGATTGCTTCGACTTTGGAATCACATGGCATGATTCCAGTGGCAGTGACTCTTCTGCCTAGGAACGCCACTTCGGGCGCCATAAACACGCATTTCTCACGTTTCAGTCTGAGCCCTACTTTATCCAAACGACGCAGAACTTCCTCCAGGTTACTCAGGTGTTCTGTAGTGTTGCAGCCTGTGTGTGATCAGGATGTCGTCCTCGAACACGACAGTTTTTGGCACACATTTTAATAGACTCTCCATGTTTCTCTGAAAGATGGTCGCTGCTGAACGGATTCCAAAAGGACAGCAATTGTAGATGAACAGCCCTTTGTGAGTGTTGATGCATGTGAGTTTCCTTGACTCCTCATCCAGCTCTTGTGTCATGTAGGCAGACGTTAAATCCAACTTGGTGAATGACTTCCCACCAGCTAAAGTCGAAAACAGGTCATCCACTTTGGGCAGTGGATACTGATGCTGTATTGAGTGGTGATTTATGGTCACCTTGTAGTCCCCGCAGATCCTTACTGCTCCATCGCTTTTCAACACAGGAACAATTGGACTGGCCCATTCATTGAACTCAACAGGAGAGATTACCCCCTCATTCTGGATTCTCTCAAGTTCACACTCGATCTTTTCTCTCATCAAGTAGGGAACAGACTGAGCTTTTCAATAGATGGGCTGCACTTCTGGATTCAGATGAATTTTAACTTTCATCCCCATGAAGGAACCAATTCCTGGCTCAAATAGAGATGGAAATTTTTCCAGCACTTGAGCACAAGCAGGAGCCTCCACTGTGGACAGCTCTTTGATCTCATGCCAGTTCAACTTTATGCTCTTAAGCCAGTTCCGCCTGAACAGTGTAGGGCCATTGCCCAGCACAACCCACATGGCCAGTTCATAAATTACACCATCATAAGGCACACTGACAGCTGCGCTGCCACGCACCCGAACAATATCCTTAGTGTAAGTCTGAAGTTTGGCCCTCACCGGGCTCAATTTAGGCTTCACGGCCTCACAGCCCCACAACTTGTCAAATGTTTCCTTGCTCATAATCGACTGACTCGCCCCTGTGTCCACTTCCATAGACACCTGCTTGCCATTCAGTTGAAGATCAACCATTATTGGTGTGGGGCCACCAGAAATCGTAAGCAACTCGTACTCCTCATTATGCAGCAATGACTCATCAGCACCAGCAACATTCTTGCCATCATCCACATGATGGGTGGTGGCAGTACCATCACCACTGCTGGACTGGAGACACCTCTTTTGAAGATGCCCAATCTTGCCACATCCGTTGCATGCGTACCGTTTGAAACGGCACTGGTGAGCCACATGATTCGCACCACAACACCAACACACGTTCTTAGGGCCTCTCGCTACCGAGGAAGCAGGTTTCAAGAACACAACTGGTCTAGGCGCAGCCTTATACGAGGATGTAGCAATCTTATTTACAGTATCTGCACTCGAAGAGTTCTACCCTTTTGACGAGATCTCCTTAGGTTTTCAGCAGTTGTTACACACGCCTGTGCAATCTTCACTGCTCTTCCCAGGTCAAGGTCATATTCTTGAGCAAGAAGTTTTCGTAAGATGACATCGTGATTTACCACAATCACAAAGAAATCTCGGAGCATCTCATCAAGTACAGCACCAAATTGACATGGCTCTGCTAAACGGCGCAGATCAGCAACAAAGCCGGGAATGTCCTGATCCTCCCGGTGTGTGTGTGTGTGTGTGTGTGTGTGTGTGTGTGTGTGTGTGTATATGTGTGTGTGTGTGTGTGTGTGTGTGTGTGTGTGTGTGTGTGTGTGTGTGTGTGTGTGTGTGTGTGTGTGTGTAAAACTTGTACCTTGATATGAATAGACCAGCTTTCGGCTTGAAGTGTAGCTTGACAAGCTCACAGAGTCCTCATAGGAAAGGTCGGTAGGTCGCCGTGGTGACAGCAGGTTTTTTGATGAGTCCATACACCTTCTGCCCGTACACAGTCAACAACACAGCACGACGACGGACGGCATCACCAGCGGCCGCCATGTTGTTGGCCACAAAGTACTGGTCCAGCCTCTCCACATCTGGAATGAACTTCATTATTGAACTTCAAACTTCACCATCTGGAATCACGAACAATCAGACCAATGAAGGCACTCAACTTTATATCAGCTTTATTAACATTGCACTCAGCTACACTTCCTGGTCCCGTGTGTCGTGCATGCGCACACCGAACTCACATGCATCACAGTAAAGATCATGGTTTTTGATGGGGGATGACCTGGGCTAGCGGTGAACAGCTTTTCTTTTCTTTCTTTTTTCTTTTTTTTTTTTGTATACAAGATCGAGGCTCGTGAAAGAGCGAACATTAATCACACAGAAAGACAAACCGACACATAAAACATATAACATCGGGAGCGGTAGACAAGATGGGGAGAGAGGGGGAAGGACACAAACACAACATTTGAGAGCAGGGACCGAGAGACATGGAGACATCGAGAGATCTGAGAGAGGGCGAGGGCTTTGGGGGGGGGGGGGGGCATGGGAAGGGGGCGGTGGGAGAGGTATAAAACATATGGACACTGCCAGGACTTCCAGGAAAGAAGTTGGAATTTCAAACAAGGTGGATCTGGGGTGAATTAGCGGGGGTAGAAAAGATCAAGGTTTTGGATGGGGGAAGATAAGAGATGGTGGTGAACAGCTGTTTTAAAGACCTGGAGGGAGGAGTGGGATTGAAGGGAGTGAGGGAGTTTGTTCCAGAGGCGGGAGAAAAGAGGAATGAAAGAGTGAAGGTGAGCAGAGAGCCGAGATTTCGGCAGTTTAACCATCAGAGGGTTGCTGGCAGATCTTGTGCGACCTGTAGGAATATTTGGGGGACAGAGCACAGAGAGAGCTGGGGGTGCAAGGCCGGAGAGGAGTCGGTAGAAGACAGAAAGACCACCTACCTGCCTGCGGTGAGTGAGTGAAAGGCCCTCAGAGATAGCTTCATCGCGGGAGATTCCAATAATTCTGAAAGCTTTGGTTTCAACAGCGTGAAGCCGAGCTAGGTGTGAGGCAGGAGCACCGGCCCATAGGGGAGAACAGTATTCCATTGAGCTGCGGATGAAAGCCTTGTATGTGGTGAGGAGCTCAGGTGTGCCGAGGAAGGACTTCGCACGACGGAGGATGCCCAGTCGGCGACTGGCTTTGGAGGCCAGCTTGGAAATGTGGTTTTCCCAAGAAAGATCATGGCAGATAGTGAGACCCAAGCTGTCTTGAAGTTCTGGAGGGAAGAATGAGTGAGATTGAAGAGGATGTGGAAGTTTGTTCCATAAGTGGAAAAAGATATTAACATGAGGTTCAATAAATCAAAGTGAAAAAAAACATTAAACTTTAAAAGCACTAGGGCATGCCCGTACGTGGGTGCCCGTTCCTTGCCAAAAAAAAAAAAAAACGCTACCCGTACGCTCTACCCCGCCCGTACGCCCGTACGCCCGTACGCCCGTAAACAAAAAAAACAACGCTCTTCGCTTCCGCCCTTCGCTCTGACTGAATTGGGAGAAATAATGCGCATAAGAAATCGAGAAATTATTATTTTCTCCGGAAGAAATCGAATTACGAACCGTAATGGCGCACGCGCTCGGCTCGGCTCGCTCTCACATCGGCCACGCCCACGCAACAACGCGTTCTGTGATTGGCTGCCGGAAGTGCAGTCTTCACTGTCCGGAAGGTCGCATATCGCAGTTACGATGAATCGCAAATTAGTTTTAATTAGTTTTAAAACATAGTTGAACGCCAACATAGTTTGCCAACGTGAAATAAATGAATACGCTCTCAAATGTGCCGTCCGAGGCAGAGTCTGTTCGCCACGTTTGGCACACGTGATAGCTCGCTGCTCTCTGATTGGTTGAATCGTTTTTTGGACATAGCTCGGTAACTACTTCTCCGATTAATATGAAACCTTGAAAAGGCACATCCTCGGGTCCCCAGCAATATACCTGGCAAGTTTAAAGTATATCGGACCGGTAGTTGTCGAGAAACAGCGGTCACAGACATACATACATACATACATACATACATACATACACACAGAGATTACTGGAATTATAGATAGATAATTGCTCTGTATCAACTATATAGAACTCGGTTTTTAGTCTCGCCCGAAGGGGTTGAGAGACTATTGCAGGGTTCGTGTCCACGTCCACGTCTATGTATTTTCAGTTTAAATTTATTTTTCTCTGTAACCTATTGTCCGATCGATGCAAAACACTAAACATAGTAGGGACTCCCCATCGAGAATATTTTATTGATAACTCTGACATCATAGGTCACGTGGTATGTTAGCCAAATTGGATTGAAGGAAAATAAATTGGACATCTTAACCAAAACCACTCCATGAAAACAAAAAAAAATTGCAACTTGGCATATGTCATCAACGCCCAATGGGGTATATGGTGGTGTGATAACGATTACATCATCAGTGAAGTGTATTTCAGCCATAGTTGGTTGAATTCAAAATCCTATCTGAAAAATCTGAAACTTCATATATCTGATGTACGACCTGATGTGAGTGAATAATTTAACTTGTGACGTCACCGCTTATGTGGTCTGGTGGCCATATTGGATTGAAAAATAAAAACATTTAAAAAAATCTTCTTCTCTAGATCCGCTTAACAGATTGTTACAAAACTTCATAAATATGATCGACTAGGCATGGCGAATATACGAGTCGATTGCATTTTTATTTTTTTTCCTATTCATCTTCATTTACACACTTTTTCCTTAATGTGCACAAAAGTGGTCAATAAATTTCCTAAAAATCAATCAATAAAGCTACGGATAATGGCAATGTATGTGACATAATATTGTTGCGGATACGGAGTACGGCTCTCCCCCTTAGCAAGAGGTGGTTAGCCCCTTGTCCTGTTAAGCTGACCGTCTCTGCTCCTGAAGCCGCCCCGCTCCCTCCACTAGGCAGTTGAGCAACCTCGTTCGAGACC
This sequence comes from Myxine glutinosa, assembly GCF_964187855.1. NCBI lineage: Eukaryota > Metazoa > Chordata > Myxini > Myxiniformes > Myxinidae > Myxine > Myxine glutinosa. The sequence goes on along the minus strand of NC_136272.1, from coordinate 68,024,496 downwards.
ACGGGCAAGATGTTATTTTGCCGAGCGGATTAGCAGCCCGCGGCTCGAACCATTAGCAGTACTAAACCCGATCCTAAACGTTGGCCAAATCGTGCCACAGGTGTTCAATGGGGAAATCACAAAGACGACCGGACGAGCATGAAGAAGAAGACGAAGGTAGGAAATAGCAGGATTTATTAACCAATTACTATTTACACAATCAAAGAAACCAAAGGAGATGGAAAGATACGAAAATAATTTACAGAAGAAGAAGAAGACACAGTGCAATTCTACTTATACAAGCTTAACTTATTCCCAGGGACAACACAGACAAACAGACGACATTCAGACTTACACGAGTGGGGGATGAAGGCAGGAATGAATGGCTGGAAGGAGAGGAAGGTTCAGGTGGGACTGCAGAACGGCCGGGCCGGGAGCGAGCAGCCGCCGACTCTCCACACTCGGGTCCACACGGCCGGGATGCTCGCAGCAACACGTCGGAGCTTGTCGTGGCAAGGCTGGTTGGAACAGCGTCTCCCTTCCCAGAGCTCTCTATTCAGGCTCCTTCAACTCTCTGGCTCCCTCAATGATTTCGTCCTTCACTTCTTTCACCAAGCAGTCCCTCCACTGAACTCTTACGCGCCTCTCTGGAATAGGCTTGCGCGGGCGCTTTTATAACGCGCTTTGAGATCAATCTGCGCCACACCCGTGATGGTATCTCACCAGCCCTGATTGGCTGGTGGGGGCTCGCTGGCTCCACCTTCTGATGACGAGGGGCGGGCAACGCCCTTGTTCGTGGGCTTGACCGCGTGCGTAATGGAGGTTTTTGGGGCGATTTGAGCAAGCCCCCAGCCAAAGGGCAGCGAACGCTGCCGGCAATTGCGTTTTTGGTGGCAATTGAAAGGGGATTCTACCTTATTCGATCTGGTGCAATGCAGGGTCAATTAATGGGGAAACAGAGCCTTATACTGACATGGAATAAAGAGATAACTATTTAGAAGGGCTTATGATTTTCTACGTGCATGCGATGGACTAACTAAAAGGACGACCTTTGACCTTTACACAAATTGATGGAGGTATTTACAAGAATCATTACAATTGACAGAGGGTGATATTTACAACAATGAATTACACACTGCACGGATTCTCAAATCCGCATAAATATGATCGACTAGGCATGGGGAATATACGAGTCGATTGCATTTTTATTTTTTTTCCTATTCATCTTCATTTACACACTTTTTCCTTAATGTGCACAAAAGTGGTCAATAAATTTCCTAAAAATCAATCAATAAAGCTACGGATAATGGCAATGTATGTGACATAATATGTTGCATGGATGATATGGGTATGTTGGCCACAATAGTAGCATGTTCAGTTAACGATGGTACTTTTGTTCAGAATGAGCACACGAGGCGAGACTACGTTCTCTACCGTGCGCTGCTCTAGTTACATTTCAGCATTCGCCTCTGATGTTTTGCATCGCAAAGTACCCAAATTATTTGTAATTTATTTGGAACATTGTTTCAAACCCTTAGATTAGACATTAAAATGTGTCAGATTTATTTTCAATGCATAGAATATCTTAGTTTATTAAACAACATGGTTGTTGTAATATTTACAGTGCTATATTATGGCATCAACTATATAGTTGATGTTGTTGATAGAAAATTCCTTTTTTGGAGATATTAGGGTACCCTTAAATTTTCATGCATGAAACAGGCCCTGACAAGTTCGCAGGGTTGCAACATAGTTTTGCTCAGGAAGTATCTCCCAAAAGAGCTGTACATGTCGTGAGGGTCATCATCTGTAACCTTCAATTCAAGCACTGGAGGGAAGAGCTTGATTGCACAGAGAGTGAGCCAATTCCACAGGTGGGAGAAGAAGACACTAAAGAGGTACAGATGGGAGTGTGGGTTTAACTTTGGAGGTTTGACAAGGAGGGGTTGCCTCGATGTCTTGTTTGGCATAGTATGTAGGGATGAGGAAGAGTGCAAGACCCGAGTAAACTGAAAGGCCACCAAGCTGTCTTTGGTGATAGAGCATAATGGCCCTGCGTCTCAGTCTTGATAATTGATTCCGATGATTCTAAGAGCTTGGGCCTTTACTCATCTACTGCACATCCAGAAGTGAAACACAGAATGTGGGATCGCCTGCCCACAATGGAGAGCAAATACCCGCATTGTGGATTTTTACAATATTGTTTACCCTCAAATGCATTGTAGCCATTGAGGAATTCAGCAAAACTATTGGACTATGAAGAATTCCCAGTCTGTTTCTTGGTTTGATGGTCACCTTAGGGATGGGCTGAACAAGAAAGGTTGCCGCTGATGGTGATTAACTTTTCCTGCAGGGTTCTCTTTCTCAAATGTGACACAAAAACAAGAAAGTAAAACATATAATTCGATGCAGATTACTTCATTATTTAGAAAATGATTTCAAATGAATTGTAACAAATTTGAAATGTAATTTATCGTCCATGAGTAATATTTTCCTGTACATTGTCAATATATTAAAATTTATAATCATTATTACCTTTCCAAAGATCCTGACTTTCAATGAAGACTAATCTGTTGGTGAAGTTGCAGATGAAGTTTAGATGAAGTTTGGGTGTTTCCTATGGTGTGTTGAAACTTCTTTAAGCAAATTTCATCAAACACCATCTTTTTCTGAAAGATCTGTGTTAGGAAATTGACTCTGGGTTTTCGAGGTGATGTAAATAGCTGGAATAATTAACACGGCTACCCTCCAAAAATGCTACCACAGCACGAAATGTTGATCTTTAAATTAATAGATTAATTGACGGCATCTCTTCTTTTCCAACAGAGGTGCTTCGGCATTGACAGGGATGGCCTTTTAACCAAGCGTAAGCCATGCCAATCAGAGGAATGCCATTAATTAACACAACACGCTTTGCTTTCCTAAACCAAACTTCCTAAAGGAAACCTTGAAAACCAGAAATATAGGTCGCAATAGTTATCTCTAAATCTAGACCTTGCACTAAGTGTTTATATCGTGAGCATCGGGGTTAAGAAGTGAGAATAATTGAATGAAAATGAAGACAAGGTTAAGTAAATAAGCAAATCCAAGAGAGGTCAGAGGATTGTTTACCTGCCTGAAGTATTTTTTATTATATTCTTATTTTTCTCACGGGTTTATGACCATGAAAGTTCAATTATCTGATGGTGAGAGAGTGTTGACTGTGAATATTTTTTTTACTTTTTTGGATATGTTAATGTCTCTCTCTGGCTCTGTCTCTCTCTCTCTCTCTCTCCGTCACGTCAGTAAGTGTTCCCACCTTACCCAGTCGAACCCAACTGCTCCTGGAATCGGTGTCCTTCTCTCCTGACAAGGTGGAGAAGTTTTTGTCAATCCTCGACTCTGATTCTGCAACTGGACCTGACGGCATCACCCCACGTGTCCTAAAATCCTGCTCTGCCACTCTATCTCACCCGCTCTCTGTTCTTTTCACCCTCTCTTTTGCTCAGGGTCATCTGCCAGCATCTTGGAAATCAGCAAACATTACCGCTTTACACAAAAAAGGTGCGAAAACAGATCCTTACAACTACAGAACAATCAGTTATTACGTCATCAGCATTTCAAAGACTGATGACGTGACGTCATCAGCATTTCTTCCCCAAAGACTCCTTTCCAGGTGTCCGAAGGTGTTCCAGCAGGAGTTCAAACTCGCTTATTGGGGTCCGACCTCTAGCCATTGTTAGGTAGCCAAAGGTGAACCGAATGGGGTTTCTGGGTTGAATTCCATAGGGGAGGTCAACAATAAATCAAGGGAGGTAGTTTAACACTGCAGGTATTTCGTGAGGCCTCATGTGGAACTAGAACGGTAGGAGGAACTTGGACCATGAGGAAAGGATCTTCAACTACCGCTTGTCTAGAGCAAGGCGCATCGTGGAAAACGCTTTTGGGATCCTATCCAACCGGTTCCGCTGTCTACTCACAACCATGGCCTCCCAATCCCATTCCTCCCAATTATCAGCAAAGTCATGGAATCCATCATTGCTTTGGATATCAAATCCTTCCTCTTCTCCAATGGCTTGATCTCCGATCATCAATTTGGATTCAGACCAGGTCACTCTACTCTGGACATGCTGCTTCTGCTGTCTCAGCAATGGATGGAGGTCCTCAATGCCAAACAGGAAATCAGAGCTGTCTCCCTTGACATATCACGTGCCTTCGATACGGTCTGGCACCCAGCTCTGCTCACCAAACTCTCCTCCTATGGTATCCATGGAAATCTCCACGCATGGTTTGCGGACTTCCTCTCTGGTCGTAGTCAACGTGTGGCCCTGAATGGATTTCTCTCATCTCCCCCTTCCTGTTCTGGCTGGAGTTCCCCAAGGTAGTGTTCTGGGCCCTGTGCTATTTCTGGTCTTCATCAATGATCTCTCCTCGTTGAGAGAGAGGAAGACAAATGATGAATTGCGAAAGATGATGGGAATAGAGCCTGTGATGGATGCTGTGAAGAGAAACAGTTTGAGATGGTTTGGTCATGTGTTGAGGAAGGATGAAAGTGACTGGTTGAGAAGAGTGATGGAAATGAATGTAGAAGGACGTAGAGGACGGGGAAGACCAAGAAAGACTTGGATAAAGATGGTCGAATAAGAAATGCGGACATGGGGGTTAACAAGAGGAGATGCAGAAAATAGGGCAAAATGGAGAAGATTGTCATGGGGACCGCAAGGCTAACCCCCACTCTAGCAGGGAAAATGGCCTTAAAATGCCTGTTGTATCAATGATCTCTCCGAATCTCTGGAAAATCCTCTCTATCTCTTTGCTGATGACTCCACTGTCTGCAGCTCCATTCCTCATCCCTCAGATCGGCAGTCTGCAGCCTCCCCACTCTGCAGACCTGGACAAAATCACAGACTGGTCAAACAAGTGGAACAGGTCTTTCAATCCTGACAAATCTCACACTCTTACTATGTCTCTCCGAAAAGACCGACTGGAAAACCCTCACATCTACTTTCTCAACAATCCTCTCCAAGAAGTTCTGTCGCTCAAGCTTTTGGGTCTCACTATCTGCCATGACCTTTCTTGAGAAAACCACATTTCCAAACTGGCTGCCAAAGCCAGTCGCCGACTGGGCATCCTCCATCGTGCGGAGTCTTTCCTTGGCACACCTGAGCTCCTCACCACATACAAGGCTTTCATCCGCAGCTCAATGGAATACTGTTACCCCCTCTGGGCTGGTGCTCCTGCCTCACACCTAGCTCGGCTTCACGCTGTTGAAACCAAAGCTTTCGGAATCATAGGAATCTCCAGCGATGAAGCTAACTCCAAGGGCCTTTCACTTACTTACCGCAGGCAGGTTGATGGTCTTTCTGTCTTCTACCGACTCCTCTCCGGCCTTGCTCCCCCAGCTCTCTGTTCTCTGTCCCCCAAATATTCCTACAGGTCGCACAAGACCTGCCAGCAACCCTCTTATGGTTAAACTGCCAAAATCTAGGCTCTCTGCTCACCTTCACTCTTTCATTCCCCTTTTCTCCCACCTCTGGAACAAACTCCCCCACTCCCTTCAATCCCACTCCTCCCTCCAGGTCTTTAAAACAGCTGTTCACCGCCATCTCTTATCTTCCCCCATCCAAAACCTTGATCTTTTCTACCCCCGCTAATTCACCCCAGATACACTTTTTTGGAAATTCCAACTTCTTTCCTGGAAGTCCTTGCAGTGTCCACATGTTTTATACCTCTCCCACTGCCCCCCAAGCCGTCTCCCTCCCACAGTTCTCTAGATGTCCCTGCTCTCAAATGTTGTGTTTGTATCCTAGCCCCTCTCTCCCCATCTTGTCTACCGCTCCCCTTATTTTGTGTTTTATGTGTGGTTTAACTTTTTGTGTGATTAATATTAGCTCTTTCACGAGCCTCGATCTTGTATTCAAAAAATAATAATAATCATAAAAATAAAAAAATGAAAAAAGTGTTTACTACAGCACTGCTGTAAAGGACACAAACAAACTAGAATGGCACTCGGTAGAGCGCATACCTACGGCAGGCTGAACCGTTTACGTTTTCTATCCCACTGATAGGCCGTATCTGGATCCAGTCCTTGACCAAAATCTAATGGGCATGTTCTTGTCAAATATTCCACTCGTCCACCAAATTTTGCCATAACCCGTCCAAATGGTTTTGAGATAACATGCCATACCGAAAGTCCTGAGACCTTTCTTGTCTCAGGACAAGTTTTATTGTACAGTAAAACAAAGGTACCTGTACATGTAAGAAAACTAATATTGTCAATAGTAACTGGACATACCACGATACTTTCCTGCAAAATTTCCAGAATGATCCACGCATTTCTGCCAGTGCTGCACGAGCTTAAAAATCCCGCGACGGTACAAGTGCGTTATCTGGACTGCCTCGTCATTTTCATAATGCTGGCCTCTCATGTGATCATTCAAGGGCCCGAACAGCCGATAGTCCAAGGAGCCAACGCCAGACTGTATTGGGGGAGGGAGGGAAAAACTTCCTAGATTTCCATTCCATCCAAAGTCAGGCATGCAGTGTGATGTCTGGCGTTTGCATGTTGAAGGATGACAGCTTTTTTCACCGAGCGCTTTTCCTGAAGTGCACGTTTCAGTTTCTTGAGCGTATGAACATCGCAAGTCATGTTGATGGTTTCCTCTTTTTGACAGTAAATCGACCAGTATGCATCCCTTGGCATCCTCGAGAACAGTTCCCATAACTTTGCTGGCAGAGGGAACTCTTTTGACTTTCTTCTTTTTTTGGAGATGCGGAGTGATGCCATTCCATGCTTTGCTTCTTGGTTCCAGGGTAAAAATGCTGGAACCAGCTTTCATCACTAATCACTATACGAAACAGGAAGTCATCAATCACCATTGGCTGCATGTTGTTGAAGCAACTGCGATAACATCTCCATGCGTGTAGTTTTGTTTTCCTCCGTAAGCAAACGGGGAACCCAACGGGAATGAACTTTCCAATATTCCAAGGTTCCCAGATGTTCTATGCCAAGCTGTACTGTGATCTCCTTAACCATCACCATTCGGTCCTCACTGATAAGCTGCGGTAGAAGTCCGTTCTCCCAGTTTTCCTTTTTCAGGTTGAAATATCGGTGGAAGGGAACTGCATGAGCGGCAACCACTGCATGGATTTTGATTTCAATAGGTCAGTGTTGGAAGATCGGAATTGAGTCGAGGACAATTTCTCACATTGGTTAGCAATGGGGTTTGAAGCAAACATCAGGTCCGGGTTATAGCCGCGTCTCCATATGCTACTGTTGAAGGAACTTGTAGTCAGGTTCACTATGTTTTTTTCGTTCAAAATCATGGTAGATTAGCAAACCTATACATTTTTGGAAACGTTATTACATGGAAAATCTGAAAATCAATGTTTACATTTGCCAATTCCGACTAATTCGATTCGACCAATTCGACCAATTCGACCAATCGACCAATTCCATTCGACCAATTCGACCATTCGACCAATCACTTCGATCGACCATTCGACCAATTCGATCGATTCGATTCGATTCGATTCATCGAATTCGATTCGATCGACCATTCGACCAATTCGATTTGCCAATCAATTTGACCGACCTTTGCTTGTGTGGAACGGACTGTGAAAACGATGCGGACTATATTGTCGGATACGACACACAGGACAGTGATGACGAACTCTAAATGGCATATTCTGTAATCGTGTATGTTTGATGCCATTGACTGCCTGTGTATATTTTGTCATTGACTGCCTGTGTAGATGTGAAGTTATACTGACTGCATGTGTATATATGATTTTGCTGACTGCCTGTGTATGTTTGGTGATATGAATTATTGTGACACATTTTGATGTTATTAACTGCCTGTACAAAATGATAACATGTATTTGATTATGCAACTTATCACGAATATAAAGACAGTATTTTGCAATTCAAAACCTTTGATTCGTGTCTTACCATTCCCCATAGCACTAATTTGATACTTTCATTGGATTCCTTGTCCCTGAAAATATAGGTTTAGTATATTTTAAAAAGTTTTTAGGGTAATTAGAGGCAGAAATAGAACAAAATATGTATTTTACAGTGGCCATTTTGAAAATCCAAAATGGCCGCCATACAGGTATCTCTCCAAATGTAAACATTGATTTTTAGTTTCCTTATGCTATAACGTTTCCAAAAATGTATAGGTTTGCTAATCTACCATGATTTTGAACGAAATATAATTTATTGACAAAGTGAACCTGACTATTGGCGGCTTTGCATCATGAACGAGGGGCCAGATTTCATCTGACCAGATTTCAACTAATTCCACATTCTTAAACTTTATCGTGTACTGACTCACATCTCTGTGAGTCATGATCTCTGTGAGTCATGATCTCTGTGAGTCATGATCTCTGTGAGTCATGATCTCTGTGAGTCATGATCTGCGTGAGTCATGATCTGTGCGAGTCATGATCTGTGCGAGTCATGATCTGTGCGAGTCATGATCTGTGCGAGTCATGATCTGTGCGAGTCATGATCTGTGCGAGCCATGATCTATGCGAGTCATGATCTATGCGAGTCATGATCTATGCGAGTCATGATCTATGCGAGTCATGATCTATGCGAGTCATGATCTGTGCGAGTCATGATCTGTGCGAGCCATGATCTATGCGAGCCATGCTCTATGCGAGTCATGATCTATGCGAGTCATGATCTATGCGAGCCATGATCTATGCGAGTCATGATCTATGCGAGTCATGATCTATGCGAGACATGATCTATGCGAGTCATGATCTATGCGAGTCATGATCTATGCGAGTCATGATCTATGCGAGTCATGATCTATGCGAGTCATGATCTATGCGAGTCATGATCTATGCGAGTCATGATCTATGCGAGTCATGATCTATGCGAGTCATGATCTATGCGAGGCATGGTTTATGTGTAATTCTTAATCCGCATTTTAGATCGATTTGAATACTCAATTTCTACTTTAGTTTGCAACTTGCTGTTGATCTCCAGATATGTTTTTACCCTCAATCAATAAAGGTACAGATATGGTGGTCATCTGTTTTGTCCTCAAATAAATATTGCTCCTCTTGACCTTGTACCAACCCCAGCGTCCCTGTGGGTATTCAATGTGTGTTCATGTGCATGTGTACTATTGGTGTGTTCATGTACACGTGTACTATTGGTGTGATAATATGCACCTGTAACCGACTATTGTGGTGTTCATGTGCACGTGTAACCTACCATTGGAGTGTTCATGTACACGTGTACTATTGGAGTGTCCATGTACACGTGTACTATTGGAGTGTCCATGTACACGTGTACTATTGGAGTGTCCATGTACACGTGTACTATTGGAGTGTCCATGTACACGTGTGCTATTGGAGTGTTCATGCACACGTGTGCTGTCGGTTTGTTCATGTACACGTGCACTATTGGAGTGTTCATGTGCACGTGTACTATTGGAGTGTTCATGTACACGTGTACTATTGGAGTGTTCATGCACACGTGTACTATTGGAGTGTTCGTGTACACGTGCCCTATTGGAGTGTTCATGTACAAGTGTACGATTGGAGTGTTCATGTGCACGTGTACTATTGGAGTGTTCATGTGCACGCGTACTATTGGAGTGTTCATGTACAAGTGTACGATTGGAGTGTTCATGTGTACGTGTACTATTGGAGTGTTCATGTGCACATGTACTATTGGAGTGTTCATGTACAAGTGTACGATTGGAGTGTTCATGTGCACGTGTACTATTGGAGTGTTCATGTGCACGTGTACTATTGGAGTGTTCATGCACACGTGTACTATTGGAGTGTTCATGTGCACGCGTACTATTGGAGTGTTCATGTACAAGTGTACGATTGGTGTGTTCATGCACACGTGTACTATTGGAGTGTTCATGCACACGTGTACTATTGGAGTGTCCATGTACACGTGTACTATTGGAGTGTTCATGTACACGTGTGCTGTCGGTGTGTTCATGTACACGTGTGCTGTCGGTGTGTTCATGTACACGTGCACTATTGGAGTGTTCATGTGCACGTGTACTATTGGAGTGTTCATGTACACGTGTACTATTGGAGTGTTCATGCACACGTGTACTATTGGAGTGTACATGTACACGTGCCCTATTGGAGTGTTCATGTACAGATGTACGTTTGGAGTGTTCATGTGCACGTGTACTATTGGAGTGTTCATGTGCACGCGTACTATTGGAGTGTTCATGTACAAGTGTACGATTGGAGTGTTCATGTGCACGTGTACTATTGGAGTGTTCATGTGCACATGTACTATTGGAGTGTTCATGTACAAGTGTACGATTGGAGTGTTCATGTGCACGTGTACTATTGGAGTGTTCATGCACACGTGTACTATTGGAGTGTTCATGTACACGTGCACTATTTGAGTGTTCATGTACACGTGCACTATTTGAGTGTTCATGTGCACGTGTACTATTGGAGTGTTCATGTACACGTGTACTATTGGAGTGTTCATGTGCACGCGTACTATTGGAGTGTTCATGTACAAGTGTACGATTGGAGTGTTCATGCACACGTGTACTATTGGAGTGTTCATGCACACGTGTACTATTGGAGTGTTCATGTACACGTGTACTATTGGAGTGTTCATGTGCACGTGTACTATTGGAGTGTTCATGTACACGTGTACTGTCGGTGTGTTCATGTGCGCGTGTGCTGTCGGTGTGTTCATGTACACGTGTACTGTCGGGGTGTTCATGTACACGTGTGCTGTCGGTGTGTTCATGTACACGTGTACTGTCGGTTTGTTCATGTACACGTGTGCTGTCGGTGTGTTCATGTACACGTGTACTGTCGGTGTGTTCATGTGCGCGTGTGCTGTCGGTGTGTTCATGTACACGTGTGCTGTCGTTGTGTTCATGTACACGTGTACTGTCGGTGTGTTCATGTGCGCGTGTGCTGTCGGTGTGTTCATGTACACGTGTACTGTCGGTGTGTTCATGTGCGCGTGTACTGTCGGTGTGTTCATGTGCGCGTGTGCTGTCGGTGTGTTCATGTGCGCGTGTACTGTCGGTGTGTTCATGTACACGTGTACTGTCGGTGTGTTCATGTGCGCGTGTGCTGTCGGTGTGTTCATGTACACGTGTACTGTCGGTGTGTTCATGTGCGCGTGTACTGTCGGTGTGTTCATGTACACGTGTACTGTCGGTGTGTTCATGTGCGCGTGTGCTGTCGGTGTGTTCATGTGCGCGTGTGCTGTCGGTGTGTTCATGTACACGTGTACTGTCGGTTTGTTCATGTACACGTGTACTGTCGGTTTGTTCATGTACACGTGTACTGTCGGTGTGTTCATGTGCGCGTGTGCTGTCGGTGTGTTCATGTACACGTGTACTGTCGGTGTGTTCATGTGCGCGTGTGCTGTCGGTGTGTTCATGTGCGCGTGTGCCACGTTTGATGTACCTGTACACGAGCATGCTCACATATACAGAATGCTAACTGCTAACCAAATAGTCCAAAATGACAGTTTAGCGTTTCCCCCCTGGGTGCGACACGATAATCTCTCGTCCTGTAAGACAAGCGAGCATCACGCATGGCGGGCGAGAGCGACAAACGACCTTTCTCGCGGAGGTGGCAATGTCGCCACGCCTCGGGCGTTCCACGTGTATTGACTGTTGTTTCGTCTAACAGAGAATCGATGCGCTTGTGCTAATACCCTTTTATGTGTCATATTGTGACGTCTGCATGACAAGGCCTCCGGGGCTCGAAGATTATCGGGTTCTCTTCTACGTGGTTACCCCCTGGGTTGGTGTCCTGATGTAAACGAAAACGAGGAGCTGCTTCCTCTGTTCGTGTCGTGATGGATCCACGTGGCTTTGAACCTCCTGAAACATCTCAGGAAGGCGTCAGGTTGGAAGGGAAAGTGGTTAGAAGTGGTGGTCGGGATTTTAATCCGTTACTGGGAGATTTTCATACAAGGGAACCTAATGAGCCCAATCATGTCTGTTCTATGTCCAAAGCCCCCAACCCCAACCCCAACCCCAACCCATCACGCAATTCACCATCAGGCTCCAAAGGTTATTGGTTAAATGCATGTACCGGTACGAAAAGACACCGATTAATTATTGAACCATCTTTGTATCCTGTACATAGTATGGTCAAGACATTTTTACACCCAACCGTCCCTTCTTCTTCCTCTGGCCCATACATCCTGACCCCTTCCCCTTACATCCTGTCCTCTTCCCTTCCCCCATTCTTCTCCCACCCCTCAACCCTGCTGCTGCTCCTTTACAAGCATTTCCACTTTGAGTAGGTGTCATCCTTGAGGTAGTGGGAAGGAGGGGAATGTGAGGTGGCAGGGAGTGGGAGTGGAGGGCTGGAGAGGGAGTTACCATATGTGCATTATGTTTGTCCACTAGTTTGTCCGATTATAGACTTCCTTATACAGTACAAAAATGTCCTGGTCTGGGTTCTGGACCAAATTCTGGACTGAAAAAGAGGTTCTGGACTGAAAGGGTTGAAACCTCTATGATGAACAGAGCCCAGCGATCCAGGCAGTCAGAAAATCGGTCACTCTCCATCCGGACAGTTGGAAAATCAGTCACTCTCCATCCGGGCAGTTGGAAAATCGGTCACTCTCCATCCGGGCAGTTGGAAAATCAGTCACTCTCCATCTGGGCAGTTGGAAAATCGGTCACTCTCCATCCGGGCAGTTGGAAAATCGGTCACTCTCCATCCGGGCAGTTGGAAAATCGGTCACTCTCCATTTGGGCAGTCGGAAAATTGGTCACTCTCCATCTGGGCAGTCGGAAAATCAGTCACCCTCCATCCAGACATTTTGAAAATTGGTCACTCTGCATCCAGGCAGTTGGAAAATTGGTCACTCTCCATCTGGACATTTGGAAAATCGGTCACTCTCCATCCGGGCAGTTGGAATATCGGTCACTCTCCATCCGGGCAGTCGGAAAATCGGTCACTCTCTATCCGGGCAGTTGGAAAATCAGTCACTCTCCATCTGGGCAGTCGGAAAATTGGTCACTCTCCATTTGGGCAGTCGGAAAATCGGTCACTCTCCATTTGGGCAGTCGGAAAATCGGTCACTCTCCATCCGGGCAGTTGGAAAATCGGTCACTCTCCATTTGGGCAGTCTGAAAATCGGTCACTCTCCATCCGGGCAGTTGGAAAATCGGTCACTCTCCATTTGGGCAGTCGGAAAATCGGTCACTCTCCATCCGGGCAGTCGGAAAATCAGTCACCCTCCATCCAGACATTTTGAAAATTGGTCACTCTGCATCCAGGCAGTTGGAAAATTGGTCACTCTCCATCTGGACATTTGGAAAATCGGTCACTCTCCATCCGGGCAGTTGGAATATCGGTCACTCTCCATCCGGGCAGTCGGAAAATCGGTCACTCTCTATCCGGGCAGTTGGAAAATCAGTCACTCTCCATCTGGGCAGTCGGAAAATTGGTCACTCTCCATCAGGGCAGTCAGAAAATTGGTCACTCTCCATTTGGGCAGTCGGAAAATCGGTCACTGTCCATTTGGGCAGTCTGAAAATCTGTCACTGTCCATTTCGGCAGTCGGAAAATCGGTCACTGTCCATTTGGGCAGTCGGAAAATCGGTCACTGTCCATTTGGGCAGTCGGAAAATCGGTCACTCTCCATCAGGGCAGTCAGAAAATTGGTCACTCTCCATCCAGACAGTTGGAAAATCGGTCACTGTCCATTTGGGTAGTCTGAAAATCTGTCACTGTCCATTTGGGCAGTCGGAAAATCGGTCACTCTCCATTTGGGCAGTCTGAAAATCGGTCACTCTCCATTTGGGCAGTCTGAAAATCGGTCACTGTCCATTTGGGCAGTCGGAAAATCGGTCACTGTCCATTTGGGCAGTCGGAAAATCGGTCACTCTCCATTTGGGCAGTCTAAAAATTGGTCACTCTCCATTTGGGCAGTCTGAAAATCGGTCACTGTCCATTTGGGCAGTCTGAAAATCAGTCACTCCATTTGGGCAGTCTGAAAATAGGTCACTGTCCATTTGGGCAGTCTGAAAATCGGTCACTGTCCATTTGGGCAATCGGTCACTGTCCATCCGGGCAGTCGGAAAATCGGTCACCCTCCCAAAAGGGGAGTAGGTTAGTCCCCAAACTTTGGATCCCTACTCAACTTGGGCAGTCTCTTTTGGGCAGATCCCTACTCAACTTGGGCACTCAACATGTTAGCTCTTTCACGAGCCTCGATTCAGTATCCAAAAAAACAACAACAAAAAAAAAAACTATTATTTACCATCCGATTGCTCTGAAACCCGATACAGCCCTTTTATGCGATGGTCCGCAAGATCGCTTCATCTTAGATATTTTTTGATTTCAGGTAAGGGGAGCTTCCAGGGGATCAGGGAGCTTCCAGGGGAGTTCCATCCAAAATCAGCGGAGGTGTGAACTACAACCTCAAGAGATGACCATTAGCACTCTCGGGGCTACTTAATGTCCCCCGTCGCTCAGCGGAGCGAAAGGGGGACTATGGCTTTCCCCTCCGTCCGTCCGTCCGTCCGTGCGTGCGTGCGTAAGCGAAGGACCGCATTCGAATTTGGTGTGTGGGTGCAACCCACGTCAAAATCCAAGATGGCCGCCGCCATGTATGTCTGATGCCATGTATGTCTGAACCTTGTAACCTGCATATCTTGAAAAATAAGCGAAGTACCAACTTCTAATCTGGTGTGTGGGTGTATCTAGGCACAAGCAAGAACGCTATTGAAAATTGGGTCGCCACGTCAAAATCCAATATGGCCGCCGCCATGTATGTCTGAACCTTGTGAGATGAATATCTTGAAAACTAAGCGAAGTACCAACATCTAATGTGGTGTGTGGGTGTATCTCGGCATAAGGACGAACGCTATTGAAAATTGGGTCGCCACGTCAAAATCCAAGATGGCCGCCACCATATATATGTCTGAAACTTGTGAGCGAAATATCTCGAAAAATAAGCGAAGTACCAACATCTAATTTGGTGTGTGGGTGTATCTCGGCATAAGGAAGAACGCTATTAAAAATTGGGTCGCCACGTCAAAATCCAAGATGGCCGCCACCATATATATGTCTGAAACTTGTGAGCGAAATATCTCGAAAAATAAGCGAAGTACCAACTACTAATCTGGTGTGTGGGTGTATCTAGGCACACGGAAGAACGCTGTTTAAAATTGGGTCGCCACGTCAAAATCCAAGATGGCCGCCGCCATGTATGTCTGAATGTTGTGAGAAGAATATCTTGAAAGATAAGCGAAGTACCAACTTCTAATTTGGTGTGTGAGTGTATCTCAGCATAAGGAAGACCGTTATTGTAAAGTGGGTCGCCACGTCAAAATCCAGGACGGCCGCCACCATATATATGTCTGAACCGTGTGAGCAAAATATCTTGAAAAATAAGCGAAGTACCTTCTGTTGTGTGGGTGTATCTAGGCATAAGGAAGAACGCTATTGAAAATTGGGTCGCCACGTCAAAATCAAAGATGGCCGCCTCCATGCATGTCTGACCGTTTTTTTTTTTTTTTTTTTTTTTTTTTGTATACAAGATCGAGGCTCGTGAAAGAGCGAACATTAATCACACAGAAAGACAAACCGACACATAAAACATATAACATCGGGAGCGGTAGACAAGATGGGGAGAGAGGGAGAAGGACACAAACACAACATTTGAGAGCAGGGACCGAGAGACATGGAGACATCGAGAGATCTGAGAGAGGGCGAGGGCTTTGGGGGGGGGGGGGCATGGGAAGGGGGCGGTGGGAGAGGTATAAAACATATGGACACTGCCAGGACTTCCAGGAAAGAAGTTGGAATTTCAAACAAGGTGGATCTGGGGTGAATTAGCGGGGGTAGAAAAGATCAAGGTTTTGGATGGGGGAAGATAAGAGATGGTGGTGAACAGCTGTTTTAAAGACCTGGAGGGAGGAGTGGGATTGAAGGGAGTGAGGGAGTTTGTTCCAGAGGCGGGAGAAAAGAGGAATGAAAGAGTGAAGGTGAGCAGAGAGCCGAGATTTCGGCAGTTTAACCATCAGAGGGTTGCTGGCAGATCTTGTGCGACCTGTAGGAATATTTGGGGGACAGAGCACAGAGAGAGCTGGGGGTGCAAGGCCGGAGAGGAGTCGGTAGAAGACAGAAAGACCACCTACCTGCCTGCGGTGAGTGAGTGAAAGGCCCTCAGAGATAGCTTCATCGCGGGAGATTCCAATAATTCTGAAAGCTTTGGTTTCAACAGCGTGAAGCCGAGCTAGGTGTGAGGCAGGAGCACCAGCCCATAGGGGAGAACAGTATTCCATTGAGCTGCGGATGAAAGCCTTGTATGTGGTGAGGAGCTCAGGTGTGCCGAGGAAGGACTTCGCACGACGGAGGATGCCCAGTCGGCGACTGGCTTTGGAGGCCAGCTTGGAAATGTGGTTTTCCCAAGAAAGATCATGGCAGATAGTGAGACCCAAAAGCTTGAGCGACAGAACTTCTTGGAGAGGATTGTTGAGAAAGTAGATGGGAGGATTGTCCAGTCGATCTTTTCGGAGAGACATAGTAAGAGTGTGAGATTTGTCAGGATTGAAAGACATGTTCCACTTGTTTGACCAGTCTGTGATTTTGGCCAAGTCTTCATATCATATCTTCATACCATATCCCTGGTGTTGGGCTAGCGGCTAGGGTGCCGGCTTAGGATCCTAGGATCCTGGGTTCGAATCCCGGTCAATCGCTGAATTAACGCCAGGGGGGTTGACTCAGCCTGTCATCCTTCCGAGGTCGGCAAATTTGAGTACCAGTTCACTGGTAATTCCCTGCTTGTCGTTAAAGGCGGCAAAAAGGGTTGGCGTCAGGAAGGGCATCCGGCCGTAAAACATTGCTTCAAAAAGGGGACCGAAAAACAACAACAACCACAGTTCCCGAAAAAGGCCAACCCCCGCTTGCGGGGAAAAATGGCCTCTAAAGGTGGTTTTTCTTCAGAGAGTGAGGAGGCTGCAGACTGCCGATCTGAGGGAAGAGGAATGGAGCGGCAGAGAGTGGAGTCATCAGCAAAGAGATAGAGAGGATTTTCAAGAGAGTCAGAGAGATCATTGATGAAGACCAGAAAAAGCATGGGGCCCAGAACACTGCCTTGGGGAACTCCAGCCTGAACAGGGAGAGGAGATGAGAGAAACCCATTCAGGGCCACACGTTGACGAAGACTAGAGAGGAAGTCTGCCAGCCATGCGTGGAGATTTCCATGGATACCAAAGGAGGAGAGTTTGGTGAGCAGAGCGGGGTGCCAGACCGTGTCGAAGGCACGTGATATGTCGAGGGAGACAGCTCTAATTTCCTGTTTGGCATTGAGGACCTCCATCCATTGTTGAGACAGCAGAAGCAGCATGTCCAGAGTAGAGTGACCTGGTCTGAAACCAAATTGATGATCAGAGATCAAGCCATTGGAGAAGAGGAAAGATTTCATATCCGAAGCAATGATGGATTCCATGACTTTGCTGATAATTGGGAGAAGGCTGATTGGTCTGTAGTTGCTAGGATCTGTTTTTGCACCTTTTTTGTGCAAAGCGGTGATGTTGGCTGATTTCCAAGCAGATGGCAGTTGACCTTGAGCAAAAGAGAGGGTGAAGAGAACAGAGAGAGGGTGAGATAGAGCGGCAGAGCAGGATTTTAGGACCCGTGGGCTGATGCCATCGGGTCCAGTTGCAGAATCAGAGTCGAGGGTTGACAGAAACTTTTCCACCTTGTCAGGAGGAAAGGACACGGAGTCCAGGAGCAGCAGGGTACGACTGGGTATGGTGGGTACAGATAGGGATGGGTTTGGGACACAAGATTTAGAGGCAAACACAGAGTTGAGGCATTCAGCTTTTTCATGTGCAGAGTCAGCTGTGTAGCCATTTGAGGTAAGGGAGGGGATGGAGGGGGAACAAACACCAGAAACGGATTTGACCAGACGCCACCAGGATTTGGAAGAGGGAGACAGATAAGAGAGTTCGGTCTTGAGAACGGAGAGATATTGTTTCCTGGCTCTCCTGAGGGTGGACACACACTTGTTTCGGGCTTTGTGAAAGGAAATGAGATTTCCTTCCGTTGGATTTGCTTTCCAGGAGACGAAGGCAAGTTGTTTCTGGGCAACAGCCTCACCACAAGATTCCGTGTACCATGGACGGGAGGAAGGGTATGACAACTGAAGACGAGATGGGATAAATCTGTGCATGAGAGAGAGCAATTTACTTTGGAAGAATTCCCAGGATGAGTTGATGTCAGAGGTGGTAGAGATGGGAGACCAGTCCAGATGATTGATGGCTGCTTGAAGACCGTGCCAGTTGGCCTGAGTGAAATGCCAGACTCGTCGACGCTGAGCAGGCTCCCTGAGGATGGTCAGAGAGATGTCCACTTTAACAAGGACATGATCAGATGATCCGATTGGAGCAGAAGAAGAGCAGCAGACATTTTCAGGGAAGTTAGTCATAACCAAGTCCAGAAGAGAAGATGTTCCGTTGACTGAGATCCGGGTCGGGAAATTGACAGATTGTGTCAGTCCCAGTGAGTCGCAGAAGTCCTTTGCTGAGGAGCCATGGTTGGTGAGAGAGGTACCCACACCCAGCCAACTGGCATGATGACAGTTGAAATCACCACATATGAGGAAGAGAGAGTTGGGATGAGTAGATAGAAGTTGGTCCATATTATCAGACAGCGAGATGTAGATGGAGTCATCACTGTTTGGTGGACGGTACAACACACATATGAACAAGAGGTGGGAGCGAAGGGGAAGCCGTAGCCAGAGGTATTCCTGGGGGTGAGGTGGAGAGAGTGCAGTGCAGGGCGAGTGAGGAAGAGAGTTTTTGATAAAGATAGCAACCCCGCCTCCAGGACGAGGCTCAGGTCTATCATACCGGAGGAGGGAGTAGCCCGGGAGAGATACTAAGGAATCAGAGACATCATAAAGGAGGAAAGTTTCTGTTAAGCAGATCACGTCTGGTTTGACAGAAGCAACCTGTATGGAGAGATCAGTTAAGTTTGAACGAAGGCCCCGGATGTTTGAGGTCCATACCGTTAATGAAGAGGAAGGGGGAGCATCAGATACAGAACAGGGGGGAGGAGGGGTAGGGTAAGATGTGGAAGAGGTGGAAGAGGTAGGGAGAGCTGTTGAAGGTGTGTCAGAGATTTTAGAATAGCTCGGAGAAAGGGAAGGATGGGGCGGACAAAAGGTTTGATGGTGATTGGGTGAGGCACAATGAGGTGTTATTTGAGGAGGGGGAAGAGCGAGGCAGAAGGTTGGGGGAGATGGAGGTGAGAGTTGGAAGGGGGAAGAAGCGGGGAGGACGCTTTGAGGAGGGGGAATGAGAGGGGGGAAATTGAGAAGCAATGAGGGTGGGGAGATTTGAAGGGGAGGGGTGAGGGGGGAGTTTGGGAGGGAAGGGACAAGGGGAGGGATTTGAAAGGGATGGGATATGGGGGAGATTTGGAGGGGAGGGGTGAGGCAGGAGTCTAGGAGGGGAGGGGCGAGGGGGCGTCTTGGCGGGGAGGGGTGAGAGGGTAGTTTAGGAGGGAGGGGGCAAGGGGGGAGATTTGAAAGGGATGGGTGATGGGAAAGATTTGGAGGGGAGGGGTGATGGGGAAGATTTGGAGGGGAGGGGTTATGGGGAAGACTTGTGACCTTCGAGTTAAAAATACGTTTTAGGATGCTGGATGGAGGATGGAGTGCAGGAGAGTTTAGGGAATGTAGAAAAAAGGCACTATAGGAGATGGATATTTTTTTTGGGATGAATTGATTTGGTGAGCAAGTCGAAAGCAGCCTTTTAAAGAAGAAGAAGAAAAAGGTGTTATAAAATAACGGGGGTGAGCGAAATTTTGTCAACTCACATCACTGAATGTTGTGAGCGAAATATCATATCATAGCATGTTTTCTGCATGTTCCACTTTGTCAACTCACATCACTTCCCCGACGGGGGACCTAGGCGTAACGCTTGTTCATGTTGCAATGTGCAGTACTCTCCTTTGTGAAGAGTACGCGAGCTATCACTGGCACCTTGGTCAATTTCAAAATTCCTGCCAGAACTACTTGGTCGAGCATCAGGCCTGGCCAGCCTGTTTGTGAATGACTTGGGCCAAAAACATCCTCCAGCCAACCCCACAAGAACATGGGAACAATTTGGTCATTAAAGAAAAAGAAGACTGTGCAGGTAACTTCGAGTAAGACCACGAAAGAAGAAGCACATAATTCAAGTGTTCAAACACAAGCTACTTACTCCACTTGTTGTGTGGGACACGTTCTTTGTAATTGCTGTAAAAATGTGACAATATTGTTACAGCCACGGGTTTTGGGGTGTACTCCGAGTGGGTGCTTCAGTTCCTCCAGGACTACCAGACTACCGGATGTGAGGCTACTGAACGCAGATAACACCGTGACCCGGAGGGTTGATAATCAACCGCGAACACCAATTCGTCTTCCAGATGCCCCAACCCCAGGTTCTTACGCCAGACTACCGTTTACCTGTGGATGATGTGGATTTACAACCTGATTTCGCGCCCTCGATGTGCACCAATCTTGGGTTTTAATCAGATGCAGCCGAATGAAACTGCCAGTGCACACCGGGCATAGACTGCAGCCAATTGGTGCGAACTGAAATGTCTTCCCGTCTAACCACTAGTACGGGCTAGACTAAACTATTGAAATAAATGGCGTGCACAGATAGATCAGAAGAACCAAAGTACGGGGTTTATTTAGAAAAAGGGGGTTGAGGAAAAGTATGTGGACATTCAAAGCAATTGTTTTATTGTATGTACAGCAGAGAAGGACATAAGACGTGCAATGGAGAGGATTCGGGTGAGTGCAAATGAACACGTTGGAGAGATACCCGGTAATTATCCCCTTTTATTAGAGGATAATTATTACAATCTTATAAACTAACACAATATTGGTGCCAATTCAGAATCACGCCGGCAGAGTTTAAGAGGGAGAGAGAGATATCGAGGTTGGTTGGTCCTCCACCTCATCACGCGAGGACCGTCGTGTACTTCGCTTCCCCAAACTATGGATTGGGAAAAGCGGTGAAATACTCGTTGAGCTCTATTAGCTATGGACTGGATAATTGCTGATCCACTGCTCACGGCTTCTGTTCAGATCCGACACCCTTGTTAGTTCATCGTCCTCTCGTCTGCTTCTACCAGACGTGAGTCTGGTATTATTGTTTATCAGACCTATTGAAGTTTTATCAGAAGTTTCTTGTTTATCAGACCCAGACTTGTGGACTCCAGACCATATTGTTGAACCCAGATCAGACCGACTAATCACTGGCTGATCACCGTCTTTTATTTGTCTGTGCTCTATCCTTTTAAATGCAGAACGTGAAGCGAGGAAGCAGCACATACCATTTTTAGTCTTTAGTATGACTCGGACGCGGTTTGAACCACTGACCTCCCGGACTCAGAGTGGATGTTACAACAATTACACTCCCTAGTGTGGTCCCCATCAGGTACTCACACCTAAACCTCCACTACCTGAGTGTATCACATTTACCCCCCTCACCCCTCCCCCCACCACTCCCCACGCCACTACATACTCATACATGTACCCACAGTACCCAGGTTTAACACAATGCCCCCCCCCTTCCAACTACGTACTCACACATGTATCCACAGTACCCAGGTTTAGTACAATGCCCCCCCCCCAAATACGTACTCACACATGTACCCACAGTACCCAGGTTTAACACAATTCCACCCCCCCCTACTCCGTACTCACACATGTACCCACGCCACAGTACCCAGGTTTAACACAGTCGCCCCCCCCCAACCCCCCAACCACGTACTCACACATGTACCCACAGAACCCAGGTTTAACACAGTCCCCCCTCCCCCCAACCACGTACTCACACATGTACCCACAGTACCCAGATTTAACACAATTCCACCCCCCCCCCCCCCAACTACGTACTCACACATGTACCCACGCCACAGTACCCAGGTTTAACACAATGCTGCCCCCAACCCCCCCAACCACGTACTCACACATGTACCCACAGTACCCAGGTTTAACACAGTCCCCCCGTCCCCCCAACCCCCCAACCACGTACTCACACATGTACCCACAGTACCCAGGTTTAACACAATTCACCCCCCCAACCCCCAACCACGTACTCACACATGTACCCACAGTACCCAGGTTTAACACAGTCCCTCCCTCCCCCCAACCACGTACTCACACATGTACCCACAGTACCCAGGTGTAACACAATGCCCCCCCCCCCACAACTACGTACTCACACATGTACCCACAGTACCCAGGTGTAACACAATGCCCCCCCCCCCACACAACTACGTACTCACACATGTACCCACAGTACCTTCTCCCGTTAGCCGTCCATACAGTGCGTGTGTTGTGTAATTTCCTTCCGTTTTCGCCTCGCTATGAATTCAACTTCCGCGCCGAATGCAGGATTCGACGTCCCGGGAACGCGATGGGTCTGCCCGACGATGTGAAGCAACTTCTGGAAGGTATGGTACCATACATAGTGTAGGGTATCCCTCGCCGCATGATATGTTCGTAGGTTCATTGTTAAATGCATGGTAGCTACGTGACACGCACAAACTTGTAAGGTTTGGAATAGCACACACGAAGAGGAAACGCGTGTGTGATCTGTGCGTACTTTGCTCTTGCATGCCAAATTGGGCGGATAAACGATGGGAATACCACGTACTTCATGGGAATAGCACTTACTTCGATTGGAATAGCACGTACTTTGATTGGAATAGCACGTACTTTGATTGGAATAGCACGTACTTCATGGGAATAGCCCGTACTTCGATGGGAATAGCACATACTTCGATTGGAATAGCACATACTTCGATTGGAATAGCACGTATTTCGATGGGAATAGCACTTACTTCGATTGGAATAGCACATACTTTGATTGGAATAGCACGTACTTTGATTGGAATAGCACGTACTTTGATGGGAATAGCACATACTTCGATGGGAATGGCACATACTTCGATGGGAATAGCACATACTTCGATTGGAATAGTACATACTTCGATTGGAATAGCACTACTTTGATTGGAATAGCACGTACTTTGATTGGAATAGCACTACTTTGATTGGAATAGCACATACTTCGATGGGAATAGCACATTCTTCGATGGGAATAGCACATACTTCGATTGGAATAGCCCTACTTTGATTGGAATAGCACGTACTTTGATTGGAATAGCACGTACTTCGATGGGAATAGCACGTACTTCGATGGGAATAGCACGTACTTCGATGGGCATAGCACTACCTCGATGGGAATAGCACTACCTCGATGGGAATAGCTCTTACTTCAATTGGAATAGCACGTACTTTGATTGGAATAGCACGTACTTTGATTGGAATAGCACTTACTTCGATTGGAATAGCACGTACTTTGATTGGAATAGCACGTACTTCGATTGGAATAGTACATACTTCGATGGGAATAGCACTACTTCGATGGGCTTAGCACTACCTCGATGGGAAGAGCACTACCTCGATGGGAATAGCACGACCTCGATGGGAATAGCACTACCTCGATGGGAATAGCACTACCTCGATGGGAATAGCACTACCTCGATGGGAATAGCACTACCTCGATGGGAATAGCACTACCTCGATGGGAATAGCACTACCTCGATGGGAATAGCACTACCTCGATGGGAGTAGCACTACCTCGATAGGAATAGCGCTACCTCGATGGGAATAGCACATGCCTCGATGAGAATAGCACATACATCGATGGGAATACCACGTATCACAATGGGAATACCACATGCATCGATGGGAATACCACGTATCACAATGGGAATACCACATACATCGATGGGAATACCACATACATCGATGGGAATACCACGTATCACAATGGGAATACCACATACATCGATGGGAATACCACATACATCGATGGGAATACCACGTATCACAATGGGAATACCACATACATCGATGGGAATACCACATACATCGATGGGAATACCACGTATCACAATGGGAATACCACATACATCGATGGGAATACCACGTACTTCGATGAAAAATTACGTATTGGTAAACTGCTGTACAACAACTCCTATTGGTGATTTACCAACATGAGGTGTTTGCACGTAAATTTATCCACAAAATTCCAGATATTCAGCGCGTATCATGGAAGTCTTAAAAAAAAACCTCCAAGATCAAAGGAATGTGGTTCGATTCCTTGTGTCCTTTTTCTCTATTGAACTGTTGTTCTTTCCGAGGTTTCGATGTCGGTTAAGTTGAAATGAAATAAAAATTGTCTCCGAGAATATTCTGACGGGAGTGCTGCACATGGATCATGCCGGGGATGCTGCACATGTAGCATGCCGGGGTTGCTGCACATGGTGCATGCCGGGGGTGCTGCTCTCGGAGCAGGCCAGGTGTGCTGCACTGGTGTTCTTTCCGAGGTTTCGATGTCGGTTAAGTTGAAATGAAATACAAATAGGCTCGGAGAATATTCTGACGGGAGTGCTGCACATGGATCATGCCGGGAGTGCTGCACATGGAGCATGTCGGGGGTGCTGCATATGGAGCATGTCGGGTGTGCTGGAGTATGTCGGAGGTGCTGCACATGGAGCATGTCGGTGCTGCTGCACATGGAGCATGTATGGGGTGCTGCACTAGGAGCATGACAGGTGTACTGCACATGGAGCATGCCGGGTGTGCTGCACATGGAGCATGCCGGGTGTGCTGCACTGGAACATGCCTGGAGTGTTGCCCATGTAGCCTGCTGAGAGTGTTGCCCATGTAGCCTGCTGAGAGTGTTGCACATGGATCATGCCGGGAATGCTGCACATGGAGCATGCTGGAAGTGCTGCACATGGAGCCTGCCGGGAGTGCTGCACTAGAGCCTGCTGGGTGTGCAGATGTTGGGATGTGTATTTTATTGGGATTCCTTCAACTTGATAAATAGTTTTATCGAACCTTTTAAAACAGATCCATTGTTATATACCGGATACCGGATGAGTTGATCAATGAGTGCGCATTGTTTGGAATTAAATACAAACCAAGCTGTCATGTTGTTTAACATTTGAGGTTGTTTAAAATGTTTCTGGGAATTAACTTGTCATTTTAATAGCGTTATGTACTTGTAGTAAGTACACAAAGCGAATACTTGCCATTGATGACCTGGATGGGTAAACAAAGGTAAAAGGTGAATAATGATGTTTATAACTTTATAATGCAACGCCATCTACAGACTTGGCATTTAATATGGAATATATATATTTAATTGACTTGGGTTTCCTTTCTGAACTCAGAATATCAATCTGATGAGTTTCTTTTACGCTTCGGTGATTTCTTTGTTGAAAGAACCATGTCACTGATTATCTGTCGCAGCAAGAGGTTAATAACAGGATTATATTACAGGTGGCGTGACAAAATGTACGGACAGGTACATTTGACGATTGGCTTCACAATGGGGTATATAAGGGTTGTTGCGTTCTGTATTAGTGGAAAACAACTGCTGCATGTCTACAAAAGTTATTGCCGCTTCCCCTGGAGATGGTCCGTCAACTCGACAATGCTGTTTGTCATGGAGTGGTGGCTTTACGAAATTCCGGCATGAAACAGTGTGCTATTGCTCGGCAGTATGGCATCACTCAAGGTCAGGTGTCAAAGATCCCGAAACGAAATGCTCAGAGGGGTGTCCCTCCTCCAATATCGAGGCCAGGACGTCCCCGCAGAACCACAAGGAGGGATGATCGCCAGCTACACCGGTTAGTCCGCAATGGCCATACCAAGTCAGCTAATCGGCTTAGGGCTGAGTGGCAGCAACTGACAAATGTGCCTGTATCCAGAAGGCTAGTCAACCAACGACTGGTTCAAGCAGGCTATCGTGCCAGGCGTCCCCTGAGAAAGCCACGCCTGACAAGACAACACCGCCAGCGCCGATTGCAGTGGGCCAGAGAGCACCGTCAATGGCAGCCAGGAGACTGGAATCACGTGATCTTCAGTGACGAGTCTTGATTTCTGGTCTATCGTCAAGATGGCCATGTCTGAGTGCGCAGACAAGTGCATGAAGCCTACAACGAAGATTGTATAGTGCCAAGAGTCCAAGCTGGAGGTGGTGGGGTGACCGTTTGGGCTGCTTTTCATGTAGGGGGCAAAACTGACCTGGTTGTTCTGAATGGAAACCTGAACCAGTTCAAGTACAGGGCCATTCTGGAAGAAACATTGCTTCCATTTGCTCGTGCAGCCTTTCGAGGAAACTTTGTCTTCCAATATGACAATGCATGG
Source organism: Myxine glutinosa (assembly GCF_964187855.1). Lineage (NCBI taxonomy): Eukaryota > Metazoa > Chordata > Myxini > Myxiniformes > Myxinidae > Myxine > Myxine glutinosa. The sequence goes on along the minus strand of NC_136272.1, from coordinate 67,998,308 downwards.
CCTCATCGTGCTCGCATGATCCAACACTTTCTTGCTGACCGTGGTGTAGAGCATATGGAGTGGCCTGCCATGTCCCCGGATATGAATCCGATAGAGAACTTGTGGGCAGAATTAACGAATCAAATCGACCACTTGGACCAGCAGCCGACCTCTGTGCGTGAATTGCAGCAGGCTATTGTCACTGCATGGCAAGCGATTCCTGTCCAAAACTTGGCAAATCTCATGAACAGCATGCCTCAACGTGTACGTGCTCTCCTGAATGCTCGTGGGGGTTACACGACGTACTGAACTGTAATTTTACTGTCCGTAATCCCAGTTGTAATTTAACTTTTGTTTTTGTCAAAAACATTTTTGGCTAATGTGCAAAATAAAGAAATACTTCTGGAAAACGCACAGAAGTTTAACACAGTACTGTCCGTGAATTGAGTTCAATATCAGTTTACATCACTTTCAATGATCAATTTATTTGCTTCGAAATGTCAAATGTGGTTTTTGTTTCTTTTAAAGGTCACATTAACAAATTCGAGAATAATTTCAACATGTTTCAACACAAGGGGACCGAAATTAGCGGGGGTAGAAAAGATCAAGGATAAGAGATGGGGGAAGATAAGAGATGGTGGTGAACAACAGGAACAACCTGTTCAACACTGCATTCAACATTTAACCCACAGCATCTAACCCCTGACTATCTCCTCTCCTTCTCCCTCCTTTGTGCTTTGAATATTTCCCTATTGATTCTTCTTTTTTGCAATTGTTTTTATGTTTTGCTATGCATTATGTTTTGCACTCTGTCAAAGCGTCTTTGGGCTTCCTGAAAAGCGCTATATAAAATAAATGCATTATTATTATTATTATTAACATAATTCCAATGAAATTATTTTTTTTATTTTTTTTGTATACTGAATCGAGGCTCGTGAAAGAGCTAACATTTATTTCACAAACAAATCAACCAGACAAACAAAATATATAAAAAGAGGGAGCGGAAGACAAGATGGGGAGAGAAGGAGAAGCATACAAACACAACATTTGAGACAGGGAGAAGTGTGGGAGAGAGAGGGCTTGGGGGGAGGAGGCGTGGGAAGGGGTGGGGGGGGAGAGGTACAAAACACAAGGGGACCGAAATTAGCGGGGGTAGAAAAGATCAAGGATAAGAGATGGGGGAAGATAAGAGATGGTGGTGAACAGCTGTTTTAAAGACCTGGAGGGTGGAGTGGGATTGAAGAGAGTGAGGGAGTTTGTTCCAGAGGCGGGAGAAAAGAGGAATGAAGGAGTGAAGGTGAGCAGAAAGTCTTGATTTTGGCAGTTTAACCATAAGAGGGTTGCAGGCAGATCTTGTGCGACCTGTAGGAATATTTGGGGGACAGAGCCCAGAGAGAGCTGGGGGGGCAAGGCCAGAGAGGAGTCGGTAGAAGACAGAAAGACCACCAACCTGCCTGCGGTGAGTGAAAGGCCCTTGGAGTTAGCTTCATCGCGGGAGATTCCAATGATTCTGAACGCTTTGGTTTCAACAGCGTGAAGACGAGCTAGGTGTGAGGCAGGAGCACCAGACCAGAGGGGAGAACAGTATTCCATAGAGCTTCGGATGAAAGCCTTGTAAGTGGTGAGGAGCTCAGGTTTACCAAGGAAGGACTTCGCACGACGGAGGATGCCCAGTCGGCGACTGGCTTTGGAGGCCAGATTTGAAATGTGGTTTTCCCAGGAAAGATCATGGCAGATAGTGAGACCCAAAAGATTGAGTGACAGAACTTATTGGAGAGGATTATTCAGAAAGTGGATGGGAGGGATGTCCAGTCGGTCTTTTCGGAGAGACATCGTAAGACCGACTTCGGATTATTTTCCGTCTTCTACCGACACCTCTCTGGCCTTGCCTCCCCCCAGCTCTCTCTGGGCTCTGTCCCGCAAATATTCCTACAGGTCGCACAAGATCTGCCTGCAACCCTCTTATGGTCAAACTGCCAAAATCAAGACTTTCTGCTCACCTTCACTCCTTCATTCCTCTTTTCTCCCGCCTCTGGAACAAACTCCCTCACTCTCTTCAATCCCACTCCACCCTCCAGGTCTTTAAAACAGCTGTTCACCACCATCTCTTATCTTCCCCCATCCAAAACCTTGATCTTTTCTACCCCCGCTAATTTCACCCCAATTCCACTTTTTTGAAATACCAACTTCTGTCCTGGAAGTCCTTGGTGTCCTTATGTTTTCTACTTCTCCCCCCCCCCCCCCCCCCTTCCCACGCCTCCTCCCCCCAAGCCCTCTCCCTTCCACACATCTCCCTGCTCTCAAATGTTGTGTTTGTGTGCTTCCCCTTCTCTCCCCATCTTGTTTTCTGCTCCCTCTTTTTATATATTTTGTTTGTCTGGTTGATTTGTTTGTGAAGTAAATGTTAGCTCTTTCACGAGCCTCGATTCAGTATACGAAAAAAAAAAAGAGTGTGAGATTTGTCAGGATTGAAAGACATGTTCCATTTGTTTGCCCAGTCTGTGATTTTGTCCAGGTCTGCAGAGAGTGAGGAGGCTGCAGACTGCCGATCTGAGGGATGAGGAATGGAGCGACAGAGAGTAGAGTCGTCAGCAAAGAGATAGAGAGGATTTTCAAGAGAGTCAGAGAGATCATTGATGAAGACCAGAAAAAGCACAGGGCCCAGAACACTGCCTTGGGGAACTCCAGCCTGAACAGGAAGAGCAGATGAGAGAAACCCATTCAGGGCCACACGTTGACTACGACCAGAGAGGAAGTCCGCCAGCCATGCGTGGAGATTTCCATGGATACCAAAGGAGGAGAGTTTGGTGAGCAGAGCGGGGTGCCAGACCGTATCGAAGGCACATGAAATGTCAAGGGAGACAGCTCTAATTTCCTTTTTGGCGTTGAGGACCTCCATCCATTATTGAAAAAGCAGAAGCAGCATGTCCAGAGTAGAGTGACCAGGTCTGAAACCAAATTGATGGTCAGAAATCAAGCCATTGGAGAAGAGGAAAGATTTCATATCTGAAGCAATGATGGATTCCATGACTTTGCTGATAATTGGGAGAAGGCTGATTGGTCTGTAGTTGCTAGGATCTGTTTTTGCACCTTTTTTGTGCAAAGTGGTGATGTTGGCTGATTTCCAAGCAGATGGCAGATGACCTTGAGCAAAAGAGAGGGTGAAGAAAACAGAAAGAGGGAGTGAAAGAGCGGAAGAACATGATTTTAGGACCCTTGGGCTGATGCCGCCAGGACCAGTTGCAGAATCAGAGTCGAGGGTTGACAGAAACTTTTCCACCTTGTCAGGAGGAAAGGACACAGAGTCCAGGGGCAGCTGGGTACAACTGGGTATGGTGGGTACAGAGAAGGATGGGTTTGGGACACAAGATTTAGAGGCAAACACAGAGTTGAGGCATTCAGCTTTTTCACGTGCGGAGTCAGCCGTGTAGCCGTTTGAGGTGAGGGAGGGGATGGAGGGGGAACAAACACCAGAAACAGATTTGACCAGACGCCACCAGGATTTGGAAGAGGGAGACAGATAAGAGAGTTCGGTCTTGAGAACGGAGAGATATTGTTTCCTGGCTCTCCTGAGGGTGGACACACACTTGTTTTGGGCTTTGTGAAAGGAAATGAGATTTCCTTCCGTTGGATTGGCTTTCCAGGAGACGAAAGCAAGTTGTTTCTGGGCAACAGCCTCACCAAAAGATTCGGTGTACCATGGACGGGAGGAAGGGTATGACAACTGAAGACGAGATGGGATAAATCTGTGCATGAGAGAGAGCAATTTACTTTGAAAGAATTCCCAGGATGAGTTGATGTCAAAGGCGGTAGAGATGGGAGACCAGTCCAGATGATTAATGGCTGCTTGAAGACCGTGCCAGTTGGCCTGAGTGAAATGCCAGACTCGTCGAAGCTGAGGAGGCTCTCTGAGAATGGTCAGAGAGATGTCCACTTTAACAAGCACATGATCAGATGAGCCGATTGGAGCAGAAGAAGAGCAGCAGACATTTTCAGGGAAGTTAGTCATAACCAAGTCCAGAAGAGAAGATGCTCCGTTGACTGAGATCCGGGTCAGGAAATTGACAGATTGTGTCAGTCCCAGTGAGTCGCAGAAGTCCTTTGCTGAAGAGCCATGGCTGGTGAGAGAGGTACCCACACCCAGCCAACTGGCATGGTGACAATTGAAATCACCACATATGAGGAAGAGAGAGTTGGGATGGGTAGATAGAAGTTGGTCCATATTATCAGACAGCGAGATGTAGATGGAGTCATCACTGTTTGGTGGACGGTACAACACACATATGAACTAAAGGTGGGAGCGAAGGGGAAGCCGTTGCCAAAGGTATTCCTGGGGGTGAGGTGGAGAGAGGGCAGTGGAGGGCGAGTGAGGAGGAGAGTTTTTTATAAAGATAGCAACCCCACCTCCAGGATGAGGCTCAGGTCTATCATACCGGAGGAGGGAGTAACCTGGGAGAGATACCAAGGCATCAGAGACATCATGAAGGACGAAAGTTTCTGTTAAGCAGATCACATCTGGTTTGTCAGAAGGCAACCTGTATGGAGAGATCAGTCAAGTTTGAGCGAAGGCCCCGGATGTTTGAGGTCCATACCGTTAATGAAGAGGAAGGGGGAACATCGGATACAGAACAGGGGGGGGGGGGGAGGGGTAGGGTAAAATGTGGAAGAGGAGGAAGAGGTAGGGAGAGCTGTTGAAGGTGTGTCAGAGATTTCAGAGATTTCAGAGATTTCAGAATTGCTTGGAGAAAGGGAAGAATGGGGCGAACAAAAGGTTTGATGGAGATTGTGTGAGGCACAGTGAGGTGTTATTTGAGGAGGGGGAAGAGCGAGGCAGAAGGTTGGTGGAGATGAAGGTGAAAGTTGGAAGGGGGAAGAAGCAGGGGGGATGCTTTGAGGAGGAGGGGTGAGAGGGGAGTCTCGGGGGGGAGGGGCGAGGGAGAGTCTCGGAGGGGAGGGGTGTGGGGGGAGTTTAGGAGGGAGGGGAGGGAAGGGGCAAGGGGGGAGATTTGAAAGGGATGGGTAATGGGAAAGATTTGGAGGGGAGGGGCAAGGGGGTAGATTTGGAGGGGAGGGGTGATGGGGAAGTTTTGGAGGGGAGGGGTGATGGGGAAGTTTTGGAGGGAAGGGGTGATGGGGAAGATTTGGAGGGGAGGGGCAAGGGGGAAGATTTGAAAGGGATGGGTGATTGGGGAAGATTTGGAGGGGAGGGGCAAGGGGGAATATTTGAAAGAGATGGGTGATGGGGAAGATTTGGAGGGGAGGTGTAAGGGGGTAGATTTGGAGGGGAGGGGTGATGGGGAAGTTTTGGAGGGGAGGGGTGAGATTGGATTTTGAAAAGTGTACGATTCATGGGAAACGAAAGTTCTAAGTCAACTTGAAAAGTAAGTTCACCCCCACAAAAAAAATATTCCATATTAAATGCCAAGTCTGTATTTCTTATGGGTGCAAACATATGGAGGAACTTTAGACGCACCCTCTCGTCGCATGCTCCATGAAGACCATTCCAATCCCCTCCCAACCCCTTTCCCTCACCCCCTTCCCCTTATGTCATACCCTCCTTGCCTTGCCCCATTCCCCATTTCGCCCTTCTCTTCTTCCCCCTTCTCTCCTACCTCATCCCCATTCACAAATGCTCCATAAAAGCCCAATTTATTCCCCCTCTCCTCACTCAAATCTCCTCCCAACCTATTTTCCTATTTTCCCTGTCCTCCAGTCATCCCACATTCACCACCCTTCCTTCCCTGTTTCCCCACCCTTTCCTTCCCTGTTTCCCCACCCTTTCCTTCCCTGTCTCCCCACCGTTTCCTTCCCTGTCTCCCCACCCTTTCCTTCCCTGTCTCCCCACCCTTTCCTTCCCTGTCTCCCCACCCTTTCCTTCCCTGTCTCCCCACCCTTTCCTTCCCTGTCTCCCCACCCTTTCCTTCCCTGTCTCCCCACCCTTTCCTTCCCTGTCTCCCCACCCTTTCCTTCCCTGTCTCCCCACCCTTTCCTTCCCTGTCTCCCCACCCTTTTCTTCCCTGTCTCCCCACCCTTCCCTTCGCCATCACCCCCTCGCCTTCCCTGTCCAAATTTGTGACCAAATTATTCATTTGCTTTTTCAATATCCTCATAATAAAGCTTTGTTGAAAATTTGATGACAAAACTCTAAATGGTAAATTGAAATTTGGTTTAAAAAAAAGTTATGGCCTGGATAGACACACACACACACACACACACACACACACACACACACACACACACACACACACACACACACACACACACACACACACACACAGACATACAGACATACAGACATACAGATAAAGATACACACAGACAGACGCACACACGAAAGTGATTACAAAACCCTGTCTCCTGCTGTGCAGTGGACGGACTAACTATATTTTTACGCAGCCGAAGTTCATTTATCAGTTTATGGACTTGATTTCACTGGGGAGGGAAAGATAAGGGTGGGCCATAAACGGGGATATGAAGGGAGAATCATATTTGGGATGTTTGTCCACGCACTGTACAATTTTGTCGACGTTTGTCTGCTCGATGAAGCAACCATAACCCCCACCGCGCAATTTCGGTGTTTTCCTCCAGCTACCCAAACACGCGCCATTTCCCTCTTACCAACCCTTTCATAATCAATCTCAATCTCTCTATCTATCTATCTATCTATCTATCTATCTATCTATCTCTCTCTCTCTCTCTCTCTCTCTCTCTCTCTCGCGCGCCCCCTGCTGGTCGTTGGTGAGTCGTGCGTGGGTGTGGCAATCATGGCTGCTGTGTGTGAGGAGCTGTGAGTACTGTGTTGTGTTGTTGCCTTTCCCATCCCCCTTTTCACTCCCTCTGTGTCTGTACGTGTTTGTGAAGTTTTACCCGTGTTTTCCTTCTTCGTTGAGACAAGAGAGAGAAAGAGAGCGCGCACGGTGAGTTTGGTGCGAGTCCTAAAGAACCTTGTGTTCTTCGGGCCTGTGCTCTGCTTGTCGTGTTTTCATTATCGTCGTTTATCGGCTCCCTTATTCTATTTCTTTTCATTTTACCTTCGCCTGCAGGCTTTGCTTGCGATAGGTTCTATTTTGTTTTGCTTTTTCAAATCTTTTCTTAGTTTTGGTTCATTTATCGCTATGGCAAACAGTCGTTTGCAGAAAAGCATTTACGAGTCACTTACTCGTAAAAATGGGGTAATAGTTAGTCCACCCGACGGGGTTCGGGTCGATGACGTCGTGATGGGCTTGGGTGAACTCGTTGGTTTTGAAAATGTGTTAGCAGCTTCAAAGATGAACCAACGAGTTGTTGTTTTTCTTTCCGAGGAGCGCTATGTCGCTCAGGCGGTTGAAACTGGTTTGTCCTTACCGTCAGATATTTTCGTTAACGTTAGTATGTTGGACTCACCGGCGGTGAAAATCACTTTATCTAATTTACCGCCTTTTGTTAAAAACGAACAGATTTTGTCCGTTTTAACACAGTTTGGCACCGTGGTGTCAAAAATCTCCATGATTCCCTTCCGTTTGCGTTCGGATTCTACAGTCCGCCATATCATGTCCTTTCGGCGGCACTGTTACATGGTGTTAAAAAACAATGCTCAATCGCTCAATGCCTCAGCTACGTTGGTCGTTGAAAATCGAAATTATCGAATGTACATCGCAACAGAGACAATGACGTGTTTCACGTGTGGTGCCTTCGGACATTTAAAAGGTGCTTGTCCGAAGTGTATATCCGGCGGCACATCTAGACAGTCAGGAACAAATGCCGATCCTAGTGGCACATCTAGACGGACAGAACCAAATGTCGATCTTCGCAATGATAATGGCGCGTCTGGGACGGCAGATCAGCCTTCACATTCGAGCGCGGAAATCGATAATTCACCGGCTGATGACGCGGGTTTTACTACCGTGTCCTCCAGGAGGAGTTATAAAAGAGGAAGCGGTAATGAGGACATACAGGCGAGCGTTTCGAAAAAGATAGCGCCGTCGAACGAACGTAATGTTTCTCTTTTAGAAACAGAAGCTCCTGCAGCTGGTCTTCTGCTGCAGAATAGGTTCAGTGTGTTTGCTGAAATGGAAGAAGACGTTTCTGTTCATTCCTCTCATGAACAAGGACCAAGCGCAATGCCCCAAGATGTTGTGGTAACCACCCCGGCTACTGAAACTAAAGTCAAGAACCACAAACCTGCTCTCGTCCCGCGCCCTGCTGACGATGAAGTGTCTGAGGTAATGGAGGAAGAAGAAGCAGCAGCTCCAGAAGGAGAGTGCAAAGCCTCTGATATAAAAGCGTTAATCCCTGTTACGGTTTTTAAAACTCCCGCTGTGGAAACAGCTGCACCTTTAGTAGAAGACGATTTTCCCGTTATGAGAGCATCGGTTTCGGTGTGTGGGGGAAAAAATGAAGACTTTCCAGATTACGACTCAGATGGGGCCTCGTCGCTTGCCTCTAGTGCTAGTAGCGAGGTCTGGAATGACCCAGCAATAGCCAAGGAACTGGAGGGTGATGATGATTTATCACCCACGGAAATTCTAAAGTTTCTTCAGGACACCTTTCGAAAGAAAAAGGTTAAAATTGTAACCTTCTTCCCGAACCTGTCTGGCTTTATAAACTCCTCAAGACGTCTCCTCCTTAAGGCTGAACAACTTGGTGTGACTGAGTCGCAAGTTTTTCGCCTTAGAAAGTGTGTATTGAAAGCTCGGAAAGAGCTACAAGCACACCCTAACTTCCGTTTACATGATAAACCTTCCCTGCCTACACCATGACCTTCTCTGTTGTAACTTTAAATATAAATGGGGGACGTTCACCCCTGCGTAAAGCTCAGGTAAAGTTGCTTGTCGAGCAAAAACATTTCGATGTTGTTCTTTTGCAAGAAACAAGATGTAGCTCTTCGTGCATGAGCGAATGGACTCGCATCATGAAAGGACAGTGGTTCTTTAGTAGCTTGACCTGTCCTAGTGCTGGAGTGGCTATTTATTTAAATCCTTCTTTCTGTCCTGAAAATGTCACTTTTAAGGAGATTACTAAAGGGCATTTAGTTTCAGTTAATTTCTTTTATAATGGTTATAAACACACTTTCATAAATGTATATTCACCCAGTACGAGCACAGAAAGATTAGCTTTTTTCACACAGTTAGAAATGTCCCTCACACACCTTGATTTTGATGGCCTTGTTTGTCTGTGTGGGGACTTTAATTGCACACTGTATCCCACCCTTGATCGTAATGGAGAAGAGCCCCACCCATCAAGTACAACACCCTTAAAGAGAGCATTGTCCAAATTCTCCCTTATGGATGTATGGAGACTCCAGAACCCATCTGCACGGCAATACACGTGGTGCCGATGTGCAAATGGCCGGCTATCTCTTGCAAGGCTAGACAGATTTTACATCAATAATGACTCTTTAAACGTCATAGACCATGTCGACGCCACCCCAAGTGGTTTTTCGGACCATCACATGGTTGTTCTTCATATACTCTCCCCGGCTCGAAATCGTGGCACTGCCCATTGGACCTTCAATGTGAGTCTTCTGCAAGATGACGCTTTTCCGGTCGCCTTCCGAGCCTTTTGGGAAGCTTTACTACTACGGAAGCCTTCCTACTCCTGCCTCATACAATGGTGGGACAATGCGAAAACCCATATTAGGACCTTTTGCCAGCAATATAGCTCCTTTTGTACAAAGAACGAATCTGCGCTGCAATCTCTAATTGCCAAAGAAATATTGTCTCTCCAGTCAAGCCTCCCAGCTCCCAGTGCCGAAAGGACTAGTTCTTTAATAGCAACGAAGAAAGCACTCCTTGCTCAACTCTGTGCAAAACAAGCCAGAGGGGCTCTAATAAGGCTACGAATGGAGAACTACAGCTTTATTGATACTCCTTCCAAGTTTTTCTTTGCTTTGGAAGCACGAAAAAAGAGAAACCAGCAAATAACTTCGCTGCAGGCACCAGGAGGCCGAACAACGCACGATCCAAAAGACATTAGAAGCTTGACAAAACAATACTTCTCTGACTTGTATTGCGCCAGAAACACTAAAGAAGACATGATTCGTTCCTTAACCACTTCTTTGCCCACCTTGTCCGAACCTGCATGTCAACAACTTGACAAGGAAGTGACTCTTGACGAACTCTTTACTGCGTTGCAAACTTTGCCCACAGGTAAAGCTTCTGGACTTGATGGAATCCCTGCAGAGTTCTACAAAACCTTCTGGGATTTGTTGGGACCTGAGTTGCTTGACCTCTTAGTTGATAGCCTACGAACAGGCTTGTTACCAATCAGCTGTCGCAGGGCTATACTTGCTCTCATACCTAAGAAAGGAGACCTCCAGCAGCTTAAAAATTGGCGTCCCATTTCGCTCCTCTGCACGGACTACAAGATTTTTTCAAAAGTTCTTGCCAACCGCCTCAAACCTCTGATTGGGGAGATTGTACACCCCGATCAATCCTATTGCATCCCTAAAAGGACAATACACGATAGCATTTTTATTGTACGTGACATGATTGACATTTGTATTGCTGAACATAGAAATGTTGGTCTGGTGTTTTTAGACCAAGAAAAAGCTTTCGACACGATTGATCACTCTTATCTCTTTGCAGTTTTACGGGGGTTTGGTTTTAAGGAAAATTTTATTTGTTATATCAAAATATTGTATAATAATATTTTTAGCTTGCTCAAAGTTAATAACATCTTAAGTCAGCCTTTCCCTGTTACCAGGGGTATTCGTCAAGGGTGCCCCCTGTCTGGCCTTCTATACTCCCTATCAATTGAACCTTTACTACATCGTTTACGCACACGGCTACAAGGGTTTTATCCTCTGCCGTTAGAAAATCCCGTAAAGACCATTGCTTATGCGGATGACCTCTGTGCAATTGTGTACTCCGATGACGATGTTCGCGCTCTGGTTGAGTCTGTCGAGGAATTTAGCCTGGCAAGCTCGACTAAAGTTAATTGGGAAAAGAGCAAAGCTTTTTACTTAGGTCCACGGAATGAAACTCCCCCTCCAACCCTACCAGGGCACCTTGTATGGACCAATGAAGGAATACACTACCTCGGTGTCTTTCTTGGAACTCAAGATTTTATTTCAAAAAACTGGGAGTCGCTGATTACCAAAACCGAGCAGCGGTTGATAAAATGGAGGGGACTATTGAGGCAGCTTTCCTTCCGGGGTCGTACTCTGGTCATTAATAATCTCGCGGCATCAATGCTCTGGCATGTTTTTAAAGCACTGCAGGCCCCAGGTTTTATCCTTAAAAAACTTCAAAGCTCTTTTGTAGATTTTTTCTGGGGGGGAAAGCACTGGCTCCGGCCAGGAATACTAAGCCTGCCGACTGCAGAAGGTGGACAGGGGCTAATAGATGTGACGAGCAAAGTGATGGCTTTTCGCCTCCTTTCAGTACGAAGGCTTCTATACTCCGACGTCCCATGGAAAGCCTTTGCCCATTGTTTGCTTAGGCAAGCTGGGAAACTTGGCTATGGTGACGAGCTTTTTCTTCTCGACGCGAAGCGCGTGGATATGACATCGGTCCCGTTGTTCTACCGAAGCATGCTGGAAGCGTGGCAGGCTGTTTCTTTTCGCCGCGACACCAGTGCTTACTCCCTTCAGATGTTTTTAAATGAACCAATATTTTTAAATTCTTTTTTTGATGGGGTCTGTAGTGACAGATCTTTCATGCAAAAGTTTATTGATGTCGGCGTTACCAGAGTAAAACACCTCAGGAACCCCCTTGTACATAGATGGAAGCCAGCTGCTGACATTGCCGTGGCCACCAGTGTGAGGTCCATCAGAGTCATTGGCAGAATTTTCTCTGTGATTTTACGGACCTTTAAGCAAACCGGGTTAAAATGGGACCCAGACATAGAAGATGCCCTCCATCGATCCCAATGTCCTTTCCCAAATCTTTTAATTTTATTTCAAAGTTTTAGGCTCTTTAACCAGATGGAGAAATCCTCAGTGTACAATCTATGTGTTCTCACTCTTTTTCCTGGCAAACCTGCAGAGCCACAAGCTCATTGGCGAGCGCTGCTCCAAGCTAACCGTTTCACAACAATAAACTGGCAGGTGATGTACAAAGAACCTACTGTCAAGCGCTCGGGTGATCTACAATGGCGGTTAGCGCACCATATCCTGCCTTGCAACATCCTGTCCCACCGTATATGTCCTGAAAACTCGGAATTGTGCCCCTTTTGCGACACCCCAGAGACCATTTTTCACATTTTCATTGAATGTTCAAGGTTGGCCTCGTTTTTTAAAATCCTGTCACGTGTGATCCGGGGGCTCGGTTTGACTTTTACACATTGTGTTTTCATATTTGGTTTTAATGTTTTGTATCAATGTAAAAATGAATGTCTTTTAGCAAACTTTCTGTGTTCTGAGGCAAAACTTGCCATTTATTTATCGAGGAAACGAAAACTGCAGAACACTGACGTTTTAGCTGATGACGTTTTAACTGTTTTTAAAGCATTGGTTACATCGCGTGTTCTTTTTGAGTTTGAAACTCAAGATCCTGCTTTATTTAAAAATCGGTGGTGTGTGAAACAATCCTTATGTGGTATGGTTGGTGGTGTTTTAACAATCAATTTATAAATCTAAAGTATTGCTTCTCTGTTACCCCTTTCCTTCCTGGTTATTTCTTTTTGATGCCTGTACAAACATCTTTCACCATGTAAAACTTGTTTTCCTTGTAATAAAGGGGAAGAAAAGTCAAAAGTCTCTCTCTCTCTCTCTCTCTCTCTCTCTCTCTCTCTCTCTCTCTCTCTCTCTCTCTCTCTCTCTCCCTCTCTCTCCCCTCCCACTTTGCACAGCTGCCGCTCGCTTAGCACGCACGTGCGATTGCCAGGTCTGTGGCTCAGTCACTGGCGGTACGTGCTGTGTCTCGTGTTGCTTTTTCCTCTCTTCCTACCTTTTGGTCCTTTCTGCTGTCCGAGTGTCGGTGTCCCTTTCTATCGTCTTGTCTACTGAGCGAGAGAGGGAGAGACAGCGCGGTTAGAGTTATCCGCTTTAGGTGGTTAACGGGATTTATTTATTTATTTCCCAGTTATTGTTGTTGTTGTTTTTTTCATTTATTTCGGCTTTATAAACCTTTGTACCATTTATTGGTTACTTTTTTTTCGTTTAGTTACTTCAAATGGCTAGCAAGAATAGTCGAAGTAACGCCGGTCGTGACGCCGATGAGGGGTTAACTGATGAACACGGCATGTGTTTTGTCCCACCGGAAGATGTCTCGCTGGAGGAGACGCTCCTCGCAATCGGAGGATTGATCGGTTGTGAGAACATACGGGCAGCGTCCCGAATGCACCACAAGGTGGTTGTTTTCGTTTCACGTGTCCGTTTCGCACGCATCGTCGTGCAGAACGGCCTCACCTTGGGTAATGACCGGTTTGTTCCGGTTTCGCCATGGAACACTCCGGCCTCGAAGGTAATACTATCAAACGTTCTACCGACGCTGTCTAATGAGGAAATTCTTCAGAAGCTCGGTCAGTACGGTACTGTGGTGTCGAGAATTATCCAAGCCTCCATTCGCACCACAGACGGGAAGCTTAAGCATATCGAAACGTTTAGACGGTTTTGTTATGTTGTTTTGAAGGATGGTTTGACGCAATTGAATGTCTCTCTCGTTTTTAAGTCGTCAAAACGTGAGCACAGGATTTTTGCGGCAACGGAGAGGTTGATTTGTTACGGGTGTGGTGTACATGGACACACTCGGCAGTATTGTCCTGATGGGGAGAAAACGTATGCCTCAGCAGCCGGACCAGCCCCACCCGTGACCATTACGGAGGATTCTATAGATGTTTCGCCTTCAGTGCGGGAATCTACGTCGGACCATCAAGGTACGGCTAAGAGTGGTGCTGATGAGACCCATACGGATGTGCTTCGTGTAAGCGATGAGTCATCCAGTACAGCTGGCCATCGTGCAAACGATGAGTCAGCAAATGTAAGGGAGAAGCCTCTACCTGTAGAGGGAATGTTTTGTGAGGAGCAGCAGATTGTAGATGCGGCGTCTCGGAAAAATTTGAAACGGTCACTTGTAAGTGCGAGGAATGAGGACAAAGGTGTTAAAGTGTTGGTGGTGCAGACAGGAAGCAGTTTAAACGATTCAGACAGTCCTCCACATGAAGATCAGCAAGGTGGTGAGACTATGGCTGACATGATACCACCTGTTCAGGATGAAGGGGAACTTTTTCCTGAAGGTTGTAAATCAACCTGCGAAACCGAACAGCCTACTGATGACCATATCAATTCTAATGGGGAATGCAAAATACCCATTACTACTAATAACGACTCCTCCCCCCCCCATTGCAATGACGCATGAGGATGAAGAGGATGAAGAACCTAAGGTAGATGGGGATGGAACAGGTGTTTCTGTACAGGTTCAGGAGGAACTCGTTACTAGCGTCACGGAGGGAATTCTAACTACAGAGACACTGATCGGCCATGAGGAACCAGTGGCAGTGGTTCACAGGGCTCCCCCCCCTCAGGAGGAAGAGCAGCCTTTGGAGATCTCAAAAGAAAATATTGTCAGATTTTTGAAGGAAACTTTCAGACAAAGGCATGTACGAATTAAGGATCATTTTCCTAATATCCAGGCCTTCCTTGCAGCCGCAAAACCTTTGCTGCAAAGGAGTGAGCATGTGGAAATCTCCGAACCTGAATTTCAGCGGCTGAGGAAATCCATCACGAAGGCAAACAAGGAATTAATTGAGGAAGAGGACTTCACCCCCTAGAAGAATCAACCATGGAACTAAATGTTGTATCCTTAAATATAAATGGGGGTCGTGCCCCCTTACGGAGGGTGCAAACCATTCAAGCGGTTGTAAAAGAAAAGGCTGACATTATTCTCTTACAAGAGACCCACGCTACTAGTGCTCAAGTAGCCGATTGGGGGAAACTTTTTAAAGGGCAATGGTGGCTAAGTGGGTTCCCTACACCTCGGGCCGGTGTTGCCATTTGCCTAAGTCACAAGATTTGTGCTCAACAGGTTTCATTTAAAGAAATCTATAAAGGGCATTTGATCTCCGTAGATTTTCTTTATAATACCCAAAAGATTATCGTAGTGAATGTTTATGCACCGTGTGACCCAATGGAGAGGAAAATTTTCTTTTCCACTCTGCGGGATTTTGTAAAAACTCTGGACCCAACAGCCTTTATCTGTATCGCGGGAGATTTTAATTGCACAATTTGTCCGTCAATTGATAGGAATGGTCATGAGCCTCATGTTGCCTCTACGAAAGCTCTAGAGGACACCATCAACATCTTTCGGTTTAAGGATGTGTGGAGATCACAACACCCACTCTCACGCTGTTACACATGGTGTAGATGCAATGATGGTATTATGTCAATGGCAAGGCTGGACAGATTCTATGTGAACAAGCCAATGTTGAATGTGGTGTCTGTCTCCAAAATTTTACCAACTGGATTCACAGACCACAGTTTAATCTCAATGTCCTTTAAGTTACCCTTTCCACCCGGTGGTAGTGCTTACTGGTCTTTGAATACTCGTCTCTTACATGACAAGGAATTTAATGAGGCTTTTCACGTCGTGTGGGAGAAAATTCGCTCCTCCAGACCTGAGTATGATAGTCTCCGGCTGTGGTGGGACATTGCAAAATCCCAAATTAAGAATTTCTGTCAACAATATAGTGCATACACCACCAAAATCCAATCAATATCAATAGATCAGTTAAAATCTGAAATTATATCGTTAGAACAGAATGTTGACGAGGCTGGGAGAGGTGCACGTGACCAACTAATATGGGCAAAGAAAGCAGTGCTGGAGGAAGCGGTACGGCAACGGGCGATGGGTGCCTTGGTCCGAATGCGAATGAGCTATTTAACTCTGGACATGCCAAACAAAGAGTTCTTTAAGTTAGAGTCTTCCCTCAAAAGGTCACAACAAATTCATACTTTACTCACTCCCAATGGGTCGCTGGTGACCTCTCAGCAGGCGATCAGGTGTACTCTGAAAGGGTTCTATTCTAACTTGTATTCTCCTCAGAACGTGGACAATGAGGTGATACGAGAGTTAACTGCTGGGCTTCCGAGTGTCGAGGAGGATGAGCGATGCATGCTCGATTCCCCAATTTCGGCTGTTGAACTTGAAGCAGCTGTGCGGAGCCTGAAAGATGGGAAAGCTTCTGGAATAGATGGCCTGCCCACAGAATTCTACAAGACCTTCTGGGCCCTTGTGGGACCTGACGTACTCGATGTACTCGCTGAAAGCATACGTGTCGGAGAACTTCCAATGTCTTGTAGACGAGCAGTCGTTTGTTTGCTACCAAAAGCTGGGAATCTTCAACTGGTTGATAACTGGCGACCTGTCTCCTTATTGTGTGTTGATTACAAGATTTTCTCTAAAGTACTTGCTAATCGTATGAAGACTGTGATCAGTTCAGTTATACACCCGGACCAGACCTACTGTGTGCCTGGAAAATCTATTTATGATAATATTTTTTTGGTAAGAGATATTATTTCATGCAATAAGTTCCTGCGTGACGATTTTGGGTTGCTGTTTCTTGATCAAACTAAGGCCTTCGATCGTGTTGACCACAAGTACCTTTTTTCTGTCCTGAAAGGAATGGGGTTTGGTGAAACTTTCACCTCTTATGTGAAACTCCTGTATACTAATACTCAATGTATGATGAAGATCAACAATAGGTTATGCTCTCCCTTTCCTTTCCAACGGGGTATTCGCCAAGGTTGCCCCCTCTCTGGGCTTCTATATATAGTCGCCCTTGAACCACTCCTTCGGTCTATTAGACAGCAAATACCTCAGGGAATGAGAAGTATAGAAGGAGCAGAATTTGTGCAGACGGCTTATGCTGATGATGTCTGTGTTTTGATTAGAAGCTCCAATGATGTCTCTGCTTTACAACGTTGTATGCGAGATTTCTCTGCAGCCTCTTCCGGTGGGATCAATTGGAATAAAAGTACAGCATTATGGTGTGGCAAAGGCAATCTCTCTTGTGTATCACCACCCTCACTCCCACACAACCTGGTCTGGAGAACGGACGGGGTTAAATATCTTGGAGTGCATATCGGTAATCGTGAAACAGAAATGAAAAATTGGGAAGGAGTGTTGGAGCAAATTATGCACAGATTGAAAGCATGGGAAGGACTGCTGAGGTCCATCTCCTATCGAGGCCGTACCCTTGTCATAAACAATCTGGTTGCAACAAAATTATGGCACAGAATTATTGCTTTACAGCCATCAAACCAACTAATTATGGCTACTCAGCGAATGCTAGTAAACTTCTTTTGGAGTGGCTACCATTGGCTGAGGCCTGAGATATTGTACTACCCCCGGAAGGAAGGTGGCCAGGGCATTGTTGATATCTCTGGTCGGGTTGTGGCCTTTCGGCTGCAGTCTCTGCAGAGACTACTGTTCGCTGAACAGCTGCCCTGGCGGCCCTTTGCATTTTTTCTGTTACAACAGGCTGGTAGACTGAGATATGATCGGCAGCTTCTTTTGATAGACCTCGAGCATATAAATTTTGCCTCTCTTCCGAGATTCTATCAGAGTTTATTGGACACTTGGAAAAGGTTTGACGTCCACCGCTTCCTTGAGGGCTATAATTGTCGAATGTTCCTTCAATAACCCCTTTTCTTCAATAACTTTTTTCCTGGTATCCCTCATAGCCATGCCCTGATTAAAAAATTTATCCAAGGAGGGATTAACAAAGTATGTGATCTGAGAGATTCATCTGGAGTTAAGTGGAAACCTGCTGGTTTGGTGGCAACCTCAGTTGGATCTCGGTCTGTCCGACTTGTAGACCAAGTTGTACGTATAGTCATAAGAAAATTTAGACAGCTAAACATCGGCTGGGAAGGTGTTGGTAACATTGAGGACTTTCGGTTAGGTTTCCCTGAAATCAAAGTGCTCCTTTCATCTTCTCTTCAGCCGGAGTTTGAACATACCCCCCCTTTTCATCTTGTAACTAAAATTGGAATCCGTGATCTCTCTCGACAAAATAAGAATGTACCCCTCTCTGGGAGAACACGAGTAGCTTTGTGGTCAGAGCGGTTAGGGTTGGGGTCTCCCTCTACCCCCCTTTGGCCTCACATGTACACCTTACCAATACATGGTGTGTTAGCGGACATACAATGGAGGTTAGCACACTGGGCGCTTCCCTCCAATATTTTTGTCCACCGTATTAACAGCTCACTGCCGGAAACTTGTCCTTTCTGTGACCAGAAGGAGGATTTGTTTCATGCTTATGTACAGTGTCGTAGACTGACATCGCTTTTCTTGTTCCTTGAATATCTTTTTCACCAATTGTCCTTCCCTTTCAATATGCATATGTTTATATTTGGTGTGTCTTTCAGGCCCACATGTAGGGATGTGGGTGTTCTTCTCAATTTTTTGGTTGCTGTTGCAAAATATGCGATATATAAATCTCGGAAAATTAAAATAGATAACGGCTATGGCTCTGAGGCTATTTCTATTTTTAAAGGGTTTGTCTCAACACGACTCAAGCTAGAATTTGATTTCTTTGTCAGTAATGGAAACGTCCAACTTTTTGAGAGAAAGTGGTGTATTGGCAATGTTCTGTGCTCAGTCGATGATTCAAAAGTGGTAATTACTTTATAATTCCTGATTGATTTGACTTTTTTCTTTGGAACTGATTGCTTGCATATATGTTTCTTCCTGTGTCCTTGAATACATTTCTCTCTCTCTCCCTTAGTTTTTCGCTTAATTTGCTCAATATATATTTTTTGTATATTTGCTGGTTTCTTTTAAATACCCTTTGCTCTTTTTGTGGTGCTTTCATGATCCTCATGCAATTTCTTTAAACTAGTTGCTGTGTTTTTTTTGTTACAATTGCTTTGTGAAATGTGTTTTTTTTTTTTACAACTGCTTGTGAAATGGCTTTACATTGTTTATAATAAAAGGACATAAAAGTCAAGTCTCTCTCTCTCTCTCTCTCTCTCTCTCTCTCTCTCTCTCTCTCGCCCCCTGCTGGTCGTTTGCATGCTGGTTGTACTGTCATGGCGTCTGCTTGTGGAGGCCTGTGAGTGCTCTGTGTTGTTGCTCCATCCCCCCCCACCCCGTTTTCCCCCCTCTGTGTCCTTGTACCTGTTCGTGGAGTCTTCCTGGTGATTCCCATATACGTTGAGACGGGAGAGAGAGCCGGAGAGCACAGGGTGATCGCTGGTAAGGGTTCGCCGTTTTTGGGCGTCGCCCGATCTGTGTTTGCTCCTTCATCTTAAACCTCTATTTCCTTTTTTTCCTTTCGTTTATCCTTCCTTCAGTTTGTTTTGTTGCCTCCCTTTTCCGAAGTTAGGGAAATCGGAGAGGTCTGATTGCTTCCCATTCCCGGAGTTCGGGTAGGGAAGATTGTATTATATATTCACCCTCCCCGAGTTGGGGAGGGGTTGTAAGTGCAGCTGTTCCAGCATGGCAGCTGCACTATCTCGATTTACGGCCTTTCAGAGCCTGACCCGTAAGCACGGGTTCTTTTGTGTACCTCCGGAACGTGAGGTTAGTGTCGAGGACGTTGTCCTCGCAACCGGTCGTGTTATCGGGATCGACAAGGTTGTTGCCGCTTCGCGGATGAACAAGCGGATCGTTATTTTTTTGTCCGACGTGGATTGTGTCCCACAAATTGTCGAACAGGGTTTGACAATCGATCCAGATTTATTTGTAATGATTTCCCCACTAGATAGCCCAGCGATAAAAGTCGTGATATCAAATTGCCCCCCATTTGTATCCGACGATGTACTAATTAAAGAGTTGTCCCGATACGGTACCATCGTGTCTCGTATCTCCATGATTCCCTTCGGGTCACGAAACAACGAATTAAGGCACGTGGTTTCATTCCGGCGGCAAGTGTTTATGATTTAAAAAAATTCCCAGAAGGATTTAAACCTTATAATAAAATTAAAACATCAACAGAACGAATATACAGTGTACGTGTCCACCAACGTTCTAAAATGTTTTGGCTGCGGACAATTTGGGCATGTTAAGCATGACTGCCCCCGAAAAGAGAATTCTCCACAAGTGCAACCTCCCCTCCGAACCGGGAATAAGCAACCCCCCCACCTTCCCACCACCGGTCCAAACCCTCCCACCACTGACCAAAGCCCTCCCACCACCGACCCAAGCCTTCCCACCACCGAACCAAACCTTCCCGCCGCCGAACCAAGCCCTCCCACCACCGACCCGAACCTTCCCACCATCGACCCAAGCCTTACCACCACTGATCCCAATCTGTCCACCACCGACCCAAGCCCTCTTACCACCAATCCAAACCCCCCCGCCGTACCCCCCTCCCCTCGCCTTGAAACAGGGGCCCCTCCCTCTACTGAAGGATCTAATTGCAGCCATCTCCTGTTCACTATAGATCTCACCCCCCAGGCGACATCGTCCAATCACAGCTTGTTGCCTGCTATAACTGATCCTACCTCTCCCGCCGTGGTAGCCGATGGGATCCCCCTCCCGATGATCACGTCCTCCCTCCCCCCCCCCTCCCACCAAACCCTTGCAATCTCTTCCCACTAACCAGGACGAGTTTCAATTAGTCTGCCCAAAAGGAAAAAGACATCTGCAAACAA
Organism: Myxine glutinosa; assembly: GCF_964187855.1. Classification (NCBI taxonomy): domain Eukaryota; kingdom Metazoa; phylum Chordata; class Myxini; order Myxiniformes; family Myxinidae; genus Myxine; species Myxine glutinosa. The sequence goes on along the minus strand of NC_136272.1, from coordinate 67,977,811 downwards.
CAGATGAAAACGGTCACCTCTTTAAAAAACCTACAACTGAAAACCGACAGCCCCTCCTCTCTGGCCTAGATTTGTCCCTCGTCACAGAAAATCGTTTCTCGGTATTGGAGGACATAGATGTGGATGAATCCTCGCCCTTGTCTACTGACCTAGAAACTGATATGGTTGAACCACAAAAATTAGTACCCCCCCCCCTCCCCCCCCTCCCCTGAAGATGGCTCATTTCTCTCCCTCCCCGTCCCCCCCCTCTATGGACTATGCCCCATCCGATAACGTGGAGGGATGTGATGACGGTGAGGAGATAAATGATGAAAACCAGTGTGACACACCATCTGAGCCATCTGATATAGATGACTCTGTTAGTGAATGTGGTAGCCTTAAGGAAGAAGAAATCCCTCCAATCCCTCCCTCCGAGATAAAAAGGTTTCTTAAGGACACATTCCGAAAAAGGAATGTTGTAATAGAAACCTTTTTTCCGGAGCTACCTGATTTTATACATTCCGCTAAACTGATGGTAAAACGGCCCCACGTTTTTAATTTCAATTCCTCCCAACGTCACCGTTTAAAGAAGTGGTTGCAAAAAGCTAAGAATGAACTGCTATCAAAAAATTGAGTGGTGGTCACTCCTCCTTATAGCTGTAATGAGTTTTTCCATTTGTAGCCTGAATATTAACGGAGGATGTAGCTCTGTCCGTAAAGTTCAAGTAAGGGATTTTTTATTACAGAAGAAAGTTGACATTGCCCTCTTACAAGAGACCCATGCCAACGACTGCTGTGTCGCAGAGTGGTGTAGGCTCTTCCCCGGCCTGTCCTTCTTTAGTAACGGTGACTCCCGCAAAGGCGGTGTCGCAATAATTCTTAGCCCCTCCTTTTCGCCTTCATCGCTTAAATTCGACGAAATACACAAGGGATCCCTAGCATCCCTAGAATTCCACTACTATGGAAAATTCTATACTATTTTTAATATCTATGCCCCAAGTACGCCTGTAGCTCGGCGAGTTTTTTTTAATGACCTTGGGACACACCTAACGTCCCTCGACAGTCAAAACGCCCTAAAAAACCAAGACAATCATGTTTGTATTGGTGGAGATTTTAACTGCACCCTCCAACCCCAACTCGACAGGAACAGTGCAGAGCCCCATCCTGCCTCCACAATCCCTCTCACCAAATTTTTAAAACAAATGAATTTGACAGATATATGGCGGGTACAGCACCCATCAATCAGGCAATACACATGGTGTCGATGCATTCAGGGTAATAGTGTACTTGCTCGCTTGGACAAGTTTTATATTAATCCTCCACTTGAACGCCTCGTTCTGTCATCCAAAATTTGCCCATCAGGATTCTCGGACCACAGCGCAACATTTCTCAAAATTTCTGCCCCCTGCCCGAAACACAAGAGTGCTTTTTGGAAATTTAATAACAACTTACTTGATGATAGTACCTTTAAGGACATTTTTCCGGAAATTTGGAATATTCTGGTTGCCTCCCAAGGGAATTTCTCAAACCTCAGACAATGGTGGGATAATGCCAAAACGCACATCAGACTGTTCTGCCAACAATATCGTGCGTATGGTGTTCAAGAGGAAAGAAAAACCACAACCTTACTTGAAGATGAAATCCTGGAATTACAGGAACAGCTTCAGGGAACCGCAAGTGTGAGCTACCAGGGAATGAGGCAACAAATCCATGGAAAAACGGCCTTACTGAATTCCATATCCGAAAGGCGAGCACAAAATGCTTTATTGCGCCTGAAGATGAGGTACATACACGACCTTGATGCTCCAACCAAATTCTTCTTCAGCCTTAAAAGGGGGGCCTCTTCGTCAATGATTAACACGCTTACTCCATGATGGGGAACTCCTTTATGAAGATGGCAGAATCAGGGAATGTGCCCGGAAACATTTTAAACAACGGTTTATGCGGCATGACATTAACCAGGATGCAATATCGGAACTTGTTTCTAACCTTCCAACATTGACGGAGGATCAGAAGCAGCAGTTGGAGGATCCTCTTAGGTTACCTGAGCTCACCGCTGCCTTGAAGGCCTTGGAACCTGATAAAGCCCCTGGACTGGATGGGCTGACAAGTGAATTTTTCCAGTTTTTTTGGGACACCATTGGACCTCACCTACTGCGGGTATTGAATGAATGTTTAGAGGATGGACAACTGCCGTGGAGTTGCCGGAGAGCAGTCACCACCTTAATTCCTAAGAAAGCGGACACTCAACTTATAGAGAACTGGCGTCCTATTTCTGTTTTATGTACGGATTATAAAATTTTAGCCAAAGCCTTGTCTAATCGAATGAAACCTTTTATGAATGTACTAATAGGAGAACATCAATCCTTTTGTATTCCTGGACGTACTATTTTTAATAATATCTTTCTTATCCGTGATACCATTCGGTTTTGTAACAATTTTAATATGAATGTTGGTCTGTTTTTTATTGACCAAGGAAAAGCCTTTGACTGTATTGACCACATGTACCTTTTTAGAGTTTTAGAGAATTTTGGGTTTGGACCTATTTTTATCTCGTACGTTAAACTTTTGTATTGTAATATATCCAGTGTTCTTAAAATTAATCGAGTATTGTGTAGCCCCATTGCTGTACAACGGGGAGTACGGCAAGGTTGCCCGCTATCTGGACTTTTATACTCTCTTGCCATCGAACCTCTTCTGCTCCAATTACGTACGCACATTTCTGGCTTCACTGGATCAATTCTTACCACACCGCTAAAAGTCTCTGCCTATGCAGATGATGTCTGTATTTATATAAAAAATAGTACTGACGTCACTGCGGTGGCTCAGGCACTAAAAACATATTGTCAGGCTTGTTCAGGCCAGGTAAACTGGAAGAAGAGTGAAGCCCTTTGGATAGGACCTGGAGATTGCCCGCCAATTGTCCTACCAGGAGGAGTGAACTGGCAGAAAAGTGGCATTAAATACCTCGGTATTTTCCTCGGAGACAACACCTTTGAGCAGCAGAACTGGGTGGGATTACCAGACAAGGTAATGGCAAAACTGGCCCGCTGGAAAGGACTTCTTTTCCAACTTTCGTACCGCGGAAGAACTCTCGTCATTAACAATCTTGTCGCCTCTATGCTATGGCATAAGATGATATGCCTACAACCGCCTGGGAGCCTTCTTATTACACTGCAAAAGAGCATTGTCGACTTTTTCTGGAGCGGGAAACACTGGCTCCAACCCCCCGTGGCATACTTGCCACTCGCTGAAGGTGGCCAAGCTCTTATTGATATCCGCAGCCGGATTATGGTCTTCCGGCTTCATATCGTGCGCCAACTTGTATATGGAGATGAAGCCCTACTCTGGAGGCCTCTGGCTAACTGCATATTACAGCTTACATGCAAGCTGGGTTACGACCGAGAACTTTTCTTGATGAACCCTCATCAATTCGATTCATCCTTGCTGCCCACCTTTTACCAAGGGGTGATGAACGCCTGGCAAGCCCTGTCCTTTTCCCGTGAAATGGCAACATACAACATGGAAATGTTGTTGAACGAGCCCCTATGCTACAACCCCTTCCTGGAAAACAGCTTGAATAATAGGGGACTCGTTCAACGTTTTGTTGATGCCAAGCTGCTGCGAGTGAAAGACCTCATGACAGAGTCTGGGAGCTGCCGGCTGAGTGCTGCCGCTGTGGCACAAAAAACCGGAATAAAATCTGTCAGGATCATCTCTCGGTTCCTTCAAGGGATATCCACAACGTATCGTAATACCTGCGAGGAACTTGGCCCTTCCCCCGAGGAAACAGCGGGAGACTTCCCCAAACTCCTAGTCTTCAGCCCGCCACTTAATCTGTCCCCTGGCCTGAACAGCCCTGATGATACTGCATTATCCCTTCCCGCCTTTCCAAAGAAAACTCTGTACAACGCGTACGTTAAAATTTTATACGCAAAAACATTTTCTGAGCACCCGAGGCTTCGATGGCGGGATGTTTTACCCCCAATACCACCCAATTGCCCCAATTGGCGAAGTTTTTATCTCTTGCCTACTCCAAAGTATGTTGGAGATATTCAATGGAAACTTGTACACTGGATTTTACCTTATAATGTTTTACTGAACCGGTTTTCTACTGCTAACTCTAATCTATGCCCTTTCTGTGCATCCATTGAAACCCTACCGCATATATACCTGGAGTGTGAACGATTGCAACCTCTTTTTACATTCCTTCAGGAACGCTTTGTGAAGCTTGGTTCCCTCTTCAATCACAATGTTTTTATTTATGGTGTTTTAGGACCGTCTTCCCTTAGGAATGTGGTTTTAATGAATTTTTTAATTGGCCAGGCCAAGTTTGCAATTTATAAATCCAGGAAGAAAAAAATGGGAAACGCTTCTGACTCGTCATGTGATGTACTGCTCACCCTTAAGGCTCTTGTAAATGCAAGACTAAAGCGAGAGTACCGGTTTTTTAAAATGAACAAGAATTTAACATGTTTTAAAGAAAAGTGGGTTTTTAATGATGTCATATGCACACTTGATGATGATGATTTGAAAATAACCTTTCCTTGAGACCATTTTATTGTGTTTTGTTTCTTTGTGACTGAACATAACTGATTTTTTGTACTCTTGTAATAAAAGGAAGAAACAGTCAGTCTCTCTCTCTCTCTCTCTCTCTCTCTCTCTCTCGCCACCTGCTGGCCGTTTGTATGCTGGTTGTACTGTCATGGCGTCTGCTTGTGGAGGCCTGTGAGTGCTCTGTGTTGTTGCTCCCTTCCCCACCACCCCCCGCCCCCCCCCCCCCCCCACTCTGTGTCCTTGTGCCTGTTCGTGGAGTTTTCCTGGTGATTCCCATACACGTTGAGACGGGAGAGAGAGCCGGAGAGCACAGGGTGATTGCTGGTAAGGGTTCGCCGTTTTTGGGCGTCGCCCGATCGGTGTTTGCCCCTTCATCTTAAACCTCTATTTCCTTTTTTTCCTTTCGTTTATCTTTCCTTCAGTTTGTTTTGTTGCCTCCCTTTTCCAAAGTTATGGAAATCGGAGCGGTCTGATTACTCCCATCCCCGGAGTTCGGGTAGGGAAGATTATATTATATATTCACCCTCCCCGAGTCGGGGAGGGGTTGTAAGTGCAGCTGTCCCAGCATGGCAGCTGCACTATCTCGATTTATGGCCTTTCAGAGCCTGACCCGTAAGCACGGGTTCTTTTGTGTACCTCCGGAACGTGAGGTTAGTGTCGAGGATGTTGTCCTCGCAACCGGTCGTGTTGTCGGGATCGACAAGGTTGTTGCCGCTTCGCGGATGAACAAGCGGATCGTTATTTTTTTGTCCGATGCAGATTGTGGCCCACAAATTGTCAAACAGGGTTTGACAATCGATCCAGATTTATTTGTTATGATTTTCCCACTAGATAGCCCAGCGATAAAAGTCATGATATCCAATTGCCCCCCATTTGTATCCGACGATGTGTTAATTAAAGAATTATCCCGATATGGTACCATCGTGACTCGTATATCTATGATTCCCTTCGGGTCACGGAACAACGATTTAAGGCACGTGGTTTCATTCCGGCGGCAAGTGTTTATGATTTTAAAAGATTCCCAGAAGGATTTAAACCTTATAATAAAATTAAAACATCAACAGAATGAATATACAGTGTACGTGTCCACCAACGTTCTAAAATGTTTTGGTTGCGGACAATTTGGGCATGTTAAGCATGACTGCCCCCGAAAAGAGAATTCTCCACAAGTACAACCTCCCCTCCGAACCGGGAATAAGCAAGCCCCCCACCTTCCCACCACCGATCCAAACCCTTCCACCACTGGCCCAAACCCTTCCATCACCGACCCAAGCCTTCCCACCACCGAACCAAGCCTTCCCACCACCGACCCAAGCCTTCCCACCACCGAACCGAGCCTTCCCGCCACCGAACCAAGCCTTCCCACCACTGACCCAAGCCTTCCCACCACCGAACCAAGCCTTCCCGCCGCCGACCCAAACCCTCCCACCACCGACCCGAACCTTCCCACCATCGACCCAAGCCTTCCCACCACTGACCCAAGCCTTCCCACCACCGAACCAAGCCTTCCCACCACCGAACCAAGCCTTCCCGCCGCTGACCCAAACCCTCCCACCACCGACCCGAACCTTCCCACCACCGACCCAAGCCTTACCACCACTGATCCCAATCTGTCTACCACCGACCCAAGCCCTCCTACCACTGATCCAAGTACCCCCGCCGTACCCCCTTCCCCTCCCCTTGAAACAGGGGCCCCTCCCTCTACTGAAGGATCTAGTTGCAGCCATCTCTTGTCAACGATAGACCTCACCCCCCCAGGCGACATCGTCAAATCACAGCTTGTTGCCTGCTATAACTGATCCTATCTCTCTCGCCGTGGTAGCCGATGGAAATCCCCTCCCGATGATCACGTCCTCCCTCCCCCCCCCTCCCCCCCAAACCCCTGCAATCTCTTCCCACTAACCAGGACGAGTTTCAATTAGTCTGCCCAAAAGGAAAAATACATTTGCAAACAACAGATGAAAACGGTCATCTCTTAAAAAAACCTACAACTGAAAACCGACAGCCCCCCCCCCCCCCCCCCGGCCCCAGATTTGTCCCTCGTCACAGAAAATCGTTTCTCTGTATTGGAGGACATAGATGTGGATGAATCCTCGCCCTTGTCTACTGACCTAGAAACTGATATGGTTGAACCGCAAAAATTAGTACCCCTCCCCCTCCCCCCCCCTCCCCTGAAGATGGCTCATTTCTCTCCCTCCCCATCCCCTCCCTCTATGGACTATGCCCCATCCGATAATGTGGAGGGATGTGATGACGGTGAGGAACTAAATGATGAAAACCAGTATGACACATCATCTGAGCCATCTGATAGCGATGACTGTTAGTGAATGTGGTAGCCTTAAGGAAGAAGAAACCCCTCCAATCCCTCCCTCCGAGATAAAAAGGTTTCTTAAGAGCACATTCCGAAAAAGGAATGTTGTTATAGAAACCTTTTTTCCGGAGCTACCTGATTTTATACATTCCGCTAGACTGATGGTAAAACGGCCCCACGTTTTTAATTTCAATTCCTCCCAACGTCACCGGTTAAAGAAGTGTTTACAAAAAGCTAAGAATGAACTGCTATCAAAAAATTGAGTGGTGGTCACTCCTCCTTGTGTTTGTAATGAGTTTTTCCATTTGTAGCCTGAATATTAACGGAGGATGTAGCTCTGTCCGTAAAGTTCAAGTAAGGGACCTTTTATTACAGAAGAAAGTTGACATTGCCCTCTTACAAGAGACCCATGCCAACGACTGCTGTGTCGCAGAGTGGTGTAGGCTCTTCCCCGGCCTGTCCTTCTTTAGTAACGGTGACTCCCGCAAAGGCGGTGTCGCAATAATTCTTAGCCCCTCCTTTTCGCCTTCATCACTTAAATTCGACGAAATACACAAGGGATCCCTAGCATCCCTAGAATTCCACTACTGCGAAAAGTTTTATACTATTTTTAATATCTATGCCCCAAGTACGCCTGTAGCTCGGCGAGTTTTTTTTAATGACCTTGGGACACACCTAACGTCCCTCGACAGCCAAAACGCCCTAAAAAACCAAGACAATCATGTTTGTATTGGTGGAGATTTTAATTGCACCCTCCAACCCCAACTAGACAGGAACAGTGCAGAGCCCCATCCTGCCTCCACAATCCCCCTCGCCCAATTTTTAAAACAAATGAATTTAACAGATATATGGCGGGTACAGCACCCATCAATCAGGCAATACACATGGTGTCAATGCATTCAGGGTAATATTGTACTTGCTCGCTTGGACAAGTTTTTTATTAATCCGCCACTTGAACGCCTCGTTCTGTCATCCAAAATTTGCCCATCAGGATTCTCGGACCACAGCGCAACATTTCTCAAAATTTCTGCCCCCTGCCTTTAACACAAGAGTGCTTTTTGGAAATTTAATAACAATTTACTTGATGATAGTACCTTTAAGGACATTTTTCCGGAAATTTGGAATATCCTAGTTTCCTCCCAAGGGAATTTCTCAAACCTCAGACAATGGTGGGATAATGCCTAAAAAAACATCAGACTGTTCTGCCAACAATATCGTGCGTATGGTGTCCAAGAGGAAAGAAAAACCACAACCTTACTTGAAGATGAAATCCTGGAATTACAGGAACAGCTCCAGGGAACTGCAAGTGTGAGCTACCAGGGAATGAGGCAACAAATCCATGGAAAAACGGCCTTACTGAATTCCATATCCGAAAGGCGAGCACAAAATGCTTTATTGCGCCTGAAGATGAGGTACATACACGACCTTGATGCTCCAACCAAATCCTTCTTCAGCCTTAAAAGGGGGGCCTCTTCGTCAATGATTACACGCTTGCTCCATGATGGGGAACTCCTTTATGAAGATAGCAGAATCAGGGAATGTGCCCGGAAACATTTTAAACAACGGTTTATGCGGCATGACATTAACCAGGATGCAATATCTGAACTTGTTTCTAACCTTCCAACATTGGCGGAGGATCAGAAGCAGCAGTTGGAGGATCCTCTTAGGTTACCTGAGCTCACCGCTGCCTTGAAGGCCTTGGAACCTGATAAAGCCCCTGGACTGGATGGGCTGACTAGTGAATTTTTCCAGGTTTTTGGGACGCCATTGGACCTCACCTACTGCGGGTATTGAATGAATGTTTAGAGGACGGACAATTGCCATGGAGTTGCCGGAGAGCAGTCACCACCTTAATTCCTAAGAAAGCGGACACTCAACTTATAGAGAACTGGCGTCCTATTTCTGTTTTATGTACGGATTATAAAATTTTAGCCAAAGCCTTGTCTAATCGAATGAAACCTTTTATGAATGTACTAATAGGAGAACATCAATCCTTTTGTATTCCTGGACGTACTATTTTTTAATAATGTCTTTCTTATCCGTGATACCATTCGGTTTTGTAACATTTTTAATACGAATGTTGGCCTGTTTTTCATTGACCAAGGAAAAGCCTTTGACTGTATTGACCACATGTACCTTTTTAGAGTTTTGGAGAATTTTGGGTTTGGGCCTATTTTTATCTCGTACATTAAACTTTTGTATTGTAATATATCCAGTGTTCTTAAAATTAATCAAGTATTGTGTAGCCCCATTGCTGTACAACGGGGAGTACGGCAAGGTTGCCCGCTATCTGGACTTTTATACTCTCTTGCCATCGAACCTCTTCTGCTACAATTACGTACGCACATTTCTGGCTTCACTGGATCAATTCTTACCACACCGCTAAAAGTCTCTGCCTATGCAGATGATGTCTGTATTTATATAAAAAATAGTGCTGACGTCACTGCGGTGGCTTAGGCGCTAAAGACATATTGTCAGGCTTGTTCAGGCCAGGTAAACTGGAAGAAGAGTGAAGCCCTTTGGATAGGACCTGGAGATTGCCCGCCAATTGTCCTACCAGGAGGAGTGAACTGGCAGAAAAGTGGCATCAAATACCTCGGTATTTTCCTAGGAGACAACACCTTTGAGCAGCAGAACTGGGTGGGGTTACCGGACAAGGTAATGGCAAAACTGGCCCGTTGGAAAGGACTTCTTTCTCAACTTTCGTACCGCGGAAGAACTCTCGTCATTAACAATCTTGTCGCCTCTATGCTATGGCATAAGATGATATGCCTACAACCGCCCGGGAGCCTTCTTATTACACTGCAAAAGAGCATTGTCGACTTTTTCTGGAGCGGGAAACACTGGCTCCAACCCCGCGTGGCATACTTACCACTCACTGAAGGTGGCCAAGGTCTTATTGATATCCGCAGCCGGATTATGGTCTTCCGGCTTCATATCGTGCGCCAACTTGTATATGGAGATGAAGCCCTACTCTGGAGGCCTCTGGCTAACTGCATATTGCAGCTTACATGCAAGCTGGGCTACTGCCGAGAACTTTTCTTGATGAACCCTCATCAAATCGATTCATCTTTGCTGCCCACCTTTTACCAAGGGGTGATGAACGCCTGGCAAGCCCTGTCCTTTTCCCATGAAATGGCAACATACAACATGGAAATGTTGTTGAATGAGCCCCTATGCTACAACCCCTTCCTGGAAAACAGCTTGAATAATAGGGGACTCGTTCAACGTTTTGTTGATGCCAAGCTGCTGCGAGTGAAAGACCTCATGACAGAGTCTGGGAGCTGCTGGTTGAGTGCTGCTGCTGTGGCACAAAAAACCAGAATAAAATCTGTCAGGATCATCTCTCGGTTCCTTCAAGGGATATCCACAACGTATCGTAATACCTGCGAGGAACTTGGCCCTCCCCCCGAGGAAACAGCGGGTGACTTCCCCAAACTCCTGGTCTTCAGCCCGCAACTTAATCTGTCCCCTGGCCTGAACAGCCCTGATGATACTGCATTATCCCTTCCCGCCTTTCCAAAGAAAACTTTGTACAACGCGTACGTTAAAATTTTATACGCAAAAACATTTTCTGAGCACCCGAGGCTTCGATGGCGGGATTTTTTACCCCCAATATCCCCCAATTGCCCCAACTGGCGGAGTTTTTATCTCTCGCCTACTCCAAAGTATGTTGGAGATATTCAATGGAAACTTGTACACTGGATTTTACCTTATAATGTTTTACTGAACCGGTTTTCCACTGCTAATTCTAATCTATGCCCTTTCTGTGCATCCATTGAAACCCTACCGCATATATACCTTGAGTGTGAACGATTGCAACCTCTTTTTACATTCCTTCAGGAACGCTTTGTGAAGCTCGGTTCCCTCTTCAATCACAATGTTTTTATTTATGGTGTTTTAGGACCGTCTTCCCTTAGAAATGTGGTTTTAATGAATTTTTTAATTGGCCAGGCCAAGTTTGCAATTTACAAATCCAGGAAGAAAAAAATGGGAAACGCTTCTGACTCGTCATATGATGTACTGCTCACCCTTAAGGCTCTTGTAAATGCAAGACTAAAGCTAGAATACCGGTTTTTAAAAATGAACAAGAATTTAACATGTTTTAAAGAAAAGTGGGTTTTTAATGATGTCATATGCACACTTGATGATGATGATTTGATAATAACTTTTCCTTGAGACCATTTTATTGTGTTTTGTTTCTTTGTGACTGAACATAACTGATTTTTTTCACTCTTGTAATAAAAGGAAGAAACAGTCTCTCTCTCTCTCTCTCTCTCTCTCTCTGTCGCCACCTATCGGCTGTCGGTGCGTTGGGTGTGGCGTCATGGCGGCTGTGAGCAACTGCTCTGTGCTTTGGTGAGCCCGTTGCGTTTTTCCCCTCCCCTCCCCTGCCCCCCTCCCTCTCCTTCTCCATCCTGTGTGCTTCGGCATTGTGTTTTCATCCGTTCTGCACCCTTGTCTTCGAGAGAGAGAGGATTGAGAGCGGGCCCTTGTTGGGTGCGGCCTACTGGCTTTGACGGCGCTTTGTAAGCCATTTTTGTGCTTAGAACGCACGTTTTATATTTACTTTAGCTCGATTATTTAGGTTTGATACCCTCTTGTCCGTTCCGGACAAGATAGGGGGGAATTTGATCTGTTTGTTGGTGTTCGACAAACATTGGGTTCTCTCGGTTCTTGGCTACGAACTTTTATTTGGTCGAGTTAGAATGGCGGGCGAACGTTTCCGCATTGATACGTACGAATCGCTAACTCGTAAACACGGGCTAGATTGTGTTCCTCCCAACGAGGTGGAAATTAACGATGTGCTTTCCGCCATTGGAAACATCGTTGGTGCACACAGTATTCGCGCTGCCTCTCGTATGAATAAGAAATTTGTCGTTTTTTTGTCCGAGGAGCACATGGTAGCGAGTGTAGTCGAACAAGGCTTGTTCATTGAACCGAACACGTTCCTCTCTGTGTTCGCTTTACAAGCCCCGACGGTAAAGATTAACATCAGTAATATCCCGCCATTTATTAGAAATGAGGAGTTACGTGAACAATTCAACAAGTTCGGTAAGGTCGTATCGAGGATTTCGATGGTGCCTATGCGAAATGTTTGCGATCGATTCAAACATGTCATGTCCTTTAAGAGAGTGGTGTACATGATACTGCCTGCACATGTAAAAACGCTCAATGTCGTGTTGAGTGTGAAAATCAACGGCTTTGAATACAAAATGTATGCCTCCTCGGAGGCTATGACGTGTTTCGAGTGTGGGGCTTACGGGCATGTGAGGAGTGCCTGTCCCAATGCGGTTAAACCGCAGGAACGCGGAGGATTGGTGAGGAGCGGCGACTCTTCACCGCACCATGAAGGGGAGGAGGCGGATCGAGTGGTTAATCCACCCACCGCACCGACTGCGGTGAGTGAAGCGCCAGACCCGTCCCCCCCCGACCGGGGGGGGGGGGTGGGGGAGGGGGTGATAGACTTAGAACGTGAGGTGACTAACCCTGCCCCTCCACTTAAGGTGGGAATAAAAGTGGTTGAACCCTCTCTCATTTCGTCCACGGTACACGACAGTGCGGACGATACCATGGAAGTATCCGTAGTGGACACCAGGAAAAAAGGTCAGAAGCGTTCAAGTGATGAATCCTGTGATTCCGAAGAAAAACAAAATAAGATTCAGATCGTGTCAGGTTCGCAGGACCTCCAGGGTGAGGCCTACACCGGAAACTCCTTGGCGGTAATGGAGATGGTACAGGAAGTGTGTGTACATGAGGAAGATTCGCTGGCACCACTTGCTGAGATTGAGTATGACCCGGAAAATAGTCGATCCTCTCAGGATGTGGTAAGTCCTTGTCCTGATAACCAAACTCGCTCAGACGAGTTAGCAGCTGGATCTGCTAGTGAGGAAAAAATAGATAAAGGGGAAAGTCCTTGCGACTGTGAGGATAACGTTAACCCTTCCCTGACAGATAAAAATGAAAGGGATGATGAGGTGGGGGACATACTTATAGCCACAGAGGATATGGTAAATTTGGAAGGGTCTGCAAAGAGTGCGGAGGTCCTTGACCCTGTAGAATTGCTGTTTCCAAAACTAAGTGTTCAGCAAATAGGAGGAAAAGATGCAGATCAAGATGAAGCACTTGATTCTGATGAAACCTCTTCTACTCCACTCTTTAGTGCTTCAAGTGCTCAAGAGAGTGAGGCGTGTGATGACAATACCATCACCATGGTTTCTCAAGAAAATGTTATCAAGTTCCTTGAAGAAACGTTCAGGAAAAGACATGTAAAAATCAAAGACTACTTTCCGAATCTGCATGATTTTATTTTGACTGCAAAGAACATGATTCGTGAACCTTATCAGGTTAACATGTCAGAACCTCAATTCCAGAGGCTAAGAAAATGTGTAACTCGAGCGGGCAAGGAACTTTATGAATAGTTAACAGAGTGGAGATAAAAGTAGCATCCTTAAACATCAACGGTGGTCGCAGTTGTGTGCGTCGCCTCCAGGTGTTTCAAATGTTTCAGAATGAAAAAATTGATGTGCTGATGTTACAAGAGACGCATGCAAATCAGTCTTCTGAGGTTGAGTGGCGTAATATCTTTAAAGGTTGTCACTTTTTCTCCAGTGCTTTTGTTGATGCCAAGGTTGGTGTTGCAGTAGTCTTACATCCTAGACTCCAGCCGTTGGAGATCAGATGTAGAGAAATTTGCAAGGGCCATTTACTATCTGTGGTGTTTGTCAGCGGTAACCAAAAGATTTGCACGACTAATGTATACTGCCCTAGTGCGAACTCTGCAAGAAGTGCTTTTCTTCACAAGTTAGCAGGTTTTTTAAGCACTATTGACCTGTCCATGTTGGTTTGCTTGGGGGGAGACTACAACTGTACCCTCAACCCACAACTTGATAGAAACACTCCTGAGCCTCATCCACCGAGTGCAAGGCCTTTGGCACAGCTCATTAAAAAATTTCAACTTGTGGATGTGTGGCGGGTACAGAACCCTAATATCCGGCAGTACACGTGGGTTTGTGCCGCAAGAAATCTTTTGACAATGGCTCGTTTGGATAGGATTTATGTTAACCATGATAAGGTAAATCTTGTCAAGAATTCATATATAAGGCCATCTGGTTTTTCTGATCATCACATGGTTGTTGTTGTATGTGGCCTACCTCATCACGTGTGTAGAAGTGCATATTGGACTTTCAATGTCAAACTTTTACAAAGTGAGCATTTCAAAGAAGCATTCAGAATGGTATGGAAGGAATGTGAAATGCAAAAGTTTTCCTACCTAAATTTAAGGCAATGGTGGGATTGCACAAAATCCCAAATTAAGTGTTTTTGCCAGCAATACTGTCGTTATAATACCTGTAACACACTCGGTGTGATAACTGCCTTAAAAAACGATATACTTTATTGTGAGCAGAAATCTGGAATGTCCAACGAAAATGTCCAGCAGTTGTCAGAGAAAAGAACACTACTGGCTGAAATGGTGAGAGAGCGTGCATCTGGTGCTTTCGTCCGACTGCGAATGGACAATATCCAACTTGACAAACCAAACAAAGACTTTTTCAACCTGGAAAAGACAGCCAAGACCCCTCAACAAATTCACGCTTTGCGCTCTTCTGCCGGTGCGCTTCTGTCTTCTCAAAGTGACATCAAAGATGAATTACGAAACTTTTATTCAAAGCTGTTTGCCTTGGGAACTGTGAACCAGGAAAACAGAAACGAGATGTTTGAACTGCTCCCATCTTTGTCTGAAGACCAGCGACAACAACTGGAGCCTGGCATCTCTCTCGGAGAACTTACTGTTGCTCTTAAAGGAATTCAAGATGGGAAAGCCCCTGGACTTGACGGCCTCCCAGTTGAATTTTACAAGGCCTTTTGGGACATTCTAGGCCCTACTCTACTTGACATCTTCCATGATGGCCTTGAACAAGGTGAATTGCCACTAAGTTGCCGGAGGTCAGTTTTGTGTCTCCTTCCAAAAAAAGGGAACTTGCAAGACGCCACAAATTGGCGGCCTGTGTCACTCCTAAATACGGACTATAAAATATTGTCGAAGGCGCTCGCGATACGTCTAAAGGAAGTCATCCCCCTTTTGATTGATATTGATCAGTCTTATTGTGTTCCTGAGCGTTCTATTTACGATAACATTTTTTTGGTGAGAGACTTGATCAGTCTCGGTCGTACTACATCTCATGGTTTTGGTTTGGTTCTTTTAGATCAAGAAAAAGCTTTTGACAGTGTTGACCATTCTTTTTTGTTTGCTGTACTACAGAGAGCTGGTTTTGGACAAAATTTTGTTTCCTATGTTAAGTTGTTGTATGAAAATGCATCCTGTCTGTTGAAGGTAAACAACAGCTTATGTTGCCCTTTTCCCTTTCAGCGAGGCATCCGTCAGGGCTGCCCGCTTTCAGGAATGCTATACAGTCTCTCGGTCGAACCTTTACTAGCTTTGCTCCGAAACTCAGTGGAAGGAGTCTCCTTAACAAAAAACCACAAAATGGTTACTTCAGCTTATGCGGATGACATTTGTGTTGCTGTTTCCAGCCAAAATGATGTGGGTGAGGTCTTTCGATGTCTGTCCCAGTTTGAGCTCGCCTCCACGGCAAAAGTAAATTGGAACAAAAGTGTTGCCTTATGGGTGGGCCCCAGTCCACCTTCCTCAGCTCTGCCTGTGTTACCAAGAGGAATGCAGTGGAACAAAGAGGGGTTTAAATATTTAGGGTTATTTCTCGGAGTCCAAGCATATGAACAAAAAAATTGGGAGGGTTTCTTGGAAAGAATTAAGCAGAAACTGGCTAGATGGAAACGGTTGCACCACCTTCTATCGCTTAAGGCAAGGGTGACAATAATAAATAACCTGGTGGTTCCTTTTATTTGGCATAAAGTTATCCCCCTCCAACCTCCGAGATACTTGGTCACAGGCATTCAGAGGGTTCTAACTCAGTTTTTCTGGGGAGGCCACCATTGGCTTGGACCAGACACGGTGTGCAGACCCCGAAATGCAGGTGGCCAAAGCTTGATACATGTTCCGAGTCGGATAATGGCTTTCCGCATGTGGACGATAAAGCGTTTATTGTATGGTGAGTGTGTCCCGTGGCGGCCTCTCACAAACGCTTGGCTGCAGGAAGCAGATGGGTTGAAGTATGACCGAGAGCTCTTCCTCATGGACCTGCAGCATGTCAACACGACTCTGCTCCCCGAGTTTCATCAGAGCCTTCTGAATGCCTGGCAAGTCCTTGGAATACAACGATTAGAGGTGTCCTACGATGCAAAAAAATATATGCATGAGCCATTGGTTCTGAATCCTTTATTCCCTGAAATTTCAACCTCCAGGTCATTTATGCATTGCTTCACCTGTAATGGAATAAACAGAGTGCGAGACCTGATGAAGCCTTCCCTAAATGGATGGTTATCCACCGGTTCTCTCACATCAAAAGTGGGGGTTCGGTCATCTAGAATGGTGGACAAAGTTTTGAGAGTTGTGATTAAAACTTTCAGGGAATTAAATATCGGGTGGACTGGGGCAGATGAAGTGGTGGACTCTCGTCTCTATTTCCCTGAGCTCCAAGTCACCTCAAAAAAACAACAGGGTGTCTTCTCAAAGTCAGATGGTTGCGGTGTGTTTCATGTGATGGGGAAAATAGTTATTTATGGGATATGCCAAGAGGTGCTTATACCGGGTTTCACAAAACCTTTAAAAAATCGGTGGGATGAGATTATCCCGGCTAATTCGTTCCTATCTCCAGTGTGGAAAGAGATGTATAGGTCTCCAACCTTAGGTCGAACCGGAGACTTAAATTGGAGACTAGTTCATCAGGCCCTGGTCACCAAATACTTACTTAATAAGTTTGATCCTTCTGTACTGAATGTTTGTCCTTTTTGTGAAGAGGCTGAAAATGTGACCCATGCTTTTGTGAAATGTAAGAGATTGGTACCCCTTTTTTGTTTCCTCCAACAGCTCTTTTATAAATTTCAGTTTGTTTTTTCTGTTGCAATTTTTGTGTATGGCATTGAAAGGAGCACCAAGAACAAGACAGCGGTCCCTTTCTTGAATTTTCTGTGCGGAATTGCTAAACTCGCAATATATAAAACTAGGAAGATCAAATTGAGTGGCAGAGATGAAAATGTGCTGTTTTGCTTCAAAGGAATAGTGTCGGCCCGGATAAGTTTCGGCAGTGTGAACGACGATTGTTTTACAGATGAGGTGTTGTTTGTTTTTGTAAATTATACTTACGCTCAATGTCCACATATACATGTATATACATTCTTTTTGCTTGTACAACTTTCTTTTTCTTGTAAAAATTTTGCGGTGTTCTTCCATGTGTGTTTTGATACTTTTATAACAAGTGAATCCTCTTGGATTGCGCTGAGGTTCGGGCATGGAATTTTTAGGAGGAAGTATAATTTGTATGCAATGAAAGTACATGTAATATGGGATCGAGTAAGATCGAGTAAGCTTCACCAGTGCGCATGTGCGAATTTACGTCACGTCGGCAGCGAGAAGGCGTTCCCCAACACGAACCAATCAGGAACTGCCACGCCCACTTATATGATCTCAGAATTCCTGTGACAGGAATTAGCGTTACACTGGCTGGAAGTCATTCGCTAGAGGCGCTTCCTCAGCGCCAATCACCAGTGCGCGTGCGCGAATTTACGTCACGTCGGCAGCGAGAAGGCGTTCCCCAACACGAACCAATCAGGAACTGCCACGCCCACTTATATGATCTCAGAATTCCTGTGACAGGAATTAGCGTTACACTGGCTGGAAGTCAATCGCTAAAGGCGCTTCCTCAGCGCCAATAAAAGCACATAAAAGTCAAAGTCTCTCTCTCCCTCTCTCTCTCTCTCTCCCTCTCTCCCTCTCCCTGCTGGCCGTCTGTTGTTGGGTGTGGCAAGATGGCGTGTGCTCGTGTTGGTGTGTTGTAGCTCCTGGCTCGTGTTGATTTCGTCCTCTCTCCACCTCCCTTTTTACCTTTCCCTTTCCTTTGTTTTTTTTCCTTTTGTACTTTTGTCGTGTCTGTTGACCTTTTTTCCTCCCTTCCTGCTTCGTTACCACCTGTCCCTCTTTTTCTCCTCCTTCGAGACAGAGAGAGAGGGAGAGCCAGCACGGTAAGGGTTTGTTTAAACCACGTTTTTTCCTAACGTGGTTTAAACCGTGCTTTCGTTTTTAGTTACTTAATATATATTTTTTTCTATTCTTTTTTTTAGGATTATACAAATCTATTTGCTTTCACTTCGTTTCTCCTTTGACGATATGGCTAATAGGAGTAGCCAAAGGCCTGCCGATCGTGTTACCGATGAGGGTTTATCGCGTAAGCACGGGCTGTGCCTTGCCCCGCCGGAGGGAGTTGAAATGGATGACATTTTGCTCGCGATTGGGGATTTGATCGACGTGAGTAATATTCGTGCCGCGTCCCGTATGAATCACAAAATTGTGGTATTTGTTTCGCAAATAAGTCTGGACGATATTGTTGTGCAGAATGGTTTGACCTTGGGAAACGATCTGTTTGTTCCTGTGTCGTCGATGGACACGCCGGCAGTTAAAGTCATTTTGAGCAATGTTCCGCCTTTTCTAGGTAACGAGGAAATCCTGCACAAGCTAGGTGAGTTTGGCACTGTCGTCTCTCGAATCATTAGGGTTCCTCTACGTACGAGAAACGGCAGGTTGAAGCACGTACAATCGTTTAGACGTTTTTGTTTTGTTGTTTTAAAAGACACAGCGAAGCAGTTGAACACCTCCCACACGTTTAAAGTAGGCGAGCATGAATATAGAATCTTCATGGCGACCGAGACCTTGATCTGCTACGGATGTGGAGCACACGGACACACTAAGCAGTATTGTCCAGACGCCAAGAAGACTTAAGCTACAGCAGCTGGGTCGGCCCCCCCTGTGACTGATGCAGTGCCCCCCGTTCATGAGCCTGGTGGAGTACAGACCCCCACACCAGAAGACCAGGGTGTGGCAAGTGGTGGCGGTGTTGCTGAGGTTAGTGCAGCAGGGGAGCACCCAGTCGATGTGGACAAGAGGCTGCAACCTCAAGATAATATGGTTTTTGAGGAGGTATTGATGAAAGGCACCGAGGCTAAGAGGAACCTAAAACGTACCTTTTTGAGCGCCGAGGTGGAAGACAAAGGTAGCAAAGTGATACTCGTACAAACAAACAGTATCTCAGAATATCCTGATGATTCTCGGCAAGCTGGGCAGGGTGGTGACGAAACAGAGGAGAGTAGGACTTCACCCCTTGCTCTTGTTGAAGAAAATCAATGCACCAGTATTGGTTGTGATGATGGCACCATTGCCCCTTGTGACAACGAGCAGTCCCAGGGCCTGAGTGACGACGGTTGTTGCTCACATCCGGTTGAAACGACCAAGGATGATGGTCCAAGCAGACCTATAATAGGCAGCAGTGGTGGCACAGATGTGCCCCTGGTGATGCAACAAGAAGACTGCAGTGTTGATGACACAGAAGGTGTGCCAGCTCCTGACACACAACAAAGGAGTTTCAACGTTGATGTGGTTAGGGAGCTGGATGAGGAAGCTCAAAGCCTTGTGTCTGTGAATCTGTGAATGTGAATGTGTCTGTGAATCAGGGAGAAGAACAGATGGAAGCAACAAAGGAAAACGTAATCAGTTTCCTAAACGAGACGTTTAGGCAACGCTATGTTGTGATCAAAGACCATTTTCCCGATGTGAAAACTTTCATCAGGGCTGCAAGACCCCTCCTGCAAAGAAATGACCCAATGGAAATCTCGGAGGCTCAATTTCAGCGTCTTCGGAAAGCGGTCACAAAGGCGAATAAGGAATTGCAGGCGGAGGGTGAGTTACCTTTGTAAATGGCATTGCGAGAGATATGTATCGCATCCCCGAATATCAATGGGGGTTGTACCCCCTTACGAAAAATTCAGACAATTCAGGCGATGGAGAGGGTGAAAGCCGACATCATCCTGATACAGGAGACTCATGCTACGAACACCCTGGTTGCTGAATGGGGAAAACTTTATCGAGGGCAGTGGTGGCTGAGTGGTTTTACCACACCCAAAGCTGGTGTTGCCATCGCCTTGAGTGATAGAATCCCTGCTCGGAAGATTGTCTTCAAGGAAATTTATAAGGGACATCTGATAGCGGTGGAATTCTATTGCAACACACAAAAGATCATCATTGTAAACGTATATGCACCGAGTGAGCCCATGGAAAGAAGAGTGTTCTTTTCCACTCTGCATGACTTTGTAAAAGGACTGGATACAACCGCTTTCATCTGTATTGCTGGCGATTTCAATTGCACTATCAATGCTTCCGTAGACAGGACCGGTCATGAACCCCATCCGGCTTCTACGAGGATTTTGGAGAACATCATCAAAAATCAGCATTTGAAAGATGTTTGGAGGTTGCAACACCCAACTTCACGGTGCTATACGTGGTGCAGATGCCATGATGGGAGGATATCAATGGCAAGGCTAGACAAATTCTACATGAATAAGCCAATGCTAAATGTGATGGCCACAACCCAGATACTCCCAACTGGTTTCACAGACCATTACCTGGTTTCAATGGGTTTTAATTTGCCTCTGGCCTCAGGTGGTAGTGCGTATTGGTCACTTAATACCCACCTGCTGAATGATATGAGATTCAAAGAGGCTTTTCGAGCCGTGTGGGAAAGAATTCGGTCCTCCAAATTTGAGCATGCTAACCTCCGACTGTGGTGGGACCTCGCAAAGGGTCAGGTCAAATCGTTCTGTCAACAATATAGTCTTTATGCCACTAAATTGAAAAATCTCTCGATTGATTCATTAAAGGCTGAAATTGCAGCCCTGGAGGAAAACATTAATACGGCTGGGAAAGACACTACAGGTGACTGGCTGCTATGGACTAAAAAGGCAATGTTGACTGAACTGGTACGGCAGCGAGCAATGGGCACCCTGGTACGCATGAGAATGAGTTATTTAACGTTGGATATGCCAAATAAGGCCTTGTTTGGTTTGGAGAACTCTGTCAAAAAATCACAACAGATTCACGGGCTACGTGCTCCTAATGGGTCAATAGTGACCTCCAAACAGGAGATTAAGTCTGCTTTGAAGGGTTTTTATACAAACTTGTACTCCCCCCAGAGCATAAGTAATGAGACCTTGCAGGAGCTGACTACTGGGCTTCCAAGACTTGAGGAAGACCAGCAACGCACATTGAACATGTCAGTTTCGGCTGCTGAACTTGAAACTGCTATGCGGAGCTTGAAGGATGGTAAAGCCTCTGGGATTGATGGTTTGCCCGGAGAGTTCTATAAGACTTTTTGGAAACTTGTGGGACCTGACCTGCTTGAGGTATTTGATGAATGCCTTCATGTTGGAGAGCTTCCCCTGTCCTGCAGAATAGCAGTCATTTGCCTGTTGCCAAAGGCTGGGGACACTCAACTAGTCGAGAACTGGCGGCCTGTCTCATTGCTGTGTGCGGATTACAAGCTTTTGTCGAAGGTTTTAGCAAACCGTTTGGGAACTGTGATCAGCTCTATTGTGCACCCTGACCAGACCTACTGTGTACCAGGAAGGTCAATTTATGACAATATCTTTCTGATAAGGGATATTATTTCTTGTAATAAGTACTTGCGTGCCAGTTTTGGGTTGTTGTTTCTTGACCAAACAAAGGCTTTTGATCGTGTTGATCATACATATTTGTTTTCTGTTCTGGAGCGGATGGGTTTTGGCAAAACTTTCATTTCCTATGTTAAGCTGTTATACACTTTCACCTTCTGCATGATGAAAGTAAACAACAGTTTATGTCCCCCTTTTCCTTTCCGTCAGGGTATCCGTCAAGGTTGTCCTCTTTCTGGACTTCTGTATATAATTGCCCTTGAACCACTCTTAGCATCCATCAGGCAGCGAATAACTCAGGATGTGGGAGCCGTGTTTGGTTCAAGATTTGTGGTCACAGCTTATGCTGATGATGTATGTGTTCTGATTAAGGGCCCAAGTAGTGTTGCTGCAGTGCAGCGTTGCTTTAAAGACTACTCTGCGGCCTCTTCCGCTGAAGTAAATTGGGGCAAGAGTGTAGCCTTATGGTGCGGTTCGGATAACCTTTCTTTAACACTGCCACCGTCACTCCCACATAATTTAGAGTGGAAAACAGATGGGGTCAAATATCTTGGTGTCTATCTCGGCAACCAGGAAGTAGAAACGAAGAACTGGGAAGGAATGATTGAACAAATTACACACCGGTTGAAACGATGGGAAGGACTGTTGCGATCTCTTTCTTATAAAGGCCGCACTCTTGTTATAAATAACTTGATAGCAGCAAGATTATGGCATAAACGAATTGCCTTGCAGCCACCCAAGGAGTTGATGCCAGCCATCCAGCGGGTCTTGGTTAATTTCTTTTGGAATGGATACCACTGGCTTCGGCCGCAAATACTGTACCATCCTCGGAAGGAGGGTGGACATGGAATTGTGGATGTGTCCACCCGGCTTATGGCTTTTCGCCTACAGTCTGTGCAACATCTGTTGTATGCTGAAGAGCTGCCCTGGCACTCACTTGCGTTTTTCTTGTTGCAACAAGCGGGAGGCCTGTGTTATGATAGGCACTTGTTCCTGGTGAACCTTGACCGTGTCAGCTTAGTTTCAATCCCAACTTTTTATCAGGGTTTGCTGAGAGTTTGGAAAGGTTTTGGGGTTCATCGTTGCCTTGAGGCTTATAATTGCCGGATGTTTATCCAAGAGCCTATTTTCTATAACGGTTTTTTTCCATGCATTCCTCATAGTCCGACTTTGATTAGGAAATTTACTCAAGGAGGAATTGGCAAAGTTTGTGACCTGACGGATACATCTGGGACAAAATGGATGTCTGCTGGCAGGGTGGCGGCCATTCTTGGTTTAAGATCCGTGCGTATTGTCAGCCAAATTATACGCATCGTCAAGAGGAAGTTTAAGGAGTTAAATATTGGCTGGGAAGGTATAAACAATGTCGAGGATTTTCGGCTGTGTTTCCCTGAAATTAAGGTGCTCCCAGCTCTCCAGTCGAATGGTGAACTTGTATCTCATTTTCATTTGGTAACAAAGGCGGGTATTCACAAGCTCCTTCGAGAAAACCAAGCATCACCCTTCTCCGGAGTGGCGCGAGTGGCCTTGTGGTCAGAAAGGTTAGGGCCAGGGTCTCCTGCCACGCCACTGTGGCCTAATATGTACAAACTACCTATTTACGGGTTCCTCGCAGATATCCAGTGGAAACTAGCACATTGGGCTCTCCCTACGAACACCTTTGTTCATCACCTTGACAGCTCAGTGCCAGTAGCATGCCCCTTCTGTGTACAGAAGGAGGATCTCTTTCATGCCTATGTGAAATGCGAAAGACTAATACCTCTTTTCTTGATTCTCACACACCTTTTTGATCAGTTGTCTTTTCCGTTTACTTCACATTCTTTTATTTTTGGTGTATCTTTCAGACCCTCCTGCAAGGACTCTGGTGTTCTCCTAAACTTCTTAGTTGCTGTAGCAAAATATTCAATATATAAATCCAGGAAAATTAAAATTGATAATGGGCATGGGTTTGATGTTGTTCCTATGTTTAAAGGGCTGGTGTCTGCAAGAATAAGGTTAGAGTTTGATTATTATGTGGTGAATGAAAATGTCAAACTCTTTGAGTGCAAATGGTGTATTAATGAAGCATTATGTGTTGTGAATGAATCGAATTTGTACTTTTCTTTTTAACATTAAGAACTGTTGTTTTTTTCTATTTTTTTCTCTCCTGTAAAAATGTAACTTGACCTGGTGTGTTTTTTGTGAAATAAATGGTGTTGCAAATTCAAAATTCTCTCTCTCTCTCTCTCTCTCTCTTCATCTCTTCATCTCTTCATCTCTTCATCTCTTCCTCTCTTCCTCTCTTCCTCTCTCTCTCTCTTCCTCTCTCTCTCTTCCTCTCTCTCTCTTCCTCTCTCTCTCTTCCTCTCTCTCTCTTCCTCTCTCTCTCTTCCTCTTTCTCTCTTCCTCTCTCTCTCTCTTCCTCTCTCTCTCTTCCTCTCTCTCTCTTCCTCTCTCTCTCTTCCTCTCTCTCTCTTCCTCTCTCTCTCTTCCTCTCTCTCTCTTCCTCTCTCTCTCTCTTCCTCTCTCTCTCTTCCTCTCTCTCTCCTATTTCCTCCATCCCCCTATTTCCACCGTCTGCACATTTCGCATTTCTCTTCCAATCTTCATCTCTCACTCTTCCTTGTTGTTGACCACAACCTCTCCAGATTGTGAAGATTTTCTTGCCAACGTGCTCGTTGAAGAGAAGCAGTTGACCAAGAAGACCAAAGAACAACGAGACGGCCTCGCCCAGGCCTTTGGTCGACTGAGATCCCGGTGCGTCAGGTCTCGCACAAGCACCACACAATGACAAGTTGTAATAATAATGCGATAAGTTAGCAAAACCATTAAACATATTGATCTTACTCAACTGCTACCTGATTTTGACAAAACGTAATCATCAAATCGTTAAAATTGATTTAATTACCGGTATATATTATTTGTATATATATATATATATATATATATATATATATATATATATATATATATATATATATATACCTATCAGATTCATCGAGGACACAAATCTCATACATCAGTCATACAGCACCAGGACATGAGCATGCAAATTCATTAATTGGCATACAATTACACGGTCCTTGGAATTTACACGGGATTCAAACCTGTAACCTGAGCATCGTGAGCGATGTGTTCAGATGGGCATGTATGAGGAATACTCCTCGGGAAGAGGGGTGGGTGGTCAAAAACAAACAACTCGACCCCATTACACGAACATACCTAATATTTAGATGGCCCCTTGGGGACTCTCCAATAATAGTGGATCTCACTTATTTAGGAAATTCATCCTTTAGTTAAATATTCCTACCCACCTGAGGTTTGAGCCACTAATTGCTTTCCCGCCAACGACGTGGTTGGAAAGTGCGAAAGGCGTTGTGGGGTTTAAATGCGGAGGGGGCAAAGTATTCCTTTCCCCACATATATTTTATATTTTGTTCCATTCTTCACTCCTTAAACACTTTATCTTTATCTGCAGTGAAGTATTATAATCTTTCTCTGACTTCGATGCAAATTACGTGTGATATACTATTACGTTGGTTGTTTCATGCACGTGGGAGTTTGCCATTTTCACTTTGTCAGATGTTAGTCTATGATCCAGGAACTACTCAATTTCAATTGAATGTTGTATTTTGAACACGAATCTGCCATTTAACAGAACTTTGGCTCTGAATTTGGCAAAATTAACGGAATCTTGTTCCGATATCACACGCATAGAAAGGAGTGTAAGTAATTGTTCTACTCGACCTGTCTGACAATTAAACTAAATTTGAAATTATTCCAAACAGGTATCTACTGTTTTTAAGGCCATCATAAAGACACAAACAGGTGCGAAGAACTAACGTTGTGTGTTAAACAAAGTGGTGCAAAAGACTCTATCAACGGTGGTAAACTTCCGCAAAAAGTCTTTTTTTAATACTTTTTCAATCTTTATTTTATTTCAATTGAATTATGTACTTGAACACTGTAGAACACAAATCGTGTTGTTGTCACTTGCAAAAACCTCCACTTTTGCAGTCGGCTACTTATGTTGTTACTGCAAAACATTGCACCATTTTAAAAGGTACGTCCATGATGAAGTCTCGAGGAGATTTCCAAGTCCACGATGAAGTCTCGAGGAGATATCCAAGTCCACGGTGAAGTCTCGAGGAGATTTCCAAGTCCACGATGAAGTCTCGAGGAGATTTCCAAGTCCACGATGAAGTCTCGAGGAGATTTCCAAGTCCACGATGAAGTCTCGAGGAGATTTCCAAGTCCACGATGAAGTCTCGAGGAGATTTCCAAGTCCACGATGAAGTCTCGAGGAGATTTCAAAGTCCACGATGAAGTCTCGAGGACATTTCCAAGTCCACGATGAAGTCTCGAGGACATTTCCAAGTCCACGATGAAGTCTCGAGGACATTTCCAAGTCCACGACGGTCTCGAGGAGATTTCCAAGTCCACGATGAAGTCTCGAGGAGATTTCCAAGTCCACGATGAAGTCTCGAGGAGATTTCCAAGTCCACGATGAAGTCTCGAGGAGATTTCCAAGTCCACGATGAAGTCTCGAGGAGATTTCCAAGTCCACGATGAAGTCTCGAGGAGATTTCCAAGTCCACGATGAAGTCTCGAGGAGATTTCCAAGTCCACGATGAAGTCTCGGAGATTTCCAAGTCCACGATGAAGTCTCGAGGAGATTTCCAAGTCCACGATGAAGTCTCGAGGAGATTTCCAAGTCCACGATGAAGTCTCGAGGAGATTTCCAAGTCCACGATGAAGTCTCGAGGAGATTTACAAGTCCACGATGAAGTCTCTAGGAGATTTACAAGTCCACGATGAAGTCTCGAGGAGATTTACAAGTCCACGATGAAGTCTCGAGGAGATTTACAAGTCCACGATGAAGTCTCGAGGAGATTTACAAGTCCACGATGAAGTCTCGAGGAGATTTACAAGTCCACGATGAAGTCTCGAGGAGATTTACAAGTCCACGATGAAGTCTCGAGGAGATTTACAAGTCCACGATGAAGTCTCGAGGAGATTTACAAGTCCACGATGAAGTCTCGAGGAGATTTACAAGTCCACGATGAAGTCTCGAGGAGATTTACAAGTCCACGATGAAGTCTCGAGGAGATTTACAAGTCCACGATGAAGTCTCGAGGAGATTTACAAGTCCACGATGAAGTCTCGAGGAGATTTACAAGTCCACGATGAAGTCTCGAGGAGATTTACAAGTCCACGATGAAGTCTGGAGGAGATTTACAAGTCCACGATGAAGTCTGGAGGAGATTTCCTCTGCAAGGCGCCTCAGATTCTTCTCTTCCTCATCATTGATCCTCGGACTCTCCGCCTCTGATTTATCTACATGAAATGTATGACGTGTAATATACATCACAGGAATGTTTAAATAACGTCGCGGAAAAGCAAACGGTATTTTTGAACGAGTGAGCGTGTGCGTTCTGAAACCGTTAAATGTGCACTCGACGTGAGCAATTCCCTCTGATGGATTCCGTGTTCCCGGGGAGCCGAAGGGGCCTTCCCGTGCGCGCGCGTTTACACGAGCGCGAGAGACGTTCAAAGATGGATCGCAGGCGCTGTGGGGGAGGCCTGGGGTGTGGGAAGGGATAGGGGGAGGCCTGGGGGTGTGGGAAGGGATAGGGGGCGGCCTAAGGGATGTGGGAAGGCGTGGGGGCGGGAGAAGGGTTTGTTCTGATTTATGTGCCAGGAAAAGGAAAGCTCCCGCTTTGAAGCGTCCAATTAGCTTTATTTGTGCCTCTCATCTTGCCCCGGGACGACTCTGTTATGACGCGTTTCACGTCACTACCCCTCATTAGCATATTCATTGGGTTGTGCGCTCTTCGGGTGCCTGAGATGTTACACACGTTTATCGCTTCGCCTCAGATTACCTTATTATGTTACACACCTGTGGTTTTAATGTACGCTGGAGTAGGTAGTGAGCCAGCGCTACTGTAGTACCGATCGGTTCGTTATTGTCTCCTTGTGAGTTATTAATCACTTTTGTCAATTTCATTTGTCCACAGATACCCTGAGAACTTTACCAGTAAAGGTAAGTCACAAACTCAGAAGTCAGTCACAATCCCCCCCCCCCTCCCCCTTCCCACGCCCCCCCCCCCCAAACCCTCTCCCTCCCACACTTCTCCCTGCTCTCAAATGTTGTGGTTGTGTGCTTCCCCTTCTCTCCCCATCTTGTTTTCCGCTCCCTCTTTTTGTATATTTTGTTTGGTTGATTTGTTTGTGAAATAAATGTTAGCTCTTTCACGAGCCTCGATTCAGTATACAAAAAAAAACAAAAAAAAAAACCATGACGTTTCAAATACACTTTCCATCTCATAATGCAATGCGCATTACCTTTTTAATACTACCATCATTATTAACCAAATCCTATAATCATTCCAATGAAGGCAATGGAAATTAAGGATTTTCTCTGGGAAATTTTTCCTTTGCTACCTTCATCCCATTGACATCTTCTTCTTCTTTCTGTTGGGCTGCTTATTGGCTAATAGTCAGTGGGCCCAACCCTCACATTTGAGTTGCTGGTACCGTTTGGGGGGAATACTATTTCTCAAGTTGTATAACATTTCCAGTTTACATTTTCACACAATGGACATCTGAAATGTGCAGCTTTATATAAAAATAAAAATAAAAGTACAAACGACAGATGTAGTAATTCTGGTAATGTATACATTTTTTTCCCCATTAATACTGTTAAAGTGTCTGTGCCTTATTAATTAGGCCCTGTTGGGCTTAGTCCGAAATGGGGGCTTATGGATTGGGTCTTGTCCATCCGTCCGTCCGTCCATGCGTCCGCAACCATATCTCGGAGATGTATGAACCAATTTTGTTCATACTTGGTACAAAGGCAACACATGGCGGTGTACAAATGTGCATCATTTTGTTTCGCGATGCGATCAAAGATGACCGACTGGCCGCCATTTTAGTTATAAAAAAAAACATATTGAACACGTCCTCAACCTTCTCTTAGACTTTCATTTACCGATGTTGTTCAAACTTTGCAGACAGATAAGGAATGATGGCTTACATATGCACGTCATTTTGTTTTTGAGATCAGATCCAAAATGGCCGACTGGCGGCCACTTTGTTACTTAAACGTGTTCCCAACGATTTCTCGGACATGCATGTTCCGATTTTGTCCAAACTTGGCATGAGCAGAGGTTGTGATGGCGTACACCTGCACCTCACTTTATTTTTGTGATCCGATCAAATATGGCCGACTGGTAGACTGGCGGCCATTTTAGTTGTAAAAAACCTGATATTGAACACGTCCTCAACCATTTCTCGGACATGCATTTACCGATCGTGTTCAAACTTGGCACACCAATAAGGAATGATGGGCTACATGTGCACATCGTTTATTTTCGAGATAAAATTCAAGATGGCCGACTGGCAGCCTTTGTGTTGCTTGATCGTGTCCCCAACCATTTCTCCAACATGCATGGAGCCATGGACTGATCATTTATTTATTTATTTATTTATTTTCAAATTTGGCTCAAAGACAATACATGCGAGTATACATATGCAGAATATTTTGTTTTGTAATCCGACCAAAGATGGCCGACTGACAGCGTATAACTCGGTACAACAAAATTATTAAAATCACGGGGGCTATGACATTTTATGTATTTTTCTCCTTGTTCAGCATGACGTTTCAAATCGTTGTTTAAAAAAAAAAAATACAGCTGCACATTTCAGATGTCCATTATGTGAAAATGTAAAGTTGAGATATAATACTACTTGGTATTTAGTAATAAAAATAACATGTATTATTCCCCCCCAAGTGGTACTGGTAATTGGCCCATGGACTATAGAGAGGGTGGCTGTGCTGATGTAGTGCCCCTGCAGGTTAGCGTAGGAATTTTGTAATTTATTCATAATGCCGGTGATAGCTCGCCGACTCTTCACTAAGGACACCATGGGATCTTCAACGTCCACCAACAAAGACGGGACATCCGTTTAACGTCCACCCGAGGGACGGCACACACATTGAAGAATAGTCCTGCCTGTGAACCACCAGGATGGCAATTTATAGTTCGACCGAGATTCAAACACAGACTGGACAGGTTGAAGGTGAGTTTGCATACCCCGAACTCTAACCCTAACAGTTGCATTTTTTATTTCTAACCCTAATTTTTTTACAGTCCCCGTTGACATAATCACGAACTATGCAAAGGAATGCAAATGTAGGGAAAACGAACATCACCTGACCTGTCAAGCTCATGCCGCAGCCTCATCTCGGCCCTCGGCACCATTATCTGTACAATAAATCAACAATCAATCCAAGGGATGAAAGCTGCCAGTGCCCGATGAAGCCTCGGCTGGCCCTAAGGCACATTTTGAAATTTTAGAGAATGGCCTGAACAATTTAAATTCGATCTCGGGCTCATGGAAATGGACCCCAGACAAAAGATGACCTGATTCATGAACAAAATGTTTAATACAAAAAAAGACAAATATTTAATGTGAAAAGAAACTACTTTCAAACTAGTTTAGTGTATACAATTTGCAGTGTATGAATATATGCATGACAAAACACGCACAGATTTGGCACTTTGCTTTACAGTTTACTAGACCTTAGATTGTAACCTTGCGCACGTTTACAACTGCAAACTCTTCAATGACGGAACTGAAGTCCAGTTCTCGGAGCAAATCTATTGACGGAGCAAATAATAAAAATTGACGAAAACTGCTTGTCCATTTTTGTGGCCCGAATTTTTGGCTGGCCCTAAGGCACGTGCCTTGTCTGCCTAATGGTGAATCCGGCCTTCATAGCTGCAAAGAGCGATGGATGACGGAGAAACAATTCCCCTCCCTCTCCTTCCATCCTCATCCCTTGGTTTGAACCTTGACCATTACCTTTTGATCATCCCTTGGTTTGAACCTCGATCGTTACCTTTTGATCATCCCTTGGTTTGAACCTCGATCATTACCGTTTGATCATCCCTCGGTTTGAACCTCGATCATTACCTTTTGATCATCCCTTGGTTTAACCTTGACCATTACCTTTTGATCATCCCTTGGTTTGAACCTTGACCATTACCTTTTGATCATCCCTTGGTTTAACCTCGATCATTACCGTTTGATCATTCCTTGGTTTGAACCTTGACCTTTACCTTTTGATCATCCCTTGGTTTGAACCTCGATCATTACCGTTTGATCATCCCTCGGTTTGAACCTTGACCATTACCTTTTGATCATCCCTTGGTTTAACCTCGATCATTACCTTTTGATCATCCCTTGGTTTAACCTCGATCATTACCGTTTGATCATCTCTCGGTTTGAACCTCGATCATTACCATTTGATCATCTCTCGGTTTGAACCTCGATCATTACCTTTTGATCATCCCTCGGTTTGAACCTCGATCATGACCATTTGATCATCTCTCGGTTTGAACCTCGATCATTACCTTTTGATCATCCCTTGGTTTGAACCTCGATCATTACCGTTTGATCATCCCTTGGTATGAACCTTGACCATTACCTTTTGATCATCCCTTGGTTTGAACCTTGATCATTACCTTTTGATCATCCCTTGGTTTGAACCTTGATCATTACCTTTGATCATCCCTTGGTTTGAACCTCGATCGTTACCTTTTGTTCATCCCTTGGTTTGAACCTCGATCATTACCGTTTGATCATCCCTTGGTTTGAATCTCGATCGTTACCTTCTGATCATCCCTCGGGTTGAACCTCGATCGTTACCATTTGATCATCCCTCGGTTTGAACCTCGATCATTACCATCTGATCATCCCTCGGTTTGAACCTCGATCATTACCATCTGATCATCCCTCGGTTTGAACCTCGATCATTACCATTTGATCATCCCTCGGTTTGAACCTCGATCATTACCATTTGATCATCTCTCGGTTTGAACCTCGATCATTACCATTTGATCATCCCTTGGTTTGAACCTCGATCATTACCTTTTGATCATCCCTCGGTTTGAACCTCGATCATTACCATCTGATCATCCCTCGGTTTGAACCTCGATCATTACCATTTGATCATCCCTTGGTTTGAACCTCGATCATTACCTTTTGATCATCCCTCGGTTTGAACCTCGATCATTACCATTTGATCATCCCTCGGTTTGAACCTCGATCATTACCTTTTGATCATCCCTTGGTTTGAACCTCGATCATTACCATTTGATCATCCCTTGGTTTGAACCTCGATCATTACCTTTTGATCATCCCTTGGTTTGAACCTCGATCATTACCATTTGATCATCCCTCGGTTTGAACCTCGATCATTACCTTTTGATCATCCCTTGGTTTGAACCTCGATCATTACCTTTTGATCATCCCTCGGTTTGAACCTCGATCATTACCTTTTGATCATCCCTCGGTTTGAACCTCGATCATTACCTTTTGATCATCCCTCGGTTTGAACCTCGATCATTACCTTTTGATCATCCCTTGGTTTGAACCTCGATCATTACCTTTTGATCATCCCTCGGTTTGAAACTCGATCATTACCATTTGATCATCTCTTGGTTTGAACCTCGATCATTACCTTTTGATCATCCCTCGGTTTGAACCTCGATCTTTACCATTTGATCATCCCTTGGTTTGAACCTCGATCATTACCATTTGATCATCCCTTGGTTTGAACCTCCATCATTACCTTTTGATCATCCCTCGGTTTGAACCTCGATCATGACCATTTGATCATCTCTTGGTTTGAACCTCGATCATTACCTTTTGATCATCCCTCGGTTTGAACCTCGATCTTTACCATTTGATCATCCCTCGGTTTGAACCTCGATCATTACCTTTTGATCATCCCTTGGTTTGAACCTTGATCATTACCTTTGATCATCCCTTGGTTTGAACCTCGATCATTACCTTTTGATCATCCCTTGGTTTGAACCTCGATCATTACCTTTTGATCATCCCTCGGTTTGAACCTCGATCATTACCTTTTGATCATCTCTTGGTTTGAACCTCGATCATTACCTTTTGATCATTCCTCGGTTTGAACCTCGATCATTACCATTTGATCATCTCTTGGTTTGAACCTCGATCATTACCATTTGATCATCTCTTGGTTTGAACCTCGATCATTACCATTTGATCATCCCTTGGTTTGAACCTCGATCATTACCATTTGATCATCTCTTGGTTTGAACCTCGATCATTACCTTTTGATCATCTCTTGGTTTGAACCTCGATCATTACCATTTGATCATCCCTTGGTTTGAACCTCGATCATTACCATTTGATCATCCCTTGGTTTGAACCTCGATCATTACCATTTGATCATCCCTCGGTTTGAACCTCGATCTTTACCATTTGATCATCCCTTGGTTTGAACCTCGATCATTACCTTTTGATCATCCCTCGGTTTGAACCTTGACCTTTACCTTTTGATCATCCCTTGGTTTCAACCTCGATCATTACCATTTGATCATCCCTTGGTTTGAACCTCGATCATTACCATTTGATCATCCCTCGGTTTGAACCTCCATCATTACCTTTTGATCATCCCTCGGTTTGAACCTTGACCTTTACCTTTTGATCATCCCTTGGTTTGAACCTCGATCATTACCTTTTGATCATCCCTCGGTTTGAACCTTGACCTTTACCTTTTGATCATCCCTTGGTTTCAACCTCGATCATTACCATTTGATCATTCCTCGGTTTGAACCTCGATCATTACCATTTGATCATCCCTCGGTTTGAACCTCGATCATTACCATTTGATCATCCCTTGGTTTGAACCTTGACCTTTACCTTTTGATCATCCCTTGGTTTCAACCTCGATCATTACCATTTGATCATTCCTCGGTTTGAACCTCGATCATTACCATTTGATCATCCCTCGGTTTGAACCTTGACCTTTACCTTTTGATCATCCCTTGGTTTCAACCTCGATCATTACCATTTGATCATCCCTTGGTTTGAACCTCCATCATTACCTTTTCATCATCCCTCGGTTTGAACCTCGATCATGACCATTTGATCATCCCTTGGTTTGAACCTCGATCATTACCTTTTGATCATCCCTTGGTTTGAACCTCGATCATTACCATTTGATCATCCCTTGGTTTGAACCTCGATCATTACCATTTGATCATCCCTTGGTTTGAACCTCGATCATTACCATTTGATCATCTCTCGGTTTGAACCTCGATCATTACCATTTGATCATCTCTCGGTTTGAACCTCGATCATTACCATTTGATCATCTCTCGGTTTGAACCTCGATCATTACCATTTGATCATCTCTCGGTTTGAACCTCGATCATTACCATTTGATCATCTCTCGGTTTGAACCTCGATCATTACCTTTTGATCATCCCTCGGTTTGAACCTCGATCATGACCATTTGATCATCTCTCGGTTTGAACCTCGATCATTACCTTTTGATCATCCCTCGGTTTGAACCTCGATCATTACCATTTGATCATCTCTCGGTTTGAACCTCGATCATTACCTTTTGATCATCCCTCGGTTTGAACCTCGATCATTACCTTTTGATCATCCCTCGGTTTGAACCTCGATCATTACCTTTTGATCATCCCTCGGTTTGAACCTCGATCATTACCTTTTGATCATCCCTCGGTTTGAACCTCGATCATTACCATTTGATCATCTCTCGGTTTGAACCTCGATCATTACCTTTTGATCATCCCTCGGTTTGAACTTCGATCATTACCATTTGATCATCCCTTGGTTTGAACCTCGATCATTACCTTTTGATCATCCCTCGGTTTGAACCTCGATCATTACCTTTTGATCATCCCTTGGTTTGAACCTCGATCATTACCATTTGATCATCTCTCGGTTTGAACCTCGATCATTACCTTTTGATCATCCCTCGGTTTGAACCTCGATCATTACCTTTTGATCATCCCTCGGTTTGAACCTCGATCATTACCATTTGATCATCTCTCGGTTTGAACCTCGATCATTACCTTTTGATCATCCCTCGGTTTGAACCTCGATCATTACCATTTGATCATCTCTGGGTTTGAACCTCGATCATTACCTTTTGATCATCCCTCGGTTTGAACCTCGATCATTACCTTTTGATCATCCCTTGGTTTGAACCTCGATCATTACCATTTGATCATCCCTTGGTTTGAACCTCGATCATTACCTTTTGATCATCCCTCGGTTTGAACCTCGATCATTACCTTTTGATCATCCCTCGGTTTGAACCATGACCTTTACCTTTTGATCATCCCTTGGTTTGAACCTCGATCATTACCATTTGATCATCCCTCGGTTTGAACCTCCATCATTACCTTTTGATCATACCTTGGTTTGAACCTCGATCATTACCATTTGATCATCCCTTGGTTTGAACCTCGATCATTACCATTTGATCATCCCTCGGTTTGAACCTCCATCATTACCATTTGATCATCCCTCGGTTTGAACCTCCATCATTACCTTTTGATCATCCCTTGGTTTGAACCTCGATCATTACCATTTGATCATCCCTCGGTTTGAACCTCCATCATTACCTTTTGATCATCCCTTGGTTTGAACCTCCATCATTACCATTTGATCATCCCTCGGTTTGAACCTCCATCATTACCATTTGATCATCCCTCGGTTTGAACCTCGATCATTACCATTTGATCATCCCTTGGTTTGAACCTCGATCATTACCATTTGATCATCCCTCGGTTTGAACCTCCATCATTACCATTTGATCATCCCTCGGTTTGAACCTCCATCATTACCTTTTGATCATCCCTTGGTTTGAACCTCGATCATTACCATTTGATCATCCCTCGGTTTGAACCTCCATCATTACCTTTTGATCATCCCTTGGTTTGAACCTCGATCATTACCATTTGATCATCCCTTGGTTTGAACCTCGATCATTACCATTTGATCATCCCTCGGTTTGAACCTCCATCATTACCATTTGATCATCCCTCGGTTTGAACCTCCATCATTACCATTTGATCATCCCTTGGTTTGAACCTCGATCATTACCATTTGATCATCCATTGGTTTGAACCTCCATCATTACCTTTTGATCATCCCTCGGTTTGAACCTCGATCATGACCATTTGATCATCCCTTGGTTTGAACCTCGATCATTACCTTTTGATCATCCCTTGGTTTGAACCTCGATCATTACCTTTTGATCATCCCTCGGTTTGAACCTCGATCATTACCTTTTGATCATCCCTCGGTTTGAACCTCGATCATTACCATTTGATCATCCCTCGGTTTGAACCTCGATCATTACCTTTTGATCATCCCTTGGTTTGAACCTCGATCATTACCTTTTGATCATCCCTTGGTTTGAACCTCGATCATTACCTTTTGATCATCCCTCGGTTTGAACCTCGATCATTACCTTTTGATCATCCCTCGGTTTGAACCTCGATCATTACCATTTGATCATCCCTCGGTTTGAACCTCGATCATTACCTTTTGATCATCCCTTGGTTTGAACCTCGATCATTACCTTTTGATCATCCCTCGGTTTGAACCTCGATCATTACCTTTTGATCATCCCTCGGTTTGAACCTCGATCATTACCTTTTGATCATCCCTCGGTTTGAACCTCGATCATTACCTTTTGATCATCCCTCGGTTTGAACCTCGATAATTACCTTTTGATCATCCCTCGGTTTGAACCTCGACCTTTACCTTTTGATCATCCCTCGGTTTGAACCTCGATCATTACCATTTGATGATCCCTCGGTTTGAACCTCGATCATTACCATTTGATCATCCCTCGGTTTGAACCTCGATCATTACCATTTGATCATCCCTCGGTTTGAACCTTGACCATTACCATTTGATCATCTTTCGGTTTGAACCTCGATCATTACCTTTTGATCATCCCTTGGTTTGAACCTTGATCGTTACCTTTTGATCATCTCTTGGTTTGAACCTTGACCATTACCTTTTGATCATCTCTTGGTTTGAACCTTGACCATTACCTTTTGATCATCCCTCGGTTTGAACCTCGATCATTACCATTTGATCATCCCTTGGTTTGAACCTTGATCGTTACCTTTTGATCATCCCTCGGTTTGAACCTTGATCGTTACCTTTTGATCATCCCTCGGTTTGAACCTCGATCATTACCATTTGATCATCTCTTGGTTTGAACCTTGATCGTTACCTTTTGATCATCCCTCGGTTTGAACCTCGATCATTACCTTTTGATCATCCCTTGGTTTGAACCTTGATGATTACCATTTGATCATCCCTCGGTTTGAACCTTGACCATTACCATTTGATCATCTTTCGATTTGAACCTCGATCATTACCTTTTGATCATCCCTTGGTTTGAACCTTGATCGTTACCTTTTGATCATCTTTTGGTTTGAACCTCGATCATTACCTTTTGATCATCCCTTGGTTTGAACCTTGATCGTTACCTTTTGAGCATCCCTTGGTTTGAACCTTGATCGTTACCTTTTGATCATCCCTCGGTTTGAACCTCGATCATTACCTTTTGATCATCCCTTGGTTTGAACCTTGATCGTTACCTTTTGATCATCTCTTGGTTTGAACCTCGATCATTACCTTTTGATCATCTCTTGGTTTGAACCTTGATCGTTACCTTTTGATCATCCCTTGGTTTGAACCTTGATCGTTACCTTTTGATCATCCCTTGGTTTGAACCTCGATCATTACCATTTGATGATCCCTCGGTTTGAACCTCGATCATTACCATTTGATCATCCCTCGGTTTGAACCTTGACATTTACCTTTTGATCATCCCTTGGTTTGAACCTCGATCATTACCATTTGATCATCCCTCGGTTTGAACCTCGATCATTACCATTTGATCATCCCTTGGTTTGAACGTCGATCATTACCATTTGATCATCCCTCGGTTTGAACCTCGATCATTACCATTTGATCATCCCTTGGTTTGAACGTCGATCATTACCATTTGATCATCTCTTGGTTTGAACCTTGATCGTTACCATTTGATCATCCCTCGGTTTGAACCTTGACCATTACCATTTGATCATCTTTCGGTTTGAACCTCGATCATTACCTTTTGATCATCCCTTGGTTTGAACCTTGATCGTTACCTTTTGATCATCTCTTGGTTTGAACCTCGATCATTACCTTTTGATCATCTCTTGGTTTGAACCTTGATCGTTACCTTTTGATCATCCCTTGGTTTGAACCTTGATCGTTACCTTTTGATCATCTCTTGGTTTGAACCTCGATCGTTACCTTTTGATCATCTCTTGGTTTGAACCTTGATCATTACCTTTTGATCATCCCTTGGTTTGAACCTTGATCGTTACCTTTTGATCATCTCTTGGTTTGAATCTCGATCATTACCTTTTGATCATCTCTTGGTTTGAACCTTGATCGTTACCTTTTGATCATCTCTTGGTTTGAACCTCGATCATTACCTTTTGATCATCTCTTGGTTTGAACCTTGATCGTTACCTTTTGATCATCCCTTGGTTTGAACCTTGATCGTTACCTTTTGATCATCTCTTGGTTTGAACCTTGATCGTTACCTTTTGATCATCCCTTGGATTGAACCTTGATCGTTACCTTTTGATCATCTCTTGGTTTGAACCTCGATCATTACCTTTTGATCATCTCTTGGTTTGAACCTTGATCGTTACCTTTTGATCATCCCTTGGTTTGAACCTTGATCGTTACCTTTTGATCATCTCTTGGTTTGAACCTCGATCATTACCTTTTGATCCTCTCTTGGTTTGAACCTCGATCATTACCATTTGATCATCTCTCGGTTTGAACCTCGATCATTACCATTTGATCATCTCTCGGTTTGAACCTCGATCATTACCATTTGATCATCTCTCGGTTTGAACCTCGATCATTACCTTTTGATCATCCCTCGGTTTGAACCTCGATCATGACCATTTGATCATCTCTCGGTTTGAACCTCGATCATTACCTTTTGATCATCCCTCGGTTTGAACCTCGATCATTACCATTTGATCATCTCTCGGTTTGAACCTCGATCATTACCTTTTGATCATCCCTCGGTTTGAACCTCGATCATTACCTTTTGATCATCCCTCGGTTTGAACCTCGATCATGACCATTTGATCATCTCTCGGTTTGAACCTCGATCATTACCTTTTGATCATCCCTCGGTTTGAACCTCGATCATTACCATTTGATCATCTCTCGGTTTGAACCTCGATCATTACCTTTTGATCATCCCTCGGTTTGAACCTCGATCATTACCATTTGATCATCTCTCGGTTTGAACCTCGATCATTACCTTTTGATCATCCCTCGGTTTGAACCTCGATCATTACCATTTGATCATCCCTTGGTTTGAACCTCGATCATTACCTTTTGATCATCCCTCGGTTTGAACCTCGATCATTACCTTTTGATCATCCCTTGGTTTGAACCTCGATCATTACCATTTGATCATCTCTCGGTTTGAACCTCGATCATTACCTTTTGATCATCCCTCGGTTTGAACCTCGATCATTACCTTTTGATCATCCCTCGGTTTGAACCTCGATCATTACCATTTGATCATCTCTCGGTTTGAACCTCGATCATTACCTTTTGATCATCCCTCGGTTTGAACCTCGATCATTACCATTTGATCATCTCTGGGTTTGAACCTCGATCATTACCTTTTGATCATCCCTCGGTTTGAACCTCGATCATTACCTTTTGATCATCCCTTGGTTTGAACCTCGATCATTACCATTTGATCATCCCTTGGTTTGAACCTCGATCATTACCTTTTGATCATCCCTCGGTTTGAACCTCGATCATTACCTTTTGATCATCCCTCGGTTTGAACCATGACCTTTACCTTTTGATCATCCCTTGGTTTGAACCTCGATCATTACCATTTGATCATCCCTCGGTTTGAACCTCCATCATTACCTTTTGATCATACCTTGGTTTGAACCTCGATCATTACCATTTGATCATCCCTTGGTTTGAACCTCGATCATTACCATTTGATCATCCCTCGGTTTGAACCTCCATCATTACCATTTGATCATCCCTCGGTTTGAACCTCCATCATTACCTTTTGATCATCCCTTGGTTTGAACCTCGATCATTACCATTTGATCATCCCTCGGTTTGAACCTCAATCATTACCTTTTGATCATCCCTTGGTTTGAACCTCCATCATTACCATTTGATCATCCCTCGGTTTGAACCTCCATCATTACCATTTGATCATCCCTCGGTTTGAACCTCGATCATTACCATTTGATCATCCCTTGGTTTGAACCTCGATCATTACCATTTGATCATCCCTCGGTTTGAACCTCCATCATTACCATTTGATCATCCCTCGGTTTGAACCTCCATCATTACCTTTTGATCATCCCTTGGTTTGAACCTCGATCATTACCATTTGATCATCCCTCGGTTTGAACCTCCATCATTACCTTTTGATCATCCCTTGGTTTGAACCTCGATCATTACCATTTGATCATCCCTTGGTTTGAACCTCGATCATTACCATTTGATCATCCCTCGGTTTGAACCTCCATCATTACCATTTGATCATCCCTCGGTTTGAACCTCCATCATTACCATTTGATCATCCATTGGTTTGAACCTCCATCATTACCTTTTGATCATCCCTCGGTTTGAACCTCGATCATGACCATTTGATCATCCCTTGGTTTGAACCTCGATCATTACCTTTTGATCATCCCTCGGTTTGAACCTCGATCATTACCTTTTGATCATCCCTTGGTTTGAACCTCGATCATTACCTTTTGATCATCCCTCGGTTTGAACCTCGATCATTACCTTTTGATCATCCCTCGGTTTGAACCTCGATCATTACCATTTGATCATCCCTCGGTTTGAACCTCGATCATTACCTTTTGATCATCCCTTGGTTTGAACCTCGATCATTACCTTTTGATCATCCCTCGGTTTGAACCTCGATCATTACCTTTTGATCATCCCTCGGTTTGAACCTCGATCATTACCTTTTGATCATCCCTCGGTTTGAACCTCGATCATTACCTTTTGATCATCCCTCGGTTTGAACCTCGATAATTACCTTTTGATCATCCCTCGGTTTGAACCTCGACCTTTACCTTTTGATCATCCCTCGGTTTGAACCTCGATCATTACCATTTGATGATCCCTCGGTTTGAACCTCGATCATTACCATTTGATCATCCCTCGGTTTGAACCTCGATCATTACCATTTGATCATCCCTCGGTTTGAACCTTGACCATTACCATTTGATCATCTTTCGGTTTGAACCTCGATCATTACCTTTTGATCATCCCTTGGTTTGAACCTTGATCGTTACCTTTTGATCATCTCTTGGTTTGAACCTTGACCATTACCTTTTGATCATCTCTTGGTTTGAACCTTGACCATTACCTTTTGATCATCCCTCGGTTTGAACCTCGATCATTACCATTTGATCATCCCTTGGTTTGAACCTTGATCGTTACCTTTTGATCATCCCTCGGTTTGAACCTTGATCGTTACCTTTTGATCATCCCTCGGTTTGAACCTCGATCATTACCATTTGATCATCTCTTGGTTTGAACCTTGATCGTTACCTTTTGATCATCCCTCGGTTTGAACCTCGATCATTACCTTTTGATCATCCCTTGGTTTGAACCTTGATGATTACCATTTGATCATCCCTCGGTTTGAACCTTGACCATTACCATTTGATCATCTTTCGATTTGAACCTCGATCATTACCTTTTGATCATCCCTTGGTTTGAACCTTGATCGTTACCTTTTGATCATCTCTTGGTTTGAACCTCGATCATTACCTTTTGATCATCTCTTGGTTTGAACCTTGACCATTACCATTTGATCATCTTTCGGTTTGAACCTCGATCATTACCTTTTGATCATCCCTTGGTTTGAACCTTGATCGTTACCTTTTGATCATCTTTTGGTTTGAACCTCGATCATTACCTTTTGATCATCCCTTGGTTTGAACCTTGATCGTTACCTTTTGAGCATCCCTTGGTTTGAACCTTGATCGTTACCTTTTGATCATCCCTCGGTTTGAACCTCGATCATTACCTTTTGATCATCCCTTGGTTTGAACCTTGATCGTTACCTTTTGATCATCTCTTGGTTTGAACCTCGATCATTACCTTTTGATCATCTCTTGGTTTGAACCTTGATCGTTACCTTTTGATCATCCCTTGGTTTGAACCTTGATCGTTACCTTTTGATCATCCCTTGGTTTGAACCTCGATCATTACCATTTGATGATCCCTCGGTTTGAACCTCGATCATTACCATTTGATCATCCCTCGGTTTGAACCTTGACATTTACCTTTTGATCATCCCTTGGTTTGAACCTCGATCATTACCATTTGATCATCCCTCGGTTTGAACCTCGATCATTACCATTTGATCATCCCTTGGTTTGAACGTCGATCATTACCATTTGATCATCCCTCGGTTTGAACCTCGATCATTACCATTTGATCATCCCTTGGTTTGAACGTCGATCATTACCATTTGATCATCTCTTGGTTTGAACCTTGATCGTTACCATTTGATCATCCCTCGGTTTGAACCTTGACCATTACCATTTGATCATCTTTCGGTTTGAACCTCGATCATTACCTTTTGATCATCCCTTGGTTTGAACCTTGATCGTTACCTTTTGATCATCTCTTGGTTTGAACCTCGATCATTACCTTTTGATCATCTCTTGGTTTGAACCTTGATCGTTACCTTTTGATCATCCCTTGGTTTGAACCTTGATCGTTACCTTTTGATCATCTCTTGGTTTGAACCTCGATCGTTACCTTTTGATCATCTCTTGGTTTGAACCTTGATCATTACCTTTTGATCATCCCTTGGTTTGAACCTTGATCGTTACCTTTTGATCATCTCTTGGTTTGAATCTCGATCATTACCTTTTGATCATCTCTTGGTTTGAACCTTGATCGTTACCTTTTGATCATCTCTTGGTTTGAACCTCGATCATTACCTTTTGATCATCTCTTGGTTTGAACCTTGATCGTTACCTTTTGATCATCCCTTGGTTTGAACCTTGATCGTTACCTTTTGATCATCTCTTGGTTTGAACCTTGATCGTTACCTTTTGATCATCCCTTGGTTTGAACCTTGATCGTTACCTTTTGATCATCTCTTGGTTTGAACCTCGATCATTACCTTTTGATCATCTCTTGGTTTGAACCTTGATCGTTACCTTTTGATCATCCCTTGGTTTGAACCTTGATCGTTACCTTTTGATCATCTCTTGGTTTGAACCTCGATCATTACCTTTTGATCCTCTCTTGGTTTGAACCTTGATCGTTTCCTTTTGATCATCCCTTGGTTTGAACCTTGATCGTTACCTTTTGATCATCTCTTGGTTTGAACCTCGATCATTACCTTTTGATCATCTCTTGGTTTGAACCTTGATCGTTACCTTTTGATCATCCCTTGGTTTGAACCTTGATCGTTACCTTTTGATCATCTCTTGGTTTGAACCTCGATCATTACCTTTTGATCATCCCTTGGTTTGAATCTTGATCGTTACCTTTTGATCATCCCTTGGTTTGAACCTTGATCGTTACCTTTTGATCATCCCTCGGTTTGAACCTCGATCATTACCTTTTGTTTGATACTCTTGGTGTCTTTTTATAATCAATCCAATTGTTCCCTTCGTGTGGGCAATGTTTCTTGTTCATCCATTATGTGATGAGCTTAACTGAAACTACTTAATCATTCTTGTCGCTTCCTATTTCTCACGTTTCCCTTTCGCACAGTAAACTCACCCACAACATCTATGATTATCCTAATGATCTGCCATTTCTCCATATCCTGTCCAACACTGCCAGTTATAAATAACTGTCGAACGCTGCCAGCTTAAAAAAAAAAAAAAAAGTCCAACACTGCCCTCCACCACCTCTCGACACAGTGCCGCTGCCCCCTCCCCCCCCCCTTCCCATACGCACCGTGTGTGCCTCTCTTATGGGTTGACGGTCATCTCCTGAGGTGGGAGAGGGGTGAGGGAGGTAGTGTAGTAGGGGCAGGTTGTGTGAGGGGTGTTGGTAGGGAGGTTGGGGTATTGGTGGGAGGGGGGGGGGGTTGATGTGAGGGGTGGGGTATTGGTGGTGGGAGAGGGTTGATGTGAGGGGTGGTGATTTGGAGGTTGGGGTATTG
Source organism: Myxine glutinosa (assembly GCF_964187855.1). Classification (NCBI taxonomy): domain Eukaryota; kingdom Metazoa; phylum Chordata; class Myxini; order Myxiniformes; family Myxinidae; genus Myxine; species Myxine glutinosa. The sequence goes on along the minus strand of NC_136272.1, from coordinate 67,934,306 downwards.
GTGGGAGCGGGGTTGATGTGAGGGGTGGTTGGGGGGGTTTATGTGAGGGGTGGTGGTAGGGTGGTTGGGGGGGTTGATGTGAGGGGTGGTGGTAGGGTGGTTGGGGTATTGATGGTGGGAGCGGGGTTGAGGTGAGGGATGGTGGCAGGGTGTTGGGAAACATCAATCAATGTCTGTCTTTTGATTAAATCGACTTTGTCGGAATTTTTTTTGACGATTCCAACAGTTAAAATCTTGGCTCATCGTCATCTTGAGCGCGAGAATAACTTATGATGATCCTGATGAAACGCAAACGTTCACGTCCGTCAATGAGTTGTTCGTCCAGTGATGTCACGCGAATACATGGAAGTAGCTCATTTGCATGACAGAAATGAAAATAGTCCGATTTTTAGAAATATTCTGAAAATAGAAAATAGTTCCTTGAACTCTCTAGTTCCCTCCCCTACCGGAGGTGGACGGACGTTATGTTTTCATGCCTGTCTGTTTGTTTGTGAACAGGATATCTCAAAAAGCTATGGACGGATTCGGACGAAACTTGATGGACGAGTTGGTTAGGTGACGAGAACAAACCGATTCAACTCTGATTAAGGTCGGGGTCCATATCTGACCTATCAGTGGGATACAAAACATAAAATCCTTACCTGGCGGAGGTATGCACTCTACCAAGTGCCGTTCTAGTTGAGAATGGAGTAGTCGTCAAGGTTACAGCTTTGTCGTTTCAGAAAAGTATGTCAAAATAATCCAAAACTTCTGTAGCCATGCTCAAAGTACTTGATCAGTTTAAAAGTGGAAATCGTCATCGAATATATCTCAGCACGACTTGTTCGTTGATAAGCGTTGTTTGAAGGTCTGGAGGGAAGGGTGCGATTGAACAGACATGAGTAAGGAAGTTCCATAAGTGGGAGAACAGTAGTCAGGGCCCTTAGGGATATTTTGGTTCAAATTCTTCCAAAAGCATCAAATTTGGCGCAGATGTTGCCCATGCCATACTCTTTCGATTTTTGACGGGCGCCAAGGGCGGTATGATCCGGGGACCGTACCGGTCCATCCCGCCATGTCACCTGACCTATGACGTCATAATTAGGATATGCATCCAATCACATGGCGTACTATAAGTGGTCAAAGTTCAAAATGAATCGATCGAAAAATGAAGGCAGGGATCCATTTTTAAGGTTTTCATAAAATCCAATATGGCCGCCAGGTCACATGACCTATGACGTCATATTTATGACATGTATACAATCATGTATACATGAACCCGGATCATGGTCGCACAAAAATTAAACACAAGGATACAGTTCATAAAACATCAACATCCGTACCTTTGTAATTAGACTGATGAACTGCATATGCCTGAAAATTAGGAAATAGACATGTAAATATTTCCTCTAATTGTCAAAAATAAGGTCAGAGTTCGATTACCCAACCCAGAAACATAAAATGGTGAACCTCGCGTAAATCTTGACAAAAAAGTCAAAAACCGACATGTTTGACTCAAAAATGACCTTTAAGATGACCTTGAGGGTTGACCTTGACCTCGAATCATCAAAATAACATCATAATTGGATTCCTCGACCTCGAAAACCCCTGAAAAGTGGTATCATACATGATTCCAACCCTTTTGGTTATTTAACTGATTTTCCTCCAATCCGGGTGGCGGCCATTTAGTATTTCGCCAATATGGGGCCCCCGGGGTGGGGGGCGCCCGTCTTGGCGCCCGTCAAAAATCGAAAGAGTATGGCATGGGCAACATCTGGGCCAAATTTGGTGCTTTTGGAAGAATTTGAACCAAACGGCCCCAAAATATCCCTAAGGGCCCTGACTACAGAGGAACAAAGGAGTAGAGGTGTGCAATGAGGCTGAATTTGGGAGTTTCACAAGGAAGTGTTGCTGAAAGAACAGGTGCAATCTGAAAAATTGGATCGGTCCAAACGAGAGGTCTGACATGGCCGGAGATCGAGATTGACTCGATCTGTCAAAACGTCCCGCTATCTCCTTTATTTTCGATCACGCGGCTAAATAAAAGTGACCATTTGTTTTTAAAAAGTTTTTTGGTTTTTCATTAAAGAAAGTTCCTTGAAAGAGTTATAAAAGAGAGAAATGGTGGGGGTGGGGGCCCCGAGGTTGTTTGCCTGCTGACGCACATGGATATGCCAAAGATGTCGAAAGCTTTCACAACCAGTAAGAGTATAAATTCTGCCTCTTAACTATAAGCTTGTATTTGTGCAAAGGTCAATAATCATACTATAATACGCCATTTGTGTCTGTCCGTCTGTCTGATGAATTTTTGACCCCAATACATTCTGTCCTTAATCATCCAATCTCAACCAAACTTGACAGGATGACCAAGGGTTACATAATGAAGGTTGTAGCGCATTCATTTGCCCCCATCCCCAAGGGGGTTTTCTCCCCCGAGCGGGTTTTCCCCGCCATTGCCGTCAATGGGTTGCGTGTTGAGGTGTATAGCCGTATTAAGTTAGCTTTGTCGTGGCGTTTTTCCAAAGAAGAAGATTTATCGTGGCGTTTTTCCAAAGACGCTTTTAAGAACAAAATTGATGATAAATCGCATATTGTTAATGTTATTACAAAACAATATTAATACTAATAATGTCCCACTTCCCAAGGCGTTTTTTTCTGCAGTGATAACGTGAATAAATAGCTTATAGTTACAAAGGTGTTTCCGTGGGAGCAGCAGCTTCTATAGGAAGTAAAAATATTATAAACCACAAACACGTATGATTTGCTTTTTAAACAGTCGCTGAAGAAATTTGGAGGAATCCCGATATCAATGAAGTAAGGTTGACTTACAGAACTGAGCGAAGATCTACTGTACTCTATATAACCCACAAATGTTGGGTTAATAACATGGCCCTTTCTGCCGCTCCCGTGTCAATTTTTGTAGCGAACTTCTGAAACTCGCTCCTGCTGTTTGATACGAAACTGAAAGGGAGAAGCTCGGGTTGTGCTCCTTTACCAAGCAGCTAGCTAGTGCTTGCCAAGCCAGCCGTTCCTTAACGGTTTTGAATGGAGTGCTTGCTCAAATGCTTAAACCACTTGGCGATCTCTCCACAAGAAACTTGGTAAATGAACACACACCCAATGTTCTTGAGATCCGACCATAGATCGACTGTAATGTACATACCCCAAAGAGGAATAACCCTTTTTTCCGCTCCCTTAGTGAGCGGGTGTACTGTACTATAAAAAGGTCAAAAAAATATGTTTGCAGTCTGCAAGCATGCCCCACTATCCTTTGTCAATGCTTCCATTTTTTAAGTAGATGGTCTGACTTGGCCAGAGTTTTTGCCAGGAGTTTTTTGTTGGAGTTTCTCGGAGGTAGATAGAGATGTGGTGAAAAATTACCAAATCTGCCAACCAAGTTAAATGGAGTTGGTGTGAAAATATACCATTCTGTCAACCTGGAGGTACAGTGCATTCAGAAAGTATTCAGACCCCTTCACTTTTTTCACATTTTGTTATGTTGCAGCCTCATGCTGAAATCGTTTAAATTCATTTTTTCCCTCATCAATCTACACTCAATACCCCATAATGAGAAAGAGAAAACAGGATTTTAGAAAGTTTTGCAAATTTATGAAAAAGAAAAAACTGAAATATAACATTGGCATAAGTATTCATACCCTTTGCTATGACACTTGAAATTTAGCTCAGGTGCCTCCTATTTCTCTTGATCATCTTTGAGATGTTTCTACACCTTGATTGCAGTCCACCTGTGGTAAATTCAATTGATTGGATATGATTTGGAAAGGCACGCACCTGTCTATATAAGGTCTCACAGCTGACAATGCATATCAGAGCAAAAACCAAGCCATGAGGTCGAAGGAACTGCCTGCAGAGCTCAGAGACAGGATTGTGTCGAGGCACAGATCTGGGGAAGCCTACAAAAAAATCTATGCTGCATTGAAGTTTCTCAAGACCACAGTGGCCTCCATAATTCTTAAATGGAAGAAGTTTGGAACAACCAGGACTCTTCCTAGAGCTGGCCGCCCGACCAAACTGAGCAATCGGGGGAGAAGGGCCTTGGTAAGAGGTGACCAAGAACCCGATGGTCACTCTGGCTGAGCTCCAAAGATCCTGTGTGGAGATGGGAGAAACTTCCAGAAGGACAACCATCACCATCACTGCAACACTACACTGATTTGGGCTTTATGGCAGAGTGGCCAGGCGGAAGCCTCTCCTCAGTGAAAGACACATGAAAGCCCGCTTGGAGTTTGCAAAAAAACACCTGAAGGACTCTCAGACTGTGAGAAACAAGATTCTGTGGTCTGATGAAACCAAGATTGAACTGTTTGGCTTCCGTCTGGCCACTCTACCATAAAGCCCAGATCGGTGGAGTGTTGCAGTGATGGTTGTCCTGGAGTGTTGCAGTAGGTAAAATTTACCTGTGCAAAGAGTGCTTCATAACCTCAGTGTTGCCCACGTAAAAAGGAAATTGTAATACCCTCTGTCACCATCACCAGGTGGCGCTACACGGTACACATTTATATAGAGAATTTACGCCCCTCTCCTGGTCCCCCACATCTCTGCATGAGGCCGCGGCCACATAGCCTATGTTACCCCCCAGACAAAGTTGTATTTGTATTTGTATTTGTATTTGTACCCCGAGTAAAGTACATAAGTGTTTATAGCTGGAGTACCCGTCGTTGCTCATGAGAAAAAGAAACTAACATATTTGAAATGAGGGCAAATATAATGGAAAACCAATTGCATCCAAATCAGAATCCATCACAAATGTCAAATCAAAATTTCACATTTTCGTTGAATATATGCTGCTGAATATGCCGTTCATCACATTTCTGAGGTAAGTTTGATGACGTTCATGAAGAAGAAGAAGAAGAAGCCTTACCACCAACTTCGGCCACTTCCGGAATTGTTTGATTATTTGTGGTGAAATGTCTGGTAATTGTTTTGTATTTGTTTATGCGAATGTGTACTGTATATAACTGTCATTAATCAAAAAGGCTTGGGCACTATTGAGCGATTTTTTTTTTTTTTTTTTTTTTTTATTCCAAAAATAACTAACTTTTTATTTTCTATTTTTTTTAATTTTTATTTCTGCCTGAAACACTCCCAGGCACTCACTTGTGAACTTCTGAAAGTTTGACAAAGATCTGTTCAGCCGTCTCTGAGAAAAATGGCGACACACACAAAGCCAAACACACAGACCAACAGCTCTCTTATATAGTAGATTACTTTTGTTTTACGCATTTTTAGTAAATGCTGTAAATTATCGGTACCCAACTACCACGCGTTAAATGAGGAATAACCGTACTTGCATAATGCAAGCGCAATCCACTTCATCAAATATGTGCTGGTTATATTTATTATGTCTGAATATTATTATGTTATATTTATATGAGTTTGAGCCGGCCGGCCGGTTCCGGCTTCCGGTTCCTCGGGCGAGTGAGGCGTGCTTCGAGCTCTCCACGGCATCAAAGGTTGAGTGTTTTCCCATTCTTGTCTTTGTCAAATTTCCACTGGTTATTTTGCTGTGTACGTGTTATTGTGTGTTTCTAGTTGGTGTTGGTTTGTGGTTCGTGCAAACTTGTGTGTAGTTAATCGTTTTCTGGGTCGTACCTCGTGCGTGGCCTGGTGACTTGGGGCTTCCCTCCCCCCGTCGGTGTTTTGTCGGTTTGGGTTATTTCCTTCACTGTATTGCTTGTTTCTTTTATTTTATTTTCTCCCCCTCACCTCACCTCCCGAGACAAAGAATTCTATATTGATTCTTTCTCTCCTCCTGGACACGTGCTTGTTCGCTCTCCTCCTCGTCTCGGCTTGTGCCCCGCCCCCTGTATCTCGTTTTCTGACGCCTCTGCTCCTTCTTTCTCAAATCCACGTTCTCGCTTGGAGACTTTTCCCGGATTGTTTTTCATGGTTTTCATGGTTCTGTTTGGATATTGTTGGAATATGTTTAAACCGCAGCCGTGATGCTGACGCCCTCCCCCCCCTCCCCCCAGAATTTCCATGTTTTAAACGTTTCCCAGTGTGTACCCTGGTCAGAATCGGTACACCGTATCCCTGCGTGTCGTAAGAGACGACTAAGAGGGTTGGCATCAGGAAGGGCATCCGGCCATAAAAACATTGCCTCAAAAAGAGAACCATGACAATTACAACTACATATGGGCAGGGTGCAGCCCGAAGTGGAGATCGGTTTCTGAGGTTTGGGACATGGAATGTAGGGACAATGACAGGGAGATCAGCAGAAGTGGTGGAAGTATTGGTCAGAAGAAGAGTGGACATATGTTGTGTGCAAGAGACGAGATGGAAGGGAAGTGGTGTGAGAATGGTGAAGGGTAGGCAGGGACAGAAATACAAGTTTGTGTGGCAAGGGTGCCCGGAGGGCGTGAATGGTGTTGGTGTCCTGTTTTCTGAGGAGTTTGTAGACAGTGTGGTGAGTGTGACTAGAGTGAGTGATAGGTTGATGATGGTGAAAATGATGATTGGAAAGCTCTTGGTGAACGTCATCTCGGGATATGCTCCGCAGGTTGGCCGAAGCGATGAAGAGAAGGACAAGTTCTGGTGTGCGATAGAGAAGCTGATGGAAAACGTGAAAGATGAGGAAGTTGTTGTGGTGGTAGGAGACCTGAATGGACATGTGGGAAGGAGTATGGATGGTTTTGAGGGAGTTCATGGGGGTTACGGATATGGTGTGAGAAATGGAGAAGGTGAAAGGATTTTGGAGTTTGCTGATGGAGCTGATTTGTTGATTTGTAATACTCAGTTCCAGAAAGAGGACAATAAGCTTGTTACATACACGTCAGGTGGGTCGACGACAACCGTTGACTACCTGATGGTGCGTAGGCGAGATAGGGGGCACCTCCGGGACACAAAGGTGATCCCGGGGGAGGAGGCTGTTTCACAGCACCACTTGGTTGTCTGCGACATAAGGGTGAAAGGTGCGAGGAGAGCTCGGCGGGTGAAGTACCAACCGAGAATGAAGGTGTGGAGGTTGAAAGAGGTGACAGTAAGGGAGGCATTAAAAGAGAGGCTGAGTAGGGTAGAGGATGATGTGGTTGAGCTTGAAAGTGGTTGGATGTCAATGAAAGCTAGTCTGTTGGGAGCCGTTGGTGAGGTATGTGGATGGACAAAAGGACCACCGAGGCACTCGGAAACATGGTGGTGGGATGTTGAAGTTGGAAAGAGGATTGACGAGAAGAGGAAGAAGTTCAATGAGTGGCAGAAGGCGAAGGGTACGGGAGCAGAAACAGCAGAGCATGAAAGTTATAAGGCAGCCAGGAAGGCTGCAAAGAAAGAGGTAGCAAAGGCGCATGAGGCATGTAGGAAAATGTTCGGAGAACGCTTGGATTCAGAAGAGGGTCAGAAAGCAGTATTCAGGATTTCAAAGCACATAGCGAAAGAGAGGTGTGATGTGATGGGGGTGAGTTGCTTGAAGGATGAAGTGGGACAAATCGTTGTCGACCCAGATGGAATTAAAGGAAGATGGAAAAGATATATGGAAATGCTGTTGAATACAGAGAATGAATGGGATGGCAACATAGAGAGTAACCCAGTTTTAGGACCGGCAGAGAAGATAACTGAGAAGGAAGTTGAGGAAGCGATAAAAGCAATGAAGAGTGGAAAAGCGGGAGGGCCGACGGGAGTTGTGGGAGATATGTTGAAGGCAGCAGGAAGTTGGGGTGTGAAGAGAATGACAGAGATCTGTAATCTGGTGGTGAAAGAAGGCCGCATTCCAGTGGATTGGGAACTGAGTACCCTCGTCCCTCTATACAAGGGGAAAGGTGACCCTCTGGAGTGTGGCTCGTACCGAGCGATAAAGTTATTGGAGCATGGAATGAAGGAATTGGAAAGGGTGTTGGAGAGGAGGATAAGGAAGAAAGTGAAGATCGACGAAATGCAGTTTGGATTTATGCCAGGAAGAGGAACGACAGATGCGCTTTTCATTGTGAGGCAGTTGCAGGAGAAGTACATGGATAAGAGGAAGAAGTTGTTTTTTGGGTTTGTTGATCTGGAGAAAGCATTCGATAGGGTTCCACGCAAAGTATTGACATGGGCATTGAGGAAGTTATGAGTGGAGGAATGGTTGATCAGAGTAGTGATGGCAATGTACAAAAGAGCGCGCACAGCTGTAAGGACGAAGGACGGGAACAGTGGTGAGTTTGAGGTGAAGGTGGGAGTGCATCAGGGGTCGGTACTAAGTCCACTACTATTTGTAGCTGTGATGGAGGTGCTGGCTCAGAACGTAAAGGAGGGTTTACCGTGGGAGTTGTTGTATGCAGATGATCTGGTGTTGACTGCGGAAAGTATGGATGGACTGAAGGAAAAGATGAACAAGTGGAAGGAATGTATGGAGACAAAAGGTCTGAAGGTGAATATCGGAAAGACAAAGGTGATGGCAAGGGGTAAAGCATGTGGTGAGGTGGAAAGAACTGGGAAGTGGCCGTGTGCTGTGTGCAGGAAGGGTGTCGGAGTGAACTCCATTCAATGTACAATGTGTGCTGAGTGGGTTCATCAAAAATTGTAGTGGTCTGAGAGGGTCATTTACCAGTGTGGCAGCTACATTCAAATGTAAGGTGTGCACAGAGGGAGCTGCAGATGGAGGAAATGTTGAGTTGGATCTTGGAGACGGCGTGAAGCTGGAAGCTGTGAAAACATTTTGCTACCTCGGAGACATGCTGAATGGAGAAGGTGGATCAGACTCGGCAACGGTTGCTCGAGTGAGATGTGCATGGAAGAAGTTTCGGGAACTGAGTGGCGTGCTGATGAGGAGGAGAGTGTCGCTGAAGCTGAAGGGAAAGGTGTATGCTGCATGTGTGAGAAGTGTTATGATTTATGGGAGCGAGACATGGGTAATGAACGTAGAGCAGCAACGAAGGCTGGAAAGGGTGGAAATGCGAATGGTTCGATGGATGTGCGGAGTATCGTTGAGAGAGAGGAAGACAAATGATGAATTGAGAAAGATGATGGGAATATTGCCTGTGATTGATGCTGTGAAGAGGAACAGGTTGAGATGGTTTGGTCATGTATTGAGGAAGGATGAAAGTGACTGGTTGAGAAGAGTGATGGAAGTTAATGTAGAAGGAAGTAGAGGACGGGGAAGACCGAGAAAGACTTGGCTAAAGATGGTGGAAGAAGAAATGCGGGCAAGGGGGTTAACAAGGAGAGATGCAGAAAATAGGGCAAAATGGAGAAGATTGTCATTGGGACCGCAAGGCTAACCCCCGCTCTAGCAGGGAAAATGGCCTTAAAATGCATGTTGTTGTTGTTGTTGTATTTATATGAGTTTGAGGTGAAGGTGGGAGTGCATCAGGGGTCGGTACTAAGTCCACTACTATTTGTAGCTGTCATGGAGGTGCTGGCTCAGAACGTAAAGGAGGGTTTACCGTGGGAGTTGTTGTATGCAGATGATCTGGTGTTGATTGCAGAAAGTATGGATGGACTGAAGGAGAAGATGAACAAGTGGAAGGAATGTATGGAGACAAAAGGTCTGAAGGTGAATATCGGAAAAACGAAGGTGATGGCAAGTGGTAAAGCATGTGGTGAGGTGGAAAGAACTGGGAAGTGGCCGTGTGCTGTGTGCAGGAAGGGTGTCGGAGTGAATTCCATTCAATGTCCAATGGGCGCTGAGTGGGTTCATCAAAAATGTAGTGGTTTGAGAGGGTCATTAACCAGTGTGGCAGCTACATTCAAGTGTAAGGTTTGCACAGAGGGAGCTGCAGATGGAGGGAATGTTGAGTTGGATCTTGGAGACGGGGTGAAGCTGGAAGGTGTGAAAACATTTTGTTACCTAGAAGACATGCTGAATGGAGAAGGTGGATCAGACTCGGCAACGGTTGCTCGAGTGAGATGTGCATGGAAGAAGTTTCGGGAACTGAGTGGCATGTTGACGAGGAGGGGAGTGTCGTTGAAGCTGAAGGGAAAGGTGTATGCTGCATGTGTGAGAAGTGTTATGATTTATGGGAGCGAGACATGGGTAATGAACGTAGAGCAGCAATGAAGGCTGGAAAGGGTGGAAATGCGAATCTTTCGGTGGATGTGCGGAGTATCGTTGAGAGAGAGGAAGACAAATGATGAATTGCGAAAGATGATGGGAATAGAGCCTGTGATGGATGCTGTGAAGAGAAACAGGTTGAGATGGCTTGGTCATGTGTTGAGGAAGGATGAAAGTGACTGTTTGAGAAGAGTGATGGAAATGAATGTAGAAGGAAGTAGAAGACGGGGAAGACCGAGAAAGACTTGGCTAAAGATGGTTGAAGAAGAAATGCGGGCAAGGGGGTTAACAAGGGGAGATGCAGAAAATAGAGCAAATGGAGAACATTGTCATGGGGACCGCAAGGCTAACCCCCTGCTCTTGCAGAGAAAATGGCCTTAAAATGCCTGTTGTTGTTGTTGTATATTTATTACGTCGACACATAGGATGCATGCTTCTGCTTGCAGTCTGCCAGCATGCCTCACGTGTCAAATATATAACGTTTTTTTCTAACTACTCACTCACTCACCGACTGACTCACTGATACAAATATTTAGTACTTTGGGAACAAAAAGAAAACATATAAAATGTCATAGCCCCCGTGGTTTTAGTAATTTTGCTGCATGGAGTTAAATGCTGTGAGTCGGCCATATTTGGTCGGATTACATCACAAAATGTTCTGCATATGTTTGTATACTCTCATGTATTGTCTTTGTGCCAAGTTTGAACAAAATCGGTCCATGTATGTCGAGAAATGGTTGGGGACACATTTAACTAACAAAATGGCTGCCAGTGGGCCATCTTGGATAGAATCTTGAAAATAAATGACCCGCATTTATAACCTATCATTCTTTTTCTTTGTACTATGTTTGAACAAAATCCGTCAATGCATATCCGAGAAATGGTTGGGGATGTGGTCAATATAAGGTTTTTTACAACTAAAATGGCCGCCAGTCTACCAGTCGGCAATATTTGATCAGATCACAAAAATAAAGTGAGGTGCAGGTGTACGCCATCACAACCTCTGCTCATGCCAAGTTTGGACAAAATCGGAACATGCATGTCCGATAAATCGTTGGGGACAAAACGTTTAAGTAACACAGTGGCTGCCAGTCGGCCATTTTGGATCTGATCTCAAAAACAAAATGACGTGCTGACACCAATTGTTACGGAAACGGGGGACGGCTCTCCCGTTAGCAAGGGGGGGTTAATACCCTTGTCCTGTTAAGCTGGCCGTCTCCGCCGGTCCTAGTACTTGTAACGCTCCTTTGCGAAGTGGGATTTATCAGGGTTATTGGTCAAGGTGTTCTCCCGAATACCTTCACCAATCCCTCCGCAAAACAAGGAGACAAGTACCGCTCGAACCCCGGTTTTAGATGTTCTCATTGCCGAGCGGTTTTAGCAACACGACGTTCGAGCCATTAACAAAGACTAAACCCGATTCTGAGCATTGGCCAAATCGTGCCACAGGTGTTCAATGATGGAAATCACAAAGACGATCGGACGAGCATGAAGAAGAAGATGAAGGTAGGAAGAACAGATATTTATTAACCACTATTTACACAATCAAAGAAACCAAAGGAGAAGGAAAGAAACGAAAGCAATTTACAGAAGAAGAAGAAGAAGAAGAAGACACAGTGCAATTCTTAAAACAAGCTTAACTTATACCCCAGACAACACAGACAGACAGATGACAGTCAGACTTACACGAATGGGGAATGAAGGCAGGAACGAATGGCTGGAAGGGGAGGAAGGTTCAGGTGGGACTGCAGAACGGCCGGGCCGGGAGCGAGCAGCCGCCGGCTCTCCACCCTCGGGTCCACACCGCCAGGATGCTCGCAGCAACGCGTCGGAGCTTGTCGTGGCAAGGCTGGTTGGAACAGCGTCTCCATCGCTCGTACTCCCGCAGGTTGCGCGTCTCTCTTCACTCGTCTGACTCCCTCAATCCTCTCCCTCCCTCAAACCTCTCCCTCCCTCAATCATCTGCCTCCCTCAATCATCTGCCTCCCTCAATCATCTGCCTCCCTCAATCATCTGCCTCCCTCAATCATCTGACGGTGGGGGCTTATGCCACAGGTTTTATAGGCCACACCCTCGAATCTTCCTGAACCTCCTCGAAGTTTGTTTCCTCTGCCCTCAGGCCAAACCCCTCATGCTTGGTTGGTTGATCGGGGGCTGGCTCACTCCTCCTTCTGATGACGAGGTGGGGCCACACCCTTTTTCTCCGAGCTGACCGCGTGCGTAATGGAGTCAAATGCAGTTGGTAATAAAATCGGCAATGGAGGTTTTGGGCAATTGAAAGGGGGTCTATCTTATTTGATTTGGTGCAATGCAGAGTCAACTAATGGAAAACAGAGCCTTAAACTGGAACACATAATAAAGAAATAATTATTGAGAGGTTCTATGATTGGCTACGTGCTTGTACATGGACTAGCTAAAGGGACGACCTTTGACCTTTACACAAATGGAGGTATTTACAGGAATCATTACATTATTTACAGAGGGTGATATTTACAACAATTACACCAAGTGCAGGGTTTCCCAAATCCGTTACACTATGTAAGCCATCATTTCTTATCTGTATGCCAAGTTTGAACAACATCGGTCAATGAAAGTCGAAGACATGGGTTCCCAATCAGTGGGCCACGGCACGTTTTCCAGGTGGGCCACAGAGACTGCCCAATATTTGCCCATGTTCATATGTAAGCCTTCATTAATTTTCTGTGTGCCAAGTTTGAACAACATCGGTAAATACATTTCCGAGAAATGGTTGAGGACGTGTTCAACATCTGGTTTTTTTACAACTTAAATGGCCGTCAGTCAGAAATCTGTGATCGCATCGCGAAACAAAATAATGTGCATATGTACTCCGTCATGCATCGTCTTTTCTGCCATGTGTGAACAAAATGGGTCCATACATCTCTGAGATATGTTTGGGGACGGATGGGCGGATTGATGAGACCCAATCCATGAGCCCCCGTTTACGACTCAATCCAACGGGGGCTAATAATCGCAAAACTGTCTGTAAACGAAAATATCCGTAAACTAGAACGGCACGAGGTAGAGAGCACACCTCCGCCAGGCTGAACAGTTTATCTTTTGTATCCCACTGATGGGCCGGATCTGGTTTCGGACCTGAACCAAAATCGAATCGGCTTGTTCTTGTCACCAAAAAACCAACTCATCTCCCAAGTTTACTCATAACTCGTAAATAACTTTTTTAAATATGTTTTTTATCGCTTTTCACCAGATCTCCCAATGGTGAAGAATTACTGAAGAATTAAATAATTCTCATATCCCAATCCATATTCAGATCTTCACCAAAATCGAATCGTCCTCATCAGACACCCAACCGGTATACCAGGTTTTGTCCAAATCCGTCCATAACTTTTTGAGATATCCTGCTATGTATCGTTTTTGGCCTACGTATTGACTCAAGATCTCCCAATGGTGAAGAATAACTTTTTAAATTCTAGTCGCCAGATCCAAATCCGGATCTTCACCAAAATCTAATCATTTCGTCCTTGTCACATGCGCTCCCTCTCTGCCAAATCTCGTCCGAATCCGTCCACAACTTTTTGAGATATCTTGTTCACAAACACAGACACGGGTGAAAACATAACCTCCATCCACCTTCGGTGGCAGAGGTAACAAAAGTCGTCCGGTGGGGCATTGCTCACGCTCACGGAGGGTCACGTGACCGGAGACAATAGTACGCCATTACCTTCAGGCTGTACAATAAAATGTGAAAAAGTTAGGGGGTGTGAATACTTTCTGAAGGCACTGACGATATCAGGTGCAGTTAACATCCCTTTATTTACTTAACTTAGAACCAGACCATTTAGAACCTTCGATAGTTAAATCCCTATTTCACAAGAGTAACACAAAGATCCCCCCTCCCTCCCCCAAAAACAGAAAAACCAGTGGAAAAATACGCACAATGTGAAGCAGTAGTAAGTCAAACGTAATCATTGTTAAAGGAGGGTGTATTGCGGTAAGTGTTAGAGTGCATAATTTAAGTATTGCATGTTTACATATATTTCATTATTTATATTAACTGTATCTACTAATATTGTCATTAGCCTGGTGTTGGCTTAGCGGTTAGGGTGCCGGCTTGGGATCGTGGGATCCTGGGTTCGAATCCCGGTCGATCGCTGAATTAACACCAGGGTGGTTGACTCAGCCTGTCATCATCCCGAGGTCGGCAAATTTAGTACCAGCTCACTGGTAATTCCCTGTGTGGCGCAAGAGGCGACTAACAGGGTTGGCGGCAGGAAGGGCATCCGGCCATAGAACATTGCTTCAAAAAAGAGGACGACGGTTCCCGAAAAAAGGCCAACCCCTGCTCTGCGGAGGAAAATGGCCTCTAAATGTGGTTCCTACTAATATTGTCATCATTTAATTTAGCGGGCTAATAGGATGGCCTAGAATGGCCTCTAAATGTGGTTCCTACTAATATTGTCATCATTTAATTTAGCGGGCTAACAGGATGGCCTAGAAGTACGCACACTAGCCTCTGAGCTGTCTAACCTGGGTTTGAATCTCAGCCCAGCTGTAAACGGTCATCCTGGTGTTTCACAGGGTGATGCATCAATGTGTGTGCTCTCTTTCGCGGATGGGCGTTAAACTGGGTGTCCCATCTGGCAGCATTATTTGGTGGACATTAAATGTCCCACGGTGTGCTTTATGAAGTTTCGGCAAGCTTTTACCAGGACTCTGGCCAAATTCCTATCCTGACTTCCCATGTCAGAGTTGAGACCTGTCCAGGATTTAAACCCAAGAAACTGCTCAGACAGCAACACTGATCTACATAGAGCATCACACATTCATTAATGAATTAATTCATCTAATTTAGAATTACCCACATTTTAACATCACGTCTTTTGACTTCAATCTTTTTTTAACACCCAGCTTTTCCTTTCGCTTTGAGTGGTATTGTGTTCATGGTTGGTTTTGCTTTTAATTGCAAAGCTTACATTTATCATGTTTGCACGTATGTTACACGCCGGTATCTGCTTGCAGGTTGCACAATGTAAGCTGGATATATATATATATACCTATAAAGGCAAAAATCTCTCTCCATCTCTCTCTCTTTGTATGTTTTCTCTAAAGGCGGTTCCTATCATTTAAGGTACAACCTCCAAACTCAGGGTACAAATACAACTTTGTGTGGAGGGGGAGGGGAGGGGGTAACATATGCTATGTGGCCACGGCCTCACGTGGGGGTATGGGGGCCGGGAGGAGGAGGGGCGTAAATTCTCTATGTAAATGTGTACTGTGTAGCGCCACCTGTTGGTGGCAGAGGGCATTACAATTTCCTCTTTTATGTTGGCAACGCTGAGGTTAAAGCGCTCTTCACGCAGGTAAATTTATTCTCCGCCTCTCCACTTCTTTCCCCATTCCCCCCTTCGATTTTGCTCCAATCATTGTTCCCTCTATCCTTACAAGTCTCCCATTCCCTGCCACTGAAAAGCATCCCCATAGCATGATGCTGCCACCACCATGCCTCACAGTGGGGATGGTGTTAGATGGGTGAAGACCTCCGCTCGGTCTTTTCCAGATGTAGCCCTTTGCATTCAGGCCAAATAATTAAAGTTTCGTCATCAGACCACAGAATCTTTTGGCTCATGCTCAAGAGTCTTTCACTTGCCTTTTTGCAAACTCCAGGCATGCTGTCATGTTCCTTTATCTCAGGAGTGGCTTCCATCCAGCCACTCTCCCATAAACCCTGGATTTGTGAAATGCTGCAGAGACTTTGTCCTTCCGGCAGGTTCTCCCATCTCAGCCAAGGAACTCTGTAGCTCTGACAGAGTGGTCATGGGTTCTTGGTCAATGAAGGTCCTTCTTGCCGGGTTGCTCAATTTGGTCGGACAGCCAACTCTAGGAAGAGTCTGGGTAGTTCCATATTCTTTCCATTTCCTAATGATGGAGCGAAATATGCTCTTGGGAACTTTCAACACCAGAAATTGTTTTATTCCCTTCCCCAGATCTATGCCTCCTCACAATTCTATCTCGGAGTTCTATGGACAATTCTTTATACTTCATGGTCGAGTTTCTGCTCTGACATGAACTGTCAACTGTGGGACCTTATACAGAAAGGTGTGTTTATTTCTATCTAAATCATGTCCAATCAGTTGAATTGGCCACAGGTGGACTGCAATAAAGTTGTAGAGACATCTCAAGGATGATCAAAGGAAATTGCATGCACCTGAGCTCAATTTGGAGTGTCATAGCAAAGGAGTTGAATAATTATTGACTCGAGACATTTTAGCTTTTCATTTTTAATTAATTTGGAAAAGTTTCCAAAAAAATAATAATAATTCCACTTCGCCATTATCAGTTATTATGTGCAGATCAGTGACAAAAAATCTCAATTTAATCCACTTTACATTCAGGCTGCACCACAACAAAATGCGAAAACGTTAAGGGGTGTGAATACTTTCTGGAGGCACTGATGATATTAGGTGCAGTTAACATCCCATTATTTACTCAATTTAGTACCAGACAACGTAAAATCTTCTACACTTAAATCCATATTTCACGAGAGTAACACAAAGATCCCCCCTCCCTCCCCAAAAAAACAGAAAAACCATGAAGTGAAACTGGACACAGATGTTGGTCACACATGACCGTTTCAGAGGGAATCAAAGGTGGAACCGGATAGCCCCGAGGAAAGCACACAATCAACTGAGTTATTTTTCCATCCATGAACAACTAACAGGGTCTTTGTGTGCAGACTCAAAGGGTTTTCTTGTTTGGATGCAGGATTGCTTCTGTTTATTTATTAATGATTTATCACTTACAATAGTGTTTAATGGTGTACTTCATGATGCAGAACCTCAGACTGGCCTTGAAGTTATCCTTCCTGAAAATGAAAAAGGTCTATACTACAAGGGATGGAGGTTATGTGGATGGAGGTTATGTGGATGGAGGTTATGTGGATGGAGGTTATGTGGATGGAGGTTATGTGGATGGAGGTTATGTTTTCACCCCTGTCTGTCTGTTTGCCCGTTTGTGAACAAAATATCTCAAAAGGTTGTGGACAGATTCGGACGAAATTTGTTGGAGATGTAGCTTATGTGACAAGGACGAAATGATTAGATTTTGGTGAAGATCCGGATTCGGATTCGGTTACTAGGATTTTTAAGTGATTCTTCACCATTGGGAGATGGGGCCAAACACGATATATAGCAGGATATCTCAAGTTGTGGCCGGATTTGGACGAAACTTGGTGGACCGGTTGGGTGTGTGACAAGGACGATTCGATTCGATTTTGGTGAAGATCTGAATATGGATTCGGATATGAGAATTATTTAATTTTTAAAGTGAATCTTCACCATTGGGAGATAGAGCCAAAAACTATACATTGTGGGATATCTCAAAAAGTTATGGATGGATTTGGACGAAACTTCTAGGACAGGTTGGGTGTCTGACAAGGACGATTCGATTTGATTTTGGTGACGATCTGAATATGGATTCGGATATGAGAATTATTTAATTTTTTAAGTGATTCTTCACCAATGGGAGATGGAGCCAAAAACTATACATTGTGGGATACCTCAAAAGGTTATGGATGGATTTTGACGAAACTTCTTGGACAGGTTGGGTGTCTGACAAGGACGATTCGATTTGATTTTGGTGACGATCTGAATATGGATTCGGATATGAGAATTATTTAATTTTTAAAGTGAATCTTCACCATTGGGAGATGGGGCCAAAAACTATACATTGTGGGATATCTCAAAAAGTTATGGATGGATTTGGACGAAACTTCTAGGACAGGTTGGGTGTCTGACAAGGACGATTCGATTTGATTTTGGTGACGATCTGAATATGGATTCGGATATGAGAATTATTTAATTTTTAAAGTGAATCTTCACCATTGGGAGATGGGGCCAAAAACTATACATTGTGGGATATCTCAAAAAGTTATGGATGGATTTGGACGAAACTTCTAGGACAGGTTGGGTGTCTGACAAGGACGATTCGATTTGATTTTGGTGACGATCTGAATATGGATTCGGATATGAGAATTATTTAATTTTTAAAGTGATTCTTCACCAATGGGAGATGGAGCTAAAAACTATACATTGTGGGATACCTCAAAAGGTTATGGATGGATTTTGACGAAACTTCTTGGACAGGTTGGGTGTCTGACAAGGACGATTCGATTTGATTTTTGTGACGATCTGAATGTGGATTCGGATGTGAGAATTATTTAAATTTTTAAGTGAATCTCCACCATTGGGAGAACGGGCCAAACACGATACATAGCAGGATATCTCAAATTGTAGACGGATTTGGACGAAACTTGGTGGACCGGTTGTGTGTGTGACAAGGACGATTCGATTCGATTTTGGTGAAGATCTGAATATGGATTCGGATATGAGAATTATTTAATTTTTAAGTGATTCTTCACCAATGGGAGATGGGGCCAAAAATTATACATTGTGGGATATCTCAAAAAGTTATGGGTGGATTTGTACGAAACTTCTTGGACAGGTTGGGTGTCTGACAAGGACGGTTCGATTCGATTTTGGTGACGATCTGAATATGGATTCGGATATGAGAATTATTTAATTTCTTAAGTGATCCTTCACCATTGAGTGATGTGGCCAAGCAGGTGGAGGTATGCTCTCTACTGAGTGCCGTTCTCGTTGTATCAGTGAAGTTAGACATATTAGGTATATTTATCAAGGTCAAGGCAAAGCAAGTCTCACAGTCCCTTTTGGGGTGTGTGATGTCATCCCAAGTCACAAGTTCGGATGGTAAGGACCGTTTTTGAGAAATCTTCAACATTGGTCTCTATGGTGATGTCGCCACGTGTTGCACAGGCCTGATCATCCCAGCCGAGCCGACCACTCACACCTCCCTCTCGTTCCCCAGTAGAGACATTTGACAGCGATTCGGGCGGCAGGTGTAACGGATGGCCTCGGGAGTCCCGCGGAGGCGCAACGCGTTGAACAATTATGACAAAGAGCCGCTGCGGAGGAGCCGTTCTCCGTCCTTGATTTACAGCACGTCCGCCATTTTCATTACCTCGTTCTTGGGTCCCTGGGTGGGGAATCTGCATTCGGCGGCATTTGGGAGCATTGCAAAGTGTGCAATAAAGCTAATGCGATTTCACAAATCCCCTTTCCCTCTTCCTGCTGCCTCCCTAACATCTTCTGGGATCTCCGGAGAAGCAATAACTCAAGCTCGACTTGAAGGCCCGAGAGCTGCCACCGCGATGGCGACTATTAAATGTTCCGCCTCTCTGGCGCTTGATGTATGTGCTTTGGGGGATTGTGGAGAAAAACGTTGATCTTCCATTCGGCTGCCGATAATTCTTGGATCCGGTCGCTGGGGTGCGGAATGATCTGTCATTTAGAGTTTCCTCGCAGCTTCCCCATGTGACTGTTTTTTACTGAACACCTGTCTTTTCTATTCTGTACCTTCTGTTATTGTCGTGCTCTACAGGTATGCCGTACACTGAATGAGTATAGCGCTTCGTGCGTCTATCATTACACAGCACATACGTCTTGATAATCCCACTAATGCACCTGCTTTCTCTTACCTATATGTACATACACTGCGATTAAGTGCTTTTTCTGACAACTTTGTGCAAGCACGGTAATTTACCTGCTTCCTCTTACATATGCTTCATACACGGTAATTTACCTGCTTCCGCTTACATACTCTTCATACACGGTAATTTGCCTGCTTCCTCTTGCATACTCTTCATACACGGTAATTTACCTGCTTCCTCTTGCATACTCTTCACACACGGTAATTTACCTGCTTCCTCTTGCATACCCTTCATACACAGTAATTTACCTGCTTCCTCTTGCATACTCTTCACACACGGTAATTTACCTACTTCCTCTTGCATACTCTTCATACACAGTAATTTACCTGCTTCCTCTTGCATACTCTTCATACACAGTAATTTACCTGCTTCCTCTTGCATACTCTTCAAACACGGTAATTTACCTGCTTCCTCTTGCATACCCTTCATACACAGTAATTGACCTGCTTCCTCTTGCATACTCTTCATACACGGTAATTTACCTGCTTCCTCTTGCATACTCTTCATACACAGTAATTTACCTGCTTCCTCTTGCATACCCTTCATACACAGTAATTTACCTGCTTCCTCTTGCATACTCTTCACACACGGTAATTTACCTGCTTCCTCTTGCATACCCTTCATACACAGTAATTTACCTGCTTCCTCTTGCATACTCTTCACACACGGTAATTTACCTACTTCCTCTTGCATACTCTTCATACACGGTAATTTACCTGCTTCCTCTTGCATACCCTTCATACACAGTAATTTACCTGCTTCCTCTTGCATACCCTTCACACGGTAATTTACCTGCTTCCTCTTGCATACTCTTCATACACAGTAATTTACCTGCTTCCTCTTGCATACTCTTCATACACAGTAATTTACCTGCTTCCTCTTGCATACTCTTCACACACGGTAATTTACCTGCTTCCTCTGGCATACTCTTCATACACAGAAATTTACCTGCTTCCTCTTGCATACTCTTCATACACAGTAATTTACCTGCTTCCTCTTGCATACTCTTCATACACGGTAATTTACCTGCTTCCTCTTGCATACCCTTCATACACAGTAATTGACCTGCTTCCTCTTGCATACTCTTCATACACGGTAATTTACCTGCTTCCTCTTGCATACTCTTCATACACAGTAATTTACCTGCTTCCTCTTGCATACCCTTCATACACAGTAATTTACCTGCTTCTTCTTGCATACTCTTCACACACGGTAATTTACCTGCTTCGTCTTGCATACCCTTCATACACAGTAATTTACCTGCTTCCTCTTGCATACTCTTCACACACGGTAATTTACCTGCTTCCTCTTGCATACTCTTCACACACGGTAATTTACCTGCTTCCTCTTGCATACTCTTCATACACAGTAATTTACCTGCTTCCTCTTGCATACTCTTCATACACAGTAATTAACCTGCTTCCTCTTGCATACTCTTCATACACAGTAATTTACCTGCTTCCTCTTGCATACTCTTCAAACACGGTAATTTACCTGCTTCCTCTTGCATACCCTTCATACACAGTAATTGACCTGCTTCCTCTTGCATACTCTTCACACACGGTAATTGACCTGCTTCCTCTTGCATACTCTTCATACACAGTAATTGACCTGCTTCCTCTTGCATACCCTTCATACACAGTAATTGACCTGCTTCCTCTTGCATACTCTTCACACACGGTAATTGACCTGCTTCCTCTTGCATACTCTTCACACACGGTAATTTACCTGCTTCCTCTTGCATACTCTTCATACACAGTAATTTACCTGCTTCCTCTTGCATACTCTTCATACACGGTAATTTACCTGCTTCCTCTTGCATACCCTTCATACACAGTAATTGACCTGCTTCCTCTTGCATACTCTTCATACACGGTAATTTACCTGCTTCCTCTTGCATACTCTTCATACACAGTAATTTACCTGCTTCCTCTTGCATACACTTCATACACAGTGGTTCAACTGCTTATTTTACCTGTATGCACATACCTGCTCAATATTTAAGTTTTTACCTACCAAAATGAGGGCATGCTTTCTCTTACGTTGGTTCTTATCCCCATATGTGGGTTTGAGGATGTGGGAGGAAGTTCTCCCAGAACTCAAAATCTCCACCTCCTTTTTTTATGGATCATTAGGATCATTTAAAGGATCATTATTCATGAACCAGATTGTGAAACTTCGTTTTCATATCTTTGTTCCAAATGCTCTTTTCGAATCCTCACTGAACCTCTGACAGCCGCCACCTGTCGCTCGTTCGTGATATTCCCCGGATTGCGTTTTAAGTACTCAATAAGGGGTTTCCTGATCATCCCTGTTGCTCCGACTATCACTGGTACAATTTCAGCTTTCTTCAATTTCCAAGTCCTCTTGACCACTTTTCCAGATCCTGGTATTTGAGCATTTTCTTGGTTTCTGAAGCATTTCGTCCAAAGTCATTTGGAACCGAAACCTGAACAATTCCTGCTTTTCCTTTTTGTGTTTGAGCACTATGTCCGGACGCAATGTTCCGCCTCCAATGTCTACACTTGAAGGGAGCATCTTGTCATGCGTGAGCATTATGTGTGTTCATTTTCAAGGATCGAGTTGTTTTTTGTTTTTTGTTTTTTTTGTATACAAGATCGAGGCTCGTGAAAGAGCTAACATTAATCACACAAAAAGTAAGACCGACACATAAAACACAAAATAAGGGGAGCGGTAGACAAGATGGGGAGAGAGGGGGAAGGACACAAACACAACATTTGAGAGCAGGGACATCGGGAGAAAAGTGGGAGGGGGAGGGCTTGGGGGGAGGTGGAAGAGGTATAAAACATATGGACACTGCAAGGAGTTCCAGGAAAGAAGTTGGAATTTCAAAAAAGTGGATCTGGGGTGAATTAGCGGGGGTAGAAAAGATCAAGGTTTTGGATGGGGGAAGATAAGAGATGGTGGTGAACAGCTGTTTTAAAGACCTGGAGGGAGGAGTGGGATTGAAGGGAGTGGGGGAGTTTGTTCCAGAGGCGGGAGAAAAGGGGAATGAAAGAGTGAAGGTGAGTTCGGTTTGTGTTTCCATGATCGTTCTGCAACCGGAATGTTGAAATGTTTACAGATGTGCCAGTGGATTACTCTGCAGACACTCGTGTCTTTCTGTGTACATCTGTTCCGACGTGTTTTTATTGCTTCTGCCGATGAAGTCGCCGAAGGCATTATGTTTTCAGGTTGTCCGTCGGTCCGTCCGTCCATGATCGGCTTTCGTTACCACGATAACTTGAGAACTGCTGAAGGAACTTAGTCAAACTTGGTGCAGGTATGCATAATGAGGTAAAGACGAACTGATTCGATTTTGGGGTCACGAGGTCAAAGGTCAGAGGTCATGTTAAGTAAAAATTATGTTACCGCGCCAACTCGTGAACAAGTGATGGGATTCTGAGCAAATTTGGTATAAGGAAAAATGATGCAAAAATTAACTGATTGCATTATGGCATCAAGAGGGCAAAGTTCAGAGGTCATGTCAGGTAAAAATGTGATAACTTGTGAACAGCTAAATGGATTTAAATCAAACTTGGTACAAGTATTATAATGATGTAATGATGTGGGCGGAGGCATATCGGTCGACGTGGTGACGTCAGAGTGTCGTTCTAGTTTACATCCCAAAAGGAGGTGACTGGTACTTTCTGTTTCTACTCCACAAAACCTGCATTTGTCCGATTGGCTCAATTCCGCCGTTTTCCTCAAGCCATTCGTGTAGTGTCCCCCCTGGTCTTGGGCATTTATGATGACTCTGTCTCCATCCCAATTAATTTGACCTCTCAGCTATTCCAATGAGCCTTCCATATCAATCCATGGTCTGTCAGGCTCTTTTTTGAATCTTCCTGCTATTTTGTCATTCTCCCATTTGTCCGAGTATATCCGCTGATATTGCTCTTTGTCGTTTTCCTTTTCACCCCTCAGCCCAAATTGGGCTAAGGGGTATTGTCGTCCGGGCGTCCGTCAACTTTTGGTTTCCGTCAATTTCAAGGAGAACGGCTGGTCCGTTTAAATCCATTTTTGCAGTGTGGGTTGGGGTTGAATAGAGGAAGGTTCCTTTCGAAAATGGGCGCGCGGCGAATTTCAATATGGCCGCCACGGTAGCCATCTTGAAATTGGTTTCCGTCAATTTCGAGCAGAATGGCTTGTCCGATTAAATCCATGTTTGCAGTGTGGGTTGGGGTTGAGTAGAGGAAGGTTCTTTTCGAAAATGGGCGCGCTGCGATTTTCAATATGGCCGCCACGGTAGCCATCTTGAAATTGGTTTCCGTCAATTTCGAGCAGAACGGCTTGTCCGATTAAATCCATTTTTGCAGTGTGTGTTGGGGTTGAGTAGCGGAAGCTTCATGGGCACGCTGCGATTTTCAATACGGCCGCCACGGCAGCCATCTTGAAATTGGTTTCTGTCAATTTCAAGCAGAACGGCTTGTCCGATTAAATCCATTTTTGCAGTGTGTGTTGGGATTGAGTAGAGGAAGGTTCCTTTCAAAAATGGGCACGCTGCGATTTTCAATATTTGCCGCCACGGCAGCCATCTTGAAATTGGTTTCCACCATGCATGGGCTGAGGGGTTACGCCCGCTTTGCGGTGCTATTTTTTCTTCTTTGCAATCATTGGGGTTGTATTTGTTTCTGTCTCGTTTTCCTGTGTAGTATTCTGCACATGCACCTGTTTTGGGAGGTTTGTTGCTAAATGGATTAAGTATACCTTTACTGATTTGTTGTTTTCTTGCTCGTGTACAGATATCATTCGATAGTCTGTTGAGCTTTTCACAAACATCGCTAGTCCTACACTCGCTGTTCTGTGCACTTGGTTAAGCTCTATAAAACTGCCTCTTCCTCCGTCTCAGCAAGTAAAACCTGGGGATGCCTGGGTTTTTGTCGAATAGCTTATGAATAGTTAGAAGTTTCCTTGTTTTGGTATCTAAGTTGTTGATCTCCAATTGTGGCCTGTTTATAATTGCACAGCTATACTGGAATACTGGTACTGCACGTTGGTTTATAGCAGTGGTTCTCTAACTTTCTTGGACTACCGGCCCCTTCTGCCCTCTTTGACCGGCCCAATGCCCCCCTTGTCCTATTGTTTGTGGTCAGACACCCAGAATTTATGTAGATAGGAAGCAAAAATAACAGAAGCCAAATATTTTCTGAATAATATTTTACTTTATTTTACTTTTTATTTTATTTTGCACGACCTACAATGTTTCAGCAGAACAGGTCCAGGTGAGGCACACTGGGAATCTGTTATCACAGGCCCAAATACCGTTAGTGTGAAGTGTGGGCCTGGTGACTCGCTGCGAGATTACGAACGTCTGGCTCCATCTCAGTGAGGTAGAGACGCAGATCGCCCCTCTCGGTAATGTCAAGGCGGTTTCGATACTTGGTCAGCAGCACCATCCCGGCGCTGAACCCTCTTTCAACGAGGTATGATGTGGGGAACGCCATCAGCAGCAGTTCTGCCTCCGTCCACATTGCGGGGTATTCGCCCCGCTCCAGAATCCACAATTTGCCGTATTCATGCTGCGAGAATCTTGCCTTCGCCTCATCGTCATTGTGGAGGTTGATAATTTCGTCCTGTAATTCGCGCTTCACATCTTGAATGTCACATTTGAATGGGTTCATCACCCATGCTGGCAACGACAGTTCTAGCATGTCTCTGAAACGCTGCTCCATATCTCCACGAATCTTCTCAAGGTGATTGCAATAAATGAGCAGCTCTTCATCAGAAACAGCAGTTTCCTTTGCCAACTGGGGAAAGTGGTACATACTCAGTCGAGATGGTTTCATTGCTTCATTGGACAGCGTGATACCACACAACAAACACATCGGTAACTGTTTGTTCGTCGGAGATGGAACGAATCCATACTTGATGTATTCAACGGAATACTGACGACACTTTTTCTTTGAGGCCGACATCTTGAAGCCGACCGGACGTGAAGCTTTTTTGAATAACGAAATCAACACGCCAAAATGTCGAAAGACTAACACCAGCGCTAACACTGACTGTTCATACCTTGCCCAATGCCTGTGCTGGTCAGGCCAGGCTGTAAAGTTGAACCAGGCACGTTGAATAGTCCAGCACGAATAGAGTGTATTATATCCCGCATAAAAAGATTCTTGCAAGCCGATTGGTTGAAATGGCCCCACGTGACAAAAATTAGTGTTGTACTATTGGCCGCATTGGCGGCGAATAGTATTTCGCTGGTGTCATACACTATCATGTTTGTTGCGTGAGCATGTATGGACAAGAAAATACCTACACGACATCAGCGAATATGTGATCATAAAAACCATGCGGAGGGGGAAAGAATGTGGTCGTTGATTGGATGGCCAATTTGGCGAATGGCGCCGGGTAACCTGTTCAGACTGCAGGAAGCCCAATGAGCGCTCCAAATCGCCGCTGCTCCTCTAAATCGCCAGTGCCCCCCCCCAAATCATTGCCAGCGCCCCCCTACCGCCCATGGACTCTCGAGCGCCCCCCTGAAAGTTCCCAGCACCCACTGGGGGGCGGTAGGGACGACTTTGAGAACCTATAGTTTATAGCTTTGATTTTGTTCATTGGAGAGAGGGATGATTTCAGAATTAGTCTTGTTCTGTGTAGGTCCTCTTTGCTGATTATTTTACGCATTTGTTTTGGTGTTGTACCTGGGGAACTTCTTCTATTCCAAGGTATTTGTAGGATGCTTCGTCTTCTCGTTCCTGTATTGTTGTACTTTCATCAATTGAGATAGTGTGTTATTTTTGTTTTACCAGATAGAAATGTGCATTTGGAACATTTGTCAAGACCAAATTCCGTTTGAATGTCCTTCGAGTAGCGCTTTACCAGGTTGAGTTGATCGGCCAATTTGTTATCATCCGGTGTGAAGAGATTTAGATCATCCATCTATAGTAGGTGTCACCTTTGTCGGTTCTTTTGTTATTTTTCTGTTGCACATTAGATTGTATCCGTGTCCTTGTTCATTAACGAGGATACTCACTGGGTCCAGAGCCAGACATAACAGGAGGGGGTGGGAAGACCGTCACCTTGTAATATACCATATCGTATCTTTCCCACTGGGATTTCAATTTTTCCTTCCAAGTGAGGTAGTATCAGCATTGTATTCCAGAGCGTCATTGCTTTCTCTGTCAGTGTGACTATTTAGGGGTTAACTTTGCATATTTGCATGCATTTTATAATCCATGAATGTGGGACACTATCAAAGGCTTTTTTATAATCTATCCAAGCTGTGGATAAGTTGGTTTGTCGAAGCTTGCAATAGTCGAGAATGGCCTTGTTTAATAGCAAATGGTCTATCATTTCATAGTATCATATATCCTCTTATCTCTTACCTATGTGTATTCACATACATAGTGATTTACCTGCTTTATTTTACCTTTACATTATACTCATGGGATATGCTTGCAGACTGCAAGCAGAAGCTGGGGTGCATCCTATGTGGAGACTTAATTAATATAAGCTTTATATATTGGATGAAGTGGATTGTGTAAGACCTTTATATACTGTATTTGATGAAGAGGATTGTGCTTGCATGAGGTCTTTATTAAACAGTTTACAGATATATTCATTTTTAATGTAAATACGTCATAAGTGGTAAAATAAAAATTATCCTATCTATGTACCACCGGGTTGATGGAATGGTGTATTTTCACCATAGCCCTACCTATGTATCTTCGAGTTGACAGAATGGTGTATTTTTACCATAGCCCTATATATGTACCTTCGGGTTGACAGAATGGTGTATTTTTACCATAGCCCTATATATGTACCTTCGTGTTGACAGAATGATGTATTTTCGCCATAGCCCTACCTATGTATCTTCGGGTTGACAGAATGGTGTATTTTTACCATAGCCCTATATATGTACCTTCGGGTTGACAGAATGGTGTATTTTTACCATAGCCCTATATATGTACCTTCGGGTTGATAGAATGGTGTATTTTTACCAGAGCCCTATCTATGTACCTTTGGGTTGACAGAATGGTGTATTTTCACCATAGCCCTATATATGTACCTTCGGGTTGACAGAATGGTGTATTTTCACCATAGCCCTATATATGTACCTTCGGGTTGACAGAATGGTGTATTTTCACCATAGCCCTATATATGTACCTTCGGGTTGATAGAATGGTGTATTTTTACCATAGCCCTATCTATGTACCTTCGGGTTGACAGAATGGTGTATTTTCACCATAGCCCTATATATGTACCTTCGGGTTGACAGAATGGTGTATTTTCGCCATAGCCCTATATATGTACCTTCGTGTTGACAGAATGGTGTATTTTCACCATAGCCCTATATATGTACCTTCGGGTTGACAGAATGGTGTATTTTCACCATAGCCCTATCTATGTACCTTCGGGTTGACAGAATGGTGTATTTTCACCATAGCCCTATCTATGTACCTTCGTGTTGACAGAATGGTGTATTTTCACCATAGCCCTATATATGTACCTTCGGGTTGACAGAATGGTGTATTTTCACCATAGCCCTATATATGTACCTTCGGGTTGACAGAATGGTGTATTTTTACCATAGCCCTATCTATGTACCTTCGGGTTGACAGAATGGTGTATTTTCACCATAGCCCTATATATGTACCTTCGGGTTGACAGAATGGTGTATTTTCGCCATAGCCCTATATATGTACCTTCGTGTTGACAGAATGGTGTATTTTCACCATAGCCCTATATATGTACCTTCGGGTTGACAGAATGGTGTATTTTCACCATAGCCCTATCTATGTACCTTCGGGTTGACAGAATGGTGTATTTTCACCATAGCCCTATATATGTACCTTCGGGTTGACAGAATGGTGTATTTTCACCATAGCCCTATATATGTACCTTCGGGTTGATAGAATGGTGTATTTTTACCATAGCCCTATCTATGTACCTTCGGGTTGACAGAATGGTGTATTTTCACCATAGCCCTATATATGTACCTTCGGGTTGACAGAATGGTGTATTTTCACCATAGCCCTATATATGTACCTTCGGGTTGACAGAATGGTGTATTTTCACCATAGCCCTATATATTGTTATGAATTTGGTAGAGCAACATCTAGAGCTAGGTAGATCTGAATAGGTAGGTATTCGGCTGCCGTGACAGGGACTCTACATGTAATAAGTTCTTGATGTTTAGGCATTTGTCGGGGGAAGATGTATGATTGTGGATCTACCTGGAGGTTCGAGTGTTAAATAGTGAGGGATTAAAGGTAACGCCCCTGTGAGTCTCACCTAGTAGTCAAACCTTTGTCCATTATGGCACTGCAAACCACATAAACATTAGTTAGGTCCTTAGCGCAACATTAAATAATTCCTTTCCCTGACAATGACTTCTGAACAAATGGACAGGAAACCAGACCAAAAACACCGCCACGATTGGCCGCCACCGTTTACACCTCCAAGGCCTACAAACCTCGCCTGGCACGTGTTATAACACAAGGACCGCGGGGGTCGCGGACGGGAGAGTGGAGTGGTTGTGCAGAGGGCGTGACCTGGGCGAGCCGGCGAGTTGGGAGGCTTTTGATTGGCTGAGGAGTGCGCCAATGTGACGTCATCGGCCAGAGATATTAGCGACGGTCGGACGCCATTACAGGGCAGTTCGTTGAGAGTTGGCACAGAGCAGTTCGTTGGCAGTTGGCACTCAGCGGCAGTTCGTAGAGAGTTCGTTGGCAGTTGGCACTCAGCGGCAGTTCGTAGAGAGTTCGTTGAGAGTTGGCACAGAGCAGTGAACAGTTGGCACTTGGCTGCCAGCACTCCCGCAGAGAGTCGAGTCGAGTGGAGTTCAAAGGAGTTCTTCCTGGCCCTGGTCGAGTGGAGTTCGTTTGCTTTGTGCAGCCCTGCGTTGGACCGTTGGAGCAAGGGAGCTCGTGGTGTGGGGGTGCCGTTGAACCGACGAGGCCTGGTGGCGGTTGAGCGCGGCCGTGTTACAAGAAGACGAAAGGAGCCAGATAAGCCCGAGCTCCGCGTTTACACTTTACCTGACGAGACGTGTTATTTTCGTATTCATAATCTCCCTCGTATCGTGTTTGGTATCTGTTGTGTGTGGGATCCCAATTTAGGCTTATTAGAGTTATTAGTACTAGGGCATGCCCGTACTATATATAAGCTAGGACGTGCCCGTACGTGGGTGCCCGTTCCTTGCCAAAAAAAAAAAAAAAAAAAATTTGTGTAGGGGTGTGTGTGTGTAAACATCCTAGGGCGTGCCCATACGTGGGTGCAAAAAAACATGCGTGCAAACAACAACAACAAAAAAAAACTTTGAAACCACGTGGCAGTAACGACCACAGAACCCCCCCCCCCCCTCTATTTACATGAATGGTTTGGTCCATTCGCAACGACCACAGAACCCCCCCCCCCCCCCCTCTATTTACATGCAATGGTTTGGTCCAAAGCGAACGGCTTGCAGTGTTTGGTAAAGAAATCGCCATAGCTCGGTAACTACTTCTCCGATTAATATGAAACCTTGAAAAGGCACATCCTCGGGTCCCCAGCAATATACCTGGCAAGTTTAAAGTATATCGGACCGGTAGTTGTCGAGAAACAGCGGTCACAGACAAACAAACAAACAAACAAACAAACACACATACAGAGATTACTGGAATTATAGATAGATTACCGGCGCGGGCTTTTTCACTGTCTTTACTTTTCATTAATAAATCCTTGTATTATTTTCTGTATATATCTGAACGCAGTTTCCTGGGTGTTTCATTTTAATAGATAGGGCTGCGGAGCTTCGCTGTGTCCGCCATTCTGCGCGTTTAACTTTAAGTGTTTGATTTGGAATCTGCTATTGAGTTCTCGCCTCGGGAGTTAAAGTCTCGCAATCGGCCATCCGTAACTGTGGTGTTAATCACGGTTGCGTAACAAGTGGTGTCAGGAGTGTAGGATTCGAACCCGTTGGACAAATTTTTTTGTCCGCGGCGAGACATCGACACGGTCGGGCGTGCATTGCGCCCGACGTTCGAACGCAAGATTTTTATAGTCGAGGCGGAGAAATTTAATAATCAATTGGGCATACGGAGCGCGATATCGCGTCTTCGTCAAATTTAAATTGTGTTACTGGAATTAAAAGAAACTAGGGCATGCCCGTACTATATATAAGCTAGGACGTGCCCGTACGTGGGTGCCCGTTCCTTGCCAAAAAAAAAAAAAAAAAAAAATTTGTGTAGGGGTGTGTGTGTGTAAACATCCTAGGGCGTGCCCGTACGTGGGTGCAAAAAAACATGCGTGCAAACAACAACAACAAAAAAAAACTTTGAAACCACGTGGCAGTAACGACCACAGAACCCCCCCCCTCTATTTACATGAATGGTTTGGTCCATTCGCAA
Organism: Myxine glutinosa; assembly: GCF_964187855.1. NCBI lineage: Eukaryota > Metazoa > Chordata > Myxini > Myxiniformes > Myxinidae > Myxine > Myxine glutinosa. The sequence goes on along the minus strand of NC_136272.1, from coordinate 67,903,459 downwards.
CGACCACAGAACCCCCCCCTCTATTTACATGAAATGGTTTGGTCCAAAGCGAACGGCTTGCGGTGTTTGGTAAAGAAATCGCCATAGCTCGGTAAGTACTTGTCCGATTAATATGAAACCTTGAAAAGGCACATCCTCGGGTCCCCAGCAATATACCTGGCAAGTTTAAAGTATATCGGACCCGTGGTTGTCGAGAAACAGCGGTCACAGACAAACATACAAACACACATACACACATACACACATACACACATACACACATACACACAGAGATTAATGGAATTATAGATAGATACGCGCGCGGGGAACGACCTTCCGAAAAGCGGATGTCGGAGATGGACGAAATGGAGGTACGCAGCGAGGCCTCCGGCAGCGTCGGGAGTGAGCCCGGAAATAGGGGAATTAGATGTCGAGGTGAGCCTTGGAACCTCCCCCGTCCCGAGCACCAACTTATCCCCCTCCCCCACCGGGGAGTCGGGAGCAGTAGGAACGGCCCCGACAACCGACCAGATGTTGGGTCAATTGCTTCGAAAAATGGAAGGGATGGAAAAGAACAGTGAGCGATTGGGAAAGCAGATGGGAGACATGAACGCACAGGGTGAGCGAAACCTTGCAGAAATTCGGGGAATAAATGATAAAATTGACGGGCTGGAAAATAAAATGAGTAAGGAGATGGGAGGAATGGAAAGAAAAATGGAGTCGCAGGGGAAGGAATGGAGGGAAGGACTGAAGGACATGAGTGACCAAATTAATGGATTGAAAGGGGAAATGAATGCTCAGAACGAGCAATTGGAGAATAGAATTAATGCCCAAACAAAAAACATGGAGGGGCAAATGGATAGATTGAAGGAGGGTTTGAAAGAACAGATCGAAGGGATGGACAGCAAAATTGAGGGATTGGAGGGAAAAGTGAATGAACGAATGAATGAACAAATGAAAGAGAGGAATGAAAAATTGGAAGGAAAAATTGGGGAAATGGCACAACAGCTGGGGAAACGAATTGATGGCATAGAAGGGAGTGTGCAAAACCAAATTACGGGCAGACTGGGGGAATTGGAGGATAAAGTAGAAACTAGGGGGGGAGAGATGGAAAAAGCCATAGGGGTGGCAAGTGAATCGATACGGACAGAATTAATGTCAAAAATAGAGGAGGGCGTGACCCAGGCTGTCCGGAGGGGGGAAGCGTTGGAGGGGCGAATTGATAAAGCAAATGGGGACCTGGAAGGCTATCGGGGCCGGGTGGATGCCAGAATGCTACAGCAGAGTGAGGAATGGGGACTGCTCAACCGACAGGGGGGAAAATTGGCCGAGGAGGTGAGGGGGTTGGAAACCCGCATAAAAGAGCAGGAGCAAGGGTTAATTGAGAAAGGCCTGTGGGGGCCACTAATGGATAATGAAAGGGTGAGTGATTTTATGCAGGAGCGACTGGAGATCTGGGACAATACCATCAAGAAGGAGGTTGGCCGGGTTCAAGAGAGCCTGAAGGAAGAGGTGAGTAGGTCGGTTAAACATCTTCAGGACCAGATTAAGGTGACCCAGGAGACCCTCACCATGAGCCACATTTGGACACCAGAGGCTCCGAAACGGAATACCCAGTTGGGGGGGTGTTTTGGCCCCGGACTGGATTTGGACAGAGAGGAATCGGGGAATAGAGTCTCTGGAAAAACAATCCCCCTCGTACATTTTGACGGATCAGGGAGCCTCGAGGCTTTCCTGACACAATTTGAGTGCGTGTCTCAGCTCAATGGTTGGGGAGAGCGGGAGCGCATGGGGAATCTGGTGGCGACACTGCGGGGGTCAGCCGCCGACGTGTTAAACGTAGTCCCAGAGGGAATATTGACCAGCAAGGCCATTTGTGAGGCCTTGAATAACAGGTACGGGACAGGCGCAAGGTGCGACCTGGTCAGGGCACAGCTGCTGCATTGCAGGCAAAAGCCTAATGAGACGTTGCAGGAGCTGGCCCAGGATATATACCAATCTGTGAGGATAGCATACAGGGACCTACCAGCACAGGCGTGGGACAAGCTGGCGATAGAAAAATTTATGGCGGCTCTCCCTGATCCTGAGGTCCGGACGTTGGTGGAGTTACAGGACCCACCCACGGTGCACCGGGCAGCGGAATGCGCAGCGAGACTGACCTTTTTGAGAAGGTCGAACCGCGCATCGGAGAGGGCACCTGTGACGGTACGGCAGGCCGAGGTGCGGGATCAGGAAAAGCCAGAGGATGACATCGGGCGAATGTTAAGGGGAATCAGCCGCCAGCTGACAAATTTGATGGGGGGACAATTTGCAGGGAGCGAGTCACGACAGGGTGGTCCAGGTTGGCCATCGGGACGGCCTGATTTTTATCGGGCTGGGCCGGGAGAAAGGGGGGCTCCGCCTGGCTACCAGAGGGGTCCGTTCTTGGGGACTTGTTTTAGATGTGGGAGAAGAGGGCACAGTCAGAGGAATTGTCGGCAACCATATGGGCCCCCACCTCCTGACAGGCTTCGCAGTCCAGAAAGGAGGGGGCCCCCAGTAGGTCCACAGGTGCCGGACAGAGGACCACCACCTCCGCCTGGGCCAATAGCGGTAGAGTGTGCGGGAAACTAGAACGAGCCGAGCATACGGGGCCATGCTCGGCTGGCAAGTGTGTGGAGAAGCGCCCTCCTTTGGTGGAAGTAGTGAATTGCGGACAAATTGGCACAGGTAATCTAAGGGTTAGATGCAAAATTGAGGGAGAATTTTGTGAGGCTGTGGTGGACACTGGAGCCAGTGACACCATTATCAATCCGGGTGTGCTAGACCAGAGTGTTGGAGGCTGGGACAAAATTGATAGGGTAGAAGGACACAGCCTTCAACTGGCTACGGGGGCAACGGCACCAATATTGGGACGCGGAGTGGTGAGGATGGAGTTGGGTGGCCTGGAGGTCAGCGTGGTTGTGTGGGTGGCGGGGGTGTGCGATCAGTGTCTGTTGGGACTGAGTTTCCTGGTGGAACATGACTGCCAATTAGACCTTGGGCGTGGTCATATGTGGTTGGGCACCGAGAGGCTGCAGTTAATGGGACTGGGGGATGACGAGGAGGTGCAGGGGACGTGGCTGGAGGTGCCGCGCACTGTGACCGTGCCTCCCAGGTCCGAGAGAGTCGTGATGGCAGAGTTAGCAGCAGGTGCTCAACCCATTGGCCAGCTGGGGCTAGTGGAGTCGTGGTCCTCGCAGGGGACGGAGGAATTAATGGTGGGTCGCACCCTCGTAGACACCCGTGGGCCTATGCTGGCAGTCAGGCTGCTCAACTTGTCCGACAGCCCCCGCACTATAAGGGGCGGAGCCATCGTAGCCAAATGCAGTAGTGTAGTAGAGGTCACCGGAGGAGGTGGATCCACATGCTTGCCAGTACAGCCGGAAGGAGGGTAAAATTTGGGGAAATGTGATTGGTCAGAGGGAGTGCGGGACATGATGACACGCTCTGAAGAGGGCCCTGGGGTGGTGCTTCGGCAGGTGACTGATGTGGTGTTCAAAATTCAGATGGGCCCGCATACCCTTCCACAGATAGTTCACGGGGATAGATTGAGCTCCTACATGGGTCGGGAGGCTCCGGAGTGGATTGGAAGGGTGAGGGGGAAATTAGGTGTGGTGGATGACACTCTTGAACCTGACCAACCTGCAACTACCTGCACTTGAGGTGAGTGTTTTGAGGAGTACTGTCCCAGGCTTCAGGACTTGCTTTGGAAATTGGGGACATGTAAATTGGAGTTGGGAGGCGGGTGAGAGTGATGACATGGCCGGTGAGGGGATGGAATGGGAGCCACAGTGTCTTGTGGGTGGCGTATGTTTTTGTATTGTGGTTAGGTGTTTTGATGTGGTCGTGAGAGTGGAACCTGGAGAGTGAGTGATGATTATTGGAGATAATGAGGGGCGATACTTGTGCTTTTGGAAATGTGCTTTTGGAAATGTGTGATGGTTTAAATGTGAACTGGGGGATTTCACATGTGGCAGGCCATGGCAAGCCTTGTAACACCTTTTACACCAAGAATTGTACTGAATTGTGCTGAGTTGTGTGGAGAATTGAATGGCAGCGGGGGAGGAAGTGTATTGTGGGGTCTTGTGGGTGGGGAAGGTGTGTGTGTCCGCAGGTACAGAGCAAGCTCTGAGGAGCGATGCCTGCGGGCCCCCCTCTGCGGCAATTACCCCTGGCAGCCGGTGGTAACTGGAAATTGGAGCTCGTCGGTGGAGGGTCTGGTTGGGCGCCGCGGGGTGAGGAAGTCCCCCGGTGACCCGTGTTGCTGCGCGAAAGCAGGAAGCAAAGGAGCCTGGTGTGTGGAGACCCTCACCGGCGAGGTAACGGCGGAAAGGGGCTGTTGGGCTGTCACGGGGCCAAGAGGTAAAGGGGGGGGGGGGGCAATGAACTTGTAAGTCGGTTGACTTGTTTTTGGGACTGCGGGCACCACAGCCTGATGCGCCCCCACCATCTTTTTGTGCGGTACCTCCCCGCTGCCTAGTTGAGGAATGCACACACACGTGAATGACATCAATGCCATGGTCCTGCAGGGGGTGTATTGAAATAAGTGCTTTGTTGATTTTTGAAATGCCTTGATGACCTATGGAATGAGAATGAGTGGTTAAGGGGTCTGTGTTGCATGAATGTGGGCGAAATCCACCGAGCCGTGTCACTCACCTGTAACATCTGGACAGGGCCCGTGGAAATTTAGGGGGATGCATTGGGGATGGCCCCGCAGGTAAGGTTGTGTCTTGTGGCATCCACCGGGGGACGCGGTCTGTAGACCGGGGTATGTACAAAGGTTAGAGTTTTGAGTTTTGGAAAGATGGTTAAGTTTTGTGGTTAAGTTAGTGTTGTGTGTTGTTTGTTTCCTCCCTCCACAGGAACAACGAAGAAAATGTACATACTTGCATGATGGTTAAGGGGTTCAGCATGTTAAGGAAGTGTAGGTAGGTAGTCCGACTCACTTCCCACAGCCCTTCCTGATTTATTTCATAGGTTAATTAAGTGTGTGACAGTAAGTGTTAAGGCTGGAATGGTAGCGCCTGCGGTGAACCTTGCAGGAGCTACGGTTCCAGGGGGGGGGGGCTGTGTTATGAATTTGGTAGAGCAACATCTAGAGCTAGGTAGATCTGAATAGGTAGGTATTCGGCTGTCGTGACAGGGACTCTACATGTAATAAGTTCTTGATGTTTAGGCGTTTGTCGGGGGAAGATGTATGATTGTGGATCTACCTGGAGGTTCGAGTGTTAAATAGTGAGGGATTAAAGGTAACGCCCCTGTGAGTCTCACCTAGTAGTCAAACCTTTGTCCATTATGGCACTGCAAACCACATAAACATTAGTTAGGTCCTTAGCGCAACATTAAATAATTCCTTTCCCTGACAATGACTTCGGAACAAATGGACAGGAAACCAGGCCAAAAACACCGCCACGATTGGCCACCACCGTTTACACCTCCAAGGCCTACAAACCTCGCCTGGCACGTGTTATAACACAAGGACCGCGGGGGTCGCGGACGGGAGAGTGGAGTGGTTGTGCAGAGGGCGTGACCTGGGCGAGCCGGCGAGTTGGGAGGCTTTTGATTGGCTGAGGAGTGCGCCAATGTGACGTCATCGGCCAGAGATATTAGCGACGGTCGGACGCCATTACAGGGCAGTTCGTTGAGAGTTGGCACAGAGCAGTTCTTTGGCAGTTGGCACTCAGCGGCAGTTCGTAGAGAGTTCGTTGGCAGTTGGCACTCAGCGGCAGTTCGTAGAGAGTTCGTTGAGAGTTGGCACAGAGCAGTGGACAGTTGGCACTTGGCTGCCAGCACTCCCGCAGAGAGTCGAGTTGAGTGGAGTTCAAAGGAGTTCTTCCTGGCCCTGGTCGAGTGGAGTTCGTTTGCTTTGTGCAGCCCTGCGTTAGACCGTTGGAGCAAGGGAGCTCGTGGTGTGGGGGTGCCGTTGAACCGACGAGGCCTGGTGGCGGTTGAGCGCGGCCGTGTTACAAGAAGACGAAAGGAGCCAGATAAGCCCGAGCTCCGCGTTTACACTTTACCTGACGAGACATGTTATTTTCGTATTCATAATCTCCCTCGTATCGTGTTTGGTATCTGTTGTGTGTGGGATCCCAATTTAGGCTTATTAGAGTTATTAGTATTACCGGCGCGGGCTTTTTCACTGTCTTTACTTTTCATTAATAAATCCTTGTATTATTTTCTGTATATATCTGAACGCAGTTTCCTGGGTGTTTCATTTTAATAGATAGGGCTGCGGAGCTTCGCTGTGTCCGCCATTCTGCGCGTTTAACTTTAAGTGTTTGATTTGGAATCCGCTATTGAGTTCTCGCCTCGGGAGTTAAAGTCTCGCAATCGGCCATCCGTAACTGTGGTGTTAATCACGGTTGCGTAACAATATGTACCTTCGGGTTGACAGAATGGTGTATTTTCACCATAGCCCTATATATGTACCTTCGGGTTGATAGAATGGTGTATTTTTACCATAGCCCTATCTATGTACCTTCGGGTTGACAGAATGGTGTATTTTCACCATAGCCCTATATATGTACCTTCGGGTTGACAGAATGGTGTATTTTCACCATAGCCCTATATATGTACCTTCGGGTTGATAGAATGGTGTATTTTCACCATAGCCCTATATATGTACCTTCGGGTTGACAGAATGGTGTATTTTCGCCATAGCCCTATCTATGTACCTTCGGGTTGACAGAATGGTGTATTTTCGCCATAGCCCTATCTATGTACCTTCGGGTTGACAGAATGGTGTATTTTCGCCATAGCCCTATCTATGTACCTTCGGGTTGACAGAATGGTGTATTTTCGCCATAGCCCTATCTATGTACCTTCGGGTTGACAGAATGGTGTATTTTCGCCATAGCCCTATCTATGTACCTTCGTGTTGACAGAATGGTGTATTTTCGCCATAGCCCTATATATGTACCTTCGGGTTGACAGAATGGTGTATTTTCGCCATAGCCCTATCTATGTACCTTCGGGTTGACAGAATGGTGTATTTTCACCATAGCCCTATATATGTACCTTCGGGTTGACAGAATGGTGTATTTTCGCCATAGCCCTATCTATGTACCTTCGGGTTGACAGAATGGTGTATTTTCGCCATAGCCCTATCTATGTACCTTCGGGTTGACAGAATGGTGTATTTTCGCCATAGCCCTATCTATGTACCTTCGGGTTGACAGAATGGTGTATTTTCGCCATAGCCCTATCTATGTACCTTCGGGTTGACAGAATGGTGTATTTTCACCATAGCCCTATCTATGTACCTTCGGGTTGACAGAATGGTGTATTTTCGCCATAGCCCTATCTATGTACCTTCGGGTTGACAGAATGGTGTATTTTCGCCATAGCCCTATCTATGTACCTTCGGGTTGACAGAATGGTGTATTTTCACCATAGCCCTATCTATGTACCTTCGTGTTGACAGAATGGTGTATTTTCGCCACAGCCCTATCTATGTTCCGTAATTATTAGACATACATGTTTGTTATCAGACACGGACAAATATATTATATGTGCTTATCACATGTAAGGTCTGATAATATGGTACACATGTAATGGTGTACACCTGTACTGTATTGAGCTTTCCAATCTGGGTGGGATTCTCGACCCGATGATAAACTGTCAGATTGGTGTATTGGAGGTATTCCATCGCAAAGTATCCCAAGGCAACCCTTGGATCATTTCAAATATCCCTCACTAGATTTGCACCATTTATAAAGCTTAATTGAAAATCTTGATGAATTAAAGATCCCACGGTATCTTTTGCGGATTAGGCGATTTATCACCGGCATCCTGAACGAATAATTACAAATTACAACATAAATCACCTTTAGTCTCCAACTTAATCTGAGGATTCTTGATCAGAAAATTATTCGTCAAATCCACTTTCTGATGAGTCTGAAGCGAGTTGTGCGGCCTTTATCCATTGCGTCCTGCCGTTCCCTCGATTACGTCACGCAGATGACGTCATGACCATCACTACTTTTGTGGGTGGTACCCGCCAGCTTTGCTTTTTTAACTGTAACAGCGCAACAAAATATTAGAATTAAAAACCACGTTCAGTTTTTTGTTTATTACTTAAAAACAAATAAAATGACATAAAAAAGAAATGAAAAAATTTGTGTCTGTGTACCTTGTCGCCAACACCAGGCTTTATATGATGATGATGATGATGCATGCGGACATTTACCTGGTCCCTCTTATCTGTAAGACATACACGATGATTTACCTGCTTTCTGTGTATATTATACATGGGGAATTTTTCAATTCAGGTTTTTCAGGATACGGAAATCCTCGTGACTTTTGAGTGAAAATAAATCCTGTTGATGTTGGATTATGTTATCTGGGTTTATTTAACCCTTCAACAAAAGCTCCCCTGGAACCCCCAAGAAAACCTTAAATATAAATGTGAGTGTCATGGCAGACAGCTAGCTGGAGGGCTCCTACTTGTGTTTGAAATTTTAATGACTTCTCTCACATCCACCACATCCACCACACAAGCAGAAGCAATAAAAGGACCGGTTGTCAGTGCATGGTGTCATGGGTTATTGATCATAATTGATTACTTTTTAAAGGTACACTGAATGTCAATGTAATAAACAGGAAACGATTTTATCATGAAGTGTTGCAGTCTCTAAACCATGCTGTAATGCTGAATTTGCAGTTATGACGGGATGAAATTGCTTGTAATGTTTAAAATGGCATTTATAGGTTTTTAGGGTGTAGCCGGTAGGGCAACGCCGTCTGGAGCAGTGTTTGTCTGTCCGTCCAGTATATGTTTATATGTATGTTCCTCACAAACGTCCACCAATCAGAGCTGAGGATCTGGTCACATGACAGGGGGACATGTTTAGTAATCATTACAGTTGTGTATTTATCTATCTATAATTCCATTAATCTCTGTGTGTTTGTATGTGTGTATGTGTGTATGTGTGTATGTTTGTCTGTGACCGCTGTTTCTCGACAACCACGGGTCCGATATACTTTAAACTTGTCAGGTATATTGCTGGGGACCCGAGGATGTGCCTTTTCAAGGTTTCATATTAATCGGACAAGTACTTACCGAGCTATGGCGATTTCTTTACCAAACACTGCAAGCCGTTCGCTTTGGACCAAACCATTGCATGTAAATAGAGGGGGGGGGGGGGGTTCTGTGGTCGTTACTGCCACGTGGTTTCAAAGTTTTTTTTTGTTGTTGTTGTTTGCACGCATGTTTTTTTGCACCCACGTACGGGCACGCCCTAGGATGTTTACACACACACACCCCTACACAAATTTTTTTTTTTTTTTTTTTTTGGCAAGGAACGGGCACCCACGTACGGGCACGTCCTAGCTTATATATAGTACGGGCATGCCCTAGTACAAAGGAAATATACTAACCTTTTGTGGAACGTTTTGGGGTCCCAGCAGGTGCCATAAGGTAGGTAGGAGGTTTCAGAAATTCCTCAATACAATTGTGATTTTGATATGGATCGACACGGACCTTGCTCCCAAATCCGGAAGTGAACAGATGATAACGTTCGCTGGTTTAATAATATATCAATTCAATTGTGATTTAACATTATATTTTGATATATCTAAATATCTATAAAGCTCAGTTGACTTTTTGCTCCACCAAATAACAGCGAAAAGGAGTTGAGTAAAGGGGTAAAAATTCTACAGATGTTGTGATAAATAACTACCTCTGTCGGTTTGAATGTTTGAAAGAGAATAGACGTCTGGATCAATTTATTGAATTAAATTTAAATCCCGATTTATATATACTAGGGCATGCCCGTACTATATATATATCTAAAATTATATCCCCCCCCTCTATTTACATGAAATGGTTTGGTCCATTCGCAAAGCCAAAGCGAACGGCTTGCGAGTACGGTGACAATCCCCCCCCCTCTATTTACATGAAATGGTTTGGTCCATTCGCAAAGCCAAAGCGAATGGCTTGCGAGTACGGTGACAATCCCCCCCCCCTCTATTTACATGAAATGGTTTGGTCCAAAGCGAACGGCTTGCGGAGTTTGGTAAAGAAATCGCTATAGCTCGGTAACTACTTCTCCGATTAATATGAAACCTTGAAAAGGCACATCCTCAGGTCCCCAGCAATATACCTGGCAAGTTTCAAGTATATCGGACCCGTGGTTGTCGAGAAACAGCGGTCACAGACAAACAAACACACAGACACACACACACACAGAGATTATTGGAATTATAGATAGACTAGGGCATGCCCGTACTATATATATATCTAAAATTATATCCCCCCCCCTCTATTTACATGAAATGGTTTGGTCCATTCGCAAAGCCAAAGCGAACGGCTTGCGAGTACGGTGACAATCCCCCCCTCTATTTACATGAAATGGTTTGGTCCAAAGCGAACGGCTTGCGGAGTTTGGTAAATAAATCGCCATAGCTCGGTAACTACTTCTCCGATTAATATGAAACCTTGAAAAGGCACATCCTCGGGTCCCCAGCAATATACCTGGCAAGTTTCAAGTATATCGGACCCGTGGTTGTCGAGAAACAGCGGTCACAGACAAACGACACACACACACACACATACACACACACACACACACACACATACACACACACATACACACAGAGATTACTGGAATTATAGATAGATACAGTATATATATATATATATATATATATATATATATATATATATATATATATATATATATATATATATATATATATCTATCTATAATTCCATTAATCTCTGTGTGTTTGTATGTGTGTATGTGTGTATGTGTGTATGTTTGTCTGTGACCGCTGTTTCTCGACAACCACGGGTCCGATATACTTTAAACTTGCCAGGTATATTGCTGGGGACCCGAGGATGTGCCTTTTCAAGGTTTCATATTAATCGGACAAGTACTTACCGAGCTATGGCGATTTCTTTACCAAACACTGCAAGCCGTTCGCTTTGGACCAAACCATTGCATGTAAATAGAGGGGGGGGGGGGGGTTCTGTGGTCGTTGCGAATGGACCAAACCATTCATGTAAATAGAGGGGGGGGGGGGGGTTCTGTGGTCGTTACTGCCACGTGGTTTCAAAGTTTTTTTTTGTTGTTGTTGTTTGCACGCATGTTTTTTTGCACCCACGTACGGGCACGCCCTAGGATGTTTACACACACACACCCCTACACAAATTTTTTTTTTTTTTTTTTTTGGCAAGGAACGGGCACCCACGTACGGGCACGTCCTAGCTTATATATAGTACGGGCATGCCCTAGTATTTATAAACGCGAGTTGTAGGTGGTGTTCAGAAAAAACGAACTTTCAGAGGTTCATCAGTGAGTGCCTGGGAGTGTTCTAGGCAAACAATATTTTTTTTTTTTTAGTTCGTTTTTTTGGAGTTAAAAAAAAAAAAAATCGCTCGATAGTGCCTAAGCCTTTTAAAATTAATGACAGTTATATACAAGTACACATTCGCATAAATAAATACAAAACAATTACCAGACATTTGAATACAAATAAATCAAACAATTCCGGAAGTGTAGGAATTTGGTAGTACGGCTTCTTCTTCTTCCTGATCGGCATCACACTTAACTCAGAAACGTGAGCCACATTCACTCAGAAACGTGAGCCACATTCACTCAAACGTGAGCCACTCACCTTCCTCTCCTGCCTCCCCCTCCCCCTCTCTCCCCACCCTTCCCCCCTCCTTCTGCCCTCCCCTCCCCTCCATTCCCCCTCCCCTCCCCCCTCCCCTCCCCCTCCCCTTTAAGATATAAATTCTCTGTAAAAGAGCTTCCACTTCTGACTGCTCCCCTTCCCCCTCTCCCCACCCTTCCCTCCACCTTCCTCCCTCCCCTTCCCCCCTCCCATCCCCTCACCCTCCCCCCTCCCCTTTAAGATATAAATTCTCCATAAAAGAGCTTCCACTTATGACTGCTCCCCTCCCCCCCCCTTCCCCTTCCCCCCTCCCCTTCCTCCCCCTCCCCTCACACACTCCCCCCGTTCCCCTCCCCTTCCCCGCCCGGCAACGCCGGGTACTTCTGCTAGTTAATATTATAATTTGTGATTGGAATGCTTAATAATGCTGTTAGGAGTTATGGAGATATTGAGTTTAAAGCAGAATGAGGAAATGACGTAAGGGTTTCTATCCATGACATTCACGGATTCCCCATTTGCAGTTTCACCATTGACTTGATATAGCAACATTCAGACTGGGTACAGTTTTTGTCCAAGTCCTTCACGAACCTTATGTCAATGCCTGACGTTCGACTGAAAGTGGCACAGGAATGTGGAATTGATTGAAAAAATTTAATACTTAAATGATTTGCTAATTAGTATCCTCACCCAGGTCATACTATCCTTTTCAAGTAAAGTATCAAACAATCCTGGCTATGCTGTTGTTATACTTTCGGCCTTGTTTTTAAAAACATAGTCGAGGCTCGTGGAGGACATAGGGAGGGACACGCCAACAGCAGGGTCAAGCGACAAGATTGGAGACCTAAAGGAAGCAAGGACGTGGAAAAGACAGAGGGTGCAAGACCAGATAGGAAGTGATAGAAGACAGAGACCACCGCCCTGATTGTGATGCGAAAGTATTGGTTCCAGAGAACAAATTTGATCACAGAAGCAATGATACCAATGATTTTGAAGGCCTTGGTTTCCACGGTGTCAGGCTGAGCAAGATGTGAGGTGCAGATATCAGACTTAAGGGGAGAGCTGCACTCCATAAAGCTGTGGATGAAGGCCTTGTAAGTAGCTAAAAGTTCAGATATGCCAAGGAAAGATTGCACGAATGAGGGATACCTATTTAGCGGCTGGCTCTCGAGGCCATCTTAGATATGTGGTTTGCCCTAGAAAGATCATTGCTGATGGTGAGGCTCAAAAATTTGAGTGACTGTATCTGTATCTGTATCTGTATCTGTACTGTACAAACACCCAAACGCAAACTATTGTTACCTGTGTGGGAGTAGGTAATGAAATACCTTGGTCGAGGTAGGATTGTATAGAGTAGTGTGCTCCGAATGTCACGAAGAAGAAACCTCATGTATCTAAGTCAGGCCCGGATGTCCGTGCAATCGTTATTTGTCTCCATGCGAGGGGTGGAGCTATGCTAATTAGTTAGGGAATATGGATAAATTTCCAGTGTGTAATTGCCCTTGTGATTTTTTCCTTCGTTCTTATGACATTAATTTGGCCAACCATGCGATCAGCACCTAATTAAAACCACGTGATCGCCAACGGTACCCAGACACTACGACACCACCCAGCCAAATCTTCTCTGGTGATGGAAGCACATCATACGTTGCCCACAACAGGAAACTCTAAAATATTAGCTCCATCCTCCAAATCTCTTGCCACTTCAATGTCCTCACCCGCAAACCTTCCCACCGTGCCCAAGCACCTTGCTGTCCCATCGCTCATGCTTCATCCACCCCAAGCCATGCTTCCCATGCTGTACCGTCCCCACGACCTCCTCCTGTTTCAACCGCTCCTCCATCTCATCCACCTCTGCTCTTGCATTCCACTTCCGACTTCCCTTCTTCTCTGAGAGAGCATTCTTTACCACTGAATCACTCGAATCCCGCAACATAATGAACTCCCGCACCCTCACCACCTTAAACTCCTCGGTTAATGATGTCAAGGGAAACTGGAGTTTTCCACCCTGACCATAAAAGGCAATGTTCGTCAAACAGCGTGGCACTCCCAACCACCTCCTCACAAACCCACTCACCACAACCTCCATCCTCTCTACATGCCCAATTGCAATATCATACATCATCAATGGCCACAATACTCGTGGCATCAACCCAAACTTCAAACACCATACCTTCAACTTACCTGGGAAATCACAACCATCAATCCTCTTCAAACCTCTCAAAAGCTTGTTCTTCACCTCCTCCACCCTTCCCACATCATTCAACTCCACTGTATACCATCTTCCCAAACTCTTCACAGGGGTCTCTGTCAATGATGGGACCACCTCCCCTCCCAGCTCAAACCTGTGCATGTTATCCACCACTCGTCGGCTCACCACCACACTCCTCGACTTTCTTGCTTTAAAGCCCATTCTTGCCCACTGCATCAACCTTTCCAGTTGTCCCAGTAACTCTACTGCTGCATCAGCAGACTGTTGGACAACTGTCAGGTCATCCATGAATGCAAACATCGAGGCAGACTCTGACCAGGGGCTAGCTCCACTTCTTTCCCATGTCTACTCACTGCACATATCAACAACTCCATAACCAGCACAAACAAAATAGGGGAGATGGTACATCCCATCGGGATACCCACTTCCAACTTCTGCCACTCTGTTACATAGGACTGTGTTGCAAACCGCATCCAAAAATGATCATAATGTGCCATCAAAATATCCCTAAATCTCCGTGGCACCCAAAATAAATCCATGGCATACCTGATCAAGGCATGTGGCACTGTCCCATATGCATTCTCCAAATCCAGCCATATCACTGCAACATCCTTCCTTTGCCTCCTGTAACACTTGCCAGACCTCATTAAATATATACACCTCATTAAAGCTCTATTTATTTTAATTGAATTATATACTTGAACACGAAAACACAAATCGACTTTATCACACTTTCATGAACCTCCAGTTTTTCAGTACTTGGACGTGTTATATGGGGTGGTGCATGTAATAGGAGCTGCCAAGCACAGCACCTGGGAAGTGGGCGTGACATGTGAGAGGGTGCATATCAGGGTGAAGAAGAGGCCACTGATATGTCTCTGCATGATGCCGATTGACGCTGTGTTCTATGGTGATCAATAAAGCCTCCTTCTCCTAAACTGCGACCAATATCATCTTATTACAGTGTATAATGGCGGTGTATAAGACTGCTTCATTCATGCTAATCTTCCAGATTTTCTTTTTTTCAATTAACTTTGCAATCATTATTTTATAATTCAAGTACAGTATTGTCAAGTTGCCCAGCGATTAAGACCACTGGGTGATGAATGGCCAATCCTCGTTTGTACTCCCGAGGCGAACTCCGAATTCTTGGCGGTTATTTTTATGGTGCGTGCAGGACGGAAGGCAGCAAGGTGCTTACCTGAACAGAAGCACACGGGTTTATTCCCGAAACCACAAAACACGACCAGGAAATTCAACAAATAAGATTTAATGACAATAAATCAAGATGAAATAAATGTCGAAGTAAACTAAATGAAATTCCTACTTTGAGGGACCCACCATGCTGACTCAAAAACAGACAAGGGGGAAGAGAAAATAAAATAAAATCCTTTCAGTCAGCACTTAGCTGGTTCGCACTTCTTTCTTTTGACTTCGCAAAAGTTCCACAAAAGCTCCAAAAGCTCTCCTCACAAGTGCTCACGAGCCAGAAGCAGCCGAGCAACCCGAGAGAGACCCAAAAAAGACATGCTCTTCTTCCTCTCACACCCTCTCGAACCTTCTCGCTCTGACGTCACACCGACTAATCCCCGAGCTTTATTATGTCACCCCATGTCTCCTTGACCAATGACGAAGCTCGGACGTGGCCTGCCCATTACGATCTCCTCATGGAGGCGGGGTTAAGCCCGATTGGGAATGTTCTGGGTTCTGTTGGCAGTTATGGTGGTTCTTTTTGGTTAATGGAGGTGGTTGCATGGCTAGCCTTGTAAATTTTAAAACGTAGGGGAAAAACACAGGGGGCAACCACACACTGGGGGAAACTAATCTTAACCCCTATCTAATTACCATAGCTTCACCCCTCATGTGAAGCCATCATGTAAACAGCTTAAGCTACAGTTTCCCTACATAAATACATCAAGATGTCTCCTACGCATCCACGGTCCATGCTATACTTATACGATCCTATCTTTTCTGTGAGATTCTGTTATATACCCCACAAACGTAACTATATACTTGAACACTGCATGGGTTATCGTGTTCTGTGAACTGTCTAGTTTAAATATGTTACAGTTGAGTAAAGGTTGAATGCAAATGCCATTGGCCTGTAAAAGTATTTGCTGCTTACACACCACCTTTAAATTTCTTACATGTTACCTGTATTCTGCCTATAAATTTCAACTGTAAATTACTGATACGCTGCTCCGTAACTTGATGTTGCAGGACCTCCTGAAGACGAATCTGAAGAACTTTACAATGACCTGGACATTCCAACTGAATCGCCGTGGGAAGCTCTGGATGTTGTCGAGGTCAAAGATGTACATGTGGAAGGTGAAAAGCACATGTGCAGTTGTACACTATATGTGTCCTCCACGTTCATGCATGTGTAGATCATTGGCAAAAAATCTCGATTTGATTCATTTTAAATTCAGGCTGTAACAACGAAATGTGAAAAGGTCAAGGGGTGTGAATACTTTCTGAAGGCACTGTATATATGTATAATTGTATATGTATAAATCATAAAATATATTATACTAGTGGGGTATGCTTACACATTGTGTAAACAATAACGAACTTCGATGCTTCGCATATCGGTACATAATAAATAGAAGCTTTATGATAAGAGGCAAGCATCACCAACCTCCTGTTAGATATCGATTGAGGTTTTTTGTTGTACATTGCTCCTTTCCTATTCCATCTCCAGGCGTTGCGTGGCGTCATCACCAGGCACCGAAGAGGGCCTGGTGATGACATGCGCTGAAAGGGAGAACTCTGGAGTGGAAACTGTTTCTTGTTTTCTTTCTTGTTTGTCCGGGCGATATCTCAGCCATCCTTTGAGCTAGGAAGCTGAAATTTGGGCACAATAGTGAGCACGTGCTTTGGCAAAAACATTATTTTTTGTTTTCTGATTATCAATTAATTGATGGATTACTTAATTATTATCTATTAATCAAGTACTTATTCATTTCCTTTCTCATACTGGGCAATATCTCAGGCACCTTTTGAGACCATGTGATTTGGCTGGAAAGAGTATCTTTGATTTATTGATTAATCAATTAATAAATTAATTGTTTAATTATTCCAATAATTACTTATTATAAGTTACAGATTGGGTTGACACATGTGTATATATTGTTACGGACCGCGGATTGGATGTTATTTACCGAGCGGAGGTAACCGCGGCCGAACAGTTGTTCCCCGTTTCTTCCCGACTCACCCGATTCACCCAGACGTTGGCCAAATCAATGATAGAAAGGACACGACGACTGGGAAAGAGGAAACGATGCAAGGGGGGTACAGTTCTCAAGACCTCCGGAGGAGGGTATAATTACAGTGGTGGAGAAAAGGGGGTAGATTACAAGGCAGAGTGAGGTAAAGACACAGAAGAGATGGGCACTTAAATACAGTCTTATCTATTCCCAGACAGACCACGGACAAACGGACAAGGTAGACTTACACAGGGATTGATGGCAGGAATGGACAGGTAGGTCGATGGCACAAGGTGCACCTTGGCTCGGGGACAGGATAAAGCACGGTTCCAAGATGCAGGGAGGTCTCACAGCGCTCGGAGGTGGTCTTGCTTGCTCCAAGCTCGGCACGCATCTCTGACGTCACCTCTCTCTCACTGCGCATGCTCAGCGGGGAGTGACACGCCCTCGGCTGGTTGGTTCCGCCCCAACTGGGGCCGGTCCGCCGCTTCCATTGGGTGCGGGGGTTACCGGGCTCCGCCCTTGACGAGGAGCCGACAGGGAGCCCCTGTTTGGTAACCCCGTCGAGCACATGTCCGATGGCGGCTCGTTGGGAAGGCCTGGTGTCCTCCCACCACTCCTACCAAGCCGGAGTGAGGACGCGCACTCCCTGCGCTCGTTGTTGTTGTTGTTGTTGTTGTTGAAGAGAACTGTGAGGAAGAGCTGCGGGGAGGTATTGGGAGGTCCTAAACTTCCTAACGGTGCCATACAATCACATTCTGGTGCAACGAAGGGTCAGAATTAATGGAAACGAAACCTTAACTGACATAGACTAAGAATAACTAGCAAGATGTCCTATCGTTGTCTACCTGAGATGCGGTGGACCTGGATGCGACATTTAATGGGGGAAATAGGGGGAGGTCGGGTCTACAGAGTGTTGTTTACAGAAAATGGGACTAGGGAATGGGGGATTGGGGAGAGTTGGGAAGTATTGAGGAAATAGAGGAATATTTACAAGCGGATATGGATGGATGCAAATCCAATATCCGCAACACTGCACCCTGCTCGACCTCCGGGCAACCCGACCCGATAAATTTTTACCTACTTTAGTGTGGCACTCAGATGTAGTTCCCGCTACTATTAACTCAACCCTGAGTGCGACAGTTTTACAGATGTTCACAAATGAGTAAATATGTCCCCCTGCGACGTTGCACCCTTCTCCTAACAGAAACACACCCACAGGATAACCGAATCGCGGAAAGCATCCTCAAACTAAACATACAGCCGGTAGGGAGCATCATTTATACAAGACTACACTGATATTTACACTACGATCCAGGACCTGTTCTTTGAGGAACACATGCAGATGTTATGCATAGGGAGAGCACAGCACGCATGCCAGCATCGATACACCAACCCACGAGTGCCCTGTGGCCCTACGGCCTTTAATAATGTGCAGAGCACCCCTTCCAAGCACCAAAAGCACCACCCCATTATGCACAGTCAGCACCATCCGGTGCACCAATAAAGTGTTCAATAAAAATGCACAATCAAGTGTCCATGGTCACCGGTGGTGTCGCAGCCGGCCGATGTTCTGCCGCTGGTCTTGCCTTCATGGAGTGCACTTGGCCTTCTGGCTTCTTTAGAAATAAAGAAAGGCGCCAACCGCGTCCATTTCTTCATTGTGGCCGTCAGGGGCCAACTAAAAGTGGTTCACCTGTATGGCATACGTGCCACGTTGACCCAGAGGTCCATCAACGGGTGGTGCTTGACCGCAAAAGAACTGCGGTCCATTGTGGGCGGCCACAAAAATTGCGGTCCATATGGTGTATCGATCCAGGGAGCAAGCAGCGGAAGTACAGGCCCACAACTGTGGAGCCAGCACCTCTCTCTCCTCTCTCTCTGCCCCAAAGCCAGATCCTCGGAGGTGGGAGACAAAAGAAGACAGGTGAGTAAGGTGGTAAGGGCGCAAAAGTGCATGCAATATAAGGTAATGCACACTGGGGGCACATGGGAACCAGGTGAGACAGGTACGTTCCTACCGTACGCCCCCCCCCCCAACCAGGTAACCTACATTGCCCCCCCCTTACCCCTTACTTTATCCACAAAACACAACACTACCCATAAACATCTACTTTACACATCAACAAACGTCCCTACTGTCTTCCCCGTTCCTCCCATAAACCAAATTCGTCTTCTCTCCCCCCTAACCAATCAAATTTGCCATTTCCAACTCTCATCAAAATTTGCCATCACCAATTCATCATCAGTCCCTCCTAAGGAGGGAGAGATGGAATCACCCCAATGTCTCATCCACGTCGTGATGCGTCTCACAAATCCAAACAGCAATTCTCATTTCCTGCAACACAAAACAAAGAAAACACAGGTGTGGAGTCATAATCATCACCTCAGGTAAGTGGCTGCGTATGGTGCGACAGGTTCATCAATCCTAACTATTTCCTAAATGACTTTAACAACTTTACATTACCTGGGGTCTTTCTCCTGCCAAACCATTGGCCCTCATTACTCTATGTGTTTCGAAGAACCAAAATCCCATTGACCATCTGTGGTGCACACCATCAGTTTGGGTCTCACTCCCCGATTCAACACTCGGTGCTCCCGCACAATTTCGGTGGCTGGGTCGTGTGACGCTCCCAGCTGGTCCGCCCACCTGCACACCTCCACCACTGTTGTTGCCTACCGAGCTCACCTGCTCCTCACCCTAACCTAACTAACTGGGGAAGGCCCTCTCACACTCTCACCCCCTCGGTGCCCTCTCTGGCACGGGCTGCCCGATCCACACCCGGGATCCTCAGGCACCCACTGACACTAACGGCTCCCAGAGCCCACCTGCGGCCTCACCTGGCCGACATCTAACAGTGGCGGAGTGCCCAACCATTCACACTCATACTAACAGGCCACACGACCAGCCAATTTCACCACACCAATGCACCCATCCACAATACCATTCTGCAACCGCACCACAAATGCCAATATCCAACCACAATTTACCTATACCTTCTAACTACTCTTTAAACTACCCTCCCCGGGTACTCGTGAAAAGGGCCCACTCTTCCCCCATCCACACCTTCGCACCACGCACACCACTCCGTACCACTTACTCCAACTCTCTCCACACCACTCATTCTCTGCTCCATATATTCCACACACCTGTACTTGCACACCTGTGCTCTCATACTTGGTGCCGCCTGCACCCTTCTCTCCCCCAAGCGCATTCGCGCTGATCCACAACACTCACTACTCACCATGACACTCATCCGCAATGCTCTCTCATTCATCACTTGTACACTCACACACACCTCGGAGCATTGCCTCACCGATGCCTCATTTGAAGCTGCTCACCAGCACTTCCATTCATACTGCATCATCTGCTCTGTCTACTCCCTTCTAAAACTCGCGCTCCTCCGTCTTCCCTTACACTCAGCGCTCCCACGTCATTATCAAACACTAAGCTACTACGTCCCCACTACAGGTACCAAGTCTCTTACTTAAATCTTGTCACCTATAGTCACCTCCAGTCCCTATCAATATAACCAAGCCCTCCCTGGCTCGGTTGTCATAGCCACCCCATAAACTATAGCGCATTTGCCCCCATTGTGAGGGATGACAGAGTTGCCATCCCACCACATCGGGCATCTCCCACTACCAATTTTGCACATCAAATTTCAACAAATCAAAAATTTGCCAATCACTACCCATCATCTGCCAATCATTACTGCCAATCCTTTGCCAATCATCAAATTTTGCCTTTTTCTAATTTTGGGTCCAAAACACTAACATCATCACCCGTCTACTTACTAGATCCTCTTGGTGCGCCAATTCACTTCTAAAGCTCGGTTTCGTACAGCCGAGCAATGAATGCGGGTTCTTTGGTGCCGGCGGCTGGATGCGTCCGACACTCGATGCAGGGAAGGACGCTTACCCGGGCCGAGATCCCACGCACCACCTCGGCACGGAGCCATCCCATGGCCCGATCTCGACCTGCCGGAACGCCTCAACAAAAAGGGGTCGCCATGACGACCCTTCCTATCGGGCTGCCCGCTCCGCTTAATGGAGCACGGACGCGGCCGTTCAAAGCGCGGCCCGGCGTGGATCGTGTACGGCGGTTCTTTCGAAACCGCCGTGGTTCGGATCCCCGCTGGTCCTCGCGGCACGCGAAGCTGCCCGACGCGCACCGAGGGCCCGATTCGGCTATAAGTCGTTCTAACCTCTAACCCGGTTACCGTCGATGCCTCACCTGCATGCTTACACCCCGCAGCCCGTTCCTTGCTCAAACATCCAGCTGTTCCCATGCTCCTCGTCATTGCACCTTCTCTAACACACCCAGGTACACTCATTCCGCTCACAGACTTGGTCACACACCTGACCACCGAACACCTTGGCACACATTCGTCGTTCGCACACCTCACCAACACACCTCTTCGCGCCCCCTCCTCGGTCACCTCCTCTGTGACAATCACAGGTGTGCTCTCACTCGCACACCCAACCACGTGCCTCACGACCAACTCAAGTGTGCATTCCCACACACGCTCTACCATTCCAGGTGTGCATCCTTCCATTCCAGGTGTACATCCTCTCTCACCTGTCACAACCAACTCACGCTCCGTGTCACTCTCACTACTTTCACCACCACTCTTGACAGCGCACTCACCCTTACTCTCGACAGCGCACTCTTTCCTCATGCACCTGTCCATTACACATCTTTCTCGCGCACACTCTTGCGCACACTCTCCCGTCACCGGACCCTCTCGCTCGCACCCTCGTTCCATACACTCCGGACCAGCCATACACCTCACTCTTGGCCTCTCACGAACATCCGGGTCCATCTCGACCCCCAAGCTTATTAAATCACCTGGCGCATCATACGCACGACCATTTTGGTCACCACTTACACCGGGTCCTCTTTCTCTTCGCTTCTCCTCCATCACCTGCGAATCCCTCATCCGGTTAATGAGCACATCATCACGATCCGAACACAGACTTTGGACCAATTCTTTTACTTCCTCTTTTATCTCTTTCTTATCCCCTCTCCGTCGCTTCTTAATTTCGCTCACCCCTTCTTCCACTTCTTCTAATTTCTGCTTCACCTCTTTTATTTCCCGGTGCGTCTCCTCAAGTTCGTCCTCTAAGGCTACCTTGACCGTTTCTATGTGCGGCCTCACCTGCCGGTCCTTCGTCTCCATTACCTCTGTCACCTCGTCCAACCTCGTTGTCAGTCCCTCACGTAACCATCTGACATTGCCTCTGTGTCGCTATCAAGTCATTTTTTATGTCGTTTTGTGTCGCTTTTAACCCTCCTAGTACCGCAGTGTTCCTTTGAACCTGCTCCACTAACTCCGTCTGTCCCACTGTCAGCTGTTCTACTCCCAGCGTCAACTCCTCTATACCACCTTGCAATTTTACAGTCCCCTTTCTCACCTCCTTCTCCATGCGCTCCTCACAGTGCCTCACCTCCTCGCGCACTCCTCCGACCTCCTCACACACCTCTTCTGATCTCCCCTCCCATCACTTGAATCTCCTGCCCAGATGCCACCCTCATCTGCTCCATTTCCTCCCTGTGAGCATCCAATTTAGTTTCTACCCCCATTCTGACCCCCTCTATCTGCTGCCCCATTTGTTTAACTTCCCTTTCCGCTTGGTCCCACATGTCCCTCAATTTGCCTTCCATACTGTTTTCTAACCCCTCTAACCCATTTTTCATCCCTTCCATTTGATTCTCTTGAGCGGCCATTCTGTTATCTACCCCCGTTAACCCCTCCTGTATTTCCCCTAATCTATTGTCTAACCCCTCAAATTTGTTTCCTAATCCCTCTATTCTACTCCCTAACCCTCCGATCTGGGCCCCCATGTCCTCCCTCAATTTCTCGCTATTGGACCCCATGTCATTCCTTAAACCCCCGATCTGGTTTCCCATGTCATCCCTTAATTTCTCGCTATTCTGGGCCAACAGGGCCCCTATTTGCGCCATGAGGCCTTGCATGTCCATCGGCGGCATGGGTACCGCTACCGCAATCCCCTGCGCGGCGCCGACCTGTTGTTCGCGCTCCTCTTCCCCATGCCTAGCGCCGCCATTTTGCGAACCTGCCGCCCTCACTGCTTCGCTCTCCTCATGTCCCTCAATTTGGTCCTGGATCGACCCTGCCTCACTCTCCTCTACCGGAACCCAGCCGTCTTGATCTCCCATAGCGCGACTTTCAAAATTCGGGTTTTTGTAAAACAAAAGCAATTTCGGTACTTTGTAATTTTGACCAAATTTTGTCTAGCTGTTTTTAAAAATTTGGTTCGGGCCTCGTATCTCACTCCCCGACACCAATTGTTACGGACCGCGGATTGGATGTTATTTACCGAGCGGAGGTAACCGCGGCCGAACAGTTGTTCCCCGTTTCTTCCCGACTCACCCGATTCACCCAGACGTTGGCCAAATCGCGCTATGCCAAATCAATGATAGAAAGGACACGACGACTGGGAAAGAGGAAACGACGCAAGGGGGGTACAGTTCTCAAGACCTCCGGAGGAGGGTATAATTACAGTGGTGGAGAAAAGGGGGTAGATTACAAGGCAGAGTGAGGTAAAGACACAGAAGAGATGGGCACTTAAATACAGTCTTATCTATTCCCAGACAGACCACGGACAAACGGACAAGGTAGACTTACACAGGGATTGATGGCAGGAATGGACAGGTAGGTCGATGGCACAAGGTGCACCTTGGCTCGGGGACAGGATAAAGCACGGTTCCAAGATGCAGGGAGGTCTCACAGCGCTCGGAGGTGGTCTTGCTTGCTCCAAGCTCGGCGCGCATCTCTGACGTCACCTCTCTCACTGCGCATGCTCAGCGGGGAGTGACACGCCCTCGGCTGGTTGGTTCCGCCCCAACTGGGGCCGGTCCGCCGCTTCCATTGGGTGCGGGGGTTACCGGGCTCCGCCCTTGACGAGGAGCCGACAGGGAGCCCCTGTTTGGTAACCCCGTCGAGCACATGTCCGATGGCGGCTCGTTGGGAAGGCCTGGTGTCCTCCCACCACTCCTACCAAGCCGGAGTGAGGACGCGCACTCCCTGCGCTCTTTGTTGTTGTTGTTGTTGTTGTTGAAGAGAACTGTGAGGAAGAGCTGCGGGGAGGTATTGGGAGGTCCCAAACTTCCTAACGGTGCCATACAATCACATTCTGGTGCAACGAAGGGTCAGAATTAATGGAAACGAAACCTTAACTGACATAGACTAAGAATAACTAGCAAGATGTCCTATCGTTGTCTACTTGAGATGCGGTGGACCTGGATGCGACATTTAATGGGGGAAATAGGGGGAGGTCGGGTCTACAGAATGTTGTTTACAGAAAATGGGACTAGGGAATGGGGGATTGGGGAGGGTTGGGAAGTATTGAGGAAATAGGGGAATATTTACAAGCGGATATGGATGGATGCAAATCCCATATCCGCAAATATATATATATATATATATATATATATATATATATATATATATATATATATATATATATATATATATATATATATATATATATATATATATATATATATATATATATATATATATATATATATATATATATACACATATATATATATACACATATATATACAGTGGAACCTTGACTTACGAGTGCACCAACTTACGAGTTTTCCGAGATACGAGCCGTCGCTCCGGCGGTTTATTGCTTTGAGATGCGAGCCGAGATCTGAGTTACGAGCTTACGCCACCCGCCACCAGGTGGGTTCCGGTCACGTGGTTATCTTGCCGTGCAAGCATATCTGCCGTATATCGCTGCTGTTTTGTTTTCGCATGTTGGTTATTTTGGAGCTTACGCCAGCCGCCACCAGGTGGGTTCCGGTCACGTGGTTATCTTGCCGTGCAAGCATATCTGCCGTATATCGCTGCTGTTTTGTTTTCGCATTTTGGTTATTTTGGAGCTTACGCCAGCCGCCACCAGGTGGGTTCCGGTCACGTGGTTATCTTGCCGTGCAAGCATATCTGCCGTATATCGCTGCTCTTTTGTTTTCGCATGTTGGTTATTTTGGAGCTTACGCCAGCCGCCACCAGGTGGGTTCCGGTCACGTGGTTATCTTGCCGTGCAAGCATATCTGCCGTATATCGCTGCTGTTTTGTTTTCGCATGTTGGTTATTTTGGAAAATTTCTTAGTTTTAACCATGGGTCCTAAGTAATTGAGTGCCAAGGGCCGTACTGAGAAGAAGAAGAGGATGATGTGCTTGGATATAAAACACGCAATCGTCGAAAAACATGAGCGAGGTGTGCGTGTTGTCGACTTCGTGAGGCAGATGTGAAGGCAGCTGAAGATTTTATTATAACTTTTGCCGAACTGATAGAAGCCGAACGATACATCCCCCAGCAAATCTTCAACTGTGACGAGACAGGGCTCTTCTGGAAAAAGATGCCGAGGAGGACGTATATAACGGCAGAGGAGAAGAGCATGCCAGGCCACAACTTGTTCAGAGTGCCGGCGATAGCTCGCCTTCTCTTTGTGGAAGACACGGTGAGATCCTTAACATCCAACAACTAATGGGACGCAAACGGGGCGCCCAGTTTAGCGGTACACACATTGATGAATCACCCTGCCTGTGAAACACCGACATGACAGGTTATAGCTGGGTCGGGATTCAAACCCAGGCTGGACAGTTTAGAGTCAAGTGTGCGTACCTCCAGTCCAGGCCATCCTGCCAACTTGTATGCTGCATACAGGTGAAATATAAAGCGCGAGATATTTTTATATATACTGCATATTTAAAAAAAACATTGGTGTGGTTTTTGGCGGGCTGGAACGGATTAATAGCATTTCAATGCATTTTAATGGGGAAATTTGATTTGAGAAACGAGCAAATTGAGTTACGAGCTCGGTCACAGAACGAATTAAACTCGTAAGTCAAGGTTCCACTGTATATATATATATATATATATATATATATATATATATATATATATATATATATATATATATATATATATATATATATATATATATTATTTTTTTTTGTTACGGTTTTCGCTGCCCTTCCTTTGCCCTTACCAAGGGGAGATTAAGCCCCTTGTTCTTCTTGGGTCGGCGCAACCGAGAGACTTGAAGAGCCCCTCCTGGGCAAACGCAGGGTAGGGTTCCGGGACGATGTTCGCACGTACCTAAATACCTGCGCCGCCACGGAAGCGGGGAATCAAGCCTCGCACAAGCCACGCGTAAATTGAGTACACCGAGCGGATTGCGTACCACGTGGTCCGTGCAGTTACCTTGGTATTGGAACCCGATTAGAGCGGTTTTATTCATACCACGCTAAGTCAATGATGGAAATGATGGGGACCATCGAATAAATGAAGAACACAGGTTTAATTACTATTCACACTAGTATGTACAAGTCAAAGGGACACAGAGCAGTCTTATACAGTCTTAACTTTAACCCCAGACACGGGCCCAATCACACTCACAGGGGGAAATGAAGGTAGGATGATGATCACGCGCTGAATTGGTTGTCCAGGGACGGCTCCGCCCGGCGTGGCTCTCCCCGGTCACAGCACGTCCGTCGATGGAGGCAAGCAGGCGGCGAGAGGGATCCTTGCAGCGCGTCTCTCGAACAAAGGGCAGATCAGGCAGGCGGGGGGGAAATGCACGCGTCTCTCGCCAGGCTTGGCGGTTTTCCACAGCGCGATTAATTAACAGCGCGCTCTCACTCGCGTAACCCAATAGAGGCTCTGCCTCAAGCTCAACCGAGCGTTTACATTGTAAGAGCGCCTTATAGCTTGGTTCATGCGCGTCTTCTTTCAGAACTCGTAACTTGCTCAACACTCAAGCGCCTCTCCCATAACTCAACTCTCACAAGCGCCTCTCCCACCAGAACTTGGTTCAGCTCACCTCTTCGCAGAACTGTGGTGGGGGCTTCGCGCAACGGGTTATATGGCCAACCCCCTTAGCTCTCTCGAATGTTCTAACCACGCCTTGTGACGCAGTGCCGCAGCCACTCCATTTGAGCCCTGATTGGCGGCTCGCTCTTCCCGTTGGCTTCTCCTCTGCCCTCTTTCGATCTTGCCTCGATTTGCCAGGCCTGCCTCGTGTTAATTTGTGCCAAAAAGCCAAAGGCGGCATAAGGCGGCATAAGGCAATGAAAGGCGGCATAAGGCAAGAAAGGGCCTAACTCTCATTATTCTACTCAACGCAAAACTAACACAGGAAAAGGACTATGCTTACACATACTAAGAAATAACTGAACTATCGCGAGGCTACGTGTTGTTGTGTGACTAAACTATGAGGGGGAAATTAACCTTTATTGTACAAACTCAAAACCGCAACAATATATATGCCAGGTCTTCAAGACAGCTGTTTTTCCACCATCTCAGATCGTCCCCAATCCAAAACCATGATCCTTTCTACCCTCGTTAAACTCCACTCCCTTCCACACCTCCGCACACCCCAATCCCTCCTCCTTTCAAATTCCCAGTTTTTCCTCCTGGGAGTTTTCTCTGTGTCCATGTTGTCCATCCCATTCCTCTCCACCCTCATAGTTTGTCCGCCTCCCTCTATCTTGACCTTCAGCTCCACTGTTGGTGTCCCATCCCCCCCTCCCCCTGCTCTTCCTTTTGTCCTGCTGTGTCCTCATCCATTCATTGTACTCCAATGTCAAGGTATAAAAACAATGACAAATGATATACGGGTACATATTACAATACAATATGGCCATCCTTTTGCTTCAAAACCATTGCGTATTCGCATGCATTTTCAGGGAATTAAGCAGTTGGTTGAGGATTTTATTTTGTTTGTTACTTGTTTGGACACAAGTTATGGGTGAGTGAACGATTCATCAGAAACGCATCTCCTTTTTGCCTTCAGGGTCACAATGCCCTGCAAATACCGACATTGCCGCTAGTGCTGTTTTTGAGACTCGCTGATGCCCCCTTGTGATTATTTACTGTTTTAAATCCCAGGCTTTAATTCCATTTGGGTGTTCATGCTCGAAACAGCCCCCCATAGGTGGTAATGTCCTTTAGCGGGTTTCAGAAGGTGCGATGGAGTCGTCCCTGGACCGAAAGTATCTGCATTCCTTTTTCTAACATCCCATTTTGAGGACAAAATTGTAATGCCATTCTCATATATCTGAAGCCCTCTAGGTGTGCGAGTGTGACTAAAGGTGAACACTCAAACTTAACGAAACTCAATGTAAAGGTCATTTTGGTTCCACCATAAGTCTTTCTGTGTTCGCACTCGTCCTACTTCCTTGCAGGATTGAGTACAGACAAACATCGCTGGGAAGGCAATGGCAAACCACCTAGTATAACCATCGCTAAGAGACTGCTTCGGCAGCAACAATGCTCTGTGAAGAGTCTGATACATCAACATCTAAAATCCCATGCATCACTTTATAGGAAGGTGTAACGGATGAACGGCATGATGTCATGCGGGATTATAATAACTGCGGCTGAAAAACCTTTTCCCCGATCCTTGACCAAAGTTTTGAAACGGTTGCGTCAAAATTACCAAGAAACATAAACTTTGAAAATACTTGCCCTTAAAGATGGCCACTGCTAAAGGCTTAAGGACATTTCTCATTCCAACCTTTGTTATTTTGGCCAAATTATACCGAAGGGGGAAATTCCCCTCATACGGCCCTTAGCTCTGCTCCTGGAGAAATTCTACAGGGCCAGGAGGTATTGTCTATAAAATAAATAGGACCGTGGGTCCTGAAGCTCACCTGTATCAGGAGGAAAAGTCACTCAACCCCCCCCCCCCACCCCCCCCTACAGACTCCCATAGACCCTGATATTTTTAAATGTCGTGAACAAACTTTGGTACATCAAGGGTGATGAAGCTTGTGGTCAAGTTTCATCAAAATCGTGTGTGGAGTTTCGGAGAATGCGGCCAATACCTATTTTTGGGGGGCTAAACCCCACCCCCCTGCAGACCCCCTTAATGAGTGCAGATTTTGATGCGGTCAATACACCTTCGTTAGACATCAGATATGCAGCTTTTGGCCAAATTTCATCACCATCGTGTGTTTGGTTCAAGTGATAATGACAGAACTATTTACACAGTCACTCACTCACTCACTCACTTACTGACTTACCTATGGACACTGCTCGATCGCATAAGCTCACCAGAGTAAAGTCCAGGTGAGCTAACAATAGATTATACATTATGACATGTTTTTGATAATACACGTATAGACAAGTGAGCTGCAGTTACACTTCCAGGTTTGGAGTCCAATAAATGTTGGAGTACCGTGTTAAGTGGTTAAACTCGATATTAGAGTACCATGTTTTGATTAAAATGTACTTCGGATGGAGGGAGCCATTCCTCACGCAATGATAACATGTTCACTTTACGGTGTTCGTTGATCACAGCAAGAATGTTTTTGTCGATCGGAAGAGTATTATATGGTTATTTATGCCTGTTATTTCCACCAAAACAATATTAACTATAACGGCACTCAGTAGAGAGCATACCTCCACCTGGTTGGCCGTATCACTCAATGGTTAAGAATCACTTTAAAAAAATTAAATAATTCTCATATCCGAATCCATATTCAGATCTTCACCAAAATTGAATCGATACTTCCTTGTCAAACACACAACATGTCCAACAAGTTTCGTCCAAAACCATGCATAACTTTTTGAGATATCCCGCAATGTATAGTTTTTGGTCCAATCTCCCAATGGTGAAGAATCACTTAAATTATTAAATAATCCTCATATCCGATAGACAGAGACGGTCAAATAAGGGATGAAGGTAACGATGACAGGTAGCGTAAGTACCTGTAAAGGCAGAGATCTTAAATGTGCCGCTTGTTGCATCTGATGAATGAGTTAAATGAATGAATGTATTGCTCAACAACATAGTGTAAGTTTCTTCTTCTTCTTTTATTTAATCCCTTCGCAGTAAACATAACCTGTAAAAACACCTGCTGTTTTACGGAAGGCAAAATTGTGGAACTTTGAACACCCCTCTTCCTCCTCCCTCCGAAACTTCTTCCCTTCCTCCCTTGTTTCCAACACTTACTTCCCTTGGTTTGTCTCAAATATCCTTCCGTACATATGGGGCCTATGGGCTGTTCAAAATGTTCTCGGAACGACATAAATCACTAGAGTCAAAAATACACCAAAAAGTGTCAGACAGGTATTCAAATAAAGCAAGTACGTTTATATATTCCCATTTACTAATTACGTATACTTGTAATTTGAAATCTTATAATAGAGCAAACGTAGATGGTTATGTCGTTATGTTTATATGCGACGAAAACGTCTTCTTCGTCTTCAAATAAAATTACCACCCTCTTAATTAACCCTCTTAATTACGTTTAGACTGCTGAGAACCCTCAGACCTTTGACGACCCTTAAGACCACCAAGACCTCTGAATACCCAAAATACCATTAAAGACCCGAAAGACCCTGAAGACCCAAAATACCCTGAAGACCCAAAATACCCCGAAGACCCAAAATAACCAGAAGACCCAAAACACCCCGAAGACCCAAAATAACCAGAAGACCGAAAACACCCTGAAGACCACAAACCCTTAAAGATCCTGAAGACCCAAAAGACCCCCAAAACCCCAAAGACCCAAAACACACCAAATACCCTTAAAGGCCCAGAGGATCCAAAAGACCCTGAAGACTCAAACGGTGCCGAAGACCCAAAAAGACCTAAAAGAACCGAAAGACACTGAAGATCCAAACCCCTGAAGACGCCGAAGACCCAAAAGACCCCGAAGATACTGAAGGCCCAAAAGACACTGAAGACCCAAAAGACGTATATGGCTATGTCGTTATGAAATATGAAATATGTTAAACGTTATGTCGTTATGAAACACACACATATACACATATATACCGAAGACCCAAAAGACCCTGAAGACCCAAAATACCCAAAGACCAAAAACATCCCAAAGACACAAAACACCCTGAAGACCCAAAACACCCCGAAGACCTGAAAGACCCCGAAGATCCAAAATACCCCAAATACCCAAAACACATCGAAGACCCAAAACACCCTGAAGAACCCAAAGACCCTTAAATACCCTTTATACCCAAAATACCCTTAAATACCCCGAAGAACCAAAATACCCCCAAAGACTCTTAAAGACCCAGAGGAAACAAAAGACCCAAAAGCCCCTGAAGACACCGAAGACCCAAAATACCCCAAAGACCAAAAATACCCTTAAAGGCCCAGATGATCCAAAAGACACTGAAGACCCAAATGGCCCTGAAGACCCAAAACACCAAAAATACCCAAAAGACACCAAAATAGTCAAAGATGCCTATCCCTCTGAAACGACGTGTGGTGAGGCGCCGAGTCATGCTAGTATATATTATAACGTTGACCGGTTTTGGATTGTTATGAATATACCTTTGTAGAACCTATTCTTCGTTGGTATGCAGCATGACGATGCGGGGTAGCATCATTGGCTGAGGGCACAGCAGTGCCGCTGATGCAGTGCCCTCTGCTGGTTAAAGCAGTAATTTGTAATTTGTTCAGGGTGCCAGTGATAGCTTTCCTGCTGCTCGTGAAGGAAACTGGGATATTTAACATCCACCAACTAATGTCAGTAGACGGGATGACTGTTTGACATCCATCCGAGGGACAGCACACACAATGATGAATCACCCTACTTGGGAAACACCGGGATGGTAGTTTATAGCTAGGTCGAGATTGAAACCCAGGTTAGACAGCTTAGAGGTTGGAGGTGAGTGAAACCCCCGGGATGGTAGTTTATAGCTGTGTCGGGATTTGAACCCAGGTTAGACAGCTTAGAGGTTGGAGGTGAGTGAAACCCCCAGGATGGTAGTTTATAGCTGTGTCGGGATTCAAACCCAGGTTAGACAGCTTAGAGGTTGGAGGTGAGTGAAACCCCTGCGATGGTAGTTTATAGCTGGGTTGGGATTCAAACCCAGGTTAGACAGCTTAGAGGTTGGAGGTGAGTGAAACCCCCCTGGGATGGTAGTTTATAGCTGGAATAAGGATTCAAACCCAGGTTAGACAACTTAGAGGTTGGAGGTGAGTGAAACCCCCGGGATGGTAGTTTATAGCTGGGTCAGGATTCAAACCCAGGATAGACAGCTTAGAGGTGAGTGAAACCCCCGGGATGGTAGTTTATAGCTGGGTCGGGATTCAAACCCAGGCTAGACAGCTTAGAGGTGAGTGAAACCCCCGGGATGGTAGTTTATAGCTGGGTCGGGATTCAAACCCAGGTTGGACAGCTTGGAGGTGAGTGAAACCCCTGGGATGGTAGTTTATAGCTGGGTCAGGATTCAAACCCAGGATAGACAGCTTAGAGGTTACAGGTGAGTGAAACCCCCCTGGGATGGTAGTTTATAGCTGGGTCGGGATTCAAACCCAGGCTAGACAGCTTAGAGGTGAGTGAAACCCCCGGGATGGTAGTTTATAGCTGGGTCGGGATTCAAACCCAGGTTGGACAGCTTGGAGGTGAGTGAAACCCCCGGGATGGTAGTTTATAGCTGTATCGGGATTTGAACCCAGGTTAGACAGCTTAGAGGTTGGAGGTGAGTGAAACCCCTGGGATGGTAGTTTAAAGCTGGGTCTGGATTCAAACGCAGGTTAGACAGCTTGGAGGTGAGTGAAACCCCCGGGATGGTAGTTATAGCTGGGTCTGGATTCAAACCCAGGCTAGACCGATTTGAGATGAGTGAAACCCCCGGGATGGTAGTTATAGCTGGGTCTGGATTCAAACGCAGGTTAGACAGCTTGGAGGTGAGTGAAACCCCCGGGATGGTAGTTATAGCTGGGTCTGGATTCAAACGCAGGTTAGACAGCTTGGAGGTGAGTGAAACCCCCGGGATGGTAGTTTATAGCTGGGTCGGGATTTAAACCCAGGTTAGACAGCTTAGAGATGAGTGAAACCCCCGGGATGGTAGTTTATAGCTGGATCAGGATTCAAACCCAGGTTAGACAACTTAGAGGTTGGAGGTGAGTGAAACCCCTGGGATGGTAGTTTATAGCTGGGTCAGGATTCAAACCCAGGATAGACAGCTTAGAGGTTGGAGGTGAGTGAAACCCCCCTGGGATGGTAGTTTATAGCTGGATCAGGATTCAAACCCAGGTTAGACAACTTAGAGGTTGGAGGTGAGTGAAACCCCTGGGATGGTAGTTTATAGCTGGGTCAGGATTCAAACCCAGGATAGACAGCTTAGAGGTTGCAGGTGAATGAAACCCCCCTGGGATGGTAGTTTATAGCTGGGTCGGGATTCAAACCCAGGCTAGACAGCTTAGAGGTGAGTGAAACCCCCGGGATGGTAGTTTATAGCTGGGTCGGGATTCAAACCCAGGTTGGACAGCTTGGAGGTGAGTGAAACCCCTGGGATGGTAGTTTATAGCTGGGTCAGGATTCAAACCCAGGATAGACAGCTTAGAGGTTGCAGGTGAGTGAAACCCCCCTGGGATGGTAGTTTAAAGCTGGGTCGGGATTCAAACCCAGGCTAGACAGCTTAGAGGTGAGTGAAACCCCCGGGATGGTAGTTTATAGCTGGGTCGGGATTCAAACCCAGGTTGGACAGCTTGTAGGTGAGTGAAACCCCTGGGATGGTAGTTTATAGCTGGGTCAGGATTCAAACCCAGGATAGACAGCTTAGAGGTTGCAGGTGAGTGAAACCCCCCTGGGATGGTAGTTTATAGCTGGGTCGGGATTCAAACCCAGGCTAGACAGCTTAGAGGTGAGTGAAACCCCCGGGATGGTAGTTATAGCTGGGTCTGGATTCAAACGCAGGTTGGACAGCTTGGAGGTGAGTGAAACCCCTGGGATGGTAGTTTATAGCTGGGTCAGGATTCAAACCCAGGATAGACAGCTTAGAGGTTGCAGGTGAGTGAAACCCCCCTGGGATGGTAGTTTATAGCTGGGTCGGGATTCAAACCCAGGCTAGACAGCTTGGAGGTGAGTGAAACCCCCGGGATGGTAGTTATAGCTGGGTCGGGATTCAAACCAGGTTGGACAGCTTGGAGGTGAGTGAAACCCCCGGGATGGTAGTTTATAGCTGTATCGGGATTTGAACCCAGGTTAGACAGCTTAGAGGTTGGAGGTGAGTGAAACCCCTGGGATGGTAGTTTAAAGCTGGGTCGGGATTCAAACCCAGGCTAGACCGATTTGAGATGAGTGAAACCCCCGGGATGGTAGTTATAGCTGGGTCTGGATTCAAACGCAGGTTAGACAGCTTGGAGGTGAGTGAAACCCCCGGGATGGTAGTTATAGCTGGGTCTGGATTCAAACGCAGATTAGACAGCTTGGAGGTGAGTGAAACCCCCGGGATGGTAGTTATAGCTGGGTCTGGATTCAAACGCAGGTTAGACAGCTTGGAGGTGAGTGAAACCCCCGGGATGGTAGTTTATAGCTGGGTCTGGATTCAAACGGAGGTTAGACAGCTTAGAGATGAGTGAAACCCCATGGATGGTAGTTTATAGCTGGGTCGGGATTTAAACCGAAGCCAGTTTGCATTCCTCCAGGCCATCCTGCCAGCTCTGTCGAACCTTACGTTATAAACGACTCCTGCATCGGTCACACTGGATATTCTTTGGATACCCGATGGTACTCACAGGGAAAAGGATCACAGTCCATCTCTGTAGTCATTGCCGTGACACGTCCATATTTACTTAATCGATTAAGAATTGAATTAGTTTCTCCTAAAGAGTTTTCCTTTCACCGTCCGATGACCTGGGAGCAGGTTCGTGTGATTGTAACATGTTGCGGATGATCATCGTTCATTCCTTGGATCACACGAAGCCATTTCGATATCCAAACCGATCAATTAAGGTTTTCAATTTTCACATAATCGTGGCGGAATCGTTTTTTTTAAAAATCAATGAATCGATTTCTTCGTTAGTCCTCGCGCGCGGAGTAGGCGGAGGTAATTCAAGTTCGGGTATTCAGAAGCACTCGATCACTTCCTACCTTTGAAGTGGATATTGTCATTAATTATATTTTTTAATGTCACGCTGGTCCGTGATATTCTGCATCCAAATACTGTAATTGGTACAATTAGGAAAGTCGCGCGATTGACTCCAAATGATTCAAGTAATTAAAGTCACCGATGGATACACACTTGTTTCTTGCCTGTTTAATGTTGGTGTCAACTGGAATTGCTTTTTTCTCTAACAGAGTAAAAGGGGTCTTGGGGTCCACGTGGACCTGGAAAATGTGACGTCTCAATGGAGTTCACGTGTCGGTTAGCCCTGGGCTGAACGAACCGCCCCGTGGAGAGTCGCTCTCCACGTGTTGTCCACGGCCTTTTGTTGTCTCCCTGATGACCCTCCATTGTGCCTCGACAGAGGTGGCCTTTTGTTGTCGTGTGTGAACGATGGACGAGGCAGCGTGAGGGTCCGTCAGGTTTTCTATCCTCGCTTTGAAGTCGAACTCTGTTTTGCTCAAAAAGGTGTTCGGTCTCCTTTTCATTTCTGTTGAGGAAGAAAAGGGAAAGAGCGGTGTAGCAGTGCGGCGGGAGGTGAAGAGGCGTATTTGTTGTTGCAAAATGTTATTGCTGCTTTTGGCTGTTGAAGTCAGTTATGGCAAGATGTCTGTGTTGGGAAAGATGGGCCAAGATGCCCCCAACCCCAAAACCTCTGTAGATATCCAGCACTGGTGTTTTTGTTCAGTAACTGGGACCTGGGACATGATACATGTGAGGCTCGTGGGGAGAGAATATTTTACCTGACCTTTCACAAAAGGTTTTGCTGGAAAAATTGTCTGTTCAAAAAGGATGTTTTTATTTGCTCAAAAACATTGTTCACATCTGACTCTAGAAACTGCTCAGGTCTGTCGTACATCAGTTCCTACCTCAATCAAGTCATGGGTAACTTTTCTTACACCTCTTCACCAAACCGTTTTTCTTTTTCTTTTTGGTAAGTTAGCCTCACCTTCAAAAACTGTCTTTATAATTGAGAAATCAAGATCAAGATCACATGAGATATTGAACTGGTGATTTACAGTGCCTTCAGAAAGTATTCACACCCCTTGACTTTTTCACATTTTGTTGTTTGAGCCTGAATGTAAAATGGAATAAATTAAAAATTGACACGGACCAACACAAAATACCCCAAAATGACAAAATGAAAAGGTTGACAAATTTATTAAAAATGAAATACAGAAATATCTAATTGGCATAAGTATTCAGCCCCCTGAGTCAATACTTTGTAGAATCACCTTGGGTAGGGATAACACCTTTGAATCTTCTTGGGTATGTCTGTATCAGCTTTGCACATCTGGATTTGGGGAGTTTCCCCATTCTTCCTTGCAGATTTGCTCAAGCTCTGTCAAGTTGGATGGGGAGCGTCGGTGAACAGCAATCTTCAAGTCTTTCCACAGATTCTCAATGGGATTCATGTCAGGACTTTGGCTGGGCCACTCAAGGACTTTCACGTTCTTGTTCTGAAGCCATTCCAGTGTTGCTTCGGCTGTATGCGTGGGCTCATTGTCCTGTTGGAATGTAAATTTTCGCCGCAGTCCATGGTCTTTTGCATTCTGAAGCAGGTTTTCCTTGAGGATTTGTCAGTATTTGGCTCCATTCATTGTTCCCTCTATCCTTGCAAGTCTCCCAGTCCTTGCTGCTGAAAAGCATCCCCATAGCATGATGCTGCCACCACCTTGCTTCACGGTAGGGATGGTGTTCGATGGGTGATGAGCTGTGTTCTGTTTCAGTCAGATGTAGTGCTTTGCATTTAGGCCAAAGAGATCAATTTTCGTATCATCAGAACACAGAATATTTTGCCTTATGCTCTCAGTGTTTCACGTTCCTTTTTGCAAATTCCAAGTGTGCTGTCATGTGCCTTTTTCTCAAGAGTGGCTTCCATCTGGCCACTCTCTCATAAAGCCTGGATTTGTGAAGTGCTGCAGAGACAGGGCTGCCTTCAGGGAACTTCTCCCATCTCAGCCAAGGAACTCTGTAGTTCTGTCCGAGTGGTCATTTGCTTTTTGGACACCTCCCTGACCAGTGACCAAGGTCTTTTTTCCTGGTTCCTCAGTTTGGTTGGATGGCCAGCTCAAGGAAAAGTCTGGTTAGTTCCATATTCTTTCCATTTCCTAACTAGAACGGCACTCAATAGAGAGCATACTTCCACCAGGTGAACAGTTTACGTTTTGTATCTCAGAGTAGACCAGAAAATCACAATACAGAATCACATTTAATCGAAATCATCCGTCCACAACTTTAATGATGGAGCTCACTGTGCTCTTTGGAACTTTCAACACTGATCCATTTTTGGAGTTTCCTTGCTCAGGTCTATCTATACCTGGGAAATTATTTCTGATATTTCGTCTTTCTGACTTCTCGTGTATCTGACATCTCGTCTTTCTGTCATGGTCTTTTTGATATCTCATCTTTCTGATATCTAGTCTTTCTGATATTTCGTCTTTCTGACTTCTCGTGTATCTGACATCTTGTCTTTCTGTCATGGTCTTTTTGATATTTCATCTTTCTGATATCTAGTCTTTCTGATATTTCGTCTTTCTGACTTCTCGTCTATCTGACATCTCGTCTTTCTGTCATGGTCTTTTTGATATCTCATCTTTCTGATATCTAGTCTTTCTGATATTTAGTCTTTCTGACTTCTCGTCTATCTGACATCTCGTCTTTCTGTCATGGTCTTTTTGATATCTCATCTTTCTGATATCTAGTCTTTCTGATATTTCGTCTTTCTGACTTCTCGTGTATCTGACATCTCGTCTTTCTGTCATGGTCTTTTTGATATCTCATCTTTCTGATATCTAGTCTTTCTGATATTTCGTCTTTCTGACTTCTCGTCTATCTGACATCTCGTCTTTCTGTCATGGTCTTTTTGATATCTCATCTTTCTGATATATAGTCTTTCTGACATTTTGTCTTTCTGACATTTTGTCTTTCTGACATCTCATCTTTCTGAAATGTTTGAAAAAAAAAAAAGGGTTTTGGAAACGTTTTTGTTTGTATTGTGTTATTTTGATGTACTGCACTAGGTTAAGAATATTTGCGGAATGGAAAACTAGTCTAAATCATGAAGACTAGTAGTTGGTAACCTTGTCAACACTAAACTACACAAACAAGTATATTCATGTAGTTTAGTGTTGAGGCATAATCTAGTGAAGACACCCAGCAGACAAGGATGCAGAAGCTGAAGCGGTGCAAACAGGAAAGTGTTCACAAAGGTAACATAACACAACCATAACATATCATTGCTTTCCAAGGTAACCACATTCCTGGAGCATACTGTAAGAGTGAGAACTTTGCAAGGACCCATTCTAAGATTCCAGAAGGACATCTGGATGAAGCCCATTGGCTGGGTCAATGATTACCTCGTGGATAAGGACCATGGATTGGAAAAGAACTGAGAAACTTCTTTAAATAGGCTGTGCTGAGGCGAGAGAGCATTTGGAGCCATTTGAACGTGACTGGGAAGGAGCGAATATAGCTCAGCTGTCTGGGTTCATCACCTGCGCTCATCTGTCAGCCATGAGCCGCTGCAACGTGTGGCGAGTCGAGCACGTTCCGGTATCTCTGGTGCAAGCTTCAGTAAAGTCACATGCTTACACACCACATATTCGCTTTTGCCGACTCCAAGACCCGAGACGTGGCTGGCTTATGACCATGCTTGCCAATGTACAGTTTTTTAACCAAGGTGCTGCCACCCCAGTAACTGTGCTTGCACTTCACTTCAACACTGCTGATCAACATCGATGCTGGAACCAATTAATATCCTGATGCGACTCTTTCACAAGAAACTCTTTGACAAGAAGCTGACACTAAGTTCTTTTTCAGATCTCCATCGAATGCATCCCCTCTGCATTAATGAGGCTGCAGTCATTTTTACTGCCGTCAGCAACAGTCTGCTAATAGCGATCAGCTGGTTCTTCATTTCCTTTTTCTTCGGGGTGTGAAGCCCACTTCGGTGGCCTACCTTTGCTGTATCCTCTTAGTAAGGTGTGGCCTAGCCTTCCAATGCTCCATTGACCTTCTCGCATACCAGCCA
Source organism: Myxine glutinosa (assembly GCF_964187855.1). NCBI lineage: Eukaryota > Metazoa > Chordata > Myxini > Myxiniformes > Myxinidae > Myxine > Myxine glutinosa. The sequence goes on along the minus strand of NC_136272.1, from coordinate 67,864,479 downwards.
TGTGACTATCTGCTGGCCTTAAGCACTGTATCTTTATTCACTTAGGTGTTTCGCTTCAGGTTTCATGCAAGCTGTCAGACTTTGGTGAAATAGCTCTTTGGTTTGACCTTATGTAAAGTGTTAAGTAGGGTCTTCTTGGTGTGTTAGCCACAGGACAATTCTCAGGGTTTTCTTCTATCATACACAGCTCAAAACCTTACCCTGAAGCACCTTGTCCTCTTGGAGCACAAGTTGAGCTTAATATTTCTGGATGGAATTGCATGAACAGGAATTTTACTCAAAAACAGTTTCTGATATATATACTGAAACGCAAAAGAAACTTACCACCTTTGAAACCTTTAAATATCAACAATAACACTGCGTGTAGTAAATGTGTGAACTTATTTGTGGACAATAGTGTCCTCACTGTCAGACAAAACGGTCACGGATGGTCACTTGAACCTTCAATGGTCCCTTCATAGCACAGCTGTTGAACAGCCGTTTTGACTGTCAGTGATTAGCCAAGAGGTACGGGATGATTTTAATGAGCTGCACGTGATGTCTTGATATTGGCTTTAAAAAGGCCAGTGCAAAATGGGCATTTTGACCGAAAAATTTGACCATTTTGACCAACTTCAAAAAGACCGAAAACACAAAAGAAACTTACCACCTTTGAAACCTTTAAATATCAACAATAACACTGCGTATAGTAAATGTGTGAACTTATTTGTGGACAATAGTGTCCTCACTGTCAGACAAAACGGTCACGGGTGGTCACTTGAATCTTCAATGGTCACTTCATAGCACAGCTGTTGAACAGCCGTTTTGACTGCCAGTGATTAGCCAAGGGGTACGGGATGATTTTAATGAGCTGCACGTGATGTCTTGATATTGGCTTTGAAAAGGCCAGTGCAAAATGGGCATTTCAATCAACATGCCACGATTGTCAAGGGATCAACGGCAGCGTGCCCTGGGCATGCTGCAAGGCGGACTGAGCTACCGTGAGGTGGCACGTCGCCTTGGCTGTTCACACCAGATGATATCGGCCCTGGTGGACAGAGACACCCTCCACAACTCTGCAGATGACAGACCTCGATCAGGGAGGCCAAGAGTCACCACTGCAAGGCAGGACAGGCAGATGGTCTGAAGTCACCTGCGGGATCGATTCCGTCCAGCATTCCGCACTCCGGCAGAAACGCCGGGGCGTGCAAACCCACGGATCTCCAATGATACTGCACGAAGACGACTGCATTACTATGGTCTGACTGCCAGAAGACCATACAGAGGCCCCGTGATGACGGTTGCCCATCGCCGCAACCGTCAGAGATGGTGCCAGCAGCATCAGCGGTGGACCTTGGCGCAGTGGAACGAGGTCGCTTTCAGCGATGAGTCAAGGTTCTGTGTGGACAGTCCTGATGGGCGTGAGTGTGTCTGGAGAAGAACTGGCGAGCGATATGCCGATTGTTGCGTGCGTCAAGCCAACAGGTGGGGTGGCCCAAGTGTGATGGTGTGGGCAGCCATATCAGGCCGGTACAGGACGCCACTGGTGGTTGTGGATGGGAATCTTAACGCCCAGCGGTATGTGGATAACATCCTGCGACCTCATCTGCTGCCATTCCTGCTAGACCACCCAGAACTGAGAACCTTTCAGCATGACAATGCTCGTCCCCATGCTGCTCGCTTTACCACTGCATTTCTCCAAGGCGAGAACATCAACACCATGCAGTGGCCTGCGCTCTTCCCTGACCTGAATCCCATAGAGCACCTGTGGGATGAGCTTGGGAGACGCGTAGTTGGCAGGGCCAGGACACGGGCAGAGCTGCTTCAGACATTGAGGACTGAGTGGGACAGAATCCAGCAGCAATCCATCCAAAAAATGGTAGGCAGTATACGCCGACGATGCACTGCCTGTATCCAAAACAATGGTGGCCATACACGCTATTGAAAGGGGACTGACATTGCACCCTGTGCTGTTCTGTACTGTAGAACAAACTGATGAGATGGTGTATCTTGGTCAAAAACTTGACATGTCATCAATAAAATGCCAATGTTTCAATTAGCAATTGTTGGTTTGTTTTATTTTGAACTGTTACAATTTTATTACATTTCAAACAAGTGGTAAATTTCTTTTGCGTTTTCGGTCTTTTTGAAGTTGGTCAAAATGGTCAAAATGGTCAAATTTTTTGGTCAAAATGCCCATTTTGCACTGGCCTTTTTAAAGCCAATATCAAGACATCACGTGCAGCTCATTAAAATCATCCCGTACCCCTTGGCTAATCACAGACAGTCAAAACGGCTGTTCAACAGCTGTGCTATGAAGTGACCATTGAAGGTTCAAGTGACCATCCGTGACCGTTTTGTCTGACAGCGAGGACACTATTGTCCACAAATAAGTTCACACATTTACTACACGCAGTGTTATTGTTGATATTTAAAGGTTTCAAAGGTGGTAAGTTTCTTTTGCGTTTCAGTATATCTACAGTATATATATATATATACATACACACACACACACACACACACACACACACACACACACACACACACACACACACACACACACGGCCCGCGGATAAGGATGTTGGTTTGCCGAGCGGATGGCACCGCGGCCTAACAGTTACCCCGACTAACCCGATTCCTGAACGTTGGCCGGATCGCGCCACAGCTATTCAATATGGAAAAGACAAGAGCGACACGGATGTGAAGAAGAAGGAGAAGCCGAAAAAAAGGTTGAAAATACTACTAAATTTATTCCTATGGTGTACACTGTACAGGCTCAAAATAACCAAGGAGAAGGAAAGATAAGAAAATAATATATAGAAGATTTTAGAGACACAGTGAAAATCGCTAGCTTATCTAAACAGACTTAATTAATACCCCGGACAGAACAAACGAAGACGACTCACACGGGGAATGATGATAGGAATGGCGGAAGGTGGATGGCTGGAGGGAGAGGAAAGTCCAAGGGGTCCGGCAGCACGATCGGCGTGTTTAGCAGCGCTAAACGCTAGGTGTTTTTGCATGCTAGGTGTTTTTATTACATGTTTTATGGCTGTGAGGTGTTTTTATTACGTGTTTTATGGCTGTAAGGTGTTTTTAATTTTGTGGTGGTGAGGTGTTTTTATTACGTGTTTTATGGCTGTGAGGTGTTTTTATTACGTGTTTTATGGCTGTGAGGTGTTTTTAATTTTGTGGTGGTGAGGTGTTTTTATTACGTGTTTTATGGCTGTGAGGGGTTTTTAATTTTGTGGTGGTGAGGTTTTTATTACGTGTTTTATGGCTGTGAGGTGTTTTTATTACGTGTTTTATGGCTGTGAGGTGTTTTTAATTTTGTGGTGGTGAGGTGTTTTGAATTAAGTGGTGGTGCGGTGTTTTGAATTACTTGGTGGTGAGGTGTTTTGAATTACGTGGTGGTGAGGTGTTTTGAATTACGTGGTGGTGAGGTGTTTTGAATTACGTGGTGGTGAGGTGTTTTGAATTACGTGGTGGTGAGGTGTTTTGAATTACGTGGTGGTGAGGTGTTTTGAATTACGTGGTGGTGAGGTGTTTTGAATTACATGGTGGTGCGGTGTTTTGAATTACGTGGTGGTGTGGTGTTTTGAATTACGTGGTGGTGAGGTGTTTTGAATTACGTGGTGGTGTGGTGTTTTGAATTACGTGGTGGTGAGGTGTTTTGAATTACGTGGTGGTGAGGTGTTTTGAATTATGTGGTGGTGAGGTGTAATCGTCCCAAACTTCCAGTCTGCACCTACCCCTCCCCTATGTATGTGCTGAGGGGTTCTTTCTTGAAAAAAAAACATTCAACCTAAATCTTCAACCTAAATTGCCTATAAAAATGTAATATCACAAACACAACAAATACATTTGTGCAAAGTAATTGTTTGTATTATGATTGGTGAAAATCATGACAACACAGCAACTCAGGTACAGTCATTATCCTCAGCTAAAATAAGCCCGTTCCTCAGTATCGACGCGCGAGCCGAGCCAAGCTAGTATATATATATATATATATATATATATATATATATATATAATCGGAAGAAATTAAATAGGTAACGGACGTAGGTTCAAGACGGTTACTTATTTAATTTATTCCGATTATTTATTTAATGCAAATGAGGCACCCTGCTCGTATTGTGGAGTTTCTGCTATTTCTCACAGGTTGTGTGTGTGACGTGTGTGTGTATGTGTGTGTTTATATATATATATATATACCTAGAAATAAAAGCTGAACTTCTGTAATCTTGCCTCAAATTCATATTTTCTCCAATTTCCTTTCATTCAGGATACGTTTTAGTTTCCTGTAAATCTTTCTTTTTTTCTCGGTATATAAATGAATAATATATCAAATAAGACTTGGAAGGAAACCTCTATCTGGTAAACCTCACAGTGTAGAAATAGCCAAGTCTTTCTCTCAGAAATAGAGTCCTGTTCGGATGTCTAAGATCCTTCTCATTTGAAGAGTTGCTCTGATTGGGGGAAGTCACATCACATCTGGGGAGGTTCTACCTCGACATACTTAACAGATTTGAGTTTAAAGTAATCTGACTTATCAACTCTCCCAGTGTCACCTGAAAATCCGACCTGCTTCATTTACGCCGTAATGTTGGTTCCCTTACCTTTCTCTATAAATATTACTTCGGATTTTGCTCCAAAGAACTTGCTGCCTGTATACCTCCGCCATTAGGTAGACCACAAACTACTCCGCAAGCCACTACGTCACGTTATTATTGGGTGGCTATTGGTAACTCAAGGATAGGTCCTCATGTTTGTTTCTTCCCCTTCACTTGTTTGCCTTCCCATGTGTTTCCTAACAGTTGTAAACCTTCCCTTCTCAAAAGGCAGGTTTTCTAGTTCCTCAAAAACTCGTACATCATTTCCTTCTCTTCACTTCTCTATCTATTCAGGTTTTTGGGGTTTTTTTCGTTTGAGGCCTGGCCTTGAGGATGATACAGACCATGACTGGAGCCTTTAACGTAAAAAAACAACTTAGCAGTATGAACATTCACCTCTGAGCTCTCTCGCCTGGGTTTGAATGTCATCCCGGCCATAAACCGTCATCCACATCCTGCTGTTTCGCTAGCAGGGCGATACATAAATATCTGTGCACCGACCATTGAAATTGAACGTTAGATTGGACGACCCGTCTGCCACCACTGGGTGTTAGCGGACATTAAAGATCCGATGTTGTCTTTTGCGAAAAGTAGGCGAATTATCACCGGCAGCCTGATCAAATTGCATATGGCTGCTTAAACAGCGGGTAGCAAGTGGACCGGTCTTCTTGGCTGTCCTTGGATACCGGGCTACACTGCATGCTATCTAAGTATGGTTGTTGTCTTGGCAACAGCTCCCGCACTATGAGTAAATCCACGTACCCGGGTTGTTCGCATGTCACATGTAGACTGCCGTCTTGTACCACCGATGGCACCACCTGCACTGCACAGGTCGACTTTGGCCACCACAAACCTGCGTTTCTACCTTGCGTCACATAAACGTAATATTGCCTCCTGGCTCCGTGTGACCTTTCCGGCGTATGGAATGCTTTTCAACATTTCACAAACTTCTCAAGGTTTTGCACAACTGCGTGAAGTAGGCCATAAAGTTGGACTTCTTGAACATGGGATGGAGGAACAAGTCATGGATGCTGCATAAAACGAACGAGCAGGTATTGGTAACACTTCTCGGATCCGTTTTTGAGCTTGGAAAGGTCAAAAGGCGAGCAAGCCATCGCAATGGAAGGTTCTCCTGGCAGTGCGCTGATTGAATTTAGAAAGACTGTGGCCTATCCATCTCCCTGGGCTGAAGGGCCCCGGCGGGCAAAAAATCAATGGAACCCACCAGTTTACGAGGTCAGGCTGAGGTGAGGTGGAAGGGGTTGTGGCCAAGGAGGGCGAACTGGCTAAGGGGCCCGGGTAGGGGTCGAGGGGGTGGAGAATTTGGATAGAGCAGGACCTGGGATGGGAACTGAGAACTGTGGCAGCAGCTGATGAGATAGAATAGGCTGGTTGTGGCAGTAGGAATTGGAATGGGGGCTTTGTGGGAATAGCAGACCATACATTCGAAAAGGGTCAGCGTGAGGCCACAAGCACGTTGGTTGCTCACAGAGTCAGGGGCAGTACGTCATCTTAATCCACCAGCTTGCAGTTTATCACAATCCTTACAGTTACATCAAATCCTCGATCTACCTCAAACCGTTGATTTGTTTTAACTTCGACTCTTATTGTTCCTTTTTTACTTCACTTACAATTCGCTGTTCTTCACGCTTTCCCTTTGTCCTCACACAATCAATTAACATAGTACGGTCATCTGCTCCTGTTGCATCAATAGAAGGTGCAAAATAACAACTCCTTTCGCATCTTGAGGCACTTAGGGCTGCCGAGGCAGTTTTTCCTTGGGTATGGGACACTCTCCTGGACGCGTCGCCACTCCGATATGTGAATTGGTACCAGGTTCAAAATCCGGACCACAACCGAAGCAGACTTTTCCTCCTTGGCTCAGGGACACTCTCCTGGACGCGTCGCCACTCCGATATGTGAATCGGTACCAGGTCCAAAATCCGGACCACAATCGAAGCAGACTTTTCCTCCTTGGCTCAGGGACACTCTCCTGGACGTGTCGCCACTCCGATATGTGCATTGGTACCAGGTCAAAAATCCGGACCACAACCGAAGCAGACTTTTCCTCCTTGGCTAAGGGACACTCTCCTGGACGTGTCGCCACTCCGATATGTGCACCAGTACCAAGTCCAAAATCCGGACCACAACCGAAGCAGACTTTTCCTCCTTGACTAAGGGGCACTCTCCTGGACGTGTCATCACTCCGATATGTGCATCGGTACCAGGTCTAAAATCCGGACCACAACCGAAGCAGACTTTTCCTCCTTGGCTAAGGGACACTCTCCTGGACGCATCGCCACTCCGATATGTGCACCAGTACCAGGTCCAAATTCCGGACCACAACCGAAGCAGACTTTTCCTCCTTGGCTAAGGGGCACTCTCCTGGACGCGTCATCACTCCGATATGTGCACCAGTACCAGGTCCAAAATCCGGACCACAACCGAAGCAGACTTTTCCTCCTTGGCTAAGGGACACTCTCCTGGACGCGTCATCACTGCGATATGTGCACCAGTACCAGGTCCAAAATCCGGACCACAACCGAAGCAGACTTTTCCTCCTTGGCTAAGGGACACTCTCCTGGACGCGTCATCACTGCGATATGTGCACCAGTACCAGGTTCAAAATCCGGACCACAACCGAAGCAGACTTTTCCTCCTTGGCTAATGGGCACTCTCCTGGACGTGTCATCACTCCGATATGTGCACCAGTACCAGGTCCAAAATCCGGACCACAACCGAAGCAGACTTTTCCTCCTTGGCTAAGGGACACTCTCCTGGACGCGTCGCCACTCTGATATGTGCACCAGTACCAGGTCCAAAATCCGGACTACAACCAAAGCAGACTTTTCCTCCTTCATTAACCTGGAACTCACATGACAAGGGAAGTTAAGAGGCCTCAAAAGTGAAATCTTGAAACAAATACCTTGCAATCGTTTTTTATGACTATTGCTTGGTTTACTTCCTCTGCTGAAGGAGGGAATACGTATTCCATGCTGCAGTGCCACCTTCAGGCAGTTCCAGTTGGGTAATTCTGACCCCATCGTGGATCGAAATGTGGATCAGACAGCTCGAATGTGAGCTCAATACTGATGGATTGAATGAGGTATCCTAAAATGTAAAAACAAAATCGCAACTTGTGCATATTTCTCTTTTATCACCCAGGAGAAATAAGATATTGAATTCACTGGTTTCATACTTCTTTGGATGGGGCCGACAGAATGGCCTAAAGATATAAGCTGTCTAGTCTGGGATTGAATCTCGATCCACTTATAAAATGTCATCCTAGCGTTTCACTGGTAGGGTGATTCGTCAATGTGTGTGCCGTCCCTCCGATGGACTATTAGTTGGTGGACATTAAAGCAACCATGGTGTACTTTGCGCAGAGTAGGTGAACTAGCGCTGGCGCCATGGCCGAATCTTAGTTGAACGTCAGGCCTGGCCAGCCAGTTTGTGAAATGCTTGGGCCAAGCCTCCTCCAACCAACCCCACAAAACGCGGGAATAGTTGTGGCCGTTAAAGAAGAAAAAGTACTTCCAACCTGTTGGTTTTGTGATTCGGTGAAACAAATTCCTGCGAGAAGATGGAGGAGATTAAGGGAGAGGGGACTGGAGGAGTGTGGGGAGAGTTGGTGATTACTTGATGTCCTTTTGAGTCAACATCCAAATTATAAACATGTAATGTACAACTGAGATTACAAAATATCAATGGAGTGGAATATGAATGTCTGTAAAGACGATCGTATCCATCTTTGTCAGCAGACAAATTAAACAATGGATTTTGTATACTGAAAGTGTATAATACTTAGTTAACCGTCGTGGGAAAGAGTTGTGGATGATGTTTCGAGCTTTAACCCTTCGTCCAACTCAAAATGTCAACCGTATCTCTTTTTCCGCACTGCGGTGAACCCCTTTATACCCTCCACCATCCTCTTTTTCCCAACACTCCCATCATCCAATTCCCTCCGTTACTCCTCGACATTTCTATGGTCTTTCCCAGATCTTCTTTCCTCTCACAAGTTCTCATCATGCGCCTGTAATTAAATATTTTTTACCTGCGACGTATTGCAAATCTATAAGGGCTCCACATGGTTGTTGTTGTTGTTGTTGTTGTTGTTTTTTTTTGTTTGTTTTTTTGTATACAAGATCGAGGCTCGTGAAAGAGCTAACATTAATACAAAACAAGCATTCTGAGTATTGCGCTGCAATACATGTCCCCAACCGGCAGTCTGTCGTCCAGAAAACTGTTGGGGAAATTCCCAAAGTTCAAAGTGCCATAACTTTGTCAAAAATGATCGAAACGTCGTGAAGTTCGAACTTGATGTGTAACTTATCATGATGAAACCATGTACCAAGTTTGAAATCATTAGCATTAAGAGTTTAGAAAAAAAGTCCAGAAAACTGTTCTTTGCATGATGGACTGACGGAGGGACGGCGTGCAAACCTATAGTCACCTCCAGTGTACACCGGTAGGGGACTAATAAGGGGAGCGGTAGACAAGATGGGGAGAGAGGGGGAAGGACACAAACACAACATTTGAGAGCAGGGACATCGAGAGAACTGTGGGAGGGAGAGGGCTTGGGGGGAGGTGGGAGAGGTATAAAACATATGGACACTGCAAGGACTTCCAGGACAAAAGTTGGAATTTAAAAAAAGTGGATCTGGGGTGAATTACCGGGGGTAGAAAAGATCAAGGTTTTCGATGGGGGAAGATAAGAGATGGTGGTGAACAGCTGTTTTAAAGACCTGGAGGGAGGAGTGGGATTGAAGGGAGTGGGGGAGTTTGTTCCAGAGGCGGGAGAAAAGGGTTTTTTTTTTTTTAATTGTTGCTGCTGCTGTTGTTGGGGTCAATTTCTGAAATGTGCACCCATTGGTTGGACAGCTGCTGGACCTCACCAACATTTATCGCTTGACTCCACCCACCATGGCACCCAGGTGAAATAATATGGCCGCCATCTTGGTTTTCTGGTGGACTAAATAGGGAAAGCAACTTTTTTGAGGTCAAAAGGCCAAAGGTCAACTCAAGGTCAAACTACCGAAATCATCAATTTTCATCCAATTGACTTGGGGATTAAGCAGCATTAGCAAAGCACCACATTGAATTGGGAAACAAACTATTTTTAAGGTCAAGTGGTAAAAGGTCAACTCTAGGTCAAACTTCTAAAATCAATTTTCATCTGAAAAATCGTCACATTTCATCCTATTGACGCGAGCTTTGATCAAGATCCTCAATTTTGATCTTGATGAAATGGACAATTTGCTGGATCAATGGCAACCTTTGGGGGTGGGGGGGGGAGTGGATTTTGCAAGTATCATGCTGACGTCTTCTTATTTGTTTGTTTGTTTGTGAGCAGGATGTCTCCAAAGATTGTGCATGCATTCAGACGAAATTCGGTGGAGAGGTTGGGTATGCGACAAGGACCAAATTATTAGATTTTAGTGAAGATCATAGCCAGATCAGCGAATTTTTAAGTGATTCTTCACCATTGAATGATAGGGTCAAAAACGATATATAGCATGATATTTCAAAAACTTGTGCATATATTTGCTCGTCCGTGCTGTGGCTGGAGACATCGTAGTGGAGTTCTGTTGCAATATCTGATAGCGGGATCTAAGATATATATATATATATTGTTACAGACGCGGTTTTAGATGTTAGTTTACCGAGCGGTTTGGTATTACCGCGTCCGCACAGTTACTCCCCGATTAGAACCCTATCCCGCCCGATTCCACTCGAACGTTGAACTAAGTCGCGCTATGCTAAATCAATGAAGGAAAGGACACAATGGCTGGGATAAATGTAACGACACAAGGGGTACAGTTCTCAAGACCTCCGGAGGAGGATATAATATTGGTGATGCAGAAACGGGTAGATTACACGGTAAGAGGTAAAGCACAGAAAGATGGGCACTTAGACACAGTCTTATCTTATCCCCGACAGACCACAGACAAACGGGACAAGACTGACTTACACAGGGATTGATGGCAAGGAAGGGCAGGCAGTCGGTAGCTCAAGGTGCACCTTGGCTCAGGGGCAGAATACAGCTCGGTCCAGTCCAGAGATGCGGGGAGGTATCGCAGCGCTCGGTTGGTGGCGTCTCTCTTCCTTCAAGTCCAGCGCGCATCTGACGTCACCTCCCTCTCTCTGCGCATGCTCAGCGGGGGGGGGGGGGGGGGGGGGGGGGGTGACACGCCCTCGGCTCGTTAGCTCCGCCCCAGATGGAATCGGTCCGCCGCTCCTATTGGGTGCGGGGGGGTTACCGGGCTCCGCCCTTGACGAGGAGCTGACAGCGAGCCCCTGCGTGGTAACCCCGTCGGAGCACATGCTCAATGGCGGCTAACCAAGCCGGAGTGAGGACGCGCACTCCCCGTGCCGCCGCCGCGCCGCCGCCGCCGCTGTTGTTGTTGTTGGTGTTGTTCCATGAGGAAGAGATGCGGGGAGGTATTGGGAGGTCCTAAACTTACTAATGGTGCCATACAATCACATTCTGGTGCAACGAAGAGTCAGAATTAATGGAAACGAGTCCTTAACTGACATAGACTAAGAATAACTAGCAAGATGTCCGAAAGTTGTCTACGTGAGATGCGGTGGACCTGGATGCGACATTTAATGGGGGAAAAAGGGGAAGGTCGGTTCTACAGAGTGTTGTTTACAGAAAATGGGACTAGGGAATGGGGGATTGGGGATAGTTGGGAAGTATTGGGGAAATAGGGGAATATTTACAAGCGGATATGGATGGAGGCCAAATCCCATATCCGCAACATTGCACCCTTCTCTACCTCGGGGCGTCCCGACCCGATAAATTTTTACCTACTTTAGTGTGGCACTCAGATGTAGTTCCCTCTACTATTAACTCAACCCTGAGTGCGACAGTTTTACAGATGTTCACAAATGAGTAAATATGTCCCCCTGCGACGTTGCACCCTTCTCCTCACAGAAACACACCCACAGGATAACCGAATCGCGGAAAGAATCCTCAAACTAAACATACAGCCGGTAGGGAGCATTATTTACAATTGACGCTACTTTATTTACAAGACTAACCCAGGACCTGTGATTGTTCTTTCTGGGGGGAAGACAGTCTGCTCTGCATCAATGCACCATTAAAGCACCCAAAAACGCACCAATACACACCCAAGCACCAATCGGTGCAGTCACCATTGTTCATCAATAAAATAAAACCAACAAACCCAAACCCTGCAGGTGTCTCTTGCTCTTCGGCTCCCTCTGCTGGCTATTACTTTCTTCCAGATGTTGTCATTTCCTTTCATTTTCTTACTGGCGGCCTATTTGAGCATAAAATGAAATGCACCCAACGTGTCCATTTTTATTTATTTATGGCCCACAGGGCCGACTACGTGTGGTTCACCTGTGGGGCATCGGTGCCCTGTGGCCAAGGCCCGCCAGCAAGATTTTGGGCCCTCATGGCCGGTTCCAGCAGAGGGGCCATGCCCCAACCCATGGGGTCCATCAGTGGTGCTCGGCCACAGGCATGTGGTCCATAATGTGGTGCATCGATGCAGACAGCTGGTTCTGGGAGTGCCGGGCGCACAATGGCCGACTCACGCACGCTCCCCTCGGCATCCAATGGCGCACAGGTCATGTGGGAGACAAAAGGGGAAAGACAATGAGCGAGGGGTAAGGTCACAAGGGTACACATCAATAAGGCAATGCAAGGCGAAATGCGTACGGAGGGCGAAGTGAGAAAGCTCGTCCCTACCGTACGTCACCCCCCTGTCACCTACACTACCCTTGCCCTTACCCCATATGTACAAAATCTACACATTACCAATCCGTCGCTACTGTCACGTCTCCCCATATTTCCTCTATACCAAATTCGTCACCACAATCCCTCTATCCAAAATTTGCCATCACCCAATTCATCATCAATCCTCATAAGGAGGAAGAGATGGAACAACAAAGCACAATGTCACACCCACGTCATGATGCATCTCACATTCCAAACATCTGCACAATAAAATAACAAAACATGGCATGGTGTGGAGGTACGTCATCCCAGGTGAGTGCATGTAGATGGTGCGAGGAGACTTCAATCCTAACTATCCTCTAAATGACATTAACACACTTTACACTACCCGGGGTCTTTCCCTGCCAATCCATTGGCCAACTTACTCTATGGGTTCTAAAAACCAATTCCCATTGACCAAACTGTGGTGCTTCTCAATTTGGGGTCTCACTCCCCCGATTCATCTCCCGGTGCCCTCGCACAATTTCTGGGCCGTGACGTGTAGCTCTCCCAGCAGGTCTACCCACCTGCACACCTCCACCACTGTAGTTGCCACCCAAGCTTACCTGCTCCTTACCCTAACCTAACTAACTGGGGAAGGCCCTCTCGCACTCTCACCCCCTCAGTGCCCTCTCTGGCACGGGCTGCCCGATCCACACCCGGGATCCTCAGGCACCCACTGACACTAACGGCTCCCAGAGCCCACCTGCAGCCTCACCTGGCCGACATCCTCACAGTGGTGGAGTGCCCAAACCAACTACACACACTAACAGGCTACACGCCCAGCCATTTCCACAACACTAATGCACCCATCCAAATACCATTCTGTCACCCGCACCACAGATGCCAATATCCAACCACAATTTACCTATACCCTCTACCTAACACTTACACTACCCGCCCCGGGTACTCGTGAAAGGGGTCCACTCTTCCCCCATCCACACCTTCGCACCATGCACACCACTCCGTACCACTTACTCCAACTCTCTCCACACCACTCATTCTCTGCTCCATATATTCCACACACCTGTACTTGCACACCTGTGCTCTCACACCTGGTGCCACCTGCACCCTTCTCTCCCCAAGCGCATTCGCGCTGATCCACAACACTCACTGCTCCACACACCTGTTCAGTTGCACACCTGTGCAATCACACCTGTTCAATCACACCTGTTCAATCCTCACACACACGGCATCATCTCAGCTAACTACTCCCCTCTGAAACTTGCGCTTCCCAGTCGTCCCTTTAAACTATTGCGCTCCCTCGTCATTATCATCCACTAAGCTACTACGTCCCCACTACTGGTATCATTGTCACTAACTAACCTTAACGTTACCTAATGTCATCTTCGCTAGATCCCTATCAATATAACCTAACCCACCCGGGCTAGTTTTCACTGCCATACACCCCATAAACTATAGCGCATTTGCCCCCCGCATGGGAAGGGTGGCAGGGATGCCACCCTTACCCACCGTCATACGGCGCGAGTGGGACCTTGTGGGACCACCTCGTATGCGAGTCGTTGCCCGCCTGCCGGACCCCGTGCGTCGCCCCTTGCGGGGTCAGCGCGGGGCCGAACCGGCCGGGCCCCCACAGTACATTACCCCCAAGGGGCTCTCGTGCCTCCCCTGTCCCTCTAACAACTACCCCTGTTGGTGTCGATGCATGGGTCACACTTCAGCAACCCGCTACCCATTCCATAACACCACAACCTTGCTCACCCACACCTCGCACCTCCCGTTCCATACCCTCCGGACCAGCCATACACCTCACTCTTGGCCTCTCACGAACATCCGGGTCTATCTCGACCCCCAAGCTTATTAAATCACCTGGCGCATCATACGCATGACCATATTGGTCACCACTTACACCGGGTCCTCTTTCTCTTCGCTTCTCCTCCATCACCTGCGAATCCGTCATCCGGTTAATGAGCACATCATCACGATCCGAACACAGACTTTGGACCAATTCTTTTACTTCCTCCTTTATCTCTTTCTTATCCTCTCTCCGTCGCTTCTTAATTTCGCTCACCCCTTCTTCCACTTCTTCTAATTTCTGCTTCACCTCCTTCATCTCCTCGTGCACCCCTTTAAGTTCTTCCTCTAACTCCACTTTATTTTTTTCTATGTGCTCCCGCACCTCCCGCTCTTTAACCTCCATCACCTCTACCACCTTGTCCATTTTCCTCGTCAGGTCCTCATGTACCGTCTGACACTCTTTTTTAATTACCCCTACGTCCTTTTTCATCTCCTTCTGTGTCGATTTTAAACCCTCTATTACCGCTGTGTTCTTCTTTACCTGGTCCCCCAACTCCTTTTGTCCCACTGTCAGTTGTTCTACTCCCAGCGTCAACTCCTCTATACCACCTTGCAATTTTACAGTCCCCTTTCTCACCTCCTTCTCCATGCGCTCCTTACAGTGCCTCACCTCCTCGCGCACTCCTCCGACCTCCTCACTCACACCTCTTCTGATCTCTTCTCCCATCACTTGCATCTGCTGCCCAGATGCCACCCTCATCTGCTCCATTTCCTCCCTGTGAGCATCCAATTTAGTTTCTACCCCCATTCTGACCCCCTCTATCTGCTGCCCCATTTGTTTAACTTCCCTTTCCGCTTGGTCCCTCATGTCCCTCAATTTGCCTTCCATACTGTTTTCTAACCCCTCTAACCCCTTTTGCATCCCTTCCATTTGATTCTCTTGAGCGGCCATTCTGTTTTCTACCCCCGTTAACCCATTCTTTACCTCTTTTATCCCATTGTCTAACCCCTCACCGGTACCCCTCGCTTCGTCCCTCATTACCCCCATTTGGTTTCCCATTACCCCCATTTGGTTTCCCATTACCCCCAATTGCTCACTCTGAGCCCTCGCTTCGTCCCTCATTGCCCCCATAATTCTGTTTTCCATTTCTTCATTATTCTTGTCCATAAGGGCCTTCATTTGCATAAAAAAAAGGTTCAAATCCACCGGTGGCGCTACTACGGTCGCGGGCGCGGTCGTCGTGGCCATGTGCGAGGCGCCATTTTGCGCGCCCGTAACCTCGTGCGCGGCGACGCTATTTTGCGAACCTGCCACCCTCACTGCTTCGCTCTCCTCTTGTCCCTCGATTTGGTCCTGGATCGAACCTGCCTCACTCTCCTCTACCGGAACCCAGCCGTCTTGATCCGCCATAGCGCGACTTTCAAAATTCGGGTTTTTATTTTTGTAAAACAAAATCAAATTTCGCCGTTAACAATTTCGAGCGCGTGAAGCGCGCTACGGGACCGATCTCACTCCTCGACACCAATTGTTACTTAATAACACAATTGGTGTTCCAAAATTTAGGCCTAACAAATTTAGTCCCAGGTCCGAATCCAACTCCTGACAACCATTGTTACAGACGCGGTTTTAGATGTTAGTTTACCGAGCGGTTTGGTATTACCGCGTCCGCACAGTTACTCCCCGATTAGAACCCTATCCCGCCCGATTCCACTCGAACGTTGACTAAGTCGCGCTATGCTAAATCAATGAAGGAAAGGACACAACGGCTGGGATAAATGTAACGACACAAGGGGTACAGTTCTCAAGACCTCCGGAGGAGGATATAATATTATTGATGCAGAAACGGGTAGATTACACGGTAAGAGGTAAAGCACAGAAAGATGGGCACTTATACACAGTCTTATCTTATCCCTGACAGACCACAGACAAACGGGACAAGACTGACTTACACAGGGATTGATGGCAAGGAAGGGCAGGCAGTCGGTAGCTCAAGGTGCACCTTGGCTCAGGGGCAGAATACAGCTCGGTCCAGTCCAGAGATGCGGGGAGGTATCGCAGCGCTCGGTTGAGCCCCTTGCTAAAGCGAGCGATTTTTTTTTTTCATAGCGTTCATAGCGTCATAGCGATTTTTTTTTTCATAGCGTCATAGCGTCATATCGTTCATAGCGTTCATAGTGTCATAGCGTTCATATCGTCATAGCGTTTCATAGCGTCATAGCGATTTTTTTTTTCATAGCGTCATATCGTTCATAGCGGTCATAGCTTCATAGCGTCATAGCGTCATATCGTTCATAGCGTTCATAGCGTCATATCGTTCATAGCGTTCATAGCGTCATCGCGTTCATAGCGTTTCATAGCGTCATAGCGATTTTTTTTTCATAGCGTCATATCGTTCATAGCGGTCATAGCTTCATAGCGTCATATCGTTCATAGCGTTCATAGCGTCATCGCGTTCAGAGCGTTTCATAGCGTCATAGCGATTTTTTTTTTCATAGCGTCATATCGTTCATACCGTTCATAGCTTCATAGCGTTTCATAGCGTCATAGCGTCATAGCGTCATAGCGTTCATAGCGTCATCGCGTTCATAGCGTTTCATAGCGTCATAGCGATTTTTTTTTTTCATAGCGTCATAGCGTTCACAGCGTCATAGCGTCATCACGTGATCACTCTGAGCGTATCAGCGCCCACCTGCTCTGATTCCGTTGATTCCGTGCGCTGAAATGCGCTGAGGTAAATATGAATAAAAAATATGGATCGTCAAATATTTTGAGTTCGGCCATGTTCGTCCCAGGCTCAATGGCCATGTCTATGCCAAATATCAAGCACGTAAGCCTCTCCGTTTAGGAGTCTATCGGTAACATTACACACACACACACACACACACACACACACACACACACACACACACACAAACTGTGTTTTATCTATCTATAATTCCAGTAATCTCTGTGTGTGTGTGTGTCTGTGTGTGTGTATGCGACCGCTGTTTCTCGACAACTACCGGTCCGATATACTTGAAACTTGCCAGGTATATTGCTGGGGACCCGAGGATGTGCCTTTTCATGGTTTTAAATTAATCGGACAAGTAGTTACCGAGCTATGGCGATTTCTTTACCAAACTCCGCAAGCCGTTCGCTTTGGACCAAACCATTCCATGTAAATAGAGGCGGGGGGGGGGGGGGGGGGTGATTGTCACCGTACTCGCAAGCCGTTCGCTTTGGACCAAACCATTTCATGTAAATAGAGGGGGGGGGGGGGGGGATTGTCACCGTACTCGCAAGCCGTCCGCTTTGGCTTTGCGAATGGACCAAGCCATTTCATGTAAATAGAGGGGGGGGATATAATTTTAGATATATATATAGTACGGGCATGCCCTAGTGTATCTATAATTCCAGTAATCTCTGTGTGTATGTGTGTGTGTATGTGTGTGTGTATGTGTGTGTGTATGTGTGTGTGTATGTGTGTCTGTGACCGCTGTTTCTCGACAACCACGGGTCCGATATACTTGAAACTTGCCAGGTATATTGCTGGGGACCTGAGGATGTGCCTTTTCAAGGTTTCATATTAATCGGAGAAGTAGTTACCGAGCTATGGCGATTTATTTACCCGTACTCGCAAGCCGTTCGCTTTGGCTTTGCGAATGGACCAAACCATTTCATGTAAATAGAGGGGGGGGTTCTACCGTACTCGCAAGCCGTTCGCTTTGGCTTTGCGAATGGACCAAACCATTTCATGTAAATAGAGGGGGGGGATTGTCACCGTACTCGCAAGCCGTTCGCTTTGGCTTTGCGAATGGACCAAACCATTTCATGTAAATAGAGGGGGGGGATTGTCACCGTACTCGCAAGCCGTTCGCTTTGGCTTTGCGAATGGACCAAACCATTTCATGTAAATAGAGGGGGGGGGGGGATATAATTTTAGATATATATATAGTACGGGCATGCCCTAGTATATATAGATTGCAGGAGGAGGTGGTGGTCGACTCCAAGGGATCTGAGTGATATATAGTATTGTAGGAGGGGGTGGTGGTCGATTCCAAGGGATCTGGGTGATATTTAGTATTGTAGGAGGAGGTGGTGGTCGATTCCAAGGGATCTGGGTGATATTTAGTATTGTAGGAGGGGGTGGTGGTCGATTCCAAGGGATCTGGGTGATATTTAGTATTGCAGGAGGAGGTGGTGGTCGATTCCAAGGGATCTGAGTGATATATAGTATTGTAGGAGGAGGTGGTGGTCGATTCCAAGGGATCTGAGTGATATATAGTATTGTAGGAGGGGGTGGTGGTCGATTCCAAGGGATCTGGGTGATATTTAGTATTGTAGGAGGAGGTGGTGGTCGATTCCAAGGGATCTGGGTGATATTTAGTATTGTAGGAGGGGGTGGTGGTCGATTCCAAGGGATCTGGGTGATATTTAGTATTGCAGGAGGAGGTGGTGGTCGATTCCAAGGGATCTGAGTGATATATAGTATTGTAGGAGGAGGTGGTGGTCGATTCCAAGGGATCTGAGTGATATATAGTATTGTAGGAGGAGGTGGTGGTCGATTCCAAGGGATCTGGGTGATATTTAGTATTGCAGGAGGAGGTGGTGGTCGATTCCAAGGGATCTGGGTGATATTTAGTATTGTAGGAGGGGGTGGTGGTCGATTCCAAGGGATCTGGGTGATATTTAGTATTGCAGGAGGAGGTGGTGGTCGATTCCAAGGGATCTGGGTGATATTTAGTATTGTAGGAGGGGGTGGTGGTCGATTCCAAGGGATCTGGGTGATATTTAGTATTGTAGGAGGGGGTGGTGGTCGATTGTGAGGGATCTGAGTGATATTTAGTATTGTAGGAGGGGGTGGTGGTCGATTGTGAGGGATTTGAGTGATATTTAGTATTGTAGGAGGTGGTGGTGGTCGATTGTGAGGGATCTGAGTGATATTTAGTATTGCAGGAGGAGGTGGTGGTGGTCGATTGTGAGGGATCTGAGTGATATTTAGTATTGCAGGAGGAGGAGGTGGTGGTCGATTCCAAGGGATCTGGGTGATATTTAGTATTGTAGGAGGAGGTGGTGGTCGATTCCAAGGGATCTGAGTGATATATAGTATTGTAGGAGGAGGTGGTGGTCGATTCCAAGGGATCTGGGTGATATTTAGTATTGTAGGAGGAGGTGGTGGTCGATTCCAAGGGATCTGGGTGATATTTAGTATTGCAGGAGGAGGTGGTGGTCGATTCCAAGGGATCTGGGTGATATTTAGTATTGCAGGAGGAGGTGGTGGTCGATTCCAAGGGATCTGGGTGATATTTAGTATTGTAGGAGGGGGTGGTGGTCGATTCCAAGGGATCTGGGTGATATTTAGTATTGTAGGAGGGGGTGGTGGTCGATTGTGAGGGATCTGAGTGATATTTAGTATTGTAGGAGGGGGTGGTGGTCGATTGTGAGGGATCTGAGTGATATTTAGTATTGCAGGAGGAGGTGGTGGTGGTCGATTGTGAGGGATCTGAGTGATAGTCGATAGATAGTCGCGCGGCAAGGAACATCACGTGATCGCTCTGAGTGATCGATTGCAACTCTGCGTCCTGTCGTGGGCGTGGCCAACGTGGCCTCATGCTCCCAGGTGATTGGCTAACTCGAGCTCGAGAGAGCCATAATGCGCTACGTTATGGCAAAAAATATGAATCTAAAGATGAAAGGGAAAAAAACCTATGTGGTGTGAATGGCAATGTTCGTCGCTTAAATGTGAAAAAAGGCAATTGCTTTTCGCTCTGAAATACGTGCGAACACGTAACTGAGTTAATGGCGGCAGGGAACATCACGTGATCGCTCTGAGCGAATCAGCGCGCTACTCTGCGACCGGTCAGATTCCGGTCATAATATTTCGCGCTGAGATAAAAAATATGGTAAAAGCATGTTAAAATTTTTAGGTCAGCCATGTTCGTCCCAGGCTCAATGGCCATGTCTGTGCCAAATATCAAGTACGTGAGCCTCTCCGTTTAGGAGTCTATCGGTAACATTACATACACACACACACACACACACACACACACACGCACACACAAACTGTGTTTTATATATACCGTATATAGATAAAACACAGTTTGTTTGTGTGTTACCTATAGACTCCTAAACGGAGAGGCTCACGTACTTGATATTTGGCATAGACTTGGCCATTGAGCCTGGGAAGGACATGGCCTACCTAAAATTATTTGACAAGATCCATATTTTTTATTCATATTTACCTCAGCGCACTTCAGCGAGGAACATTATACATGGAATCTCAGCCTGTGCCAGAGGAGCTCGCTGATTCGCTCAGAGCGATCACGTGATGTTCCATCCTCACCGCCAGACCACTGAACTGAAAATATATAGAATGACCATTGCCATTCACACCACACAGGTGGAGATGTAGCTACCGGGCGCCATCTTGGTTGGCACTCGATGCTGGGCGATGGTGATTTCCATCATGTTTTTTTTTTTTTTTTTTTTTTTTTTTTTTGGTATACTGAATCGAGGCTCGTGAAAGAGCTAACATTTATTTCACAAACAAATCAACCAGACAAACAAAATATATCAAAAAGAGGGAGCGGAAGACAAGATGGGGAGAGAAGGGGAAGCACACAAGCATAACATTTGAGAGCAGGGATGGAGGGAGCAGGGTGCAGGGAGGAGCAGGGAGGGCAGCAGGGAGGAGCAGGGAGGAGCAGGTATGGGAGGGAGAGGGCTTGGGGGAAGGGGGTGGGGGGTGGGAGAAGTATAAAACACGAGGACACCAAGGACTTCCAGGACAGAAGTTGGTATTTCAAAAAAGTGGATTTGGGGTGAAATTAGCGGGAGTAGAAAAGATCAAGGTTTTGGATGGGGGAAGATAAGAGATGGTGGTGAACAGCTGTTTTAAAGACCTGGAGGGTGGAGTTGGTTCCAGAGGCGGGAGAAAAGAGGAATGAAGGAGTGAAGGTGAGCAGAGAGTCTTGATTTTGGCTGTTTAACCATAAAAGGGTTGCAGGCAGATCTTGTGCGACCTGTAGGAATATTTGGGGGACAGAGCCCAGAGAGAGCTGGGGGGGGGGGGCAAGGCCAGAGAGGAGTCGGTAGAAGACGGACAGACCACCAACCTGCCTGCGGTGAGTGAGTGAAAGGCCCTTGGAGTTAGCTTCATCGTGGGAGATTCCAATGATTCTGACCGCTTTGGTTTCAACAGCGTGAAGACGAGCTAGGTGTGAGGCAGGAGCACCAGCCCAGAGGGGAGAGCAGTATTCCATTGAGCTGCAGATGAAAGCCTTGTATGTGGTGAGGAGCTCAGGTGTGCCAAGGAAGGACTTCGCACGACGGAGAATGCCCAGTCGGCGACTGGCTGTGGAGGCCAGATTTGAAATGTGGTTTTCCCAGGAAAGATCATGGCATATAGTGAGACCCAAAAGCTTGAGTGACAGAACTTCTTGGAGAAGATTATTCAGAAAGTGGATGGGAGGGTTGTCCAGTCGGTCTTTTCGGAGAGACATCGTAAGAGTGTGAGATTTGTCAGGATTGAAAGACATGTTCTACTTGTTTGCCCAGTCTGTGATTTTGTCCAGGTCTGCAGAGAGTGAGGAGGCTGCAGACTGCCGATCTGAGGGATGAGGAATGGAGCGACAGAGAGTAGAGTCATCAGCAAAGAGATAGAGAGGATTTTCAAGAGAGTCAGAGAGATCATTGATGAAGACCAGAAAAAGCACAGGGCCCAGAACACTGCTTTGGGGAACTCCAGCCTGAACAGGAAGAGGAGATGAGAGAAACCCATTCAGGGCCACACGTTGACCACGACTAGAGAGGAAGTCCGCCAGCCATGCGTGGAGATTACCATGGATACCAAAGGAGGAGAGTTTGGTGAGCAGAGCGGGGCACCAGACCTTATCGAAGGCACGTGATATGTCAAGGGAGACAGCTCTAATTTCCTGTTTGGCATTTAGGACCTCCATCCATTGTTGAGAAAGCAGAAGCAGCATGTCCAGAGTAGAGTGACCATGTCTGAAACCAAATTGATGATCAGAGATCAAGCCATTGGAGAAGAGGAAAGATTTCATATCTGAAGCAATGATGGAATCCATGACTTTGCTGATAATTGGGAGAAGGCTGATTGGTCTGTAGTTGCTCGGATCTGTTTTTGCACCTTTTTGTGCAAAGCGGTGATGTTGGCCGATTTCCAAGCAGATGGCAGATGACCTTGAGCAAAAGAGAGGGTGAAGAGAACAGAGAGAGGGAGTGAAAGAGCGGAAGAACAGGATTTTAGGACCAGTGGGCTGATGCCTTCAGGTCCAGTTGCAGAATCAGAGTGGAGGGTTGACAGAAACTTTTCCCCCTTGTCAGGGATGTCAGGAGAAAAGTACACAGAGTCCAGGAGCAGCTGGGTACGATTGGGTGCGGTGGGTACAGAGAGGGATGGGTTTGGGACACAAGATTTAGAGGCAAACACCGAGTTGAGGCATTCAGCTTTTTCACGTGCGGAGTCAGCCGTGTAGCCGTTTGAGGTGAGGGAGGGGATGGAGGGGGAACAAACACCAGAAACAGATTTGACCAGACGCCACCAGAATTTGGAAGAGGGAGACAGATAAGAGAGTTCAGTCTTGAGAACGGAGAGATATTGTTTCCTGGCTCTCCTGAGGGTGGACACACACTTGTTTCGGGCTTTGTGAAAAGAAATGAGATTTCCTTCCGTTGGATTTGCTTTCCAGGAGACGAAAGCAAGTTGTTTCTGGGCAACAGCCTCACCACAAGATTCTTCGTACCATGGACGGGAGGAAGGGTATGACAACTGAAGACGAGATGGGATAAATCTGTGCATGAGAGAGAGCAATTTACTTTGGAAGAATTCCCAGGATGAGTTGATGTCAGAGGCGGTAGAGATGGGAGACCAGTCAAGATGATTGATGGCTGCTTGAAGACCGTGCCAGTTGGCCTGAGTGAAATGCCAGACTCGTCGACGCTGAGGAGGCTCTCTGAGAATGGTCAGAGAGATGTCCACTTTAACAAGCACATGAACAGATGAGCCGATTGGAGCAGAAGAAGAGCAGCAGACATTTTCAGGGAAGTTAGTCATAACCAAGTCCAGAAGAGAAGATGCTCCGTTGACTGAGACCCGGGTCAGGAAATTGACAGATTGTGTCAGTCCCAGTGAGTCGCAGAAGTCCTGTGCTGAAGAGCCATGGCTGGAGAGAGAGGTACCCACACCCAGCCAACTGGCATGGTGACAATTGAAATCACCACATATGAGGAAGAGAGAGTTGGGATGGGTCGATAGAAGTTGGTCCATATTATCAGACAGCGAGATGTAGATGGAGTCATCACTGTTTGGTGGACGGTACAACACACATATGAACAAAAGGTGGGAGCGAAGGGGAAGCCATAGCCAAAGGTATTCCTGGGGGTGAGGTGGAGAGAGGGCAGTGCAGGGCAAGTGAGGAAGAAGTTTTTTTTTTTAATAAAGATAGCAACCCCACCTCCAGGACGAGGCTCAGGTCTATCATACCGGAGGAGGGAGTAACCTGGGAGAGATACCAAGGAATCAGAGACATCATGAAGGAGGAAAGTTTTTGTTAAGGAGATCACATCTGGTTTGTCAGAAGCAACCTGCATGGAGAGATCAGTCAAGTTTGAGCGAAGGCCCCTCATGTTTGAGGTCCATACCGTTAATGAAGAGGAAGGGGGAGCATCGGATACAGAACAGGGGGGGAGGGTAGGGTAAGATGTGGAAGAGGAGGAAGAGGTAGGGAGAGCTGTTGAAGGTGTGTCAGACATTTCAGAATAGCTTGGAGAAAGGGAAGAATGGGGCGGACAAAAGGTTTGATGGTGATTGGGTGAGGCACAGTGAGGTCTTATTTGAGGAGGGGGAAGAGCGAGGCAGAAGGTTCGGGGAGATGAAGGTGAAAAGGCGTTTGCACGTAATTCAGAGCGAAAAGCGATGACGTTTTTTCACCTTTTGTGCGATCGTGTTTTTGTGTCGATTTTTGTCGATTTTGTGCGATATGAATTAAACGTCTTTGAAACAGCTGTGAAACGTCTTTCCACAACCCTTCCGTAACCGATTGGAGCAGTTTATTGCCGCACAAAATGGCATTTTAACAGTTGTCTGGCTTTTGAAATCTGGGACACGTTCAAAACAAACGAGATCCGCGAAGCGAGTCGGTGGAGTTGTGCTAACCAAGATGGCAACACGGCGGCTACACTTTTCACGGAGTATGAGCGTTCTATATATTTTCAATTCAGTGCGCCAGACTCGCTCACGTACTTGATTTTTGGCATAGACATGGCCATTGGGCCTGGGAAGGACATGGCCTACCTAAAAATGACCTCCGATGACGAGATCCATAGTTTTTATTCATATTTAACTTAGCTTTGGAAGAATTCCCAGGATGAGTTGATGTCAGAGGCGGTAGAGATGGGAGACCAGTCCAGATGATTGGAGACGCACATACACGTACACACATATACACATATACATACACACATACACATACGCACATATACACACACATACGTACACATATGCACACATACACATACATACACATAGGCATATATACACACACAATTTCACATATACATACACACATGCACATACACATATATACATACATACACATATATACATACATACACATATATACATACATACACATAGCTGTAATCTCCAAGGACTCGAGGGAAGAGCTTGAAAAAAGCGCATTTCAGTGCACACACATGTGCACACACATGTGCACACATACACATACACACATGCACACACACATATACACATACACACATGTGCACACATACACACACACACATATACACATATACACACACATACACACATGTACACATACACACACATGTGCACACATACACACATATACACATACATACACACATATACACATATACACACACATGTACACACATACACACACATATACACATACACACACATGTACACACATACACATACACACATATACACATGCACATGTACATACACATACACATATATGCACGTACACATGCACATACACATGCACACATATACACATGTACACACACATACAGACACACACACACACACACACACACACACACACACACACACACACACATAGACACACACACACACACACACACGCACACACACACATACACATACACACATGCACATATACACATAGACACACATATACACACATACACACACACACATGCACACACACATATACACATACACACATGTGCACACATACACACACACACATATACACATATACACACACATACACACATGTACACACACATACACACATGTACACATACACACACATGTGCACACATACACACATATACACATACATACACACATATACACATACACACATATACACGTACATATATACACACACATGTACACACATACACACATACACACACATGTACACACATACACATACACACATATACACATGCACATGTACATACACATGCACATATACACATACACACACACACACATACACACACACATGCACATATACACACACACACACACACACACACACATACACACATACACACACACACGCACACACACACATACACATACACACATGCACATATACACATATATTTACATACACACATACACATACGCACATGCACATATACACATAGACACATATACACACATACACATACGCACGTACACGTACACACATACACATACGCACATACACGTACACACATATACACATATACACATATACATACACACATACACATACGCACACATACATACACATATGCACACATACACATACATACACATAGGCATATATACACACACAATTACACATATACATACACACATGCACATACACATATATACATATACACATATATACATACATACACATAGCTGTAATCTCCAAGGACTCGAGGGAAGAGCTTGATTGGACAGACAGAGAGACAATTGCCCAGGTAAGAGAGAAGACCCTAAAGGGATAAAGATGGGAGTGAAGTCTGAACTTTGGAAGGTTAACAAGGAGGAGGCGACTGGATGAACGAGAGCTCGTCCTGGGAATAGGGCTGGGGAGGAGCAAACGGACGTAAGCACAAAGGGGTGCAAGACCTTAGTAGACCGAGGCCACCAACCTGTCTCAGATAATGAGTAGTATAGGTGTTGTCTCAGCGTTTTGATAGGGAATGTATATATTTATTCCATACACAATATGGCAAAAATTTCCCACGCTTCGCTTCTCCCGATCCCCTTTACCCTCGCTCTCTCCTTTATCCATCCCACTTACTTTAGTCCCTTCACTCCAATATCCTCCAACCTTTCCCTTCTCTATCCACATCCCTATACATGTAAAGAAATACAAGTTCAACAAGGTAACTGTCATAGATCCATGATTTCACCATGATGAGCGAGTCCATTGGTTTTTGGAATGGGATTATTTCAATGTCATTGGAATTGCGTATTAAAGTCATTTTAGACTCCCTGAGCCCCTCACACGCCAATCGCAACGCCTTCCCTGTGACGTCAAATTCAAAATTCGTGACGTCATAAACTTGTTCTCTCCGCCCAGCGACGGTGACGGTCTTGGTACCGAAGGTGATCTCACTCCCTTGGCACCACGTGTCATGGTTTTCGCGCGAGGCGAACGTGCTCGAGCAGCGTCACGTGACCCTCGTGCACCGGTGACGTGAAGCGCGAGCCGAGGTCGCCCCCTACCGGTATTATCGAGTAGCGTCCGCAGGTGGTATCCCGAGATCGGCAAACCGAAGTGCACAGAGTGCTCGTGTTTTGAGAAACGGTAAAGGTAAACTCAACAACCAATGGTCTCAGCCGTGACGTCATCCACATCAACTTACATCTCTGCCTTCTTTTAATCCCATTTATACCATCACGTTCCAAGTCCAACAATATCGTATCAGATACTTAATCTTACCGAACGTCATGGAGAACGTCATACTCTCATGACGCGACTCTCATGAACTCATTACGTCATACTACAAAATCTTGGGCAGTATTGCAATCCCAAAATTACGTCACTTTGGAATTTCGTTTGATCCAAAAAAAAAAGCAGTTTTTGGTTGAAGGCCAGCGAGAGGGGCTGCATCGAGGAGCATGCCGTCCTTCGGCTCCTCAGTCTGTTTTGTTGTCGCTTGTGCACTTTAATTATTTCAAATCTCTTGTTAATTAAGTTGAGGTGAGGGTCGAGCACCTTCGTTCGTTATGACGAGCGACATCATGACGCATTAGCTTGTGTCGTTGTGATGGAATGTGTAAAAGGGGCGGAGCTAAAGCGAAACCACGTCATTGGTGGACCCACGCCGGTCTCCGATTGTCCTGCTGTGTATGACGTAATATCTTGGTCACATCAAAGACACTGTCACGGGATGCCATTTGGTCCAGGTACCTATAATCATAATAAATTCTAATTAATAATAATATAATATTAATAAATTTATTATTAATAATAAATTATTCTTAGCATTATTATTAATGGATAATATCCACAGGATGTTGATTGAGGTATACTCACCGCCTTGGGAAACAAGGAAAGGCTAACGTTTCGGGCGTTAACCCTTCGTTGGAGCAAAGGAGGGAAAGGGGTTAATTCTCGGGTTGGAGTGAGTCGGAGAATGTCAGGGATCAGGGGTTAAAAATGAAGAGGGTTCGGAGAAAAATCAAAATAAGAGGGAGGGGAGGGGAGGGGAAAACAAGAATTGACATAAGGACATTCAATAAATAAACGAAAACAACTTTTAAAAAATTGTACAAATAAAAGTGGAAAATTAAAAACGAAATAATAAAATGTTTATTATTTAGCATCACGTGATGAGAGGAAAGATGAGGGGAAAGGATGGCAGGAGAGTGGAGAGGAAAGATGAAGGAGAGCGAGGAGGGATATGATGCATAAAATGAAGCAAAATAAACGAAAAAGGAGAAAGAAAGAGGAAAAGGTTTGAAAAGCTATAAGAGACGAGAGGTCCAAGTGCATGAAAAGCACTCGGTGGTCCCGGGGGAGCCAATGTACCGATCCTGAAGATAAGGATTTGCTCTTTGTGTTTAGCACTTCCGTGATACTGAAATAGCAAGAAATACCGGAGACTGCGGAATGAAGGGTGGGGGAGGAATGAGGGGTGGGGGAGGAATGAGGGGTGGGGGAGGAATGAGGGGAAGGGGAGACGTGAGGTGTGGGGAAGAATGAGGAGTAGGGGAAAAATGAGGGGTAGGGGAAGGAGGGGTAGGGGAAGAATGAGGAGTAGAGGAAGAATGAAGAGTAGGGGAAGAATGAGGAGTGGGGGATGAATGAGAATTATGGAAGTAATGAGGGGTCAGGGAGGAATGAGGAGTAGCGGAGGAATGAAGGATGGGGGAGGGATTGAGGGGTGAGGGGAATGAGAATTATGGGAGGAATGAGGGGTAGGGGAGGAATGAGGAGTATGGGAAAAATGAAGGGGAGGGAAAGAAAGAGGTTAAGGGAATAAATAAGGGGTAAGGAATGAATTAGGGGTTGGGGAAGGTGCATGGCATGGACAAGATGGATACAGAAGCAAACTCCCAGCAAGGAAAAATTGGAAGTTTGGGGGGAGGTTAACGGGTTGAAAAGATCATGGGTATGAATGGGGGATGAGTCGAAATGATGGTGAACAGGTGGCTTAAATATCTGGAGAGAAGGATGAGATTGAAGATGTGGAAGTTGGTTCTGCAGGCGGGAATAAAGAGGAACGATTGACGAGGTGAGCAGTGATCCTGGAATGAATTAATTTCCCATTTGATCTTTCGGCAGGGAATTTTCACCGTACCCTCACCCAATGTCTTGTCCATTTCCAGAGACACCACGGAATATTTGACGTGCAAAACCTGAATGTTGAAAGGATGTGAATGAATGTTGAATGCACCAGAAGAGTTGAACCTGAATGTTGAAAGGATGTGAATGAATGTTGAATGCACCAGAAGAGTTGAACCTGAATGTTGAATGCACCAGAAGAGTTGAACCTGAATGTTGAATGCACCAGAAGAGTTGAACCTGAATGTTGAATGCACCAGAAGAGTTGAACCTGAATGTTGAAAGGACGTGTTGAATGTTGAATGCACCAGAACAGTTGAACCTGAATGTTGAATGCACCAGAAGAGTTGAACCTGAATGTTGAATGCACCAGAAGAGTTGCACCTGAATGTTGTATCTGAAAAACGGTTGGCATCGCCTCCTTTTGGCGTTGCACCAGAAGAGCATTTTTAGTTGGATTGGAATCCACAGGGAATCGAATTCATGACAACACATCTGAGAGGGCAACATGCTGCCAACTGAATGGTGTCACATGACCTAATCCGGGAAGGTTTACCTGCTTGAGTGTCTCCGTATGAACCAATGGTACATGATGCGTGGATCCCATGTGAATATATATATTTGTCCATTGTCTGCTCATGTCCATATAGTTAATGTCGTCCATATAATCCATGTAGTCCATGCAGTTCATGTAGTTCATGTAGTCCATGTAGTCCATGTAGTCCATGCAGTCCATGCAGTTCATGTAGTTCATGTAGTCCATGTAGTTCATGTAGATCATGTAGTCCATGTAGTTCATGTAGTCCATGTAGTCCATGCAGTCCATGTAGTCCATGTAGTCCATGTAGTTCATGTAGTTCATGTCGTCCATATAGTTCATGTTGTTCATGTAGTTCATGTAGTCCATGTAGTTCATGTAGTCCAAGAAGTTCATGTCGTCCATGTAGTTCATGTAGTTCCTGTAGTTCATGTAGTTCATGTAGTCCATGTAGTCCATGCAGTCCATGTAGTCCATGTAGTCCATGTAGTTCATGTAGTTCATGTAGTTCCTGTAGTCCATGTCATCCATGTAGTCCAAGAAGTTCATGTAGTTCATGTAGTCCAATAAGTTCATTTTGTCCATGTGGTCCATGTAGTTGATGTAGTTCATGTAGTCCATGTGGTCCATGTGGTCCATGTGGTCCATGTGGTCCATGTGGTCCATGTAGTCCATGTAGTCCATGTAGTCCATGTAGTCCATGTAGTTCATGTCGTCCATGTAGTTCATATAGTTCATATAGTTCATATAGTCCATATAGTCCATGTTGTCCATGTAGTCCATGTAGAGAACTAGAACGGCACTCGCAGGAGCGCATACCTCTGCCTGGTTGAGCAGTTTACGTTTTGTATCCAATTGTTACAGACGCGGTTTTAGATGTTAGTTTACCGAGCGGTTTGGTATTACCACGTCCGAACAGTTATTCCCCGATTAGAACCCTATCCCGCCCGATTCCACTCGAACGTTGGCCGAATCGCGCTACGCTAAATCAATGATGGAAAGGACACAACGGCTGGGATAAATGACACGACACAAGGGGTACAGTTCTCAAGACCTCCGGAGGAGGATATAATTGGTGATGCAGAAAAGGGGTAGATTACACGGTAAGAGGTAAAGCACAGAAAAGATGGGCACTTAGACACAGTCTTATCTATCCCCGATGGACCACAGACAAACGGGACAAGACTGACTTACACGGGGATTGATGGCAGGGAAGGACAGGCAGTCGATAGCACAAGGTGCACCTTGGCTCAGGGGCAGAATCAACACGGTCCGGTCCAGAGATGCGGGGAGGTATTTCAGCGCTCGGAGGTGGCGTCTTCTCTCTCCAAGCTGAGGGCGCATCTGACGTCACCTCCCTCTTCCTGCGCATGCCCAGCGGGGAGTGACACGCCCTCGGCTCGTTAGCTCCGCCCCAGATGGAATCGGTCCGCCGCTTCTATTGGGTGCGGGGGGTTACCGGGCTCTGCCCTTGACGAGGAGCTGACAGCGAGCCCCTGCGTGGTAACCCCGTCGGAGCACATGTTCAATGGCGGCTAACCAAGCCGGAGTGAGGACGCACACTCCCCGCGCCGCCGCCGCTGTTGTTGTTGTTGTTGTTGTACCATGAGGAAGAGCTGCGGGGAGGTATTGGGAGGTCCTAAACTTTCTAACGGTGCCATACAATCACATTCTGGTGCAACGAAGAGTCAGAATTAATGGAAACGAGTCCTTAACTGACATAGACTAAGAATAACTAGCAAGATGTCCTATAGTTGTCTACGTGAGATGCGGTGGACCTGGATGCGACATTTAAGGGGGGAAATAGGGGAAGGTCGGGGCTACAGAGTGTTGTTTACAGAAAATGGGACTAGGGAATGGGGGATTGGGGATAGTTGGGAAGTATTGGGGAAATAGGGGAATATTTACAAGCGGATATGGATGGAGGCCAATCTCATATCCGCAACATTGCACCCTTCTCTACCTCGGGGCGGCCCGACCCGATAAATTTTTACTTACTTTAGTGTGGCACTCAGATGTAGTTCCCTCTACTATTAACTCAACCCTGAGTGCGACAGTTTTACAGATGTTCACAAATGAGTAAATATGTCCCCCTGCGACGTTGCACCCTTCTCCTCACAGAAACACACCCACAGGATAACCGAATCGCGGAAAGAATCCTCAAACTAAACATACAGCCGGTAGGGAGCATCATTTATACAAGACTACACGGATATTTACACTACGATCCAGGACCTGTTTTTGGAGGAACACATGCAGATGTTATGCATAGAGAGAGAGCACGCATGCCAGCATCGATACACCAACCCACGAGTGCCCTGTGGCCCTACGGCCTTTAATAATGTGCAGAGCACCCCATCCAAGCACCAAAAGCACCACCCCATACACACAGTCAGCACCATCCGGTGCACCAATAAAGTGTTCATAGTCACCGGTGGTGTCGCAGCCGGCCGATGTTCTGCCGCTGGTCTTGCCTTCCTGAAGTGCACTTGGCCTTCTGGCTTCTTTCAAAAATAAAGAAAGGCGCCAATCGCGTCCATTTCTGAATTGTGGCCGTCAGGGGGCCAACTATAAGTGGTTCACCTGTATGGCATAGGTGCCACGTTGACCCAGAGGTCCATCAACGGGTGGTGCTTGCCCGCAAAAGACTGCGGTCCATGGTGGGCGGCCACAAAAATTGCGGTCCATATGGTGTATCGATCCCGGCAGCAAGCAGCGAAAGTGCAGGCCCACAACTGCAGAGCCAGCACCTCTCTCTCCTTTCTCTCTGCCCCAAAGCCAGATCCTCGGAGGTGGGAGACAAAAATAGAGCAAGTGAGTAAGGTGGTAAGGGCGCAAAAGTGCACGCAATACAAGGTAATGCACACTGGGGGCACATGGGAACCAGGTGAGACAGGTACGTTCCTACCGTACGCCCCCCCCCCCCACCAGGTAACCTACATTGCCCCTCCCTTACCCCTTACGGTATCCACAAACACAACACTACCCATAAACATCTACTTTACACATCAACAAACGTCCCTACTGTCTTCCCCGTTCCTCCCATAAACCAAATTCGTCTTCTCTCCCTCCTAACCAATCAAATTTGCCATTTCCAACTCTCATCAAAATTTGCCATCTCCAACTCAACATCAAAATTTGCCATCAACAATTCATCATCAGTCCCTCCTAAGGAGGGAGAGATGGAATCACCCCAATGTCTTATCCACGTCGTGATGCGTCTCACAAATCCACACAGCAATTCTCCTTTCCTGCACACAGAACAAAGAAAACACAGGTGTGGAGTCATCATCATCACCTCAGGTAAGTGGCTGCGTATGGTGCGACAGGTTCATCAATCCTAACTATTTCCTAAATGACTTTAACAACTTTACATTACCCGGGGTCTTTCCCTGCCAATCCATTGGCCAACTTACACTATGGGTTCTAAAAACCAATTCCCATTGACCAAACTGTGGTGCTTCTCAATTTGGGGTCTCACTCCCCCGATTCAACACTCGGTGCCCTCGCACAATTTCTGGGCTGTGACGTGTAGCTCTCCCAGCAGGTCTACCCACCTGCACACCTCCACCACTGTAGTTGCCACCCGAGCTTACCTGCTCCTCACCCTAACCTAACTAACTGGGGAAGGCCCTCTCGCACTCTCACCCCCTCAGTGCCCTCTCTGGCACGGGCTGCCCGATCCACACCCGGGATCCTCTGGCACCCACTGACACTAACGGCTCCCAGAGCCCACCTGAGGCCTCACCTGGCCGACAGCCTCACAGTGGTGGAGTGCCCAAACCAACTACACACACTAACAGGCTACACGCCCAGCCATTTCCACAACACTAATGCACCCATCCACAATACCATTCTGCAACCGCACCACAAATGCCAATATCCAACCACAATTTACCTATACCCTCTACCTATTCTTTAAACTACCCTCCCCGGGTACTCGTGAAAAGGGGTCCACTCTTCACCCATCCACACCTTCGCACCATGCACACCACTCCGTACCACTTACTCCATGTATTCCACACACCTGTACTTGCACACCTGTGCTCTCACACCTGGTGCCACCTGCACCCTTCTCTCCCCAAGCGCATTCGCGCTGATCCACAACACTCACTACTCATACACTGCTCCACACACCTGTCCAGTTCTCACACAGCATCATCTCATCTAACTACTCCCCTCTGAAACTTGCGCTTCCCAGTCGTCCCTTTAAACTATTGCGCTCCCTCGTCATTATCATCCATACTAATCTACCTGCGTCCCCACTACAGGTATCAGTCACTAACTAAACTTAACGTTACCTAGTGTCATCTTCGCTAGATCCCTAACAATATAACCTAACCCACCCGGGCTAGTTTTCACTGCCATAAACCCCATAAACTATAGCGCATTTGCCCCACCATGGGAAGGGTGGCAGGGATGCCACCCTTACCCACCGTCATACGGCGCGAGTGGGACCTTGTGGGACCACCTCGTATGCGAGTCGTTGCCCGCCTGCCGGACCCCGTGCGTCGCCCCTTGCGGGGTCAGCGCGGGGCCGAACCGGCCGGGCCCCCACAGTACATTACCCCCAAGGGGCTCTCGTGCCTCCCCTGTCCCTCTAACAACTACCCCTGTTGGTGTCAATGCATGGGTCACACTTCCGCAACCCGCTACCCATTCCATACCACCACCACCTTGCTCACCCACACCTCGCACCTCTTCCATCACCGGACCCTCTCGCTCGCACCCTCGTTCAATACCCTCCGGACCAGCCATACACCTCACTCTTGGCCTCTCACGAACATCCGGGTCCATCTCGACCCCCAAGCTTATTAAATCACCTGGCGCATCATACGCACGACCATATTGGTCACCACTTACACCGGGTCCTCTTTCTCTTCGCTTCTCCTCCATCACCTGCGAATCCCTCATCCGGTTAATGAGCACATCATCACGATCCGAACACAGACTTTGGACCAATTCTTTTACTTCCTCCTTTATCTCTTTCTTATCCTCTCTCCGTCGCTTCTTAATTTCGCTCACCCCTTCTTCCACTTCTTCTAATTTCTGCTTCACCTCCTTCATCTCCTCGTGCGCCCCCTTAAGTTCTTCCTCTAACTCCACCTTATTTTTTTCTATGTGCTCCCGCACCTCCCGCTCTTTAACCTCCATCACCTCTACCACTTTGTTCATTTTCCTCGTCAGGTCCTCATGTACCGTCTGACACTCTTTTTTAATTACCCCTACGTCCTTTTTCATCTCCTTCTGTGTCGATTTTAAACCCTCTATTACCGCTGTGTTCTTCTTTACCTGGCCCCCAACTCCTTTTGTCCCACTGTCAGTTGTTCTACTCCCAGCGTCAACTCCTCTATACCACCTTGCAATTTTACAGTCCCCTTTCTCACCTCCTTCTCCATGCGCTCCTTACAGTGCCTCACCTCCTCGCGCACTCCTCCGACCTCCTCACTCACCCCTCTTCTGATCTCTTCTCCCATCACTTGCATCTCCTGCCCAGATGCCATCCTCATCTGCTCCATTTCCTCCCTGTGAGCATCCAATTTAGTTTCTACCCCCATTCTGACCCCCTCTATCTGCTGCCCCATTTTTTTAACTTCCCTTTCCGCTTGGTCCCTCATGTCCCTCAATTTGCCTTCCATACTGTTTTCTAACCCCTCTAACCCCTTTTGCATCCCTTCCATTTGATTCTCTTGAGCGGCCATTCTGTTTTCTACCCCCATTAACCCCTCCTGTATTTCCCCTAATCTATTGTCTAATCCCTCTATTCTACTCCCTAACCCTCCGATCTGGGCCCCCATGTCCTCCCTCAATTTCTCGCTATTGGACCCCATTTGGCCCTCCAATCGCTCACCCTGAGCATCCATCCGGTTCCCCATTACCCCCATTTGGCCCTCCAATCGCTCACCCTGAGCATCCATCCGGTTCCCCATTACCCCCATTTGCTCACTCTGAGCCCTCATTTGCTCACTCTGCAGGTTGAGGGACGCCTGCATTTGTACCATAAATTGCTCCATGAGGGCCTGCATTTGGGTCATCCCTCCCACTTGTGCAGCGGGTGCGGCCGCCGCAGCCATGTGCGAGGCGCCATTTTGCACGCCCGCACCCTCGTGCGCGAGGACGCCATTTTGCGACCCTGCCACCCTCACTGCTTCGCTCTCCTCATGTCCCTCAATTTGGTCCTGGATCGACCCTGCCTCACTCTCCTCTACCGGAACCCAGCCGTCTTGATCTGCCATAGCGCGACTTTCAAAATTCGGGTTTTTATTTTTGTAAAACAAAATCAAATTTCGCCGTTAATAATTTCGAGCGCGTGCAGCGCACTTCGGGTCCGATCCCACTCCTCGACACCAATTGTTACAGACGCGGTTTTAGATGTTAGTTTACCAAGCGGTTTGGTATTACCGCGTCCGAACAGTTACTCCCCGATTAGAACCCTATCCCGCCCGATTCCACTCGAACGTTGGCCGAATCGCGCTACGCTAAATCAATGATGGAAAGGACACAACGGCTGGGATAAATGACACGACACAAGGGGTACAGTTCTCAAGACCTCCGGAGGAGGATATAATTGGTGATGCAGAAAAGGGGTAGATTACACGGTAAGAGGTAAAGCACAGAAAAGATGGGCACTCAGACACAGTCTTA
Source organism: Myxine glutinosa (assembly GCF_964187855.1). Taxonomy (NCBI): domain Eukaryota; kingdom Metazoa; phylum Chordata; class Myxini; order Myxiniformes; family Myxinidae; genus Myxine; species Myxine glutinosa. Next base: position 67,828,418 of record NC_136272.1, on the reverse strand, counting down.
TCTAACCCGACAGACCACAGACAAACGGGACAAGACTGACTTACACGGGGATTGATGGCAGGGAAGGACAGGCAGTCGATAGCACAAGGTGCACCTTGGCTCAGGGGCAGAATCAACACGGTCCGGTCCAGAGATGCGGGGAGGTATTTCAGCGCTCGGAGGTGGCGTCTTCTCTCTCCAAGCTGAGGGCGCATCTGACGTCACCTCCCTCTTCCTGCGCATGCCCAGCGGGTAGTGACACGCCCTCGGCTCGTTAGCTCCGCCCCAGATGGAATCGGTCCGCCGCTTCTATTGGGTGCGGGGGGTTACCGGGCTCCGCCCTTGACGAGGAGCTGACAGCGAGCCCCTGCGTGGTAACCCCGTCGGAGCACATGTTCAATGGCGGCTAACCAAGCCGGAGTGAGGACGCACACTCCCCGCGCCGCCGCCGCTGTTGTTGTTGTTGTTGTTGTACCATGAGGAAGAACTGCGGGGAGGTATTGGGAGGTCCTAAACTTTCTAACGGTGCCATACAATCACATTCTGGTGCAACGAAGAGTCAGAATTAATGGAAACGAGTCTTTAACTGACATAGACTAAGAATAACTAGCAAGATGTCCTATAGTTGTCTACGTGAGATGCGGTGGACCTGGATGCGACATTTAAGGGGGGAAATAGGGGAAGGTCGGGGCTACAGAGTGTTGTTTACAGAAAATGGGACTAGGGAATGGGGGATTGGGGATAGTTGGGAAGTATTGGGGAAATAGGGGAATATTTACAAGCGGATATGGATGGAGGCCAATCTCATATCCGCAACACAATGATAGATTGGATCCGGATTGGGATCTTCACCAAAATTGAATCATTTCGTCCAAGGTGACCGACCCGTCTCGTGAACGTCTAAACGACCATTGGGAGGTTACCAAGGTGCCTGACCCGTCTAGGGAACGTCTAATCGACCATTGGGAGGTTACCAAGGTGCCCGACCCGTCTCGTGAACGTCTAAACGACCATTGGGAGGTTACCAAGGTGCCCGACCCGTCTAGTGAACGTCTAATCGACCATTGGGAGGTTACCAAGGTGCCCGACCAGTCTCGTGAACGTCTAAACGACTATTGGGAGGTTACCAAGGTGCCTGACCCGTCTAGTGAACGTCTAATCGACCAATGGGAGGTTACCAAGGTGCCCGATCCGTCTAGTGAACGTCTAAACGACCATTGGGAGGTTACCAAGGTGCCCGACCCGTGTAGTGAACGTCTAATCGACCATTGGGAGGTTACCAAGGTGACCGACCCGTCTAGTGAACGTCTAATCGACCATTGGGAGGTTACCAAGGTGCCCGACCCGTCTAGTGAACGTCTAATCGACCATTGGGAGGTTACCAAGGTGCCCGACCCGTCTAGTGAACGTCTAATCGACCATTGGGAGGTTACCAAGGTGCCCGACCCGTCTAGTGAACGTCTAATCGACCATTGGGAGGTTACCAAGGTGCCCGACCCGTCTAGTGAACGTCTAAACGACCATTGGGAGGTTACCAAGGTGCCCGACCCGTCTAGTGAACGTCTAATCGACCATTGGGAGGTTACCAAGGTGCCCGACCCGTCTAGTGAACGTCTAAACGACCATTGGTAGACCTCATTGTCCTGCAGGTTGTACATGTAATGGAGGTCCCTGTGTCCAACAACGATTTTCTTTTCGGTCACGTTTTCCATTCACCAGGTAACCTGTAATTCACGTCATCTTACGTTTGATACACAATGTTTCAAAATTTGTATCGAGGAGTAAATAAACAAATCACAATTGATACCTGATTACGTTGGACGTTTCGTCTCGGTCACGTGGTACGATAGTTAACGGTTTTGTAAATAATGGCGACGTGTCCTCAGACTGTCGTGACCAGGTAAACAGAGGCACAGCTCGTTTCGGCTCCGAGGGAGGAGTGGAGGGGGTGTAGGAGTGGGGAGGAGGGGGTGCAGTTGTATGCCGGGGGGCACAATGACGATGTGATGCACAGAGTGCAGTGAAGCAGGGCTGGGACAGCTGGAGAGCGGGAATGGGCCGCGGCCCAAACTAAATGGGCCAGAACGAGCCCGCTTGGCATGGAATAAAAAATGATCCTGGAACACGCCCCCCTTACTCGCCCCCCCTTGCTCGCCCCCCCCTTGCTCGCCCCCCCCTTGCTCGCCCCCCCCTTACTCGTCCCCCGCCCCCTTACTCGTCCTCCCCCCGCCTTACTCGCTGCTTTCTCCCACTCCACTCTCTGCCGCCGAAACTCTCATCCACACACCTTTCATACTCTCACAAGCTCGAACTCTTCAAATTGCCATGAAAACCTCCATTAAACCCACCTGGCCAAAAAAGGAAGCCATTACTGTTTATAGATGGACTCCATGAAACAATCACAGGTGCACACGTGAACAAATAGATCGGTATAAATACCGGTAGAACACGTGCTACGAGCGAGTGTCAGTGGCACTCCGTCGGTGGTGCAGTTCCACTCCCGAAGTGGTACAGTGCCACTCCGTCGGTGGTGCAGTTCCACTCCCTAGGTGGTGCAGTGGCACTCCCGAAGTGGTGCAGTGGCACTCCCGAAGTGGTGCAGTGGCACTCCCGAAGTGGTGCGGTGCCACTCCCTAGGTGGTGCGGTGCCACTCCCTAGGTAATGTGGTGCCACTCCATCGGTGATGTGGTGCCACTCCCTAGGTGGTGCAGTTCCACTCCCTAGGTGGTGCAGTGGCACTCCCGAAGTGTTGCAGTGCCACTCCCTAGGTGGTGCAGTGCCACTCCCTAGGTGGTGCAGTGCCACTCCTGAAGTGGTGCAGTGCCACTCCTGAAGTGGTGCAGTGCCACTCCTGAAGTGGTGCAGTGCCAATCCCTATGTGGTGCAGGGCCACTCCCGAAGTGGTGCAGTGCCACTCCCTAGGTGGTGCAGTGCCACTCCCTATGTGGTGCAGTGCCACTCCTGAAGTGGTGCAATGCCAATCCCTAGGTGGTGCAGTGCCACTCCCTAGGTGGTGCAATGCCACTCCCTAGGTGGTGCAGTGCCACTCCCTAGGTAATGTGGTGCCACTCCGTCGGTGATGTGGTGCCACTCCCTAGGTGGTGCAGTGCTATTCCTGAAGTGGTGCAGTGCCACTCCCTAGGTGGTGCAGTGCCACTCCCTATGTGGTGCAGGGCCACTCCCTAGGTGGTGCAGTGCCACTCCCTAGGTGGTGCAGTGCCACTCCCTATGTGGTGCAGTGCCACTCCCTATGTGGTGCAGTGCCAATCCCTAGGTGGTGCAGTGCCACTCCCTAGGTGGTGCAGTGCCACTCCCTATGTGGTGCAGGGCCACTCCCTAGGTGGTGCAGGGCCACTCCCTATGTGGTGCAGGGCCACTCCCTAGGTGGTGCAGTGCCACTCCCTATGTGGTGCAGGGCCACTCCCTAGGTGGTGCAGTGCCACTCCCTATGTGGTGCAGGGCCACTCCCTAGGTGGTGCAGTGCCACTCCCTATGTGGTGCAGTGCCACTCCCTATGTGGTGCAGTGCCACTCCTGAAGTGGTGCAGTGCCAATCCCGAGGTGGTGCAGTGCCACTCCCTATGTGGTGCAGTGCCACTCCCTAGGTGGTGCAGTGCCACTCCCTATGTGGTGCAGGGCCACTCCCTAGGTGGTGCAGGGCCACTCTCTATGTGGTGCAGTGCCACTCCCTAGGTGGTGCAGTGCCACTCCCTATGTGGTGCAGGGCCACTCCCTAGGTGGTGCAGTGCCACTCCCTAGGTGGTGCAGTGCCACTCCCTATGTGGTGCAGTGCCACTCCTGAAGTGGTGCAGTGCCAATCCCTAGGTGGTGCAGTGCCACTCCCTAGGTGGTGCAGTGCCACTCCCTATGTGGTGCAGGGCCACTCCCTAGGCACTTGGACGTGAATAGAAGACAACCTGGGCACCGATGCAGCGAAGAGACATATGAGATCGCCATTTAATTGAGCATTATTTTGGGATCTGAGCTGGTCCAGTCAAGTTGAAAAGTCGAGAGTGGTCACTTACTGTGACCCTTGCACTAGAGGTCACAGAAACAAGATGTCCTGTTTCTTTAGTAATTAATACACGTGACCTAAAAACAACAACGAGAACAACTCCGTTATTCAGATGTGAATTTCTCTCCATAACAATGATGGATTCCAGCCTGGACTTTGCTTATATTAATCCCTATCACGTCCAATCCCCAACAAATACATGTATCGTTGAATCCAAGCCATGGGGGAGAAGCTCAAACTCCTCCTCTGGGAAGAAGGGGATTTTGTGGAGAAAAGGGGGAGGAGAGGTAGAGGGGCACTACTGTGAGGTTAAATACCTTGTTTGCATAATTGTGGGCACATCCTTGGGTTATTTATTTATTTATTTAAACATCAAGGCTCGAGGAAGAGCTGAGTTTTTACATCATTATCATTTTTACAGTTTTTACATCGTGAGTGCATTTTCAAGATGGAGGCTTTTCGCATCACTGTTCTGAAAGGGATGAGGGATTTATAGACGAACATGAACCCTCTAATCATTTACAACAAAATATGGCTCATAAGCTTAATTAAGTCATGGAATTCCATCATTGCTGTTGTTGTCTTTTCTCTCGAAACAGCCTTTAGTATGACAACTTTGGATTCCGTCACACTCATTCACCTCTGGATCTGGACATTCTTCCAATTCACTCTTAACAAGGGTCAGAGGCCCCAGGTCGAAAACAACAAAACGAGGTATCATGATCTACTCTGGACATGTGTCTGGCAATCTGCATGAAGGGCTTCCTTCATAACTGCTTTTCTCACTTCCTCAATTATGTTAATGGAGCTCTTTCCTCTTTAGTAGTGGAGCACTCATAGCAGTGTCTTCGGCTCCATCTCTTCTCTGGGAGTGGAGCACTCATAGCAATGTCTTCGGCCCAATCTTTCCTCTTTAGGAGTGGAGCACTCATAGCAATGTCTTCGGCCCAATCTTTCCTCTTTAGGAGTGGAGCACTCATAGCAATGTCTTCGGCCCAATCTTTCCTCTTTAGGAGTGGAGCACTCATAGCAGTGTCTTCGGCCCAATCTTTCCTCTTTAGGAGTGGAGCACTCATAGCAATGTCTTCGGCCAAATCTTTCCTCTTTAGGAGTGCAGCACTCATAGCAATGTCTTTGGCCCAATATTTTCTCTTTAGGAGTGGAGCACTCATAGCAATGTCTTCGGCCCAATCTTTCCTCTTTAGGAGTGGAGCACTCATAGCAGTGTCTTCGGCTCCATCTCTTCTCTTGAAGTGGAGCACTCATAGCAATGTCTTTGGCCCAATATTTCCTCTCTCTCTGGGAGTGGAGCACTCATAGCAGTGTCTTCGGCCGAATCTTTCCTCTTTTGGAGTGGAGCACTCATAGCAATGTCTTTGGCCCAATATTTCCTCTCTCTCTGGGAGTGGAGCACTCATAGCAGTGTCTTCGGCCCAATCTTTCCTCTTTAGGAGTGGAGCACTCATAGCAATGTCTTTGGCCCAATATTTCCTCTCTCTCTGGGAGTGGAGCACTCATAGCAGTGTCTTCGGCCCAATCTTTCCTCTTTTGGAGTGGAGCACTCATAGCAGTGTCTCCGGCCCAATCTTTTCTCTTCTTTGGGTGTGAAGCACTCATAGCAATGTCTTCGGCCCAATCTTTTATCTTCTCTGGAAGCGGAGCACTCAAAGCAATGTCTTAGGGCCAATCGTTCCTCTTCAAGAGTGGAGGACTCATACAACGTCTTTGGCACAATCTTTCCTCTTCAGGAGTGGAGCACACTTCAGGAGTGGAGCACACTTCAGGAGTGTCTTTGGCCCAAAATATATATATATATCCCGGTGTGTACCCCGGTTTAGAATAGGTACACCGTTTCCCTGCGCATCGTAAGAGGCGACTAAGGGTTGGCGTCAGGAAGGGCATCCGGCCATAAAAACATTGCCTCAAAAAGGGAACCATGATTGTCATGGGGCCCGCAAGGCCAACCCCCACTCTAGTGGGGAAAATGGCCTTAAAACGATCATTCATTCATTCATTCATATATATATATATATATATATATATATATATATATATATATATATATATATATATATATATATATATATATATATATATATATACACATGCATATATATATATATATATATATATAATATTGTTTTTGAATTGTTGTTGAAGGCTCCAGTCATGCACTATATAGTCCTTATCGAGGCCAGGCCTTCAATAAAGTTACTGCATTGGTAAGTGTATGATGTTTGTTTGTAAGAAAGTGAGATTGAAGCAGTCTGGTAGCTGTAGTTTGACTGAAACAGAAAGCAAGACCAGCAATCCTGACACGGAGAGTGTAAGATGGTTCCGGGCACCACTTTAACGCTCCTAAGTCCGAACGGTAGTACTACCCTGGGCGGTTGCTGTCTACAACCTACTACATAAAGCACCTAATATGATGACAATGATGGGGTAGGGGCGAAATTCTGCCATATTTTTGTAACATAGTAAACAGGTGATCCCCTAAACAAACTTGTGGATAAATAAAATACAGTGATCAAAAGAACAATGTAAGATTGAGAAGAACAATAACAGACAGTTTGAAATGAAATTCCAGGGATAAGCAGGTGCAAGTAATTTGAGGAATATGCTGTAAATGAGAAATAAATAAATACTGAAAGGAGGTCCTTCCCAGAGCACCTGAGGGTGGATGCAGAACATTGAAAGAGTTGATGTGAGTGCATAAGGCAGTAGAACATTTGGGGGAGGTGTGTTTAACCACCACTATCAACTCTATTTTATGGTAGAATTCTCAAATAATATTTTTCATATTCTTAACACAAAGTCAAGGCTCATGGAAGAGCTAAAACGCAGAACGGATCAGGAGACAACATAACAAAAGGATCTGCAGAAAGAGAAGGAGGAAATGTCAACAGCAGGGCCAAAGGAGAAAGTCGATGGAGACGGACAAACAAGTGATGCAGGTAACGATGATGTGTAGGGGATAACACAAAGGGTGGACAAGGTCTTCATTAGGTTACCTCATTTCCTGAATCTTCATCAGATTATCTCTTTGGCCTTAGCCATGCCTCACCAATAACTTTGTAACTGAATCATGATCAAATATGCATTAGCTAAAAAATAATTAATTGACTCCATTTCTAAAGGTGACATCTGGAGCAGCAGGAGCTCCAATCCAAAGAGGGAGGGTAAACAATGTGGAATAAAAATAATTGCTTTCTAAAAAGTAGACATTACCTCTGTTACTGCAAAGGATCCCCAGAAGAGGAAGAAGATGATCGAAGATGGTGTCCTGCACTGGATCCTTGTTTAAAATGCATTCATCCAATGGATGGTGAGATGGATGGTGTCAACTAGTGTCCACAGAATATATACTCTTAAGATACCTTTAAGATATATTTTATACCACATGGAGAAGAGGAAGTTTTTTAGTGGTTTTGAATTGGAATAGTAAAAAAGGTAACACACTTGTATCGAAAGACTAGCTCCGGATGGTTTGCAAATTAATTGTATCAATCCCATAATCCATTTTGAGAGGATATGTAGTTGTTTCCTTTAGTGATGGACAAAGTTTAAATGTCAACAAAGTTGACTAATTAATTCTTCCCCACGTCCCTTGTGTGTCCGTCTCCCTCTATTTTGGCCTTCTACCTTGCTGTTGGTGTTTCCAACCTTTTCATTCTGCAGTTCCTTTTGTTCTGATGGGTCCTGATCCATTCTGTGTTCGAGCTCTTCCATGAGCCTTGACTTTGTGTACAAAACAAGAATAACCGCACTGTGATCACTACCTAGAAAACAATCGGGTAACGGGCCAATTGGGAAACTCGCATTTAAAACGCTCTTAAAAGATGAACAGCGCGATTGGAAAACACCCATTTAATGTGCTATGAAAACATTAAGTAAACACCTCTTATCCATGTCACCCTCCACCACAGTTTTATCAGAATGAGCTGATTTGTCACAGCCACAGTTGGTTTAACTCCAATACGGGGTCGTTCAAAAATTATGTAACGCTATCTTTTTAGGGAGGCACGTATGTTGGTGCTGGCAGGCTTGATTAAACCTTCTGAATAATTTTTATTCGACATTGATTAAAATTTTCAAGGTAAATAATTCACTCATCGTGAGTACCACTCAAGCCAAACAAAGCCAATGGAAATCCAACGCAACAAACTTGGGCAGTTTATAATCAGCAGAGGTCTACAGGCCTGATGTCATAGGCCCACCAGAAAACAAAGATGGCCGCCATATTATTTTGTCTGGGTGCCATGGTGGGTGGAGTCAAGAGATAAATGTGGGTGGCTCCGGCAGCTGTCTGACCACATTTCAAAAATCGACCCCAAGAAGAACGACAACAGTGCCAACAACAACCATGCGGAGCACTTGTAGACCTGCGATATGTTGTAGGTAAAAGGATTAACAATGTATAATAACCTTACTGGAGTGAACTTGTGGAAATGTAACGGGATGTCATTTCATGAGATCGGATGGTTATTCATGTAATGGGGTTTCCCAAATATAAGGGATATTTGATTTGTCATAATGATTTATGGTAGTTTACAGCAGTTTATGAAGCGACAATGGAATATTTGAATGTATAAATATACATCGTAATTGGTTTTCCGTTACAGTCTATACCTGTTGTTGGCCTAATGGTTCGGGTGGCGGGCTTGGGATCCTAAAGTCCTGAGTTCGAATTCCGTTGAATTAATGCCGGGTGGGGTTTACTCAGCCTGTTCATCCTCTGAGGTCGGAAAAATGAGAACCAGATAACTGGTTATCGAGAGGCATTGCACCAGTGACAAACCTGCCCACTGAAAATGATGCAACCAGCAGCTGGGTGGCTGCACACGAACCACCCGTTATAGTTTGGTTAAAGAGCATTACATTATTCAAAATGTCTTTTTGCAGCCAAAAAGTTCATGTTTTACCAACTACCACTTCATTAATTCACTCTAACCTGTCTGATTTCGCTATAATACAGGGTCCTTCAGGGAGGTGTGACGATTTTCAGAAAACTCGTACACAGTTATTTTTAGTCGAATTTCAATTTTTATTTTTTTTAAAGACTATATATATAATGCAATGTAATACACTGTAACAAAGACATTTTAAAAATGTAATTCATGTTTGAAAAATGACATCATCTAAATGGCGGCCGTTGTTGTCCAAGCATTCTTGCAGACGTGCGGAAAAGTTCCAGCATTTCTCAGCACAGCAGCAGTTCCAGCATTCTTTCTGCGACGTAAACCGCCGTACGAAATAATTCTGCTGCAGTTCTTGAACCACCATGATTTTGTACGCGTGATAATGAAGGTCCAAGTGCAAAATTCGACGAACTGATCTGTCTGACATCCGTAGAGCGCGAGCGTGCCGTACCGCTGACCGACGAGGGCTGGCCTCCACAGCTTGTCGAACCCTTTCGATGTTTTCCGGGGTCCTAACGGTTCGATCACCTCCCCGAGCTGCTCCCGGCCTCACAGATCCAGTTGTCCTGAAGTTTTTTACCCACTTCAATATTGTGTTTCGAGACGGAACGGCACCACGTCGACCAACATTGAAGTGAGTACGAAATCTGCGCTGTGTAAGCACCACCGAACTACCCGTTTGAATAAACGTCTCAACAACAAAGACGCGATGTTCAATCGTCCACAGCTCCATGGCAACTGAAATGGCACCTAACAACGAGTAACCAACAGCCATCACGCATGCGCTAGACCCCCCCACTTGCATTGTTATACCCAATTCAAACATGAATTACATTTTTAAAATGTCTTTGTTACAGTGTATTAAATGGCATTATATATGTAGTCTTTAAAAAAAAAAAAAATTGAAATTCGACTAAAAATAACTGTGTACGAGTTTTCTGAAAATCGTCACACCTCCCAGCCGGACCCTGTACAAGTAATACAAACATTTTTTTAATGTTCAAGGATGTAGGGATTGTTTGGCAAAAAGAATGTAGAAACGTTAGAGATGGTCACAATAAAATATCATATGAAACCATCCCTGCATCTTTCTTTGAATATATGGTTGTTCCCTGTCCATCTGTGTACCCATTTGAAATGATAGTGTATGTTGAATGTTTCCCTGTATGAATGTGTTTTAAATGTTTAACAATCAAGTGTCATGTTAAACAGTTAAAACACACACACACACACACACGCACACACACACACACACACACACACACACACACTAAGCAAATCGAGAGAGATTGTTTGTGTTATTTGCACACACAACCATCATTCAAAGAAAGATGTCAGGATGCTTTCCTATGATAGTTTATTGCGACCGTCCCTACCTTATCTACATTCGTCTTGCCTTATCTACATCCTTTTACAGGTTTTATTACTTATTTTATTACTATTTAAAAGGTTATATTACTTGTTTGTGTACTTTTAAAAAATTCCTTTACATTTTTGCTCACCGACTATTTCATGTCTGCCGCACTTCAATGACCACAAGTTGACGACAAACTGCATGGCTGCATGATTTCGTGCTTTACGGATGGAATAAAGTTCCTGTACTCCATGCACGTGACGTCACGCCTGAAATAATTATTGTGTTTATATGATTACGAGCAGTTTACCCACCCTCCAGATGGGTCGAGTTGGCGCATTATATTATTTCTAAATGAAAGGTCATCGATTTCAAATTATACGTCTGAACGGTGTGACAGTCTAAAGGTCTAATGGTCTGAAAGGTCGAAAGGTCAAATCGAAAGGTCTAGACGTTTCACTCCTCTCTTTGTTGTTCCTTTTGTCCTGTTACATCCTGATCTGTTCGGTCTATTAGTACTAGCTCTTCCACGCGCCTCGACTATATAGTACTGTATATACAAAAATATATAAGTTAATATACGTACTCACAGTCCAATACTAAGTCATAAAATTGATAGAAGTACAGTGTGTGTCTTGGCATCTTCATGTGTCCTCTGGGTAATTTGGTCTTTTGTGTCCTCTGGGTAATTTGGGTCATTGGGGTCTTTTGGGTCTTCAGTGTCTTTTGGGTCCTCATGTGTCTTTTGAATCATTCGAGTATTTTGGGTCCTCGATCTGCATCTTTGGGGTATTTAAGATTCTTCGGGGTATTATGTGTCTTTTTTTTTTTGGATACAAGATTGAGGCTCGTGTCCGAGCTAAAAAAGGTAATAAAATAAAAGGGTAAAATAAAAATGGTAAAAGGGCTAAAAAGGCAAAAAAAAAGAAAAAAAAAAAAAAGGTCTTAGGGGTAATTTGGGGTCCACTGGGTCTTTAAGGGCCTCCAGGGTCTTTTTGGTCTTTTGGATTGTTTGGGTCTTTGGGGTCTTTAAGGGTCTATGGGGTATTTTGGGTCTACGTGGTCTTTTCGGGCTTCTGTGTCTTTTCAATCTTTTCGGTCTTCAGGGTTTTTTGGGTCTTCTTGATCTTTAAGGGTATTTTGGAGATTTTGGGGTCTTGGCTTCTGACCCAAACCTTTTGACTTTTTTTGACAAGCTTTTTGACAACTTTTTGACAAAAAAGTTTGACAAACTTTTTGACTTTTTGACTTCTGACTTTTTTGGGGGTATTTTGGGGTTTTTCGGTCTCTGGGTCTTCGATCCTTTCAGTAACCGGGATCTTTTGGGTCTTCGGGCTCTTTTCGGTCTTTTCTTTTTTGGGTCCTTTTTGGTCCCTTTGGGTCTTCGGGGTCTTTTCGGTCTTCACGGGCTTTTCGGTCTTCAGGTTATTTAAAGGTCTTTGGGGTATTTTGGGCCTTTGGAGTATTTTGGATCTACATGGTCGTTTGGGTCTTTAACAGTCTTCAGAGTCTTTTGGGTCATCAAGGTATTTGTGGTCTTTTGGTTCTTTAAGGGTCTTGGGGTCTTCTGGGTATTCGGTTTCTTTATGGGTCTTTGGGGAATCTTGGGTCTTCAGGGTCTTTTGGGTTTTTGTGGTCTTTTGGATCTTTAAGGGTTTTGGTATCTTTGGGGTATTTTTGGTTTTCAGGGACTTGTCGGTATTTTAAGTCCTCTCGGTAATTTGGGTCTGTGGGGTCTTTAAGCGTCTTTGGGGTATTTTGGGTGTTTCACAGTCTTCAGGGTATTTTTGGGTCTTTGGGTATTTAAGGATCTTTGGGGTATTTTGGGCTTTCGGAGTGTTTATGGATTTTCAGGGTCTTCGGGGTCTTTAGAGTATTCATGGTATTTTGGGTCTTTAAGGATCTGGGGGCCTTTCGGTGCTTTGGAGTATTTTGGGTCTTTAACAGTCTTCAGTGTCTTCAGGGTATTTTGGGTGTTTGGGGCCTATTGGGTCTTCAGGGTCTTTTGTGTCTTTGAGGTATTTTGTGTCTTTGGAAGGTCCATGGGGTCTTCTGAATCCTTGGGGTCTTTTGGGTATTTGGGGTCCATTGGGACTTCAGGGTCGTTTCAGTATTTGGGGTATTTTGGGACTTCGGGTATTTTGTGTCTTTGACAGTCTACAAGGTATTTTGGGTGTTTGGGGTCAATTGGGTCTTTGGAGTCTTCTGGGTCCTTGGGGTCTTTTATGTCTTTTAACCGGTTGACACACAGTCGTGTTCAAAGATTGCCCATTAAATCCCCCCACTCAATTCCCTCCCAAAGCACTACTCAAAGCCTTTAAAACCTATCCTTATGAAGGGACACACACACACACACACACACACACACACACACACACACACACACACACACACACACACACACACACACACACACACACACACACACACACACACACACACACAGTGTTGTATATGGTAGATCATTGACAAAAAAATCTCATTCTAAGCCATTTACAATTGAGGCCGTAACACAACAAAATGTGAAAGAAGTTAATGGGTGTGAATACTTTCTGATGGCACTGTATGTAGATCGCAGTTTACCCTCCCTCTGGGTGGAGTTTGCACATTATTTACTAAACTAGGGCATGCCCGTACGTGGGTGCCCGTTCCTTGCCAAAAAAAAAAAAAAACGCTACCCGTACGCTCTACCCCGCCCGTACGCCCGTAAACAAAAAAAACAACGCTCTTCGCTTCCGCCCTTCGCTCTGACTGAATTGGGAGAAATAATGCGCATAAGAAATCGAGAAATTATTATTTTCTCCGGAAGAAATCGAATTACGAACCGTAATGGCGCACGCGCTCGGCTCGGCTCGCTCTCACATCGGCCACGCCTACGCAATAATGCGTTCTGTGATTGGCTGCCGGAAGTGCAGTCTTCACTGTCCGGAAGGTCGCAAATCGCAGTTACGATGAATCGCAAATTAGTTTTAATTAGTTTTAAAACATAGTTTAACGGCAACATAGTTTTCCAACGTGAACTAAATGAATACGCTCTCAAATGTGCCGTCCGAGGCAGAGTCTGTTCGCCACGTTCGGCACACGTGATAGCTCGCTGCTCTCTGATTGGTTGAATCGTTTTTTGGACATAGTTCGGTAACTACTTCTCCGATTAATATGAAACCTTGAAAAGGCACATCCTCGGGTCCCCAGCAATATACCTGGCAAGTTTCAAGTATATCGGACCCGTGGTTGTCGAGAAACAGCGGTCACAGACAAACAAACAAACACACACACAGACACACAGACACACACACACACACACACACACACAGAGATTGCTGGAATTATAGATAGATTAACTGTTGTTGTTGTTTCGTATGCGCCTTTGGCTGCTGGTTGTATCATTTTTCTGGAAGCGCTTTTGTGCCGCTGATGCATTGCCCCAATTACCAGTGAGCTGGTGCTCAATTTGCCAGCCCCGGAAGGATTACAGGCTGAGGCAACCCCCCTGGCGTTAATTCAACGATCGACCGGGATTCAAACTCAGGATCCGAGGACCCCAAGCCAGCACCCTAACCATTAAGCCAACACCAGCGTCTGAGGGGTCTGATGATCTTATCTTCTGAAGGTCAAATGGTTTGAAAGGTCTGAATGTCAAATTGAAACGTCTAGACGTAGTCACAGTACAATAATACGTAATTAATTGATGTAGTCACGCTCCATTACTATATAGACTCGCCGAAACCCGTGGAACATCCACGGAAGGGAGGATGTGGTGTATGGATAGAGTGTACCATTATGGATGGCATCGGGGATTTGCTTGTCCGAGTAAGAGTTAGGAAGAAAGATCAATTTTCACTTGTGCAAAAATGCTACTCACAATTACATCGCCTGTGTGTCGGCCTGTGATTGAGCCAGAGAGTTGGCCTGTGAGTCAACTTCCTTTCCAATGTCTGCAAGAATTGAAATACTGATTGTGAATGTGTAAAATTATATGAAAGAAGAACATGCATATCAATAGACGATGCCATCGAAAAGGAGAGCAGCTGTCAATAGAAAAGGGTGTCTGACTTATCAATTTGACATTATTGCACAGGAAATGACAAACAAAGAAACAGTTCATTTCCATCGGGTAATATTACGATGAGAGATCAGCCGATACCTTTATTATGTCCATCAGCATCCATGGCACTTAGAAAAAAAACGCAGCATCAGCCAGCCGCAGCCAACTATCACGTACCGTCTCGAAGTCAATGCCATCCTTTTATCTCTTCGTATACAACTCGCTGATCGCAACGTCACTCCATTTAACTTTATTAAAATGACGATAAAGACGTGAAACCCGTGGAACATCCACGGAAGGGATATCGTTCGTCTGTTTTCAGCTCGTTATCTTTAAGCTTCCTTACGTCTCGCCACCTGCTACACCTCTCTGAGTTACGAGGATTTATGCAACGCACCCCGAGTATCGCAACGTCACTCCATTTAACTCGCAACGTCACTCCATTTAACTTTATTAAAATGACGATAAAGACGTTTGCTTATATATCCTAATTTAAAATGTTCAAGGGAATAAAAAGACCATTTGGTTCACACCACCCATGCTCACACCACTCGACTGTCCAATCAGCGGACGGCTCGCATCGCCTTCGCCCAGCAGACGCCAATACGATGGCGTCGTAAGATGGCGTCGTATCGGCCGTTAATCGGATGCTTTTGGGTCCCAAAGTCGGCGAATTCAGATTTTTCGAGTATGTCTGTACGTGATAAACAAAGAGCGCGGTTCGTAGATGGTAAATCCATTATTGCCGTGGGCATCGGGTCACTGGGTGCGGCGTAAAAGGGATAACAAAGTCGAGTCCTTACGGTATTATTATATCGATTATAATGTTGATATAAGTACAGTACGGACAGTCCTCACATGCAAACGGTACATAATTAATAGACGTAGTCACATGGGTCACCAAGGCTTCACCATTAATTTAGGTTTTATATAGATATAGATAATTATTGTATATCTGGCACCAATGGTACATAATAATGTACATAATAATAATGGAACTGTACATAATAGTGTATTCCACTGTTAACCACACATTTAGGTGTGATTGGCCTGTGTCACCATGGCCCCACCCTCACAAGGTTGATTGGCAGGCGTGGTTCCGACCACCCTCATTTCCATTCCTATTACTACACTATAGTAATAGAGTTTGCTTACTTTTCGTGGAATCCTTTCAAGTTGTGAAAGTTTTGAGTAGTCGTGGACCTTGCCACTATAAAATGCAGTAGATTCGTGTTTAAACCAAGTCCTGGGCTTAAACCAATCTTGAGTTAGGCTGCCTGAAAATAATAGGAACCAGAAGATAACCCGGTTCCACCAGGCTATTGTAAGGAAATTAGTTTCCAATAGATCAGCATCACCTGATCTAGTTGACCTACCTGATAAGGTCGGTGGTTGGCGATCAGCAGCAAGATACTTTCCTGTCGATTCGCTGATGGGAATACCAATCTTTGTTGCGATGGTTAATTTATGGGGCAAAAAAGAAAGAAAAGAGGGTACTTCTGCCATTTTTGCTTACGTAATAAATAGATGTTATAGTGTTTTGACCGACAGGTTTTCAGAGAAAATATTTTTTTTTAACTTTCACGTTTTAAAAATCGTGGGAATTAATTACATTACTTAAATTTCAGCTACTTTTTGTTCGTATCCTTTTCTCACCTGTGTTGCAAGTAGAGCGTCCTGCTTTGTGATGCGGTGTATAATCAGAAGTACTGTTTGATCTGGTGATATATTACTGTTATATGAATAAAATTGAAATGTTGAAATATATAGCAAGCGTTTTTGAATGTAATCGACATGAGAAACGGGATTGAATGAGACTCACCATTATTAAAAGGGAAGAAGGAGATGAAGGAGGAAGAGTTTTTGTTTCAATGTAAATTGAAACCGGCCCATCTATCCTCACCTTACCCAACTATATCATTCTGTTTGCAGATTGTCAACATCTGATTGATAACGTTGCCGATTGTGTAGGGGCAGTTGGGGGGGGGGGGGGGGGGGGGTGAGGGTATACCGTTATTGTTCGATTAGTTGTATCTGACAGATGGACGGACGCACGCACGCACGGTGAGCATGGTGAGACCAAGCTCCTTAGCAACTTCCTGATACAATTTCAATATAACACTCCAGTCCTATATTAGTGTGTTTACGATATAAGATTCACTGGTACTCACCCTGTATTGGACTCTGATGTGGTATTTCTGAGTGTTATAGTAGGTAAAAAAAGCATCGGCACTGCACAAAAGTGCATCAATATGTGTGTTATAGAAACTCATACTGATATATATACATATATGACTGATATATGCTCTGGTCTTGTGTTGTACAATGTGTGTGGCATGGTGGTATTTAGCTGGAGGTACGTGAAGTACCATATTAAGGAGCATTGCTGCACCATTAGAAAAGAGACGTGTTGAACAAGCATTTCCGTGTTATACACACACATGCCGGCAACAACCAAGCACACCCGAGTGAAGAAATATATGTGCCATTACCCACGGTTGGACTCACTGCAAATTAGGCATGAACCAACGCCACACTAATTCATTCGTCTCTAATTCCTGTGCCACGTGTGAAAAGACTGATATATATATGTACACACTGTATATAGTGCATTCAGAAAGTATTCAGACCCCTTCACTTTTTTCACATTTTGTTATGTTGCGGCCTTATGCTGAAATCGTTTAAATTCATTTTTTCCTTCATCAATCTACACTCAATACCCCAGAATGACAAAGAGAAAACAGGATTTTAGAAAGTTTTGCAAATTTATTAAAAAGAAAAAACTGAAATATCACATTCACATAAGTATTCAGACCCTTTGCTATGACACTTGAAATTTAGCTCAGGTGCCTCCTATTTCTCTTGATCATCTTTGAGATGTTTCTACACCTTGATTGGAGTCCACCTGTGGTAAAGTCAATTCATTGGACATGATTTGGAAGGCACACACCTGTCTATACAAGGTCTCACAGCTGACAATGCATATCAGAGCAAAAACCAAGCCATGAGGTCGAAGGAACTGCCTGCAGAGCTCAGAGACAGGATGGTGTCGAGGCACAGATCTGGGGAAGCCTACAAAAAAATCTCTGCTGCATTGAAGGTTCCCAAGAGCACAGTGGCCTCCATAATTCTTAAATGGAAGAAGTTTGGAACAACCAGGACTCTTCCTAGAGCTGGCCGCCCGGCCAAACTGAGCAATCGGGGGAGAAGGGCCTTGGTAAGAGAGGTGACCAAGAACCCGATGGTCACTCTGGATGAGCTCCAGAGATCCTGTGTGGAGGTGGGAGAAACTTCCAGAAGGACAACCATCACTGCAACACTCCACCGATCTGGGCTTTATGGCAAAGTGGCCAGACGGAAGCCTCTCCTCAGTGAAAGACACATGAAAGCCCGCTTGGAGTTTGCAAAAAAGCACCGAAAGGACTCTCAGACTGAGAAACAAGATTCTGTGGTCTGATGAAACCAATAATTGACTGTTTGACCATGAATACTCGAAGACCCCAAGGACTCTGAAGACCCGAAATACCCCGAAGACTCAAAATGCCCTGAAGAGCCTGAAGACCCAATGGGCCCCAAAGACCCCAAAAACCATGAGGCTCCAAAAGACCCGGAGGATCCAAAAGACCCAAACAATCCCAAGGGCCTAAACGACAGAGGACCCAAAAGACCCCAAGGACTCAGAAGATCCCCAATGACTCTGAAGATTCAAAATACCCCGAAGACCCAAAAGACCCAATGGACCCCAAACACCCAAAATACACAGAATACCCTGAAGATCCCGAAGACTGTTAAAGACCCAAAATACCCCGAAAACGCCAAAGACCCAAAAGACTGAAATGACCCTTGGGTCCCAATGCACCCCAAAGACCCAGAAGATCCAAAGACCCCAAATTTTGGTAAAACCCAAAGACACAAAAGACCATGAAGACCCCAAGGATCCAGAAGACCCCAAGGACTCTGAATACCCAAAATACCCCGAAGACCCAAAATACACCGAAGCCCGTTAAAGACCCAAAATACCCCAAAGACTCTTAAATACCCAAAAGACCACAAAACACCAAAAGACACTGTAGACCCCAAATTCCCCAAAGACCCCCAAGACCCCAGAGACTGAAAAGACCCCAAGACCCCAAATATACCAAATACCCAAAAGACCACAAAGATACAAAAGACCCTCAAAGACCCAAAATACCACGAAGACCCAAAAGACCCTGAAGACCCAAAAGACCCTTAAATATCCAGAAGACGCAAAATACCCCAAACACGCCAAGACCCTTAAAGACCCCAAATACAACAAAAACCCAAAAGGCCATGAAGACCCAAATTTCCCCAAAGACACCAAAGACCCAAAACGCTGAAAAGACCCTTAAAGACCCATAATAATCCCAAAAACCCAAAACACTGAAAAGACCCCAAAGACCCTTAAAGATCCAAAAGACCATGAAGATGCAAAAGATCCCAAAGACCCTGGAGATCCAAAGACCCTTAAATACCCAGAAGACCCTAAAGACTAAAAATACCCCAAAGACCCAAAAGACCCCGAAGACCCAATACCTCAAGAACCCAAAATATCCCAAAGACTCAAAATACATCAAAGACCCAAAGACCAAAAAGTCCCTGAAAATCCAAAATATTCTGAAGACCCTTAACGACCCCACAGAACCAAACAATCCAAAACACCAAAAAGACCCTGAGGACCCAGTGGAACCCAAAGACCCAAATGACCCCAAATACCTAAAATACCCCAAATACCTACATGACCGAAAAGACCCAAAGACCCCAAAGATGCAGAGCACCCAAAAGACTCAAATGACCCAAAAGACCCCGAGGACCCAAATGACCCAGCCAGAAGATCCCAATGATGCAAAAGAGCTTGAGCACCCAAAATATCCAAATGAACCAGAGGACTCAAAAGACCCCGAGGACTCTGAAGACCCAAAATATATGTATTATGAAGAGTAATTATGTCTCTTACATTGGAATTGTAGACTGTGGCTTGCAAACCAAACCTCAAGGTCGGTGTAAGGAAGCGGGGGTTTTTTTTATCACAATAAATACACAGCGTAGGGAGGTGAAATTCGTTGAACGTGATGTGCAAAGTGCTCAGAGTAAACTAAGTGTTAATTTACGTCTGCAGGATGTTAAATAAATAAAGAATATACAAGCACACCTGACACTAGACCCAGGCTTCAGACTTCAGCTGACGCAGCTGCACCGTCAAATAAACTGTTCCAACCCGTCATTTACGACGGGCTATATACTCGTGTGTATAATTTATGTTGATAAAGTAAACAGTACCAGCTATCATTTTAATTGTATAAAGCCTGAATGAGAGAGTACCAGGTCGGTATTGGATAAAGGAGACAGTATCAGGTAATTATGGGATAAAGAAGCCAGTATGAGGTCGTTATAGTATAAATTAAAGTGTAGATGCATATCTATATATTATATAGATATGCATCTACACTTTAATTTATACTATAACGACCTCATACTGGCTTCTTTATCCCATAATTACCTGATACTGTCTCCTTTATCCAATACCGACCTGGTACTCTCTCATTCAGGCTTTATACAATTAAAATGATAGCTGGTACTGTTTACTTTATAAATTCAACTATATAATGCTGTGTTATTTTTACTGTAACCTGATACCACATTTGCTTTGAAACTATCTCATACTGTTCCCATCGATACCATCCCTGTGATAGTGTCATCCTTATTATGATACTCATGTGATACCATCTCTCTGATACTCTCCCCATGTCTCCAGCCGCTCCACAGTTTCCACCAGTACCTGCTTCAGAACTCACGAATGTCCTCATGTTCGGGTTTCTCGACAAGAAACGGAAAGGTACATTTTACCACATGTTCTTCTTCACCTTTAGTTCCCAAACTCTCAAATTATTGTAACTAGTGAGGTACCCGTGCTACGCACGGGTGGGAGGCCGGAAGCAAACATGCAATGCAGAAACGGCGAATGCTAAAGCATGAAACCAATAATTTAACATTCCTGTAGCACCTTCAGTAGCACGTCAGACATGGACAGCAAGTTCGTGAAGGACTTCCATGAAAAACGTACCCATTGGCAAACAAATGGGTACGTTTGGTCCATACACAGTCAATGGCGAATCTGCATATGGTGATCCGCGAATTCACGTTTAGAAATTAGAAACCGTCATGGCATTTCGTCATTCACTTGAACTCGATATCTCTTTTTTCATTTCAAACAGCATAACTCCAATCACAAAAGAAATAACATTAATATAAAAAATAAACTTTTAACAACATTCGTGACATAAACAAATATTTAAATCCTGATGTGAAGTTCCGTACGGTTGGGTGAATACAATTACGAATTCAAAATCGTAATTGTATTCACTCAATTCAATCATCAATTGATACTTTAACAAAACGATTAACACGATTAACGTTTAACGATTTAACATTACCATTGAATGACGGTTGTATTTGGATATTATCAAACCCGCACATTGCCATCATCTGTCCACTTCCGCATTCGCGGCAGGTTCATAATTGTCATCAAAATCGAAACAGAATTTGTAGAATTTCAATAAAAGCCACATCACTGTTCATATCGGTAAATATTATTCCATCATGTTTGGAAAAACTGGAAAATTGGAAAACTTGGAAAAACAATATTGCTTATTTTACTCCCAGGTGTCCCAGCAATACCCACCCAAAATATCGTTGCGATCGGTTGAGCCGTTTTTGCAGTACCTTTGAACGGACAGACGGACATTTGATGAATTATACGTAGTAAGATTTTCAAACAACAAAGAAAGTACTCGCTCTCTCTGGTGGTTGTTTTCAGTGGAAGCAATACTTGCCGTGAATTTAGGAGGTTTACTAAAAACTAGCCAAAACCCATGGAACATCCACGGAAGGGAGGATGTGGTGTATGGATAGAGTGTACCATTATGGATGGCATAGGGGAGTGCTCATGGGATCTTCTTCTTCCGTTAAGCTCCAATTTTTTCTCTTTAAGTTAAGTCCAATCAGTCCTCTCTGCTCGAAGTGCTCAGACCATGCCTTCCCGCTCTCATACTTTTATTTCCGTTCTGTGTAGAAAGAGATTGACATATCGTTCGTCTGTTTTCAGCTCGTTATCTTTAAGCTTCCTTACGTCTCGCCACCTGCTACACCTCTCTGAGTTACGAGGATTTATGCAACGCACCCCGAGTATCGCAACGTCACTCCATTTAACTTTATTAAAATGACGATAAAGACGTTTCCTTATATATCCTAATTTAAAATGTTCAAGGGAATAAAAAGACCATTTGGTTCACACCACCCATCACACCACTCGACTGTCGAATCAGCGGACGGTTCGCATCGCCTTCGCCCAGCAGACGCCAATACGATGGTGTCGTAAGATGGTGTCGTATCGGCCGATAATCGGATGCTTTTGGGTCCCAAAGTCGGCGAATTCAGATTTTTCGAGTATGGCTGTACGTGATAAACAAAGAGCGCGGTTCGTAGATGGAAAATGCATTAGTGCCGTGGGCATCGGGTCACTGGGTGCGGCGTAAAAGGGAAAACAAAGTCGAGTCCTTATCGTATTATTATATAGATGTGGCGTGTTGTTCAAACTATATACCCCAAAGAGGAATGAGCCTTCCTGTCCCCCCTCACCCCCGGAGTCTGCGGGTGTACTAGTGGCTAAAATGTGAGACTGGACTAAAATGACACTGGACATGTGGATCCGGCCATAGGTGAGTGTTGTGGACGGCGTTCGTGATCCTGTTATAGACGTGTTGGCCTCACAAAGTTATCTGGGGTGACGTCCTTCGCTATATATGTATGTATGTATGTATGTGTGTGTGTGTATATATATATATATGTATATATATATATATATATATATATATATATATATATATATATATATATATATATATATATATATATATATATATATATATATACACTACCGGTCAAAAATTTTAGAACACCTCAATTTTTCCAGTTTTTATTGAAATTTACGCAGTTTAATGTCCAGTGAATAACCTGAAATAGTACAAAGGTAAGCAGTAAACTGCTCGAGGTTAAAAAAAAAGTTTAGGTTAGCAAAAACGGGAAATAATGTAAATTGCACAGTTATATTGTAAAAAAAGGCCTTCTTCAGGGAACAAGTTATGGGTTAACAACTTACGGCTGTTCTGCAGCAATTTAAGTAAATTAAGCCTTCAAAGTTGATGCAAACAATTCCTACAGGTGTCCCAACCTCTGCTGATTACTTGATTACAAACCCCCTGTCTGTATAAAAGCAGCATGGGAACAGACTGTTATTACACCCTCTGAAGCATTATTTGGACAATATTGCACTGCAGGAAGTAGTATATTGTAAACTGGAGGAATCTGACAGGAAGAGGTCTGGCAGACCCCAAGCCACAACAGAATCAGAAGACAAGTTTCTGAGAGTCAACAGCTTGCGTGATAGGCGGCTCGCAGGACAACAGCTTGAAGCACAGCTTAATACTGGTAGAAGTAAGCAAGTCCTAGTTTCAACTGTGAAGAGAAGACTTCGAGCTGCAGGTTTGGCAGGTCGAGTGGCAGTAAGAAAGCCATTGCTAAGATGGCAAAATAAGAAAAAGAGGCTTGCCTGGGCCATGAAGCACCGCCAGTGGACTACTGAAGACTAGAAGAAGGTCTTATGGACCGATGAATCAAAATTTGAAATCTTTAGTTCATCACGCAGGGTTTTTGTACGCCGTCGAATAGGTGAAAGGATGGTTCCTCAGTGTGTGACACCAACTGTCAAACATGGAGGAGGAAGTGTGATGGTCTGGGGCTCTTTTGCTGGATCCAGATTCGGCGACTTGCACAGAGTGACTGGCACCCTAAACCAAAAGGGCCACCACAGCATTTTGCAGTGCCATGCAATACCCTCTGATATATGCCCAGTTGGTCAGGGGTTCATCCTACAGCAAGATAATAACCCTAAACACACCTCCAGGCTACGTCAAAACTGCCTTCGAGGAAAAGAACAAGACGGTAGGCTTCAAATCATGGAATGGCCAGCACAGTCTCCAGACTTAAACCCCATCGAGCTGGTTTGGGATGAACTGGACAGAAGGGTGAAAGCAAAGCAACCTACAAGTGCAACACATTTGTGGGAACTTCTGCAACAGTGTTGGGAATAACTTCCCGAACAATATTTGATTTCCATTGTAGAAAGAATGCCACGAGTGTGTTCGGCGGTTATATCTGCAAAAGGTGGCTACTTTGCTGAATCAAAAATTTAAATAAAATTTCGTAAAACAAAATGATTCTATGATTTCTTTTTTATCTCCAATTGTTTATTGGCTTAGCGGTTAGGGTGCCGGCTTGGGATCCTAGGATCCCAGGTTTGAATCCCGGTTGACCGCTGAATTAACGCCAGGGGGGTTGACTCAGCCCGTCATCCTTCCGAGGTCGGAAAATTGAGTACCAGTTCACTGGTAATTCCCTGTGTGTTGTTGCAAGAGGTGACTAACAGGGTTGGTGGCAGGAAGGGCATCCAGCCATAAAACATTGCTTCAAAAAATGGGACCACGGTGCCCGAAAAAGGCCAACCCCTGCTCTGTGGGGAAAAATGGCCTCTAAAGGTGGTCTGTCTGAGACAATAAACTGCGTAAATTTCAATAAAAACTGTAAAAATGAGGTGTTTTAAAACTTTTGACCGGTAGTGTATGTACACGAGCTTTTATACAGTAATCCTGGCAACAGAAGACAAATAGCCGTTGTAACAGGCATTATGCTGTATCGTTAACAACATAACAATCCAGACGATTTTTGACTGTTTCAGAAGATTCGGAAACTTCCACAGATTCAGAAACAATTTTTCAAAATGGTGGACAATATTTGTTACCCTGTCAGGGGTTGGCCAGGTGGGAGAGAATGAAATGTGATAAAGGAAGAGTGGATACCAAACCGTAGATGTATCATAAAGAAGAAGAATTCTCTTATATTCATCAGCAAAACCACTACTAAGTGCTTCATTGTGATGGAAAAATGGTTCCCAAAGCAATTCATTCGGTAAAACGCTGGGGGCCAGCCGCGGAGAGATACACAAAGGGGCGTCTAGATGTCCTTCTTTTCTCAGACACTCGTGCCCATAACTCTCAAGGGGAGATCAATTGCTCACTGTCAGGCCTCCGGGTCGTGGTACCGCAGCTATCGCAGCCACTGCAACAAGCGAGCGAGTGGACCCCAGGTGGTAGCAAAAGGGATGCGATGTCGCACCCTTCCCTTGAGGCCTACACCAGAAGGTTGGAATCGCAACCATTCCTGTTTCTGCGGATTCCATGCTATTGACAAGATATGATATTTTCATTTTTAGGAACCAGCCATTGACTGAGGCTACGCTTGTAGTAAATTCTCCCAAAATGGAATGACATGTTTTTTTTTCTACTCTGTCAGTAGGACTATACTTTTCGTAATTGTCACGTGATCTTTCTTGTGCGTACTCATTTTGATATATCACTCAATACTTGTGCGTACGTTTGATATTACGTACTCAAGACCTGATAAAAGTGTGCATTCCATGGAATCCTGGACATGTCTGCTGTGCTATAATCAACTCGCATTTGTTTTGATGAAAATAATCCACTCCAGGATTATAACGAAGGTTTTCCTTTTTAATTGGCTTTTAAACTGTTTCGTTAGCATAACCATTCAAAATTAATGCCTTATAACTTGCTGAGTTAGCATAACCATTCAAAATGAATGCCTTTAACTTGCTGAGTTAGCATAACCATTCAAAATTAATGCCTTATAACTTGCTGAGTTGGCATAACCATTCAAAATTAATGCCTTATAACTTGCTGAGTTAGCATAACCATTCAAAATTAATGCCTTATAACTTGCTGAGTTAGCATAACCATTCAAAATTAATGCCTTATAACTTGCTGAGTTAGCATAACCATTCAAAATTAATGCCTTATAACTTGCTGAGTTAGCATAACCATTCAAAATTAATGCCTTATAACTTGCTGAGTTAGCATAACCATTCAAAATTAATGCCTTATAACTTGCTGAGTTGGCATAACCATTCAAAATTAATGCCTTATAACTTGCTGAGTTAGCATAACCATTCAAAATTAATGCCTTATAACTTGCTGAGTTAGCATAACCATTCAAAATTAATGCCTTATAACTTGCTGAGTTAGCATAACCATTCAAAATTAATGCCTTATAACTTGCTGAGTTAGCATAACCATTCAAAATTAATGCCTTATAACTTGCTGAGTTAGCATAACCATTCAAAATTAATGCCTTATAACTTGCTGAGTTGGCATAACCATTCAAAATTAATGCCTTATAACTTGCTGAGTTAGCATAACCATTCAAAATTAATGCCTTATAACTTGCTGAGTTAGCATAACCATTCAAAATTAATGCCTTATAACTTGCTGAGTTAGCATAACCATTCAAAATTAATGCCTTATAACATGCTGAGTTAGCATAACCATTCAAAATTAATGCCTTATAACATGCTAAGTTAGCATAACCATTCAAAATTAATGCCTTATAACATGCTGAGTTAGCATAACCATTCAAAAGTAATGCCTTATAACCTGCTGAGTTAGCATAACCATTCAAAATTAATGCCTTATAACCTGCTGAGTTAGCATAACCATTCAAAATTAATGCCTTATAACCTGCTGAGTTAGCATAACCATTCAAAATTTATGCCTTATAACTTGCTGAGTTAGCATAACCATTCAAAATTAATGCCTTATAACTTGCTGAGTTAGCATACCCATTCAAAATGAATGCCTTATAACCTGCTGAGTTAGCATAACCATTCAAAATTAATGCCTTATAACTTGCTGAGTTAGCATAACCATTCAAAATTAATGCCTTATAACTTGCTGAGTTAGCATAACCATTCAAAATTAATGCCTTATAACTTGCTGAGTTAGCATACCCATTCAAAATTAATGCCTTATAACTTGCTGAGTTAGCATAACCATTCAAAATTAATGCCTTATAACTTGCTGAGTTAGCATAACCATTCAAAATTAATGCCTTATAACTTGCTGAGTTAGCATAACCATTCAAAATTAATGCCTTATAACTTGCTGACTTAGCATAACCATTCAAAATTAATGGCTTGTAGCTTGTTGAGTTAGCATAACCATTTAAAATTAATGACTTGGAGCTTGTTGAGTTTGCATAACCATTTAAAATTAATGTCTTATAAGCTGTTGAGTTCGCATAACCATTTAAAATCGATGGCTTATAAGCTGCTGAGTTAGCATAACCATTTAAAATCGATGGCTTATAAGCTGCTGAGTTAGCATAACCATTTAAAATCGATGGCTTATAAGCTGCTGAGTTAGCATAAGTATTTAAAATTGATGCTTGCTGAGTTAGCATAAGCATTTAAAATTAATGGCTTATAACTTGCTGAGTTAGCATAAGCATTTAAAATTAATGGCTTATAACTTGCTGAGTTAGCATAACCCAGACCAATAGAAGGGTTGGAACTTTTTGTCACTCCAGTGATAATAATCCTCAGAAATTACTTTACGGTTATTAATCCTGGACATTTTGAGAATCGACGTAACATGACAGTAGAAAAAACAGCACAGTATATGGGATTTGGGATGTGAACCAAGGATTACAACTCAGACTGGAACAACAAACACTAAAATCCTAAAATATCAAATCCTCATGTCATCCAAGGAAATAGGAAAATTTAAGAATATTCTATAGTAAATGACACTTTGAAAATGCACCTACCTGCCCTGCCCTCCCCCCCCCCCCCCTCCCCTCCTCCTATCCACCACTCCAGTCCAAATACATCACTAATGCCTACAAATGTGTCTCATTTTCATGCAGAACACAGCTTCTTCTCAGGAGAGTGGCAGAGGCGGTGGTGTGTGATCAGCAGGAATATATTTTACTACTACGGAGACAAAAAAGGTAAAGTTAATAGGTTTGTTGGTGTGCTAACCTTAACCTAACAACCCTGGACAACATGGTTTCCATAGTTTAACAGGCTGAACAGTTTACATTTTGTATCCCACTCATAGACCGGATCTGGATCCGGATCTCCAAAATTGAATCGGCTTGTTCTTGTCACCTAACCAACTTATCCACCAAGTTTCGTCCGAAAGGTGAATGGTGAAGAATCACTTTAAAAGTACTAGTATTCGGATCCAGATTTGGATCTTCACCAAAATTGATCCATTTCTTCCTTGTCACATACTCAACCTGCCCACCAAATTTCATCCAAATCTGTCCACAAGCTTTTGAGATATCGTGCTAAATATATTTTTCGGCCCAATCTCTCAATGGTGAAGAATTACTTTATAATTGTAGTATTCGGATCCATATCCAGATCTTCACCAAAATCTAATCATCTCGTCTTTGTCACACACTCAATCTGTCCGCCAAAGTTCGTCCAAATCTGTCCAAAACTTTTTGAGACATCCTATTCATAGACAGACAGGGGCAAAAGCATAACCTTTGCCCACCTTTGGTGGCAGAGGTAATGATTCTCTCCTCTTTGTCTCTTTGCTTTCGTTGGTCGCAAACGTACGTCTCGGGTGAGGTAATCGACACAGCAGCCACATTTAGTGATGCTAAGCATGTTTAATCGAAGCAATAATGCTTCCGTATAATTTTGCTTAAACCGGTCAACCGTTGTCATGCCAACGTGACGTCACACTTGGTGCTCTATACCCCACAACCTGTTGAACGGCATTTAAGCATGCGCAGAGAGTGAGAAACCCTTCCGGAAAACTCACTCTTTCCTGTAAAACTCACTTTCTGCCTTAAAGTCTATGACATGGATTGCAAGGCCTCGTGGATTGTAATGTACGACAAAATGTGTGATGTACAAAGGAAAAGGGCCCAAATGGTGTGCTGATGCATTAATTGTGGTTCACAGGGGGTCATACGGTAATTGAAAAGATAATTCTAAATTCACCTTTACATATACCGAATACGTACTATTTATTGGTCGAGCAAATGGTGCAAACCTCTTCCTTATGTAAATAGATGTGGTCACGTGACCCCTTTATAAGGAATCTATTTATTACACGTACACAGTTTGTGTACCCCGGTGTACCCACAGGGCCGGTGTGTGCCCCGGTTTAGAATAGGTACACCGTATCCCGGCATGTCTTAAGAGGCGACTAAAAAGGTTGGCGTCAGGAAGGGCATCCGGCCATAAAACATTGCCTCAACTGGATGGTATTCATAGAATACTTACCCTGCGCAGTCAACTTGGTGTGAGCCAACTCTTCTATTTTTGAACGTTTCTTTGTTTTTTTTGGATCCAATATGGCTGCCAGACCACGTGAGCGATGACATCATAAATTTATATTCTCTAAATAATTGTTGCATAGATCATGCTCAATAAATTTCAAACTGATCAGACTAAGCGTTGTCCATGTTGAATTATTACGTCATAATTATGGCACCAATGACGTCATCGTTAACAACACCTATTCCCCATATGGAGTTATTTACAATGAGCCACCTTTCAATTTTTTAAATGCTGACACGGCAGACACTTTACTTTACTGAAATGCAGACACAAATGTTATATTTTCGTCAAAAATCATTGGAATTTCACCAAATCTGTTTTGGTCGTGTGTTAATATACCTCAGCGATTGACAAATCTGAAATCAGAATTTTATTTGAGGTCAAAATGACCCAGTGAGGTCGCTCCGTACTTTGCCTGCCCATCATGTGCAGTGTGATAATTAATTCCATGCCCACTCTAGAAGACTCTTCTTCCTCATGCAATAACAACTTCTAGCTTCCAGACCGTACATCCAATCATCTTGAAATTTGCACACTTGTTGCACTTCATTACCTCTACTACAATATAAAGTTTCACGTCGATCAATGAAGCGGTTCAAGAGTTATAAAAAAAATTCAAATATTTTCGTTTAATTATTTATATCTGCCAAACCACGTGACCTATCGCAAATTCCAAAAGGTCATTTTAGTAGACTGATATGCTGAACACATCTGTGAAGTTTCCTCTCGATAGGACCACAAATGAGGGAGGAACTAGGTTTTAAAAGTTTATGCTTAAAAACGTCGTAACTCCGAAACCATGTGATGCATGATGTCATGCTCGCTGACTTTTTTGTTCGTCATGGGTATGCAATTCTGCCTGCAAAGTTTGGCTTCGATCTGCTCAGTCGTTTTGGGAATAATTGGATTTTAGTGTTTTTCAGGCTTTTCACTCAAAACAATGTGGCGTCCGAACCACGTGATCTACAACGTCATTATAATTTTATTTCTACATCAATTTATACCGAGAAGATGCTCAAGAAATTTCATCCTGATCAGATAAAGTTTTTTACTTGTCGAATTATGACGTCATAACGGTGGCACCGATGATGTCCTCATTCACATATGTTATTCCGCATGGACAGTTCTTTGCAATGAGACCTGTCTCAATTATTTCTGTACAGCGGTTTTTGAGATATAGAGGTGCAAAGTGTTTTGGTTTTTCCAAGATGGCGCCCGTACCACGTTACCTGTGACGTCATAATATTCACTAAAATATTCGACAGGAGGAGGCCCTGCTATGGTGAAAATTTCATGTCAATCGGACCAACGGTTGCCGAGAAAATGAATTTTTAAAATGCAGACACGTACGTATGTATGTACATACCCGAATGCTTAACCCTGCATTTTGCTTCGCGAGTGCAGGGTAAAAAGGGAACCATGACAATTACAACTACATATGGGCAGGGTACAGCCCGAAGTACCCATTGGAGGACCTCACTCCCTCTCGTCAAAATCAAGGTTTACAGGTTTCACCTGTCGCTTTGCTGAATATGGAGAAGGAGGGAAGGATCGTTTTCGTCTTCTTCTTTTAAAGTTTTATGCCGTCTTCAGAGCCACGTGGCTCTATATACGCCACGCCCCAAACATAACAGCGGTGAACGTACGAGCCTTTATCGAACAGTAGAAATAGCTTACTGCTTTGCTTGAATATATATTATATAAACCACAATGTGGTAATCTTCATCGTGATGAAGCAGCACTTGTATTGGAAAAAGAAAGGAGGAAATACACTTCGTAATAAGAATCAGTAGTTTCTTCGAATTTTCAGATTTCACTCCAAATTTGACACTTAGGTTTATATTTATATATTTATATTAATATTTTATAGGTATATGTAATGAAAGCAGATCGCACAAAAAGGTGAAAAGGACCCCTGTCAACTGTATCACCATGGCTTGCAAAAACAGCTTGTACAGGGATCCTGCTGGTTGATTATTTTCGTTATTTTCAGTTACACTTTCTGCTCATTTCTTAATCTTCTCTTCACCCAATATATACACCGAAACAGTAGAGAAAGTTAAGTCGAATGCTTTGCTTGAGTAAGTACACTTAGTTATAGCAATTGGTAATTTTTTTAATTTTGCAGATTTCACTCCAGATTTGATACTTATTTAGTACATGATATTCGATCCTCAAATCCGAAATAATATTTTGATTATATATTTTAATTATTCTGTGAGAGTAGATTGTGTTTCCAAGGCAGGCCTTTTGAGTAGGTCAAATCAAAAGACCCCTGAGAGGTGAAGTTGGGCTGGCCAAGGATAAAGCCTTTCATGAAAGTAAGCAATTAATTATCTTCAAAAGGGGTGTTTTTATTTATCCAAACACCCGGTTTTCATCCATGCCCTCCGTTGGAGTTCCCTCAGTATGCAGGCAAAGTTTGGATCCGCTATATTTCATGGTTTTAGATTTATGGAGGAGACACACTGACACACACATACATTGCCTTTTATTATTGTAGATTTCATGGATACACGCTTACAAAAAAGCATGTAAAATGTAATTCTTTTTCTTGAAAGTATTTATTGGCACGTGGTGTTTATTCCCTGAAACATTTTTCAACACAGAGGGCCGGTTTTTCAGGGCAGACATCACACACGCATGTAGTAACTTTCTCATCTCCCATCCTTTGTGCAGACACGACATGAATTGGTGTGCTTCTCTCTTTTTCTGTGGGTGGCAAGCATGAGGTAGTGAAACAATGCATCTGATGGCATTGGGATTGTGGTTGCACGTCGTCCTTTGCCTTGAATATCTGTCACGGTATTTCCTAGCAGATGCGTTATGACATGATCACAAAACTTCAAGAGTTTAATTGGTTGCCCTCTATGAGTCCGACTGCTGCCATTCATGTTTTCATGTTCCCCCTTCTTCAGCTTTTTCTGAACCACATCCTTTGGATTTTCTTTATGGTCAAACCGGAGTGTTTCACATACGTAGGTTGATTGCTCAGTCAGTTTTTTCACCAGACCCACGCAATTGTAATAATTATCCGTGTCAAAAATCCAACCAGGTCCAGTCAACAGATCAAGAGGGCCTTTCACTCACTCACCGCAGGCAGGTTGGTGGTCTTTCTGTCTTCTACCGACTCCTCTCTGGCCTTGCTCCCCCAGCTCGCTCTGTGCTCTGTCCCCCCAATATTCCTTCAGGTCGCACAAGATCTGCCTGCAACCCTCTTATGGTTAAACTGCCAAAGTCTAGGCTCTCTGCTCACCTTCATTCTTTCATTCCCCTTTTCTCCCGCCTCTGGAACAAACTCCCCCACTCCCTTCAATCCCACTCCTCCCTCCAGGTCTTTAAAACAGCTGTTCACCACCATCTCTTATCTTCCCCCATCGAAAACCTTGATCTTTTCTACCCCCGGTAATTCACCCCAGAGTCCTTGCAGTGTTCATATGTTTTATTCCTCTCCCACCTCCCCCCAAGTCCTCCCGATGTCCCTGCTCTCAAATGTTGTGTTTGTGTCCTTCCCCCTCTCTTCCCATCTTGTTTGCCGCTCCCCTTGTTTTTTGTGTTTTGTGTGTCGGTTTGACTTTTTGTGTGATTAATGTTAGCTCTTTCACGAGCCTCGATCTTGTATACAAAAAAAAGAAAAAAAAAAAGTGTAAATAGACTAGATCTAATTTCAGAAAATACCTCATTTTAAGAACATAAGAGGCATTTAAAATAGAAGTTGGTAACATGCCTAACTAACCGAATTAATTAAGGGCTGCTGAATCCAAAAATCGACGTTACCAAACTAAATTTTGAGGAGAGGTCAAAACATCCAAACAAAATGGCCACCAAAGACGAAATAAAAACTTGATTTTGACAATGCAAATTTTTATTGAATATAATATCGATAGAAACATGTACTATTTGCATATGCAATATCATAATGGGCCCACAACAGTATCTTTGACACTGTGTTTTACCCCAGCACAACTGGCTTTGCAAATGTGAGTGGTAAATGCTATAAGAGTTGGCAGTCAACATGTTAACGAGGGTGAAAACATCATGTTTGGGATTGGGGATGATTTGAGATTGTGGGGGAATGAATGCCAAACTGTATCAAAAGCACGAGATATGTCCAGAAAAACAGCCCTGATCTCATGTTTGATATTGAGGATCTCTATCCATTGTTGGGAGAGTGGAGGTAGCATGTCCAAGGTGGAGTCACCTGGTCTGAAACCAAATTGGTGATCCGAGATGAGGTTGTTGGAGGAAAGGAAAGATTTCATATCAACTGTGATGAATTCCATGACCTTGCTGATCATTGGAAGTAAGCTCAAAGATATGCAGTTAAGGGTTTTTGCATCTTTTTATGTCATGCAGTAACAATGGCTGATTTCCAATCAGATGGAAGATGACCTAGGGCAATTGACATGATGAAAAGAGCATAGAGAGGATGTGCAAGAGCAGCAGAGTGGGTTTTTAAGACAAGTGAGCTGATGCCGTCCAGTCCAGTTGCCAAATCAGAGTTGAGGGTTGAAAGAACCTTCTCTACCTTCTCATGTATAACCGACACGGGGTGAAGGAGCAGTTCTGTACGACGGGGAAGGGTGGGTACCGAGAGCGAGAAGTTGCGGACACAATATTTGGAAGCAACCACAGAATTGCGGCATTCAGCCTTCTCGCGAGCGGAGCCGGCTATGGTGCCATTTGAAGTAAGGGAAGAGATGGAGGGAAGCATACTCCAGAAACAGACTTAACTAGAAGGACACTCAGTAGAGAGTATATCTCCGCCTGGTTGACCATATCACTCAATGGTGAAGAATCGCTTAAAAAATTAAATAATTCTCATATCCGAATCCATATTCAGATCTTCACCAAAATCGAATCTATTTGTCCTTGTCAGACACCCAACCGGTCCACCAAGTTTCGTCCAAATCCGTCCATAACTTTTTGAGATGTCCTGCTAGGTATCGTTTTTGGCCCTATCTCCCAATGGTGACGAATCACTTTAAAAATTCTAATATCCGGATCAGAATCCGGATCTTCACCAAAATCTAATCATTTCGTCCTTGCCACATTCGCTCCATCTCTGCCAAATTTCGTCCGAATCCGTCCACAACGTTTTGAGATATTTTGTCCACCAACAAACAAACGGACAAACAGACAGGGGCGATAACATAACCTCCATCCACCTTTGGTGGCGGAGGTAATAAGGCACCACCATGTTTTAGAGAAGAGTTTGTAAAACGGACGGGAGAACTTGCGTGTGTTTGTGTGTGCGGTGATACAACCCACCAATAATGGTACAACCCATGAATATGATATGATATAATGCTCTAAATTTGTTACAACACACCAAAACACAATGTAGTCCACTGATATTATGTCAACCACCAATACCACCTCATGACATCATTTCATAAAAGTCCCCTCTAAGGTCTTCACCCAATCATCTTGGTAATCCAGAGTCCCATCATGCAGCACATGAAATGAGATTTTTTTTTTTGTGCGTAAAACACATTTCATGATTTGAACACAAACACGTTTAAATTTATTTCCGGCAATTATTTTTATTTTTATTATAAGTACATGAAGGACATAAACTTGGAGGCCATTCCAATTGACAGAAGATTCTGTGCATTATGTGGGAATAATTCTAACCAGGACACGCAGGTGACAATCTTTGCATCATCATTTACTCACTGCCCTGACCCCAACCACGTCATCAATCAAGTTTTAAAGTTATGAATGATCCTGCGGTCAGTTCCTTTAGAAATAACGTGAATATGTCGGGGGAAAAAGAACTCACAAACCCACCAAATGCTTCCTATAAAATGATACCAGGGAACAACAATATTACAATACCCCAAAGTCGTGCCCTATACAGGGCTCCATCCCCCACCCCCATCAAGTGTGGAAGCTTCTGTCCCCCCCACCAACCCCTTTCCCCCATTTGTTTACTGACAGCACATCTGGAAGGTTGTTGAGTCCGTGCTTTCAGGCAATTCATCTTGCATTGTTTGGAAAAGCATCTCCTGTGACGGCTCGGCCGAACCCCTATTGTCCCCGAACTCCCAACGATGATCTTTTTAAATTACACCCGGAGCCTCACCCTGGGACCTCCACGGCTAGAGGAACAAGGGGTAAGAATAAATTGATGAAACACTTAGCATGGGCATGGCTGTGAATAAAAGGTGATGAAACAGCTTGCCCAGTATAAATTTTGAAATATATATATATATATATATATATATATATATATATATATATATATATATATATATATATATATATATATATATATATATATATATATATATATATATATATATATACATATATATATATATATATATATATATATATATATATATATATATATATATATATATCTGTGCAGTGTTAACTGCAGCTGTGATGGAGGTGCTGGCTCAGAATGTAAAGGAGGGTTTACCGTGGGAGTTGTTGTATGCAGATGATCTGGTGTTGATTGCGGAAAGTATGGATGGACTGAAGGAAAAGATGAACAATTGGAAGGAATGTATGGAGTCAAAAGGTCTGAAGGTGAATATCGGAAAGACGAAGGTGATGGCAAGTGGTAAAGCATGTGGTGAGGTGGAAAGAACTGGGAAGTGGCCGTGTGCTGTGTGCAGGAAGGGTGTCGGAGTGAACTCCATTCAATGTACAATGTGCGCTGAGTGGGTTCATCAAAAATGTAGTGGTCTGAGAGGGTCATTAACCAGTGTGGCAGCTACATTCAAATGTAAGGTGTGCACAGAGGGAGCTGCAGATGGAGGAAATGTTGAGTTGGATCTTGGAGATGGCGTGAAGCTGGAAGGTGTGAAAACATTTTGCTACCTCGGAGACATGCTGAATGGAGAAGGTGGATCAGACTCGGCAACGGTTGCTCGAGTGAGATGTGCATGGAAGAAGTTTCGGGAACTGAGTGGCGTGCTGATGAGGAGGAGTGTCGCTGAAGCTGAAGGGAAAGGTGTATGCTGCATGTGTGAGAAGTGTTATGATTTATGGGAGCGAGACATGGGTAATGAACGTAGAGCAGCAACGAAGGCTGGAAAGGGTGGAAATGCGAATGGTTCGATGGATGTGCGGAGTATCGTTGAGAGAGAGGAAGACAAATGATGAATTGCGAAAGATGATGGGAATATTGCCTGTGATTGATGCTGTGAAGAGGAACAGGTTGAGATGGTTTGGTCATGTGTTGAGGAAGGATGAAAGTGACTGGTTGAGAAGAGTGATGGAAGTTAATGTAGAAGGAAGTAGAGGACGGGGAAGACCGAGAAAGACTTGGCTAAAGATGGTGGAAGAAGAAATGCGGGCAAGGGGGTTAACAAGGAGAGATGCAGAAAATAGGGCAAAATGGAGAAGATTGTCATGGGGACCGCAAGGCTAACCTCCGCTCTAGCAGGGAAAATGGCCTTAAAATGCATGTTGTTGTTGTTGTTGTGCAGTGTCTGTCTTGTGTTGTCTTCTCACTGAACTACTCCCTCAAACTTTTGTGAAATCGTACCAAACTTCTGGTATGTACCTACCTTTCCAGTCAGTATGTCCTAAGGGTATATGTTTTGAAAAATGTTCAAAAAAATTTGGAATTTTTTTGGGAAAAAATATTTTTTTTCAACTTCAATTGTTTACAAATGTAATATCACGAATATTACAAATACATTTGTGCATTATGATTGTTTGAATTACAAATGGTGTAAACCATGACAAAACAGCAACTCAGGTACAGTCATTTATCTATTTCTCTACATATCTGGGCAGTGTCTGTTGTCACTGAACTACTCCCTGAAACTTTTGTTTCGGTGGTTGTGAAGTGTTTTTAATAACGTGGTGGTGGTTTTGAATCACGTGGTGGTGAATTACTTTGAATTACTTGATGGTGAGGTGTTTTGAATTACTTGGTGGTGAGGTGTTTTTAATTATGTGGTGGTGAGGTGTTTTGAATTACTTGGTGGTGAGGTGTTTTGAATTATGTGGTGGTGAGGTGTTTTGAATTAGTTGGTGATGAGGTGTTTCTGAATTACATGGTGGGTGGTAAGGTGTTTTGAATTACATGGTGGTAAGGTGTTTTGAATTACGTGGTGGTGAGGTGTTTTGAATTACATGGAGGTAAGGTGTTTTGAATTACGCGGTGGTGAGGTGTTTTCAATTACATGGAGGTAAGGTGTTTTGAATTACATGGTAGTAAGGTGTTTTGAATTACATGGTGGTGAGGTGTTTTGGATTACATGGTAGTAAGGTGTTTTGAATTACATGGAGGTAAGGTGTTTTGAATTACATGGTGGTAAGGTGTTTTGAATTACATGGTGGTAAGGTGTTTTGAATTACATGGAGGTAAGGTGTTTTGAATTACGCGGTGGTGAGGTGTTTTCAATTACATGGAGGTAAGGTGTTTTGAATTACATGGTAGTAAGGTGTTTTGAATTACATGGTGGTGAGGTGTTTTGGATTACATGGTAGTAAGGTGTTTTGAATTACATGGAGGTAAGGTGTTTTGAATTACATGGTGGTAAGGTGTTTTGAATTACATGGTGGCAAGGTGTTTTGGATTACGTGGGGGTGAGGTGTTTTGAATTACATGGTGGTAAGGTGTTTTGAATTACATGGGGGTGAGGTGTTTTGGATTACGTGGTGGTGAGGTGTTTTGAATTACGTGGTGGTGAGGTGTTATTAATTACGTGGTGGTGAGGTGTCATCGTCCCAAACTTCCAGTCTGCACCTACCCCTCCCGTATGTATGTGCTGAGGGGTTATTTTTTGAATTTTATATATTTTTCAAGCAAAATTGCTTATAAAAATGTAGTATCAGATCACAAACACTACAAATAAATTTGTGCAAAATAATTGTTTCTAGTATGATTAGTGTAAATCATGACAACACAGCAACTCAGGTACATTCATTATCCTCAGCTAAAATAAGCCCCTTCCCCAGTAACGACGCGTGGTGAGGCGAGCGTAGCGAGCCGAGCCAAGCTAGTATATATATATCGTTATGGATTCGGAGCGGCACTCCCGTTACCAAGGGGGGGGGGGGGGTTAGTCCCCTTGTCCTTTAAGCTGGCCGTCTCCATTCCTGGAAACTATAACGCTCCTCTGCGGGCGAGATTGGCCAGGGTGATTGGTCAATGGGTTCCCAAATACCTTTGCCAATCCCTCCGCAAAGCAGGGATATAATTCCCTGCTCGGACCCGGACAAGATGGAGTTTGCCGAGCGGTTAGCAGTCCGAAATCCGAGCAAATCCGAGCAACTTAGCAAACACTAAC
Organism: Myxine glutinosa; assembly: GCF_964187855.1. Lineage (NCBI taxonomy): Eukaryota > Metazoa > Chordata > Myxini > Myxiniformes > Myxinidae > Myxine > Myxine glutinosa. Next base: position 67,790,559 of record NC_136272.1, on the reverse strand, counting down.
CCGATCCTGAGCGTTGGGGAAATCGTGCCACGTATGTTCAATTGAAGGAAACAGACTAAGGCGATCGAATGGAGAAGAAACCAAAGTCAAAGGAAGAACACAGAATTTATTATACAATACTAGAAGAGGAGACGAAAGGTAATGTACAGTTGAAGAGGAAGAAGCAGTAATACAGGGCAACCTTACACAGTCTTATGTAACACTCCCAAGACAACACAAATAGACTCACACTTAGAGGGAATTGATGGCAGGCAGGGAAGGTCCAATGCAGGGCACCGCGTGGCTCCGATCTTTCCCCAGGCTTTGGTTCACGGCGCCCGGCAGGCGGCGCTGGTCGTAGCGTTGAACCACGATCAGACCTTATCAAAAGGGGATTCGTATATCGGAGAGGGAGGTTGACAGCGTTCTGGACTCTGATAAACGGCAGACGTCCTTGGGCAGCTTGCCTCAGCTCGTAGCCTCTCTCAGGGTTCAACTCCCCGTCTCCTCTCACAACCACGCTTCTTCGGTCATCTGCATCCTCTCCCCCGTCTCTCGTCTGCTCAAAGTAGTACGCGCGCGGCGTTTCTATGACGTCAGTACAAATCAATACGCGTACTCTTGGGCACGCCTACCAGTGAATATCACTCGGCCCTGATTGGTCGCGAGGACACGCTTATGGAGCCATGTCTTGGTTCCAGGGCTCCTCCCCCTTCTTCTCCAAACTGACCACGTGTTCAATGGCGGCTTTCCAAAGGAAAACGTTGCCGCCGATACTTGAATGGGGATGTTTTCGGGGCCTATGTTATTTTATTAATACAACGCAGATTCAAACTATTGGGAACAGATCCTTAACTGAAACATATACTAATGAAATAACCAGAGAGGTTTCTACGGTGTCCTACGTGTTGTACATGGCCTAACTAGGGTGCAACCTTTACAAAGGGGGATATTTACAGGGAATTATTTACAAGGCTTATTATTTTACAAAGTGAAGGTTCTAAAAACCGCAACACAGCACCCTCCCTTTCTCCAGGCCCTTTCCGGGCCGTTTCACAAGGGATATCTTTTACCACTATATGTGACACTTAGGTGTGGTTACCCTCTACTTTTAACCTCACCCTGAGTGCGACATGTTTAAAACTAGATATGTCCCGCCTGCTGCATTGCATTCTACCTAACAGATTCACGCCCACAGGATAACCGAATTACGTAATTAATTTTCAAACTACACATTGACGGTGGGGAGCATTATTTACAAAGACTATACTATTTGGTATTTACAAACTACACCCAGGACCTGTCTTTTGGGAAACAAAAGCAGCACTTTTGAGAAGAGGAAAATCATGCCATGCACTGCACTGTACCGAAACCACCAGCACCAATTAACAAAACAAGCACCAAAAGCACGAAAGCACGAAAAAGCACCATCCAGTGCACAGTCATACATTTCAGAATAATATGCAAATGGCATATTCTCTGCTCGGCCGGTGGTTCTGCTGGGCCGATGGTTCTGGGCGTTTTCTTTGCTTGCTGCCTATTTGGGTCAATAACACAAAAAGGGCACAAAAACGCGTCCACTTCTTGGTTTAATTACGGCCAGCAGGGGCCAACTAGGGTGGTCCACCTGCTTGGCATAGGTGCCACCTTGACCGTGGTCCGCAAGCAAGATCCCCAGCAATGAGGCCATGCCACAGACATGTGGTCCATACAGTGGTGCTCGGCCACAATGTGCGGTCCATAAAGTGGGCTTGGCCACAGACGTGTGGTCCATAAGTGGTGTACCGGTCCAGGCAGGCAGGCAGCGAAGGTGCGGGTGCACAACTACGACACCTGCACACTTTCCCCTCAATACCCAGAAACCACGGTCCATGGGTGGGGTAGGAAGACAAAGCAGAGAATTAAGTGAGGGCAAGGTCGCAAATGTACACACAATAACAAGGCAACGCACAATGAGGGGCGCGGGAGAGCGAGCTGGGAAAGCTCGTCCCTAGCGTTCGTCCCCCCATGTTACCTACACTACCCCTTGCCCCTCCCCGGATCTACACAATTTACAAATTCGTTTCTACTGTCTTCCCCCTATCTCCCCTAATACCAAATTCGTCATCAATCCCATTTTCTCATTACTCCCACCTAAACCAAATTTGACATCAATCCCTCATAAGGAGGGAGAGATGGAACCACATACAATGTCTCCCACACGTCATGATGCGTCTTTTAAACCAACCAAACATTTGCAAACCATGGTGTGGAGTCTTCTTACCTTAGGAAGTGGATGCGGATGGTGTGAAGAGATTTTCTCCGATCTACCTCCTAAATGACATTAACACTTTTTACTCTACCCAGGGTCTTTCCCTGCAAAACCATTGGCCATCTTTACACTATGCGGTTCTAAAAACCAAACTCCCATTGAACATACTGTGGCGCTCACCAATTTGGGGTCTCACTCCCCCGATTCTACTCCCTGTGCCCTTGCACAATTTCATGGCTGGGTCGTGTGGCTCTCCCAGCAGGTCTGCTCACCTGCACACCTCCGCCACTGCAGTTGCCTCCCGAGCTTACCTGCTCCTCACCCTAACCTACCTGGGGAAGGCCCTCTGGCTCCCTTACCCCACTACCGCCCTCTCTGGCGTCAGGCTACCCGGGTCCATCCTCCGGATCCTTGGGCCCCATTGAACTACTACTGGCTCCCAGAGCCTACCTGTGGCCTCACCTGGCCGACAGACTAACAGTGGCCGAGTGCCCATTTAACCATACGTACTAACAGGCCACACGCCCAGCCAATTTTACTCCACTAATGCACCCCTCAAGCAGTACTCTGCTACTCTCGCACCACAGATGCCAATATCCAACCACAATTTACCTACTCCCTCTACCTACTTTTAAACTACCCTCCCCGGGTACTCGTGAAGGGGGTCCATCCTTCCCCATCCACTCTTTCGCACCATACACTCCACTCCACGTATTCCACACTCCCACTCCACACCATCCATTCCATACTTCATTCATTCCAGACCATCTATTCCATCCAACCATTCTCACTTGCCACCCTGCAAGTCAATCACCCAATGCACAATCACACCTTTCACAATACTCTGCTCAATACACTTTCAGTTCTCCAAACCATTGCCTCACAATTCCTCATTTCAATATGCTCACCAGCAAGAACTTCCATACCCAATGCCTCATTCAATAAACCACACCACAAACACACTGCCTCATCTGATCTACCTGGTTTTCCCTCTAACTTAGTGCTTCCCTGTCACCCCTTACACTATTGCACATCCCACGTCGTTAACATCCATCTAACCTATTCTACGTCCCCTCTACCGGTATCAATGTCACTACTTAAATCAAACGTTACCTATGGTCATCTTTCTAAGTCCCTATACATTATAACCTAACCCTCCCGGCTAGGTTTTCACCCAATCCCCATAAATCTACTGCTCATGTGCCCCAAGGTGAATGGTACAACTACCATTCCTATCACTACTGCTATCATTAATCGTCCATTATTCTGAGCCTCTCGGTGCGGGAATTGCATGTTCACAGCTCGGCTTCGAAAAGCCGGCTATGTGTGCAGATGGTCAGTCTCCTGTGGGTTGGGTCCGTCCGGCATCGATTCTGGGGAGGAGGTTTTGTCGGGCCAATGTTCAAGGCACCATCCCTACGCAGGGCCTTTCGCGCCCATGCGCGGCGGTCCACCCTTGCCCGGCCGGAACATCACCACCACAAAGGGGTGCTGCTCCGACCCCTCCTACCTCCCCTCAAACTGGGCCGGTCGCTTTGCCTGGAAAAGCGCGGACTCGACCGTGCACGGCGCTCCGAGCAGGAGCGACGCGACACCGATCCCCGCCGGCACCCGCAGCACACAAAGAACACCGTGCACCGAGAGCTCACGTCGGCTACCTGTCAGCCTAAACGCTGTCCCGGTCAACGTCGATGCTTTACTCGCATGCTCACACCACGCGTTCCGTTCTACACTCATACATCTCATACACTCCGTCAATTCCACCACCGCACTCTCTGTTACACACAACTCGCTGTTCGCACACTCCATAACACACCTCCCTCGCGCACCGTCTTGCGCACACCCGGGCGCACTCTCTCCCGGTACGTACTCCGTACCGCTTATGGGGGTGCACTCTTGCATCCCCCCATTCAGCGCACACCTGCTCACGGGTGTGCAAGCCCTCGTCGCACATCCAATCACGCGCTTCACCACCAACTCAAGTGTGCATTCTCGCACCCGCTCCTCATCCATCTCACTCTCTGTGTCACAATCACTCCCACTATCACACTCAGATGTGCATTCACGCTCGCACTCGGTAACACACTCGTGCTCCGACGCCATTTGCACACGCGCGCCATTGCCATTCATACAGCGCACCATGGACCTCCTACGAGCGCCCGGGTTACGCCTGCATCCCAAGCGCGCGAAAATTCTTTTTGCGCCAAATACTTTCCCGCCAAATCTCTTAGCCCCATATACAGCCCGACTCACCTTTGGGATCCTTCTCTCCACACGCACCTGCAAATCTTTATAAGGATTAAGCACGGCATCATGATGTGAATACGGACTTTGGGCATATTCCATCACTTTCTCCGATTCAATTCCTACTCCTGCCGTCTCTCCAATTTCAATTTCCACTATTGCTTCGATTATAATTTCTTTTTCCTTTCCCTCGACGACTGCTGGCTCTAATAAAATTTTCTTTTCTACCTCGGCGGTCGCCGGCTTTCCCATACCCCGGGTCGCGATTTCTACCCTGGTCCACCCGGCTGTGCCTTGCTCCAACTCGCTTCTCCTGCGCTTCTCAAGCCGCGTTACCTCGTCGCCTACCGTTGTGACCTCCTGGCCCAACCCGCTGCCAACCTCCCTCTCAACGTCCCTCATCTCATACCTGGCTTTGTCCCTCGCCAACCCCTCGTTTATTTCTCGGGCTTGGCCATTCACGTCCTCCAATTCGGCCCCTAATCCTTCCAATTTGCTTCCCATGTTACTCAACCCGTCTCTCATTTCTGACCTTAATTTGTCCCCCTCTATTTTCATGTCTTCACCCGACTTGACCATAAGGGCCCTTATTTGTATCATAAATAGGTCCCAGTCCGTTGGCACCATGGGCTCGGCTGCCGTGGCCATGTGCGAGGCGCCGCCATTTTGTACGCCTGCAACCTCCTCCACCGCACCTTCCTCGACCTCCTCCTCCATTACTCCCAATTGTTCCCTGTGGTCCTGGGTTGCCTCAAACCCTTCTCCTACCCCCTCATTCTCCCCTACCGGCATCCGATCGCCTTGACTCTCCATGGCACGACCTTAATTTGGATGTTAATGAAAATTTTGGCTGCTCAAAATTTTGACCAAATCTTTTTCAAAATTTACAAAATTTGGTTCGGGTCCAAATCCCAACTCCTCGACACCAATTGTTACGGATTTGGAGCGGCACTCCCGTTACCAAGGGGGGGGGGGGTTAGTCCCCTTGTCCTTTAAGCTGGCCGTCTCCGTTCCTGGAAACTATAACGCTCCTCTGCGGGCGAGATTGGCCAGGGTGATTGGTCAATGGGTTCCCAAATACCTTTGCCATTCCCTCCGCAAAGCAGGGATATAATTCCCTGTTCGGACCCAGACAAGATGGAGTTTGCCGAGCAGTTAACAGTCCGAAATCCGAGCCGTTAGCAAACACTAACCCGATCCTGAGCGTTGGCCAAATCGTGCCACGTATAATCGTATATTCAATTGAAGGAAACAGACTAAGGCGATCGAATGGAAAAGAAACCAAAGTGAAAGGAAGAACACAGAATTTATTATACAATACTAGAAGAGGAGATGAAAGGTAATGTACAGTTGAAGAAGAAGAAGCAGCAACACAGGGCAGCCTTATACAGTCTTATTTAACACTCCCAAGACAACACAAACAGACTCACACTTAGAGGGAATGGATGACAGGCAGGGAAGGTCCAATGCAGGGCACCGCGTGGCTCCGATCTTTCCCCAGGCTTTGGTTCACGGCGCCCGGCAGGCGGCGCTGGTCGTAGCGTTGAACCGCGATCGGACCTTATCAAAAGGGGATTCGTATATCGGGGAGGGAGGTTGACAGCGTTCTGGACTCTGATAAACGGCAGACGTCCTTGGGCAGCTTGCCTCAGCTCGTAGCAGCTCTCAGGGTTCAACTCCCCGTCTCCTCTCACAACCACGCTCCTTAGGTCATCTGCCTCCTCTCCCCAGTCTCTCGTCTGCTCAAAGTAGTACGCGCGCGGCGTTTATATGACCGGTACAAATCAATACGCGTACTCTTGGGCACGCCTACCGGTGAATATCACTCGGCCCTGATTGGTCGCGAGGACACGCTGATGGAGCCACGCCTTGGTTCCTGGGCTCCTCCCCCTTCTTCTCCAAACTGACCGCGTGTTCAATGGCGGCTTTCCAAAGGAAAACGTCGCTGCCGATGCTTGAATGGGGATGTTTTCGGGGCCTATGTTATTTTATTAATACAACGCAGATTCAAACTATTGGGAACAGATCCTTAACTGAAACATAGACTAATGAAATAACTAGAGAGGATTCTACGGTGTCCTACGTGTTGTACATGGACTAACTAGGGTGCAACCTTTACAAAGGGGGATATTTACAGGGAATTATTTACAAGGCTTATTATTTTACAAAGTGAAGGTTCTAAAAACCGCAACTATATATATATATATATATATATATATATATATATATATATATATATATATATATATATATATATATATATATATATATATATATATACTGTATATACATATATATATACATTGTATACCCTGTGAATAAGTAGTGGCCTGTGTAAGGTTGATACCATGGAAACAGCTTCGGCAGATCCGACACCCTGGTAACAGTGCACGGACACGTAAGTTGGACCCAGGTGTAAATGGTGTACATGTTGTGAATGGTTTCATATCATTGAATATATTACTATATTGTGTGTTTGTGAATACTCATGAGAAATGTTCATGTCCCGCCCGCAGACAAACAGCAAAAAGGAGCGTTCAGCCTGGATGGCTATGACGTCATTATGATGACCAACGTCACAAGGAAAGAGAAGAAGGATTGCTGTTTTGAGCTTTCTGCACCTGAAAAACGCACATTCCAGGTTTGACTTGTGGTACAGTGTGTGACGTCACATCAATCTGTACCCTTATTTATCATAAGCCATGATTATACAACAACAACAACAACAACAACAGGCATTTTAAGGTCATTTTCCCTGCTAGAGCCGGGGTTAGCCTTGCGGTCCCCATGACAATCTTCTCCATTTTGCCCTATTTTCTGCATCTCTCCTTGTTAACCCCCTTGCCCGCATTTCTTCTTCCACCATCTTTAGCCAAGTCTTTCTCGGTCTCCCCCGTCCTCTACTTCCTTCTACATTCATTTCCATCACTCTTCTCAACCAGTCACTTTCATCCTTCCTCAACACATGACCAAACCATCTCAACCTGTTCCTCTTCACAGCATCAATCACAGGCTCTATTCCCATCATCTTTCGCAAATCATCATTTGTCTTCCTCTCTCTCAACAATACTCCACATATTAGACAAGTAAAAATTTGAGAATTTTCGAATAGTGTAGGCATTTTGTGTTAAAAGTGATTAAACAAGTTTTTTAGGATAATTCGAGGGTGCTGAATTCAAAAATGCTGTTTAACCGGTTCAATTTTGGAGTCTTAACCTTCAAATTGTAAAAAACAAAATGCCCGCAATTTTCAGCATATTTTTTGCCATAACTTGAATTTTAAGCAACATAGAAGGCTCAAAATAGTGGCAATACCCATGTTTGTGATACTGAGGATTCCAAATTTACTGTTACCTAAGTTGTAACTCGTTTGGTTTCGCCGCCATGTTGAATTCCAAGATGGCCGCCATATTTTTGGTAATTTCTGGGGTGTATTTTTTTATGTACATCACTTTCACTGGTCAAATGCGCTTTTAATTTCTTTAGAACAAAAAAAATGATATTAAATCATTTCTAAAGTGCATTTAAAAAAGGGGTAAAGTTCCAAAATGGCTGCCTTTTAGTAATTATACTTTATAAATACCGTATAGCTCAATATTGGCATTCTCAAATGTTTACCTGTCTATCTTAGTCTGTTCTGTTTCTGCATTCTAGTTGTCTGTTGTATGCACATGCACATCATCCTGTGCATGTTAGCCCAGCTTTTCTGCAGCTGCAACGGCCATTTATACATCCTTTGGTACATCCGCATGTTACTATCTCGCGACACGCCTTAGGAATTGGAGATAGCGTCATCAACTTCGGCACCAAGTTCCCATCGATGTATGTCCATCCCATGTCTGTTACTTGGGGGAGTACCGGAGTAGCGATGGTTGCGCGCTTCCAAATAAAAGCCTGGTAATGTGCGCGCCTTATGTGTAGTCTCACTGCATCTGATGTTGGTGGCAGAGTCTCCTGTGGACAACCCTTAGAGAAGAGTATTACACGTGCCTTGTCGCATCTGTCCACATCATCGGGTACCTTGTAAAGACGGCATATGAACTTTTCTGCATCGTTGATTACTTCTTCAGTGATATCTTCTGTGCCTAGATCTGTCAACAATTGGCTGTGTGTTTGAAACACCTTCCAGGCTGTCTTTTTGCCGTGGCCAGCAAGCTGTGACACACTGTCACAGCCAGTAATTGCATGGAATGGCAGCAACGCTTCCACTTGGCAAGGTGGCAGTTTCTGGTGGAGTTTGTGGATGGGAATGTATTTTGGCTTCTTAAGAGTTCCTGCCTTCATCCACAGCTGAGTGCATGGCATCTTATCAAAATGAGCAGCTAACAAGACCAGCACGTCAGTGTCACGCACTAAAACCACCACTGTTTCAGCATTTGTGTCGACGCAATGAAGAACAAGTCGTGTGTCCGCCTCCTCATGGTTGGCCTGTAGGGATGATGTGTCCATCTCTGGATCTGAAGATTTCACGTCTGTGATCTGTGCAAATCCTCCAGCCACTACAAGTGTTGTGGGTGCAATAGACACCGCATTTGTCATGAGCTGCTGAGAAAGAAACTCTGCTAGATTTGCCTTATTCTCTCCAAGTGAGAGAAAGTTGGTCCATTTGTCTGGTAGAGGAACGTTTTGGTTTTCTATTACCCGACGTATTGGTCGAGAGGCCCGGGTACGTTTCATTCTGGTTCCAGTCTTGATGGAATCCTACTGGTATCGGTCGAAAGTTACGTCAACTCTCTCAAAATTTTTCCCCATGGCAAACACTGAATTGACAAATGCATCTGCATATTCACCAAATGTGGTTATTCCGCTGGGCTTTCCAAGAGCCATCACCAGTGCTTGACCATCAATTACTAAGCAAGTACTTCCAGTTAATGTCACTTGTTCTGGGGTTGAGACATCTTGAATCAACTCATTTGCCAGTCGAGATTTACCGCTACTGCCTGTATGTAGACTCCCATTCATGGCAGCAAGTGAAATTGGCACAGGCATAAGCTCATGCTGCAGAATCAGGTCCAGGTTTATCACACGCCCTGCTTTGGAAGCTGTCACAAGTCGCTGAAGAATGTTTCTATCTGCCTTGATGGTCGTTTCTTTGCCTTTGCTTTCTTTGCAGTCCACAGCATACAGAGACGAGAAAGTCTGTGCTTTGTTCCGATGTAAAGCGGCATTGAAATTGATATGACATCTGCCATCAGGAGGCTGAAGAAGGCGCTGATCAACAAACTCATCCAGCTGCACCTGTCCAAGTTTTTCTGCATTAAGCAAAGAATGTTGAATGCTCTCCGATGCCAAATGCCATCTTGGAATTCAACATGGCGGCGAAACCAAAATAGTTACAACTTAGGTAACAGTAAATTTGGAATCCTCAGTATCACAAACATGGGTATTGCCACTATTTTGAGCCTTCTATGTTGCTTAAAATTCAAGTTATGGCAAAAAATATGCTGAAAATGGCGGGCATTTTGTTTTTTACAATTTGAAGGTTAAGACTCCAAAATTGAACCGGTTAAACAGCATTTTTGAATTCAGCACCCTCGAATTATCCTAAAAAACTTGTTTAACCACTTTTAACACGAAATGCTTCCAACATTTTGTATAAGCACAAATTCTCAAATTTTTACTTGTACATATTCGCCGAACCATTCGCATTTCCACCCTTTCCAGCCTTCGTTGCTGCTCTACGTTCATTACCCATGTCTTGTTCCCATAAATCATAACACTTGTCACACATGCAGCATACACCTTTCCCTTCAGCTTCAACGACACTCCCCTCCTCATCAGCACGCCACTCAGTTCCCGAAACTTCTTCCATGCACATCTCACTCCAGCAACAGTTGCCGAGTCTGATCCACCTTCTCCATTCAGCATGTCTCCGAGGTAGCAAAATGTTTTCACACCTTCCAGCTTCATGCCATCTCCAAGATCCAACTCAACATTTCCTCCATCTGCAGCTCCCTCTGTGCACACCTTACATTTGAATGTAGCTGCCACACTGGTTAATGACCCTCTCAGATCACTACATTTTTGATGAAGCCACTCAGCGCACATTGTACATTGAATGGAGTTCACTCCGACACCCTTCCTGCACACAGCACATGGCCACTTACCAGGTCTTTCCACCTCACCACATGCTTTACCACTTGCCATCACCTTCGTCTTTCCGATATTCACCTTCAGACCTTTTGTCTCCATACATTCCTTCCACTTGTTCATCTTCTCCTTCAGTCCATCCATACTTTCTGCAATCAACACCAGATCATCTGCATACAACAACTCCCATGGTAAACCCTCCTTTACGTTCCAAGCCAGCACCTCCATCACAGCTACAAATAGTAGTGGACTTAGTACCGACCCCTGATGCACTCCCACCTTCACCTCAAACTCACCACTGTTCCCGTGCTTTGTCCTTACAGCTGTGCATGCTCTCTCGTACATTGCCATTACTACTCTGATCAACCATTCCTCCACTCCTAACTTCCTCAATACCCAAGTCACAACTTCACGTGGAACCCTATCGAATGCTTTCTCCAGATCAACAAACCCAAGAAACAACTTCTTCCTCTTCTCCATGTACTTCTCCTGCAACTGCCTTACAATAAATAGCGCGTCTGCCATTCCTCTTCCTGGCATAAATCCAAACTGCATTTTGTCGATCTTCACTTTTTCCTTTTCCTCCTCTCCAACACCCTTTCCAAAACCTTCATTCCATGCTCCAATAACTTTATCGCTCGATACAAGCCACAGTCCAGAGGGTCACCTTTCCCCTTGTATAGAGGGACGAGGGTACTCAGTTCCCAATCCACTAGAATGCGGCCTTCTTTCACCACCAGATTACAGATCTCTGTCATTCTCTTCACACCCCAACTTCCTGCTGCCTTCAACATATCTCCCACAACTCCTGTCGGCCCTCCCGCTTTTCTACTCTTCGTTGCTTTTATCGCTTCCTCAACCTCCTTCTCAGTTAGCTTCTCTACCAGTCCTAAAACTGGGTTATGTTATAAAATTATAAGTCATGATTATGAGGGACATAAATCCAAATGAGGCAAATGTGCAGAATATAAAACACCTCTGAACTAGACCGACACTCAGTGGAGCGCATACCTCCGTCAGGCTGAATAGGCCGTATCTGGATTCGGACCTGAACCAAAATCTAACCGGCTTGTTCTTGTCCCCTTCCCAACTCATCAAGCTAGCTTTGTCTGAATCTGTCCATAACCTTTTGAGATATCCTGTTATATATTGTTCTTAGCTCGATCTCTCAATGGTGAAGAATCACTTAAAAAATTCTTGAATCTAAATTCAGATCTGGATCTTCACCAAAATGAAATCAATTTGTCCATGTCACACTCCCAACTTGTCCAGCAAGTTTTGTCTGAATCCGTCGTTAACATTTTAAGATATCATGCTGTATGTTGTTTTTAAATTTCCAGTTTTTCAGTACTTGGACATGTTACATAGGTGGTGTATAAGACAACATCAACAGAGGTAAACGTCCGGAATTTTCCATACCACCTTTCAAATCATTATTTAATTTCAATTTAATTATATACTTGAAGACTGCGTGGGCTAAGGTGTTCTAGGAACTCTCTTGTTTTATGAATGTAGACGTGATAATAATGATTTGCTTTCTATATATTTGGAAAAAATACAATGTTTGTCAGTCTGTCAGTGTGTCTCCTCCATAAGTCCAAAACCATGCAACCTCGTGGACCCACACTCTGCAAGCATACTAAGGCGACGCCAAAGGAGTGCTGGAATGAAAACTGGGTGTTTGGATAAATATAAACACTCCTTTTGAAGATAAATAACGGCTTACCTTCATGAAAGGTTTTACCCTTGCTCAGCCCAACATCACCTCACAGGGGTCTTTTGATTCGGCCTACTCAAAAAACCTTGCCTTGGAAACATGATCTACCATGATCTACCATATACCATATACCATCTTAGAAACAACACCATCTTAGAAACAACACCATTTTAGAGACCACACCATCTTCGAGACCACACCATCTTCGAGACCACACCATCTCAGAAACAACACCATCTTAGAGACCATACCATTTTAGAGACCATACCATTTTAGAGACCACACCATCTTAGAGACCACACCATCTTAGAGACCACACCATCTTAGAGACCACACCATCTTAGAGACCACACCATCTTAGAGACCACACCATCTTAGAAACAACACCATCTTAGAAACAACACCATCTTAAAAACAACACCATCTTAGAGACCACACCATCTTAGAGACCACACCATCTTAGAAACAACACCATCTTAGAAACAACACCATCTTAGAAACAACACCATCTTAGAAACCACACCATCTCAGAAACAACACCATCTTAGAGACTACACCATCTTAGAAACCACACCATCTCAGAAACAACACCATCTTAGAAACAACACCATCTAGAGAAACAACACCATCTTAGAAACAACACCATCTTAGAAACAACACCATCTTAGAAACAACACCGTCTTAGAAACCACACCATCTTAGAAACCACACCATCTTAGAAACAACACCATCTTAGAAACAACACCATCTTAGAAACAACACCATCTTAGAGACCACACCATCTTAGAAACCACACCATCTTCGAGACCACACCATCTTAGAAACAACACCATTTTAGAAACAACACCATCTTAGAAACAACACCATCTTAGAAACAACACCATCTTAGAAACAACACCATCTTAGAAACAACACCATCTCAGAAACAACACCATCTTAGAAACAACACAATCTTAGAGACCACACCATCTTAGAAACAACACCATCTTAGAAACAACACCATCTAGAGAAACAACACCATCTTAGAAACAACACCATCTTAGAAACAACACCATCTTAGAAACAACACCGTCTTAGAAACCACACCATCTTAGAAACCACACCATCTTAGAAACAACACCATCTTAGAAACAACACCATCTTAGAAACAACACCATCTTAGAAACAACACCATCTAGAGAAACAACACCATCTTAGAAACAACACCATCTAGAGAAACAACACCATCTTAGAAACAACACCATCTTCGAGACTACACCATCTTAGAAACAACACCATCTTAGAAACAACACCATCTAGAGAAACAACACCATCTTAGAAACAACACCATCTTAGAAACAACACCATCTTAGAAACAACACCGTCTTAGAAACCACACCATCTTAGAAACCACACCATCTTAGAAACAACACCATCTTAGAAACAACACCATCTTAGAAACAACACCATCTTAGAGACCACACCATCTTAGAAACCACACCATCTTCGAGACCACACCATCTTAGAAACAACACCATTTTAGAAACAACACCATCTTAGAAACAACACCATCTTAGAAACAACACCATCTTAGAAACAACACCATCTTAGAAACAACACCATCTCAGAAACAACACCATCTTAGAAACAACACCATCTTAGAGACCACACCATCTTAGAAACAACACCATCTTAGAAACAACACCATCTTAGAAACAACACCATCTTAGAAACAACACCATCTTAGAAACAACACCATCTTAGAAACCACACCATCTTAGAAACCACACCATCTTAGAAACAACACCATCTTAGAAACAACACCATCTTAGAAACAACACCATCTTAGAAACAACACCATCTTAGAAACCACACCATCTTAGAAACAACACCATCTTAGAAACAACACCATCTTAGAAACCACACCATCTTAGAAACAACACCATCTTAGAAACAACACCATCTTAGAAACAACACCATCTTAGAAACAACACCATCTCAGAAACAACACCATCTTAGAAACAACACCATCTTACAGACCACACCATCTTAGAAACCACACCATCTTCGAGACCACACCATCTTAGAAACAACACCATCTTAGAGACCACACCATCTTAGAAACAACACCATCTTAGAAACAACACCATCTTAGAAACAACACCATCTTAGAAACAACACCATCTTAGAAACCACACCATCTTAGAAACCACACCATCTTAGAAACCACACCATCTTAGAAACAACACCATCTTAGAAACAACACCATCTTAGAAACAACACCATCTTAGAAACAACACCATCTTAGAAACCACACCATCTTAGAAACAACACCATCTTAGAAACCACACCATCTTAGAAACAACACCATCTTAGAAACCACACCATCTTAGAAACCACACCATCTTAGAAACAACACCATCTTAGAAACAACACCATCTTAGAAACAACACCATCTTAGAAACAACACCATCTCAGAAACAACACCATCTTAGAAACAACACCATCGAAGAGACCACACCATCTTCGAGACCACACCATCTTAGAAACAACACCATCTGAGAAACAACACCATCTTAGAAACAACACCATCTTAGAAACAACACCATCTTAGAAACAACACCATCTTAGAGACCACACCATCTTAGAAACCACACCATCTTCGAGACCACACCATCTTAGAAACAACACCATCTTAGAAACAACACCATCTTAGAAACAACACCATCTTAGAGACCACACCATCTTAGAAACAACACCATCTTAGAAACAACACCATCTTAGAAACAACACCATCTTAGAAACAACACCATCTTAGAAACAACACCATCTTAGAGACCACACCATCTTAGAAACCACACCATCTTCGAGACCACACCATCTTAGAAACAACACCATCTTAGAAACAACACCATCTTAGAAACAACACCATCTTAGAAACAACACCATCTTAGAAACAACACCATCTTAGAAACAACACCATCTTAGAAACAACACCATCTCAGAAACAACACCATCTTAGAAACAACACCATCTTAGAAACAACCCCATCTTAGAAACAACACCATCTTAGAAACTACACCATCTTAGAAACAACACCATCTTAGAAACAACACCATCTTAGAAACAACACCATCTTAGAAACAACACCATTTTAGAAACAACACCATCTTAGAAACAACACCATCTTAGAAACAACACCATCTTAGAAACAACACCATCTTAGAAACAACACCATTTTAGAAACAACACCATCTTAGAAACAACACCATCTCAGAAACAACACCATCTTAGAAACAACACCATCTTAGAAACAACACCATCTTAGAAACAACACCATCTTAGAGACCACACCATCTTAGAAACCACACCATCTTCGAGACCACACCATCTTAGAAACAACACCATCTTAGAAACAACACCATCTTAGAAACAACACCATCTTAGAAACAACACCATCTTAGAAACAACACCATCTTAGAAACAACACCATCTCAGAAACAACACCATCTTAGAAACAACACCATCTTAGAAACAACACCATCTTAGAAACTACACCATCTTAGAAACAACACCATCTTAGAAACAACACCATCTTAGAAACAACACCATCTCAGAAACAACACCATCTTAGAAACAACACCATCTTCGAAACAACACCATCTTAGAAACAACACCATCTCAGAAACAACACCATCTCAGAAACAACACCATCTTAGAAACAACCCCATCTTAGAAACAACACCATCTTAGAAACAACACCATCTCAGAAACAACACCATCTTAGAAACAACCCCATCTTAGAAACAACACCATCTTAGAAACAACACCATCTTAGAAACAACCCCATCTTAGAAACAACCCCATCTTAGAAACAACCCCATCTTAGAAACAACCCCATCTTAGAAACAACCCCATCTTAGAAACAACCCCATCTTAGAAACAACCCCATCTTAGAAACAACACCATCTCAGAAACAACACCATCTTAGAAACAACCCCATCTTAGAAACAACACCATCTCAGAAACAACACCATCTCAGAAACAACACCATCTTAGAAACAACCCCATCTTAGAAACAACACCATCTTAGAAACAACACCATCTCAGAAACAACACCATCTTAGAAACAACCCCATCTTAGAAACAACCCCATCTTAGAAACAACACCATCTTAGAAACAACCCCATCTTAGAAACAACACCATCTTCGAAACAACACCATCTTCGAAACAACACCATCTTAGAAACAACACCATCTTAGAAACAACACCATCTCAGAAACAACACCATCTTAGAAACAACCCCATCTTAGAAACAACACCATCTTAGAAACTACACCATCTTAGAAACAACACCATCTTAGAAACAACACCATCTTAGAAACAACACCATCTTAGAAACAACACCATTTTAGAAACAACACCATCTTAGAAACAACACCATCTTAGAAACAACACCATCTTAGAAACAACACCATCTTAGAAACAACACCATTTTAGAAACAACACCATCTTAGAAACAACACCATCTCAGAAACAACACCATCTTAGAAACAACACCATCTTAGAAACAACACCATCTTAGAAACAACACCATCTTAGAAACAACACCATCTCAGAAACAACACCATCTTAGAAACAACACCATCTTAGAAACAACACCATCTTAGAAACAACACCATCTTAGAAACAACACCATCTTAGAAACAACACCATCTTAGAAACAACACCATCTTAGAAACAACACCATCTTAGAAACAACACCATCTTAGAAACAACACCATCTTAGAAACAACACCATCTTAGAAACAACACCATCTCAGAAACAACACCATCTTAGAAACCACACCATCTTAGAAACAACACCATCGTAGAAACAACACCATCTTAGAAACAACACCATCTCAGAAACAACACCATCTTAGAAACAACACGATCTTAGAAACAACACCATCTTAGAAACAACACCATCTTAGAAACAACACCATTTTAGAAACAACACCATCTTAGAAACAACACCATCTTAGAAACAACACCATCTTAGAAACAACACCATCTTAGAAACAACACCATTTTAGAAACAACACCATCTTAGAAACAACACCATCTTAGAAACAACACCATCTTAGAAACAACACCATCTTAGAAACAACACCATCTTAGAAACAACACCATCTTAGAAACAACACCATCTTAGAAACAACACCATCTTAGAAACAACACCATCTCAGAAACAACACCATCTTAGAAACAACACCATCTTAGAAACCACACCATCTTAGAAACAACACCATCTTAGAAACAACACCATCTCAGAAACAACACCATCTTAGAAACAACACCATCTTAGAAACAACACCATCTTAGAAACAACACCATCTTAGAAACAACACCATCTTAGAAACAACACCATCTTAGAAACAACACCATCTTAGAAATAACACCATCTTAGAAACAACACCATCTTAGAAACAACACCATCTCAGAAACAACACCATCTTAGAAACCACACCATCTTAGAAACAACACCATCTTAGAAACAACACCATCTCAGAAACAACACCATCTTAGAAACCACACCATCTTAGAAACAACACCATCTTAGAAACAACACCATCTCAGAAACAACACCATCTTAGAAACCACACCATCTTAGAAACAACACCATCTTAGAAACAACACCATCTCAGAAACAACACCATCTTAGAAACCACACCATCGTAGAAACAACACCATCTTAGAAACAACACCATCTCAGAAACAACACCATCTTAGAAACAACACCATCTCAGAAACAACACCATCTTAGAAACAACACCATCTTCGAAACAACACCATCTTAGAAACAACACCATCTCAGAAACAACACCATCTTAGAAACAACACCATCTTAGAAACAACACCATCTTAGAAACCACACCATCTTAGAAACAACACCATCTTAGAAACAACACCATCTCAGAAACAACACCATCTTAGAAACAACACCATCTTAGAAACCACACCATCTTAGAAACAACACCATCTTAGAAACAACACCATCTTAGAAACCACACCATCTCAGAAACAACACCATCTTAGAAACAACACCATCTTAGAAACCACACCATCTTAGAAACCACACCATCTTAGAAACAACACCATCTTAGAAACCACACCATCTTAGAAACAACACCATCTTAGAAACAACACCATCTCAGAAACAACACCATCTTAGAAACCACACCATCTTAGAAACCACACCATCTTAGAAACAACACCATCTTAGAAACAACACCATCTCAGAAACAACACCATCTTAGAAACAACACCATCTTAGAAACAACACCATCTTAGAAACAACACCATCTCAGAAACAACACCATTTTAGAAACAACACCATCTTAGAAACAACACCATCTTAGAAACAACACCATTTTAGAAACAACACCATCTTAGAAACCACACCATCTTAGAAACAACACCATCTTAGAAACAACACCATCTTAGAAAAACAACACCATCTTAGAAACTACACCATCTTAGAAACAACACCATCTTAGAAACAACACCATCTTAGAAACAACACCATCTTAGAAACAACACCATCTCAGAAACAACACCATTTTAGAAACAACACCATCTTAGAAACAACACCATCTTAGAAACAACACCATTTTAGAAACAACACCATCTTAGAAACAACACCATCTCAGAAACAACACCATTTTAGAAACTACACCATCTTAGAAACAACACCATCTTAGAAACAACACCATCTCAGAAACAACACCATTTTAGAAACAACACCATCTTAGAAACAACACCATTTTAGAAACAACACCATCTTAGAAACAACACCATCTTAGAAACAACACCATCTTAGAAACAACACCATCTTAGAAACAACACCATCTTAGAAACAACACCATCTTAGAAACAACACCATCTTAGAAACAACACCATCTTAGAAACAACACCATCTCAGAAACAACACCATTTTAGAAGCAACACCATCTTAGAAACAACACCATCTTAGAAACAACACCATTTTAGAAACAACACCATCTCAGAAACAACACCATTTTAGAAACAACACCATCTTAGAAACAACACCATCTTAGAAACAACACCATTTTAGAAACAACACCATCTTAGAAACAACACCATCTTAGAAACAACACCATCTTCGAAACAACACCATCTTAGAAACAACACCATCTTAGAAACAACACCATCTTAGAAACAACACCATCTTAGAAACAACACCATTTTAGAAACCACACCATCTTAGAAACAACACCATCTTAGAAACAACACTATCTTAGAAACAACACCATCTTAGAAACTACACCATCTTAAAAACAACACCATCTCAGAAACAACACCATCTTAGAAACAACACCATCTTAGAAACAACACCATCTTAGAAACAACACCATTTTAGAAACCACACCATCTTAGAAACAACACCATCTTAGAAACAACACCATCTTAGAAACAACACCATCTTCGAAACAACACCATCTTAGAAACAACACCATTTTAGAAACAACACCATCTTAGAAACAACACCATCTTAGAAACAACACCATCTTAGAAACCACACCATCTTAGAAACAACACCATCTTAGAAACAACACTATCTTAGAAACAACACCATCTTAGAAACTACACCATCTTAGAAACAACACCATCTTAGAAACAACCCCATCTTAGAAACAACACAATCTTAGAAACAACACCATCTTAGAAACAACACCATCTTAGAAACAACACCATCTTAGAAACAACACCATCTTAGAGACCACACCATCTTAGAAACAACACCATCTTAGAAACAACACCATCTTAGAAACCACACCATCTTAGAAACAACACCATCTTAGAAACAACACCATCTTAGAAACAACACCATCTTAGAAACAACACCATCTTAGAAACAACACCATCTCAGAAACAACACCATCTTAGAAACAACACCATCTTAGAAACAACACCATCTTAGAGACCACACCATCTTAGAAACCACACCATCTTCGAGACCACACCATCTTAGAAACCACACCATCTTCGAGACCACACCATCTTAGAGACCACACCATCTTAGAAACCACACCATCTTCGAGACCACACCATCTTAGAAACAACACCATCTTAGAAACAACACCATCTTAGAGACCATACCATTTTAGAGACCATACCATCTTAGAAACAACACCATCTTCGAGACCACACCATCTTAGAAACAACACCATCTTAGAGACCACACCATCTTAGAAACCACACCATCTTCGAGACCACACCATCTTAGAAACAACACCATCTTAGAGACCACACCATCTTAGAAACCACACCATCTTAGAAACAACACCATCTTAGAAACAACCCCATCTTAGAAACAACACCATCTTAGAAACAACACCATCTTAGAAACAACACCATCTTAGAAACAACACCATCTTAGAAACAACACCATCTTAGAAACAACACCATCTCAGAAACAACACCATCTTAGAAACAACACCATCTTAGAAACAACACCATCTTAGAAACAACACCATCTTAGAAACCACACCATCTTAGAAACAACACCATCTCAGAAACAACACCATCTTAGAAACAACACCATCTTAGAAACAACACCATCTTAGAAACCACACCATCTTAGAAACAACACCATCTTAGAAACAACACCATCTCAGAAACAACACCATATTAGAAACAACACCATCTCAGAAACAACACCATCTTAGAAACAACACCATCTTAGAAACAACACCATCTCAGAAACAACACCATCTTAGAAACAACACCATCTTAGAAACAACACCATCTCAGAAACAACACCATCTTCGAGACCACACCATCTTAGAAACAACACCATCTTAGAGACCACACCATCTTAGAAACCACACCATCTTCGAGACCACACCATCTTAGAAACAACACCATCTTAGAAACAACACCATCTTAGAGACCATACCATTTTAGAGACCATACCAGTTTAGAGATCACACCATTTTAGAGACCACACTATTTTAGAGACCATACCATTTTAGAGACCATACCATTTTAGAGACCATACCAGTTTAGAGACCACACCATTTTAGAGACCACACCATTTTACAGACCATACCATTTTAGAGACCACACCATTTTAGAGACCATACCATTTTAGAGACCACACCATTTTAGAGACCACACCATTTTAGAGACCATACCATTTTAGAGACCACACCATTTTAGAGACCATACCATTTTAGAGACCACACCATCTTCGAAACAACACCATTTTAGAGACCATACCATTTTAGAGACCATACCATTTTAGAGACCATACCATTTTAGAGACCATACCATCTTCGAAACAACACCGTCTTAGAAACAACACCGTCTCAGAAACAACACCGTCTCAGAAACAACACCATCTTAGAAACAACACCATCTTAGAAACAACACCATCTTAGAAACCACACCATCTTAGAAAGAACACCATCTTAGAAACAACACCATCTTAGAAACAACACCATCTTAGAAACAACACCATCTCAGAAACAACACCATCTTAGAAACAACACCATCTCAGAAACAACACCATCTTAGAAACAACACCATCTTAGAAACAACACCATCTTAGAAACAACACCATCTTAGAAACAACACCATCTTAGAAACAACACCATCTTAGAAACAACACCATCTTAGAAACAACACCATCTTAGAAACCACACCATCTTAGAAACCACACCATCTTAGAAACAACACCATCTTAGAAACAACACCATCTCAGAAACAACACCATCTTAGAAACAACACCATCTTAGAAACAACACCATCTTCGAAACAACACCATCTTAGAAACAACACCATCTTAGAAACCACACCATCTTAGAAACAACACCATCTTAGAAACAACACCATCTTAGAAACAACACCATCTTAGAAACCACACCATCTTAGAAACAACACCATCTTAGAAACCACACCATCTTAGAAACAACACCATCTCAGAAACAACACCATCTTAGAAACAACACCATCTTAGAAACAACACCATCTCAGAAACAACACCATCTTAGAAACAACACCATCTTAGAAACAACACCATCTCAGAAACAACACCATCTTAGAAACAACACCATCTTAGAAACCACACCATCTTAGAAACAACACCATCTTAGAAACAACACCATCTTAGAAACCACACCATCTTAGAAACAACACCATCTTAGAAACAACACCATCTTAGAAACAACACCATCTTAGAAACAACACCATCTTAGAAACCACACCATCTTAGAAACAACACCATCTTAGAAACAACACCATCTTAGAAACAACACCATCTTAGAAACAACACCATCTTAGAAACAACACCATCTTAGAAACAACACCATCTTAGAAACAACACCATCTTAGAAACAACGCCATCTTAGAAACAACACCATCTTAGAAACAACACCATCTTAGAAACAACACCATCTTAGAAACAACACCATCTTAGAAACCACACCATCTTAGAAACAACACCATCTTAGAAACAACACCATCTTAGAAATCACACCATCTTAGAAACCACACCATCTTAGAAACAACACCATCTTAGAAACAACACCATCTTAGAAACAACACCATCTTAGAAACAACACCATCTTAGAAACAACACCATCTTAGAAACAACACCATCTTAGAAATCACACCATCTTAGAAACAACACCATCTTAGAAACAACACCATCTTAGAAACCACACCATCTTAGAAACCACACCATCTTAGAAACAACACCATCTTAGAAACAACACCATCTTAGAAACAACACCATCTTAGAAATCACACCATCTTAGAAACCACACCATCTTAGAAACAACACCATCTTAGAAACAACACCATCTTAGAAACAACACCATCTTAGAAACAACACCATCTTAGAAACAACACCATCTTAGAAACAACACCATCTTAGAAACAACACCATCTTAGAAATCACACAATCTTAGAAATCACACCATCTTAGAAACAACACCATCTTAGAAACAACACCATCTTAGAAACAACACCATCTTAGAAACAACACCATCTTAGAAACAACACCATCTTAGAAACAACACCATCTTAGAAACAACACCATCTTAGAAACCACACCATCTTAGAAACCACACCATCTTAGAAACAACACCATCTTAGAAACAACACCATCTTAGAAACAACACCATCTTAGAAACAACACCATCTTAGAAACAACACCATCTTAGAAACCACACCATCTTAGAAACAACACCATCTTAGAAACAACACCATCTTAGAAACCACACCATCTTAGAAACCACACCATCTTAGAAACAACACCATCTTAGAAACAACACCATCTTAGAAACAACACCATCTTAGAAACAACACCATCTTAGAAACAACACCATCTTAGAAACAACACCATCTTAGAAACAACACCATCTTAGAAATCACACCATCTTAGAAACCACACCATCTTAGAAACCACACCATCTTAGAAACAACACCATCTTAGAAACAACACCATCTTAGAAACAACACCATCTTAGAAACAACACCATCTTAGAAACAACACCATCTTAGAAACAACACCATCTTAGAAACAACACCATCTTAGAAACCACACCATCTTAGAAACCACACCATCTTAGAAACAACACCATCTTAGAAACCACACCATCTTAGAAACCACACCATCTTAGAAACAACACCATCTTAGAAACAACACCATCTTAGAAACAACACCATCTTAGAAACAACACCATCTTAGAAATCACACCATCTTAGAAACAACACCATCTTAGAAACAACACCATCTTAGAAATCACACCATCTTAGAAATCACACCATCTTAGAAACAACACCATCTTAGAAACAACACCATCTTAGAAACAACACCATCTTAGAAACAACACCATCTTAGAAACAACACCATCTTAGAAACAACACCATCTTAGAAACAACACCATCTTAGAAACAACACCATCTTAGAAACAACACCATCTCAGAAACAACACCATCTTAGAAACAACACCATCTTAGAAACCACACCATCTTAGAAACAACACCATCTTAGAAACCACACCATCTTAGAAACCACACCATCTTAGAAACCACACCATCTTAGAAACAACACCATCTTAGAAACAACACCATCTTAGAAACAACACCATCTTAGAAATCACACCATCTTAGAAACAACACCATCTTAGAAACAACACCATCTTAGAAATCACACCATCTTAGAAATCACACCATCTTAGAAACAACACCATCTTAGAAACAACACCATCTTAGAAACAACACCATCTTAGAAACAACACCATCTTAGAAACAACACCATCTTAGAAACAACACCATCTTAGAAACAACACCATCTTAGAAACAACACCATCTTAGAAACAACACCATCTTAGAAACTACACCATCTTAGAAACAACACCATCTTAGAAACAACACCATCTTAGAAACAACACCATCTTAGAAACAACACCATCTTAGAAACCACACCATCTTAGAAACCACACCATCTTAGAAACAACACTATCTTAGAAACCACACCATCTTAGAAACCACACCATCTTAGAAACAACACCATCTTAGAAACAACACCATCTTAGAAACCACACCATCTTAGAAACAACACCATCTTAGAAACCACACCATCTTAGAAACAACACCATCTTAGAAACAACACCATCTTAGAAACAACACCATCTTAGAAACCACACCATCTTAGAAACAACACCATCTTAGAAACAACACCATCTTAGAAACAACACCATCTTAGAAACCACACCATCTTAGAAACAACACCATCTTAGAAACAACACCATCTTAGAAACAACACCATCTTAGAAACAACACCATCTTAGAAACAACACCATCTTAGAAACAACACCATCTTAGAAACCACACCATCTTAGAAACAACACCATCTTAGAAACAACACCATCTTAGAAACCACACCATCTTAGAAACAACACCATCTTAGAAACAACACCATCTTAGAAACAACACCATCTTAGAAACCACACCATCTTAGAAACAACACCATCTTAGAAACAACACTATCTTAGAAACAACACCATCTTAGAAACAACACCATCTTAGAAACAACACCATCTTAGAAACCACACCATCTTAGAAACAACACTATCTTAGAAACAACACCATCTTAGAAACAACACCATCTTAGAAACCACACCATCTTAGAAACAACACCATCTTAGAAACAACACCATCTCAGAAACAACACCATCTTAGAAACAACACCATCTTAGAAACAACACCATCTCAGAAACAACACCATCTCAGAAACAACACCATCTCAGAAACAACACCATCTTAGAAACAACACCATCTCAGAAACCACACCATCTTAGAAACAACACCATCTTAGAAACAACACCATCTCAGAAACAACACCATCTCAGAAACAACACCATCTCAGAAACAACACCATCTCAGAAACAACACCATCTTAGAAACAACACCATCTTAGAAACAACACCATCTCAGAAACAACACCATCTTAGAAACAACACCATCTTAGAAACAACACCATCTCAGAAACAACACCATCTTAGAAACAACACCATCTCAGAAACAACACCATCTCAGAAACAACACCATCTTAGAAACAACACCATCTCAGAAACAACACCATCTCAGAAACAACACCATCTTAGAAACCACACCATCTTAGAAACCACACCATCTTAGAAACAACACCATCTTAGAAACCACACCATCTTAGAAACCACACCATCTCAGAAACAACACCATCTCAGAAACAACACCATCTCAGAAACAACACCATCTCAGAAACAACACCATTTTAGAAACAACACCATCTTAGAAACCACACCATTTTAGAGACCACACCATCTTAGAAACAACACCATCTTAGAAACCACACCATCTTAGAAACAACACCATCTTAGAAACAACACCATTTTAGAAACAACACCATCTTAGAAACCACACCATTTTAGAGACCACACCATCTTAGAAACAACACCATCTTAGAAACAACACCATCTTAGAAACAACACCATTTTAGAAACAACACCATCTTAGAAACAACACCATCTTAGAAACAACACCATCTTAGAAACAACACCATCTCAGAAACAACACCATCTTAGAAACAACACCATCTTAGAGACCACACCATCTTAGAAACAACACCATCTTAGAGACCACACCATCTTAGAAACAACACCATCTTAGAGACCACACCATCTTAGAAACAACACCATCTTAGAGACCACACCATCTTAGAAACAACACCATCTTAGAAACAACACCATCTTAGAGACCACACCATCTTAGAGACCACACCATCTTAGAGACCACACCATCTTAGAGACCACACCATCTTAGAAACAACACCATCTTAGAAACCACACCATCTTCGAGACCACACCATCTTAGAGACCACACCATCTTAGAGACCACACCATCTTCGAGACCACACCATCTTAGAGACCACACCATCTTAGAGTCCACACCATATGCGAGATCTTAGGATTGTGCTGGAAAGAAAACGTGGTCTCCAAAACGTGGTCTCCAAAACGTGGTCTCAAAAACGTGGTCTCACACGTGTCACGATTACACGTGACATCCTGCAAATTTCAATCCTTCAACGTCACATGCTGGTGTAAATATGTCTTCTTTTTTTTTTCTTTTTCTTTTTTTTTTACAAAGGCCCAGGGTAGTAAGTCATGTGACCGTGCTTACCTCATGCCAAGTTGTCTTCTGGTTTACTCTGACTAACGTCATCGGATCTCAATTTGGTCCACTGCCATTTTGGTCAAAACACCACGCTTTGGGACTTCCTCAAAGTTCGACTTTATTTTCGAATTTATAATCACACTGGTGGTTTAAAGGTTACGATGAATCACGGTCCTTGCTATTTAGTAAATGCGTAAATACAAAAATAAGTGTTTACTGAGTTGAGGCCATTGAGTCTTGACAAAGAAGCCACACCTCTGTTTTGTTTAGCTCAATAATGATGTAGATGGTATTTAATTGTTCGTTGTTGGTCAGGTACTCGAGTCATGTTCACTCAGACAACAACCCGTCAGTACTAGTTACATATGCGACATTGGTGACTATTCCATTGAGAAACACGAACATGTTCACGATTTCCAACCTTTGGCTGTTGTGGAAACCAAAATGGACAGGACTGTGCTGTTTCACAACATAAGTTATTAGAATCTATTTACCTTTATAGTATTTCTGTCCACCTGACCTGCTGAGGCTTTTGTATTGTGTTTCAGTTTGCTACAGCAAAGCCAGAGGAAGCCATACAGTGGACCTCTTTAATCCATCGTGCCATGCACAGTGAGTATTTAATCCATCATGCCGTGCGCAGTAAGTATTTAATCCATCATGCTGTGCACATTGAGTATTTAATCTGAAGTGCCGTATATAGTAAGTATTTTATCTGTTGTGTGGTGCACAATAAGTATTTAATCCGTCATGCCGTGCGCAGTAAGTATTTAATCCATCGTGCCATGCACAATAAGTATTTAATCCATCGTGCCATGCACAATAAGTATTTAATCCATCGTGCCGTGCGCAGTAAGTATTTAATCCATCGTGCCATGCACATTGAGTATGTAATCCATCGTGCCGTGCACAGTAAGTATTTTATCTGTTGTGCGGTGCACAATAACTATTTAATCCGTCATGCCATGCACAGTAAGTATTTAATCTGTCGTGCCGTACACAGTAAGTGTCTAACCTGTCGTGCCATACACAGTAATTATTTAATCCGTCATGCCATGCACAGTAAGTATTTAATCTGTCGTGCCGTACACAGTAAGTGTCTAACCTGTCGTGCCATACACAGTAATTATTTAATCCGTCATGCCATGCACAGTAAGTATTTAATCCGTCATGCCATGCACAGTAAGTATTTAATCTGTCGTGCCGTACACAGTAAGTGTCTAACCTGTCGTGCCATACACAGTAATTATTTAATCCGTCATGCCATGCACAGTAAGTATTTAATCCGTCATGCCATGCACAGTAAGTATTTAATCTGTCGTGCCGTACACAGTAAGTGTCTAACCTGTCGTGCCATACACAGTAATTATTTAATCCGTCATGCCATGCACAGTAAGTATTTAATCCGTCATGCCATGCACAGTAAGTATTTAATCCGTCATGCCATGCACAGTAAGTATTTAATCTGTCGTGCCGTACACAGTAAGTGTCTAACCTGTCGTGCCATACACAGTAATTATTTAATCCGTCATGCCATGCACAGTAAGTATTTAATCCGTCATGCCATGCACAGTAAGTATTTAATCTGTCGTGCCGTACACAGTAAGTGTCTAACCTGTCGTGCCATACACAGTAATTATTTAATCCGTCATGCCATGCACAGTAAGTATTTAATCCGTCATGCCATGCACAGTAAGTATTTAATCCGTCATGCCATGCACAGTAAGTATTTAATCTGTCGTGCCGTACACAGTAAGTGTCTAACCTGTCGTGCCATACACAGTAATTATTTAATCCGTCATGCCATGCACAGTAAGTATTTAATCCGTCATGCCATGCACAGTAAGTATTTAATCTGTCGTGCCGTACACAGTAAGTGTCTAACCTGTCGTGCCATACACAGTAATTATTTAATCCGTCATGCCATGCTCACTAAGTATAAGGTGTGCTGTGCCGTACACATTAGTACTATTATCGACCCCATTGCTGCTCTAAACTAGAATGGCACTAGGTAGAGCTCATACCTCCGCCAGGCTGAAGTTTACGTTTTGTACCCCACTGATAGGCCGGATCTGAATTGAGGTCTTAACCAAAATATAATCAGTTTGTTCTTGTCACCAACCCAACTCATTTATCAAGTTTCGTCCGAATCCTTCCACAACTTTTTGAGATATCATGCTATATATTGTCTCCTGCCCTATGTTTCAATGGTGATCAAGAATAACTTAAAAATTAAAAATAAATTCTCGTATCCGGATCCCGAATCGGATCTTATCAAAATCGATTAAATTCTTCCTTGTCACACACCCAACCTGTCCACCAAGTCTTGTCCGAATTTGTCCATAACCTTTTGAGATATCCTGCTCACAGACAGACAAAAAACAAACAGACGGACAGGGGTAAAAACACATACTCCGTCCACCTTTGGCAGATGTAATAATGGTGATAATAATAAATAATAATGTTAATTTATTGATCCAAAACTTGATATATTTCTAATGTTGGTAATTATATTCGGTTTTAAGTGTAACTTGCTTTGTTTGAATTCAGTACAATTGTTCGACGTAGCATTACCTATGTATCACTCCAGGTTTTGTCGTTGCTCAGGTACATGGATCAGTGTATTATTTATTTATTTATTGTTGCCTTTGTTCTAGGCTCTGTGGACGACTTTGAATGTGAATACGGTGATATAGACATGGACGACCCGAACGATGATATCTACGAGATGTTACCAGGTGTGTAAGGTAAACTCAGGTGCCTTGTGGTTGGCTCAGTAGCTTTCCTTGTGTATATACAACACTGTGTACAATTGGCAGGTTAACGATAAATTTTAACAACATTCGGTCCTTACTTTCAAACAGTCTCCAAAAAGCAGGTGGTATTTTCCGAGTGATTTTTGACCAAGAGTGATTGGCACGCAATCAATTACTCAACGGTCCAATTTGGTAGAGGTAGATTCCTAAGCTTACTTTCCTGAAATACCACTTTCCGTTAGCAGGTGGTGTTTGGAGGACGGTAGGATACAAACAAGGAGGAAAAGACAAAATGTCATAGCCCCCATGGTTTTAGCAATTTTCCTGTACAGAGTTAAAGGCCAGCAGTCGGCCATCTTTGATTGCATCGTGAAACAAAATGATGTGCATATGTCGTGGATTCCCTAACCCATTCCAGTTCTGGAATAAGCACCTCAACTCGGACACTGTACAAGGGGTTTATTGAGGGATAAGGATAACATGCATGGGAGATAGATATGGGCGCAGAAGCTAGTAGCACCTTTTGGTCCTCACACAGCCAGCAACCAACAACATCTCAAGGAATCACAATTTGTATTCTGCTTCATATATTTTTCTTCAAAGCACAAGGAACTCAAAACATTTCCTCAGTTTCCCAGGATGGGCTTCAGAGAAAGGCAAGGGCAGGTGGGGAGCTGCTTATAAGGAAAGAATGTTGACGCAAGGTCAAACAAAGATTTGGTCAACAGCTTCCCAAAACCAGACAGTCAGATGCTGGGGAGCCAAATGGGTCATATTGCCCCCATTAGCCTGAGATTCGAATGAAATCCCTTACACATATGTATACCATCATGTATTGTCTTTATGCCGAGTATGAACAAAATCGGTCCAGACATGTCAAGAAATGGTTGGGGACGCACAGACAGACAGACAGACAGATGGACGGACAGACGGGTGAGACCCAATCAATAAGCCTCCGTTTCGAACTAAGTCCAACAGGAGCTAAAAATATATATTTTAAAAAGCTGAGGGTCATGAGCAGGGAATGAAGACGAGAATGTGAGAAGGGCAGTGCTGTGGTTTAGCTGGTGATTTTAGGATGAAAGGGATTAAAGGATGTTGAATGGTATTTGCTGTACATACCGAGTTGTGGATCAAAACGCTTGCAGTCGCTCCTGTACTCTCCAATCGCCCAGGACATCCACTTGGAAGTTTGAAATTCTCACTGGTGAGCAACTAAAAGTTTTGTTTATCATCGGTACTCGCACACATACACATATTCACTCATATGGCTGTTTGAAAGTAATCCAGGTAATTCACCAGACTAGGTTTTATATGATGATTGGAGCATCCATTCTGATTCCTGGAGCGTGACAGTTCAAAACATCCCGAGTTATACCAAAAACCTTAAAATGGTACGTGCTGCTTCCTTGCTTGACATTCAGCATTTACAAAGGATACAATTCTGTTATTCTCTCATTTTATTCACTTCACTGGTTCTGTTGACGACCGTCATATAGAGACCATCCACCACATAGGCCATTTGATGACCTTGCATGAACTTGGTGCACTTTTAGATGCATTCCCTGGTTCATCCATGATCATTGTAGTGGACACGTCGGTTCATACATGATCATTGTAGTGGACACGTCAGTTCATACATGATCATTGTAGTGGACATGTTGGTTCATACATGATCATTGTCGTGGACACGTCCGTTCATGCATGATCATTGTAGTGGACATGTCAGTTCATACATGATCATTGTGGTGTACACATTGGTTCATACATGATCATTGTGGTGGACTTGTCAGTTCATACATGATCATTGTAGTGGACATGTCGGTTCATACATGATCATTGTAGTGGACATGTCAGTTCATACATGATCATTGTAGTGGGCATGTCAGTTCATACATGATCATTGTAGTGGACATGTCAGTTCATACATGATCATTGTAGTGGACATGTCAGCTCATACATGATCATTGTAGTGGACATGTCGGTTCATACATGATCATTGTGGTGTACACGTTGGTTCAAGCATGATCATTGTGGTGTACACGTTGGTTCACACATGATCATTGTGGTGTACACGTTTGTACATCCATGATCATTGTAGTGGACATGTCGGTTCATAAATGATCATTGTGGTGTACACGTTTGTGCATCCATGATCATTGTTGTGGACACGACGGTTCATCCATGATCATTGTTGTGGACATGTCGGTTCATACATGATCATTGTAGTGGACATGTCGGTTCATACATGATCATTGTAGTGGACATGTCGGTTCAGACATGATCATTGTAGTGGACATGTCGGTTCATACATGATCATTGTAGTGGACACGTCGGTTCATGCATGATCATTGTAGTGGACATGTCAGTTCATACATGATCATTGTGGTGTACACGTCGGTTCATACATGATCATTGTGGTGTACACGTTGGTTCATACATGATCATTGTGGTGTACACGTGTGTGCATCCATAATCATTGTAGTGGACATGTCAGTTCATACATGATCATTGTAGTGGGCATGTCAGTTCATACATGATCATTGTAGTGGACATATCAGTTTATACATGATCATTGTAGTGGACATGTCAGTTCATACATGATCATTGTAGTGGACATGTCAGTTCATACATGATCATTGTAGTGGACATGTCGGTTCATACATGAACATTGTAGTGGACATGTCAGTTCATACATGATCATTGTAGTGGACATGTCAGTTCATACATGATCATTGCAGTGGAGACGTCTGTTCATACATGATCATTGTAGTGGACATGTCGGTTCATACATGATCATTGTGGTGTACACGTTGGTTCAAGCATGATCATTGTGGTGTACACGTTGGTTCACACATGATCATTGTGGTGTACACGTTGGTTCATACATGATCATTGTGGTGTACACGTTTGTGCATCCATGATCATTGTAGTGGACATGTCAGTTCATACATGATCATTGGAGTCGACATGTCGGTTCATACATGATCATTGCAGTGGACATGTCGGTTCATACATGAACATTGTAGTGGACATGTTTGTTCATACATTATCATTGTAGTGGGCACGTCGGTTCATAAATGATCATTGTAGTGGGCACGTCGGTTCATGCATGCTCATTGTAGTGGGCACGTCGGTTCATGCATGCTCATTGTAGTGGGCATGCCGGTTCATGTATGATCATTGTAGTGGACACGTCGGTTCATGCATGATCATTGTAGTGTACATGTCGGTTCATGCGTGATCATTGTAGTGTACATGTCGGTTCATCCATGATCATTGTTGTAGACATGTCGGTTCATACATGATCATTGTAGTGGGCACGTCGGTTCATAAATGATCATTGTAGTGGACACGTCAGTTCATGCATGATCATTGTTGTGTACACGTCAGTTCATACAAAATCATTGTTGAAGACATGTCGGTTCATACATGATCATTGTAGTGGACACGTCGGTTCACAAATGATCATTGTTGTGTACATGTCGGTTCAAACATGATCATTGTAGTGTACATGTCGGTTCATCCATGATCATTGTAGTGGACATGTCGGTTAATACATGATCATTGTGGTGTACACGTTGGTTCATACATGATCATTGTGGTGTGCACCTTAGTTCATACATGATCATTGTGGGGCACACGTTTGTTCATACATGATCATTGTGGTGTACACGTTTGTGCATCCATGATCATTGTAGTGGACATGTCAGTTCATACCTGATCATTGTAGTGGACATGTCGGTTCATACATGATCATTGTAGTGGACACGTCGGTTCATACATGATCATTGCAGTGGACATGTCAGTTCATACATGATCATTGTAGTGGACATGTCAGTTCATACATGATCATTGTAGTGGACATGTCGGTTCATACATGATCATTGTAGTGGACACGTCGGTTCATACATGATCATTGCAGTGGACATGTCAGTTCATACATGATCATTGTAGTGGACATGTCAGTTCATACATGATCATTGTTGTGGACACGTCGGTTCATGCATGATCATTGTAGTGGACATGTCGGTTCATACATGATCATTGTGGTGTACACATTGGTTCATACATGATCATTGTGGTGGACTTGTCAGTTCATACATGATCATTGTAGTGGACATGTCGGTTCATACATGATCATTGTAGTGGACATGTCAGTTCATACATGATCATTGTAGTGGGCATGTCAGTTCATACATGATCATTGTAGTGGACATGTCAGTTCATACATGATCATTGTAGTGGACATGTCAGTTCATACATGATCATTGTAG
Organism: Myxine glutinosa; assembly: GCF_964187855.1. NCBI lineage: Eukaryota > Metazoa > Chordata > Myxini > Myxiniformes > Myxinidae > Myxine > Myxine glutinosa. The sequence continues at coordinate 67,756,535 of NC_136272.1, read as the reverse complement.
TGGACATGTCGGTTCATACATGATCATTGTGGTGTACACGTTGGTTCAAGCATGATCATTGTGGTGTACACGTTGGTTCACACATGATCATTGTGGTGTACACGTTTGTACATCCATGATCATTGTAGTGGACATGTCGGTTCATAAATGATCATTGTGGTGTACACGTTTGTGCATCCATGATCATTGTTGTGGACACGACGGTTCATCCATGATCATTGTTGTGGACATGTCGGTTCATACATGATCATTGTAGTGGACATGTCGGTTCATACATGATCATTGTAGTGGACATGTCGGTTCAGACATGATCATTGTAGTGGACATGTCGGTTCATACATGATCATTGTAGTGGACACGTCGGTTCATGCATGATCATTGTAGTGGACATGTCAGTTCATACATGATCATTGTGGTGTACACGTCGGTTCATACATGATCATTGTGGTGTACACGTTGGTTCATACATGATCATTGTGGTGTACACGTGTGTGCATCCATAATCATTGTAGTGGACATGTCAGTTCATACATGATCATTGTAGTGGGCATGTCAGTTCATACATGATCATTGTAGTGGACATATCAGTTTATACATGATCATTGTAGTGGACATGTCAGTTCATACATGATCATTGTAGTGGACATGTCAGTTCATACATGATCATTGTAGTGGACATGTCGGTTCATACATGAACATTGTAGTGGACATGTCAGTTCATACATGATCATTGTAGTGGACATGTCAGTTCATACATGATCATTGCAGTGGAGACGTCTGTTCATACATGATCATTGTAGTGGACATGTCGGTTCATACATGATCATTGTGGTGTACACGTTGGTTCAAGCATGATCATTGTGGTGTACACGTTGGTTCACACATGATCATTGTGGTGTACACGTTGGTTCATACATGATCATTGTGGTGTACACGTTTGTGCATCCATGATCATTGTAGTGGACATGTCAGTTCATACATGATCATTGGAGTCGACATGTCGGTTCATACATGATCATTGCAGTGGACATGTCGGTTCATACATGAACATTGTAGTGGACATGTTTGTTCATACATTATCATTGTAGTGGGCACGTCGGTTCATAAATGATCATTGTAGTGGGCACGTCGGTTCATGCATGCTCATTGTAGTGGGCACGTCGGTTCATGCATGCTCATTGTAGTGGGCATGCCGGTTCATGTATGATCATTGTAGTGGACACGTCGGTTCATGCATGATCATTGTAGTGTACATGTCGGTTCATGCGTGATCATTGTAGTGTACATGTCGGTTCATCCATGATCATTGTTGTAGACATGTCGGTTCATACATGATCATTGTAGTGGGCACGTCGGTTCATAAATGATCATTGTAGTGGACACGTCAGTTCATGCATGATCATTGTTGTGTACACGTCAGTTCATACAAAATCATTGTTGAAGACATGTCGGTTCATACATGATCATTGTAGTGGACACGTCGGTTCACAAATGATCATTGTTGTGTACATGTCGGTTCAAACATGATCATTGTAGTGTACATGTCGGTTCATCCATGATCATTGTAGTGGACATGTCGGTTAATACATGATCATTGTGGTGTACACGTTGGTTCATACATGATCATTGTGGTGTGCACCTTAGTTCATACATGATCATTGTGGGGCACACGTTTGTTCATACATGATCATTGTGGTGTACACGTTTGTGCATCCATGATCATTGTAGTGGACATGTCAGTTCATACCTGATCATTGTAGTGGACATGTCGGTTCATACATGATCATTGTAGTGGACACGTCGGTTCATACATGATCATTGCAGTGGACATGTCAGTTCATACATGATCATTGTAGTGGACATGTCAGTTCATACATGATCATTGTAGTGGACATGTCGGTTCATACATGATCATTGTAGTGGACACGTCGGTTCATACATGATCATTGCAGTGGACATGTCAGTTCATACATGATCATTGTAGTGGACATGTCAGTTCATACATGATCATTGTTGTGGACACGTCGGTTCATGCATGATCATTGTAGTGGACATGTCGGTTCATACATGATCATTGTGGTGTACACGTTGGTTCATACATGATCATTGTGGTGTACACATTGGTTCATACATGATCATTGTGGTGTACACGTTGGTTCATACATGATCATTGTGGTGTACACGTTTGTGCATCCATGATCATTGTAGTGGGCATGTCGGTTCATGTATGATCATTGTAGTGTACATGCCGGTTCATGCATGATAATTGTAGTGGACACGCCGGTTCATGCATGATCATTGTAGTGTACACATCTGTTCATGCATGATCATTGTAGTGGGCATGTCGGTTCATGTATGATCATTGTAGTGTACACGCCGGTTCATGCATGATCATTGTAGTGGACACGTCGGTTCATGCATGATCATTGTAGTGTACACGTCGTTTCATGCATGATCATTGCAGTGGGCATGTCGGTTCATGCATGATCATTGTAGTGGACACGTCAGTTCATGCATGATCATTGTAGTGTACACGTCAGTTCATACAAAATCATTGCAGTAGACATGTCCGTTCATACATGATCATTGGCGTGGACACGTCGGTTCATAAATGATCATTGTTGTGTACATGTCGGTTCATCCATGATCATTGTAGTGTACATGTCAGTTCATACATGATCATTGTTGTGGACATGTCGGTTCATACATGATCATTGTAGTGGACACGTCAGTTCATGCCTGATCATTGTAGTGGACATGTCGGTTCATACATGATCATTGTAGTGGACACGTCAGTTAATACATGATCATTGTAGTGGGCATGTCAGTTCACATGATCATTGTAGTGGCATGTCTGTTCATAAATGATCATTGTCGTGGACATGTCGGTTCATACATGATCATTGTAGTGGACACGTCGGTTAATACATGATCATTGTAGTGGGAATGTCAGTTCACATGATCATTGTAGTGGCATGTCTGTTCATAAATGATCATTGTCGTGGACATGTCGGTTCATGCATGATCATTGTAGTGGACATGTCGGTTCATACATGATCATTGTAGTGGGCATGTCAGTTCATACATGATCATTGTAGTGGCACGTCTGTTCATAAATGATCATTGTAGTGGACACGTCAGTTCATGCATGGTCATTGTAGTGGACATGTCGGTTCATGCATGATCATTGTAGTGGACATGTCGGTTCATACATGATCATTGTAGTGGACATGTCGGTTCATACATGATCATTGTCGTGGACATGTCGGTTCATCCATGATCATTGTTGTAGACATGTCGGTTCATACATGATCATTGTAGTGGGCACGTCGGTTCATAAATGATCATTGTAGTGGACACGTCGGTGCATCCATGATCATTGTAGTGGACACGTCGGTGCATCCATGATCATTGTAGTATACATGTCAGTTCATCCATGATCATTGTAGTGGACACGTCGGTTCACAAATGATCATTGTTGTGTACATGTCGGTTCATCCATGATCATTGTAGTGGACATGTCGGTTCATCCATGATCATTGTCGTGGACATGTTGGTTCATCCATGATCATTGTCGTGGACATGTCGGTTCATCCATGATCATTGTAGTGGACATGTCGGTTCATCCATGATCATTGTAGTATACATGTCAGTTCATCCATGATCATTGTAGTATACATGTCAGTTCATCCATGATCATTGTAGTATACATGTCAGTTCATCCATGATCATTGTTGTGGACATGTCGGTTCATCCATGATCATTGTAGTGGACATGTCGGTTCATCCATGATCATTGTAGTGGACATGTTGGTTCATCCATGATCATTGTCGTGCACACGTCGGTGCATCCATGAACATTGTTTGTTGTTGCAGACCCACAAGGAGGCCTAGAGTGTGTCCTCACACAAACTTGCTCCGGACCTCTCGCCGAGAGCAACGCTTCGACAGAGCCGGCGTGTCTCGGACTCGGGATGTGTGTTCCATTATGACCTCAATCAAATTAGCCTCTTGTGTTCGGTGGTTGTTTGCCTCGCCCGGATGGTGGGCCATGGTGTCGGTCAGGTAAACGCTCCTGTCGTTTCTCAGTCGGGCCGTTCCCCTCCCAGACCGCGGTCCTTGTGTGACGCTGCCCTTTCGGCTGTCCCAGGAAGTTAAATTCTAAATTGGCCTGGCCCCGCTGACTTAATTATTTGTCAAATTGCCTATTTCCTGAAAAAAATGAACTGCCTTGCCAGCATGGAGACATTGCCCAGAGTTGGCAAAAAGCTCAAGCTGGAGGAAAGGTGTTGAAGTATTCTTAATTGCATAGACATAGTCATTTCTTAATTGCGTAAAAGATGGTCCCTGCCGAGTCCGCAAGTCTTTCTCACAAGCTTCTCGGGTGAATATTTGATCAAGTACGTGACAGACGTGCGGATCTTTCTCTCTCTCTCTCTCTCTCTCTCTCTCTCTCTCTCTCTCTCTCTCTCTCTCCTCTCTCTCTCCTCTCTCTCTCCTCTCTCTCTCCTCTCTCTCTCCTCTCTCTCTCCTCTCTCTCCTCTCTCTCTCCTCTCTCTCTCCTCTCTCTCTCCTCTCTCTCTCCTCTCTCTCTCCTCTCTCTCTCCTCTCTCTCTCTCCTCTCTCTCTCCTCTCTCTCTCCTCTCTCTCTCCTCTCTCTCTCCTCTCTCTCTCCTCTCTCTCTCCTCTCTCTCTCCGCTCTCTCCTCTCTCTCTCCTCTCTCTCTCCTCTCTCTCTCTCGGGTTTTTTTTTTGCCTTTTCTCGTGTAAAAATATAATCGTCTTTCCATCAGGAAGATGGTCTCCTTTTGACGGTCTCTCCGGGAAGATCCGGCCTCTCCAACCGGATTTGAGAACCCGTCCATGGGTAGGAAGCAGGAAAAGGTCGTGCTCCATCCACTATGGCAGAATGAAAGTCATGATCCAGGAAAAGCCATTTATGTATCAGAACGGAAAGGATGAAGCGGAGAGAACGGTGCATTGAACAATGATTTGTAAGGTTGCACTCAAAAGGCAAGAAGAAAGACCTGGACGACTTCCATTATACCAAACGTGCACCTGCAATCTCAGTTCGTTGGCTTTCAGGGTTGCTCTCACAATGGTTACGAGGTAGGTCATGCCTGCTAAACATTCGGACAAGTGCAAAGAGCCTTAATGCCGGCCACACATGCTTGACGAATTGCCTCTCAGTGTTGTCAGAAAACTGAGAGCCCTCATTAATTAAAGCAGAGGACCTTCAGACATCGACTCCCGCAAATCCCCTCCATTTTGGACGTCGTGACCTCGTGCAGAACGTGTATGATCCGCAGGTGGAAACTCACGCTGAGCGTATCGGGGCTATTAAATGTATTTTTCACGAAGAAACATATTTATTCCTCGTGTCTGAACGTCCGAGGAACTCGAATCGTTGTCGTGTGAAAACCTTCTTTCTTCTTTTTTTCATCAAAACTGCTTTTCTGCCTTGTTGCGCAGTCTTGGCAAAGATCAATGAGATTGCTCACGGTGTTGGTCAGGCACGAAGCCAAATTCCACACGTTGACTTTTCATTGCTTTACAAACAGCACTTTCCCCGCCTGGTTCTCCACTGTATCGGAAGCAGTCGGAACTAGAACGGTACTTGGTAGAGCGCATACCTCTGCTAGGCTGAACAGTTTATGTTTTGTATCCCACCGATAGGCCTCATCTGCATCCGGATTTAACCAAAATCTAATTGGTTTGTTATTGTCACCTAATCGAGCCATCCACCAAGTTTGGTCCGAATCCATCGATCACTTTTTGAGAAATCCTGGAAGTAAATATCGAAAGCACTAGGGAAGATGTACGTACATACTTGCTCTGATACACCGAGTATATACTGATCCAGTCGGAAGTTTTCAAGCTTTTTCCAAATTACTCTTATGTGTGGTATTTTGGCACCAAATGGCAACTAAATCAATATTTTACTTTACATGATTTTGGATACGATACCCTAACAAAGTTTTAAGGGTGAGAGGAATGGATATTTAGTATCTACTAGGAACACGACTCGTTTTGTATTACCGTCAGATGATCATCTTGACGCACGCACTCTCACCACTCACATTGGTCTACTTGGGCAATTCGATTCACTCAGCCCAATCACACCACTCACTTCTTCCCCTCTCCCTGTTTCAGCCTATTGTCCATTCCACTCGTTTGTTTCACTCACCAGACTTTCATCGGACTTTATGCAACGTGCAAACCTGGTCACCTTTTCGAAAATTGTGACGATGTGGTGTTTCGACGTACCCAGATTCTCGTATTCCAATGGGGAATGTCACAGGGACAGAGAGTAGTGGGGCGCAGGCAGAGGGACAGAGAGCAGTGGGGCACAGGCAGAGGGACAGAGAGCTGTGGGGTGCAGGCAGAGGGACAGAGAGCAGTGGGGTGCAGGCAGAGGGACAGAGAGCAGTGGGGTGCAGGCAGAGGGACAGAGAGCAGTGGGGCGCAGGCAGAGGGACAGAGAGCAGTGGGGTGCAGGCAGAGGGACAGAGAGCAGTGGGGCGCAGGCAGAGGGACAGAGAGCAGTGGGGTGCAGGCAGAGGGACAGAGAGCAGTGGGGTGCAGGCAGAGGGACAGAGAGCATTGGGGCGCAGGCAGAGAGACAGAGAACAGTGGGGCAGGTACATCACTGGGGGTATTTTGAGTTTGGGAAGGTTGGGGGAGTGGGGGTGAGTGTGTCGTTGGTTGAGGAAAAGTAACAAGCACCAACAGCACTTTAACTTTTCGATGATACCCTCTTCACAATCGCTACATATGGATATAATCACCCATCCATTCCTAAGCTACCTATGAGTCAGGACAATGTCCATGTGCCCTTCTTGCCCCAAGTATTTTAGGGAGCTATCAAGTTAAAATTTACACCTATCTACTATTTTTTCTGCCACTGCCTTTCCATAGAGAACATTCCATGCATTCACTGCCCTCTGATTGAAGGACCTCTGCAAGCCGTCCTAACTCCCCTAACTCTGACTCAACTGGACTCGAACCAAAGGACCTCATCGCTAATGTGGCGACAGCCCACAGGGCTATTGAGTCCCGAGGTTTAAACCCAAGAATTTCTCACACTAACAATGCAAGCTTTATAATGGTCGCCATCTTACGTGCCTGCTAGGCAGACCCCGGATGTGTGTTTATGTGTGTTAGAGATAAATCTTACTGAGAAATTTAATACACAAGAACAAATTCCTGCATTGGGCTAGTGTGAAAAAAGTCTGATTCAACCCGCGACTCAAACACAAGAACTTCGTCGCTAACACGACAGCGCACTGGGATGTTGAGTCTTCGGGATAACCTCAGGAATTTCCCACACTAACACTGCAAGCTCTATAATGGCCAACGTCCTATGTGCCTGCTTGGCAGACCTCAAACGTGAGTGTGTGTACGTGTGTGTGTATGTGTATTAGAAATTGAACATCGTGCCTGGTGTCTCATCAGAACCTTTCCTATCTTTTGAGGTCAACAGAGGCAATATTGGCCCTCTCTTATCTAGGGTGGTCCTTGTTGGAGGACCATGTGACTGCCCCCACCTATTGTCAGCTGCATGGGAATTTGCTCGCTGGTGGGGCACTTGCAACCATTTGCACTGATCACAGGGTCTTGTCTGGAATCTTCTCGAGGGCAAGGCAGTCACACCATGTTCTTAAATGATGTCGCCCAAAGGGTTGACCACTCTGCTTTAGCAGAATGGGAGACGGCTCCAACTGAAAATGTGTACATGGCCATTTGGCAAGCCTTTGTTCTGGCTGGCAGTTCTGGCTATTTACGCAAGGATGCGAGTCCAGCTGTTGAGTGAGCCGGACCTCAGAACCCCTGCGAGGGCCGAGGGGATTGCTGTGCCAGATCGGAGCTGGAAATCTCACGCTGTGATACAGTCGCCTGGCATCCTCATTGCCCTCCTGTATGCTTTCCGCATGCAGGTCTTGCACTTTTAATGGCAACCATGACCATGATGAGGCGTTCTGGATGATGTTTCCGCATCCTCTGAGTGGAAATTACTATCATTATTAGAACGTGGGAGGGGGGATCCAGAGCTAGAATGTGGTAAGTATAGTATGGACCTTGTGTTTGAGTAGGTGAGATTTACTCCATATTAGGGATGTGTCCGGGTCAGATGTGAAGCGGTACACATGTGTACCTGGCGTTTACAGCTGTCTTGCATTCATGGGTTGGAAGGGTTCTGTTTTGGTGTATATACAGTGCCCTCCATAAGTATAGGAACAATGAAGTCAAATTTGTTATTGATGCTATATACTCAAGAAATGTGGATTTGAGATCAAAATATGAATGTGAGGTAAGAATACAGAAGGTAATCTTTTATTTCTTGGCATTTCTATGGATATATGTTTTACCATTTTAGAACAATTGCACTTTTTATGTTCAGTCCCCATTTTAGGTAAGCAAAGTATTGGAACAGATGAACTTAAAGTAAATTAAAATAGTGTAATATTTAGTATTTGGTTACATAACCCTTGAATGCAATAACTACATCGAGTCTGTGACCTGTCGACATCACCAAACTCTTGGTATCTTCCTTTGAGATGCTTTCCCAAGTCTTTACTGCAGACATTTTCAGTTGTTTGTTTTTGGAGGTTTCTGAATTTAGGCTCCTCTTCAGCAAGTGGGATTTTTTTTTTTTTTTTTTTGTATACAAGATCGAGGCTCGTGAAAGAGCGAACATTAATCACACAGAAAGACAAACAGACACATAAAACAAATAACATCGGGAGTGGTAGACAAGATGGGGAGAGAGGGGGAAGGACACAAACACAACATTTGAGAGCAGGGACCGAGAGACATGGAGACATCGAGAGATCTGTGGGAGGGAGAGGGCTTTGGGGGGGAGGCATGTGAAGGGGGGGGGGGGGTGGGAGAGGTATAAACATATGGACACTGCCAGGATTTCCAGGAAAGAAGTTGGAATTTCAAACAAGGTGGATCTGGGGTGAATTAGTGGGGGTAGAAAAGATCACGGTTATGGATGGGGGAAGATAAGAGATGGAGGTGAACAGCTGTTTTAAAGACCTGGAGGGAGGAGAGGGATTGAAGGGAGTGTGGGAGTTTGTTCCACAGGCGGGAGAAAAGAGGAATGAAAGAGTGAAGGTGAGCAGAGAGCCGAGATTTCGGCAGTTTAACCATCGGAGGGTTGCAGGCAGATCTTGTGCGACCTGTAGGAATATTTGGGGGACAGAGCACAGAGAGAGCTGGGGGAGCAAGGCCGGAGAGGAGTCGGTAGAAGACAGAAAGGCCACCTACCTGCCTGCGGTGAGTGAGTGAAAGGCCCTCAGAGATAGCTTCATCGCGGGAGATTCCAATGATTTTGAAAGCTTTGGATTCAACAGCGTGAAGCTGAGCCAGGTGTGAGGCAGGAGCACCAGCCCATAGGGGAGAACAGTATTCCATTGAGCTGCGGATGAAAGCCTTGTATGTGGTGAGGAGCTCAGGTGTGCCGAGGAAGGACCTCGCACGACGGAGGATGCCCAGTCGGCGACCGGCCTTGGAGGCCAGCCTGGAAATGTGGTATTCCCAAGAAAGATCATGGCAGATAGTGAGACCCAAAAGCTTGAGTGACAGAACCTCCTGGAGAGGACTCTTGAGAAAGTAGATGGGAGGGCCGTCCAGTCGATCCCCTCGGAGAGACATAGCAAGAGAGCGAGACCCGTCAGGATTGAAAGACATGCTCCACCTGTTTGACCAGTCTGTGATTTTGTCCAGCTCCATTGCATGGATGCATGCATGCTCCATTGGATTTAAATCAGGAGATTGACTTGGCCAGTCTAAAATCTTCCACTTTTTCCCCCTGATGAACTCTGTGGTTGCGATGGAGGTGTGTTTTGGGTTATTGTCTTGCAGGTCTTCTGCTGGATGCCCCCTCCCACAGGTGAAGCGCTGCCCAATAAGTTTGGAGATATTTTCCTGTACATAGGCAAACAAAATATTTCTGTGCAATTCCGAATTCATTCTGCTGCTGCCATCATTAGTTACATCTATATATATATAACACAGTTTGTGTGTGTGTGTGTGTGTGTGTGTGTGTGTGTGTGTGTGTGTGTGTGTGTGTGTGTGTGTGTGTGTGTGTGTGTGTGTGTGTGTGTGTGTGTGTGTGTGTGTAATGTTACCGATAGACTCCTAAACGGAGAGGCTTACGTGCTTGATATTTGGCATAGACATGGCCATTGAGCCTGGGACGAACATGGCCGAACTCAAAATATTTGACGATCCATATTTTTTATTCATATTTACCTCAGCGCATTTCAGCGCACGGAATCAACGGAATCAGAGCAGGTGGGCGCTGATTCGCTCAGAGCGATCACATGATGACGCTATGACGCTATGAACGCTATGAACGCTATGACGCTATGAAAAAAAAAATCGCTATGACGCTATGAAACGCTATGAACGCGATGACGCTATGACGCTATGAAACGCTATGAAGCTATGAATGCTATGAACGATATGACGCTATGACGCTATGAAAAAAAAAATCGCTATGACGCTATGAAACGCTATGAACGCGATGAACGCTATGAAACGCTATGAACGGTATGAAAAAAAAATCGCTATGACGCTATGAAACGCTATGAAACGCTATGAAACGCTATGAACGCTATGAACGATATGAACGCTATGACGCTATGACGCTATGAAAAAAAAAATCGCTATGACGCGATGAAACGCTATGAACGCTATGACGCTATGAACGCTATGACGCTATGAACGCTATGGAAAAAAAAATCGCTCGCTTTACCAAGGGGCTCGCTCTCCCCCCGTTCCCCTCCCCTCCCTTTCCCCCTCCCCCTCCCCTCCCCCGCCCAGCAATGCCGGGTACTTTTGCTAGTCATCAATAAAGATGAGTGAGCCAGTGCCTGAGGCAGCCATGGAAGGCCAAGCCATGACACTACCTCCACCATGCTTCACAGATGGGGTAATAATTTTTGGATAATATGCAGTTCCTTCCTCTGTCCACACTGGCACCTTTCCATCACTTTGAAGGTTTATCATGGTCTCATCTGTCGATAAAACTTTGTTCCTGAATTCACTGGCTCACCTATGTACTGGTTGGCAAATTCTGATCTGGCCTTTCTATTTTTGGTGCTGATGAGAGGTTTGCGTCTTGCGGTGTAGCCTTTGTAATTCTGCTGTCAAAGTCTTATGTTAATGGTACATTGTGACACTTTTACCCCTGCACTCTGGGGGTTGTTGGTGATGTCACTGAAGGTTGTTTTAGGGTTTTTCTTCACAGTTCAGAATACTTCACAGTTCCTTGGCCGATCTGGCCATTGTCCATTGCTAAGTCCACAAGTGGTTTCTTTATTTTTCAAGATATTCCTTATTGTTGTATTTGCTATGGCCAGTTGTGGTGCTATGGTTCTACTTCAATTATTCTGTTCTTTCAGCTTTCAAATTGCTTCTCTTCTTTCACTGACCGTTCTCTGGTCTTCATGTTGGTTTATGCCTACTGACGCCAAAGGCAGACTCCCAAGGCAAAAGCAAAATCAAAAACAGCTCTTTTATGTCCAATACTATGCTTACCTAAAATGGGGTCTGAACATAAAAAGTGCTGTGTTCGAAAATGGTAAAACATATATCTTACAATAATTCACCAAATGTCCATCTGTCCATCTGTCTGTCTGTCTGTCTGTTCGAAGGTACCGTAAAAACTGCTGAACCGATCACAAAGATATTTTGGGTGGGTAATCCTGGGAACTCCAGGAGTAAAATAGGCTATTTAGTTTTCCCAATTTCAGCTTTAGTCTCCAGAATTCTCAGGTTTGGACTTACGCATAACATTCGCGTTCGCATAACGTTCATTGTTCTCATTGTGACGATGTTGTTTTCCCGGGTGCCGCACAAATGGCTGCACCGATCGCTGGACAGCTGCACCGATCGAACTCGGTGACCTCGGACAAAGACCTTTTATAAGGACATGGGTTGAATCCCTGCTTGAGAGAATTCTCACCCATTTCAACTGAAGGAAACACGTATTGGGAGTACATACAGTCACGTGAAAAGGTAAGTACACCCCATGTAAAGTTTTGACTTTTTCAACATATTTCAACATACAGCTATTTGATCTTCATTTCAACAATATTGATAGATAAAGGTGATATAATATAACTAATATCATGAAACATTTACATTTTGTAGTCCATCGTATAATTTAAATAAACATAAATGCAAATTTCGCATGTGGAAAAAGTAAGTACACCCCTACATTTATCACTGCTTCAAATACCTAAAATTAGAATCAGGTGCACCAGCTCAGGTGATTATATTAGAACATCTTAGATTATCAGATTAGATTAGAACATCTTAGATTAGATTAATCTTAGATCTTAGATCTTAGATCTTAGAACTTAGAACTTAGAACTTAGATCTTAGAACATCTTAGATCTTAGATTAGAACATCAGATTAGATTAAAATGATTAGAACATCGTTCGAGAGGATCTTGGAGGAACCTGTCTTATTTAAACCTCAGACATTTAGTTTGGTTTGCTCTTTGTTGTTAAAGTGTGCGGCGTCACCATGCCTAGATCAAAAGAGCTCTCTGAGGCCTTCAGAAAGAAGGTTATGGATGCCTACGAGTCTGGGAAGGGATTTAAAAAGATCTTCAAACAATTTGAAATCAATCATTCAACTGTCCGGAAGATCATCTACAATTGGAGAAGATTCCAAACAACTGCCAACTTGTTCAGGCCAGGCCGCCCCAGCAAGTTCAGCCCGAGAGGAGACCGCAAGATGCTGAAAAAAGTCTCTAAGAACCCCAGAATGACATCACAAGACCTACAGGTAGCTCTTGCTACTGTTGATGTCGAAGTGCACGACTCTACCATTAGAAAGAGGCTGCACAAATTTGATCTACATGGGAGGTGTGCCAGGAGAAAACCTTTGCCGTCCAGAAAGAACATCAGGGCAAGACTAAAGTTTGCCAATGAACACCTTTAGCAAAGACCAGCACTTCTGGAACAATGTGCTCTGGACAGATGAGTCAAAGGTAGAGCTATTTGGCCACAGTACCAGAAGACATGTTTGGTGAAAACCAAAGACAGCATTTGACCACAAGAACCTGATACCAACTGTAAAACATGGAGGTGGAAATATTATGGTTTGGGGCAGCTTTGCTGCATCAGGGCCTGGGCAGCTCACCATCATAGAATCCACTATCAATTCTTCATTGTACCAGAGGGTGCTTGAGGATAATGTGAGGCCATCTGTCGGAAAGTTGAAGCTCAACCGAAGGTGGACCTTGCAACATGACAATGACCTTAAACATACCAGTAAATCCACCAAGGAATGGCTGAAAAGAAAGAAATGGAGGGTTCTGGAATGGCCTAGTCAAAGCCCGGATCTAAATCCCATCGACATGTTGTGGGGGGATTTGAAACGAGCTGTGCATGCAAGAAACCCCTCAATCATCGAACAGCTGAAATAATTCTGCATGGAGGAGTGGGCAAAAATTTATCCCAGTCGATGTCAGAGACTGGTGGACAGTTATAAGAAACGCCTACTTGAAGTTGTTTCTGCCAAAGGGGGCAATACCACCTATTAGAGCCAAGGGTGTACTTACTTCTTCCACATGCGAAATCTGCATTTATGTTTATTTAAATTATACAATGGACTACAAAATGTAAATGTTTCATGATATTTGTTGTATTATATCACCTTTATCTCTCAATATTGTTGAAATGAAGATCAAAATAGCTGTATGTTGAAATATGTTGAAAAAGTCTAAACTTTACAAGGGGTGTACTTACTTTTTCACGTGACTGTATATATATATACATACGTGTGTGTGTGTGTGTGTGTGTGTGTGTATGTGTGTGTGTGTGTGTGTGTGTGTGTGTGTGTGTGTGTGTGTGTGTGTGTGTGTGTGTTTGTGTGTGTGTGTGTTTTTTTTTTTTGTTTTTTTTAAAGAAGAATCCACAAACCATTGAGATTCTCGAAATATCAGTTCATGTCTTAATAGCGCTACTCGGCTGTGCTTTATAATCCCATTTTTGGTTAAAAGTTCAGGCGGGTTGTCTTAAAGGACGCTTTGCCTTTGACATTTGCAAGAAACGCATGACAAGGAAAGAATCACGCGCTGAGGAAACACAAGCTGGAAAATGAATTCTCTCTCACAGGCGACTTCCTTTGCAGCAATATCAGTGTGACCTTTGCTCAAGTTCAAATTGAAGGAGAGAGAATACATGACAAAATTCTGGATAAAGCACCATGCTTGTGTAAAGGGCCATTGCCCCCCCCCCCCCCAAATAGTTACGTTTCACAGGAGGTGGTTTCACAAAAAAAAATTCCGCTGCTTTATGCTAATTTTTAAAATGCTGTAAAATTTCCAGGTCTGCAGTCGTTTTTTCAGGGTCACGATTCGGTGCTTGCCTTCATGCCTGCCTCGAAATTATCGTCGCATTTCATTGCACCTTTTAGGGCAACTATTACGGTGGTGGATTAGCCAGGGTAGGTGCTTAATAAAGCGTGTGGTGCCTGTTAACATATTCACCACAAATCGTGTGTGTGTGTGTGTGTGTGTGTGTGTGTGTGTGTGTGTGTGTGTGTGTGTGTGTGTGTGTGTGTGTGTGTGTGTGTGTGTGTGTGTGTGTGTGTGTATGTGTGTATGTAAATACATATATATATATATATATATGACTCCATGCTAAGATCTCCAACCTTTAATTGAACAAACAATGACTCAACGTTTCGATTAACAACATGTGTGACAAAGCCACATGCCTCCGTTAATCTTCCTCAAGAGTGATAAAATCATCTCAACATCCCCTTATATGCAAAGTGGGCGGGGTATATGCAAAGTGGGGTGGGCAAAGCTGGACAGCCAATGAAACCGTATCACACCGCTCTCGTGAACGGAGACGTTACTGACCAAATTAAAAAATCAACCGCATATTAACGGCTCAAAACAATCCTGTAAGCAATGCTGGATTATAACTCAAGTGTTTAGAAAATCATGAACAATCATTACATTTAATTAAAAGTTAAACTTGTAAATAATTAAATTGTAAATTAAATTAAAACTGTAAATATATTAAAGCAAAAATTTTTTAAGATAAAATAAAATTGCCATAATATCAAGAACATCACATGTGGCCCTGTGTGGTCAAGGGAAATGCGGGAAGGTGGTGGGGGGGGGGCAATAGGGGTGGATAAAAATGGGGGGGGGGGGAACCGGAGGGGGGCGGAATATTAACACTATCCCATAAAGGTGTGTGGCCTTCCTTAAGGCCGTGTTTGGCGATAGCAGATCTGCTGGGATAATTACATTCAAATGCTTTTTGGTGTTCAGCAATACGTTGACCTAAGGTCCTCCCGGTTTCACCCACATACTCAGCTCCACAACCACAGGGCACTACGTATACCACCCTTGACCTATCCTTCCTCGGAAGCTTGTCCTTGACCCTCATAAGAGCTTGGCGAAGGGTGAAAACCGGTGTGAAACTCACCCTCACTCCTGCCGATTTCAAAATTCTGCCGACCCTCTGTGAAACCCCCGGTACAAATGGCAGAACACACAAACCCTTTGGTTGTTCTCTCGGTCTCAGACTGTTGTGTGGGGAAGCCCTTATCGTTTTCCTGTTGGGTAACAAGCTATCAGGATAACCATTTGCCCTCAACACATTTTGAAGATGGTCCACCTCACTCATCTTGTCTTCAAAGGTAGATGGTAACTCACGTGCTCTTTTTGAGAGGGTGTGCACCACCGATCTTTGTGTTCCATTGGATGGCAAGAATTGAAATCAAGGTAGCGATCAGTGTGTGTTGGTTTTCTGTACACCGTTAACTTTAAGGCTCGGTTTTCTGTACACCGTTACCTTTAAGGCTCCTTTGGGATCCCTTGCTACGAGTGTATCCAGGAAGGGAAGGGCTCCATTTTTCTCCTCTTCAATGGTGAAATTAATGGAGGAAAAAGTTTTATTGATGGTCTCATGGATGATGCCCACCTCATGAGAGTGACAGATGACAAATGTGTCATCCACGTACCGGAACCAAACACGTGGTCGCACTAACAGGGCTGGAATGGTGCGTTCCTCCAAATCCTCCATCACCATGTTGGCAATCACAGCCGATACGGGGAACCCATAGCAGTGCCATAAACCTGCTTGTAATATACCTCATTAAATACAAAGTAGGTGGAAGAGAGGCAGGTAGAAAGCATGTCACACACGTCCGTCGGGCTTAAAGCTCCCGCAGTCTCTTTCCATCGATCATCTTCCATCAAACGCCGGTTTGCCACCTCAATCGCCAGGGCTATGGGCACGTTTGTAAATAAAGACACAACATCAAACGAAACCATGGTCTCGTGTGCTTCGATGGTGAGCTGCTTCACTCTTTCAGAAAATGCTGTGCTATTGTGCACGGTTCGCTCTGTTGTCCCCACCAAATGCTTCAAAATGTTTGCCAAAAACTTGGATAGCGCATATGATGGACCATTAATACAGGAAATGATTAACCGTAGCGGAAATCCCTCTTTGTGCACTTTCGGTAGCCCGTATGCCCTGGGAGCCACTCCCTTACTGCTGTACAGACGTTTGTACACCGCAGCTGATAGTCTTCCAGTCGCTTTTATTCTGGCAAGCATTGAGTTTAACCTGCGTTCCTCCTTCTTAGTTGGATCTGCGGTTAACCGGTCATAAGTACTTTGGTCCGCCAACATATCCTGCATTTTGTTCGTGTATACAAGACGATCCATGAGCACCGTTGCCCGTCCTTTGTCCGCTGGTAAGAACACCACATCATCCATGTTGCATAACTCTCTTAAAGCTTGTTGTTCTTTCGGGTCCAAATTGAAATTGTTGCGTGAGAATTGCGGAGGGCGAAGTAAAACAGCAGCCACTCGTGATCTGATTTCGTTCTTGGTGGTGTTATCAAGATTCATCATCGCAGATTCCACCCGTGATACAATGGTGTCTTTCGGAACAAATCGGGGAGTGATGGCAAAATTAAGGCCCTTCTGCAATAAGCTGGTTTGTGCCTCCGAGAGCTGCGTACTCGACCGGTTAACCACCCACCAGTTCCGAAGAATGTTCACGTCGACGGGAGTCATGCGATGTGTGGTTTCATCAACCAATGCTGTGAACTTTCGTTGATGTCGTTTCCCCACCGTGTCTGAGTGTGCTCCGCAAAAGTGTGAGCTCTCCGTTGTACTCGATCCCATAACTCGCCAGGTAGTCTTGGCGCAATAGTACGAGCCAACCATTGCACATGGTCATACCGTTTAGCGAGGCGATGGTGGCAGTTTGAAATGCACAAACGAAGAAACCTCCATCCTGTTGCCTGCATAATCTGCTTAGCTTTCAAACCCGGCATGGGAGGTCTGAAACGTAGAGGCTCTCTCTCTGACTCGTGCCAGGCTCCTGAATATAGACTCTCTGGCAGGCTGACGTTCTCTTGCAGATGCTGGCTGACTCTCTCTCTGCCTCGCTGACCCTGAGATACGCCCCTCGGATTCCTGCTACGTGCACGTCCTTGATCAACGCCCCTGCCGCGAACATCTCCAGCTGTGGTGTCCCAGGTTGGAGCGATCCTTGGGGGTTTCCGTCCAACGAGCCCGTCCAGGAAAGGTTTAAATTTATTTGTGCGTTACCCTCTTCCTTCCCTTCCCCGAACGAACGAGGGCCCTTGTCTGGGAACCTAGGTAAGGCCGCTAAGATTCTCCGCTTTGTCCCTTTTCTGTGAATACTGTACATTGTGAATAAATCCTGTGGTTTGGTTTCCAACTTGGCCGTCATCGTCCTTTCCACATTGGCCTAGCATCGCCTCGAATTAAAACCGCTCGATCGGGTTCAATAGTGTTAACAGCACGAGTTACGCGATGCACAACCGCTCGGGCGTCCAGTATCAGCGTGCCTCGTGCGGGGTTCAGTCCCCATTCTCACAGCTGCGTGTGTTGAAGGTACTCGGGTCGTGACCGTCAACCCTTCCGCGCGTAGCTGCGGGCTCGGCGGCTGGAATTGCTTCGCAATCCGTCCACCACGAGTGTAGTGTGGTTGGCGGCCTCGTGGACTCGGAGTTTGAGGGGGAGCAGGGCTTAACCCCCCCTCAGTACGTCGACTAACCCGAGATCCGCAACAACAATATATATATATATATATTGTAACGAATTTGAGAAGTGTAACGGTTTTGAGAAGTGTAACAATTTTGGAGAAAGTGTAACGAATGTGAAAAGTATGGTTTTGTTGTGTGTAACACCCTCGTAATGTAAATAATGGTCGCAGCCGTCCTCCTAGTTAATTCCATGAAACTTACACACAGGCCACGATATATCTTTTTAAATAGTTTATTTCCTTATTCTATGTAGGCTAAATATGTGTTTCCCACTATATTGACTCTGCATTGCATCAAACGAAATAAAGCGTAGGCCCCTCCGACGATCCATGACAGCTCAAGTGCCAGGGATTCCCCCACTTGAGCTTTGACAACAACCGTTTATTGCAGTACTGAACTGCTGTGCAACGTGACGGCGCCTTACCTGCAGCTGCTGACCGGTTTTCGCCATTTGCGGCCATTACGAACAAGGGGAGTGGCTAGAGAAGACGGGTCGCCCCCCCCCCCCCCCGTCATAGGGGGGAGGAGTAAGTCGGCCCCGCTCATTCAACCCAGAACAAGGGGTTTGGCTAAGAGAGGGCGGAGCGGGAACCCCCGAGAAAGTGCGCGAAGGTTCGGTGGAGGAGACCAATATAAGCCGCCGCGGGACGCACTCGACCCTCTTGCTCGGACCCCGTCCTCTTGCTCTGACCCCGTTCTCTTGCTCTGACCCCGTCCTCTTGCTTGCTGTCGCTCGTTGTTGCTGGGGAGAAGGAAGACGCCTGAACGAGCAGGTGTGTGCGAGCCATCGTGCGACCAGCTGCACTGCAACTAAGGGGGCAGCAGCTAAGGGGCCGCAGGCCACGAAAAGGACGCGCCAGGCAGCAATCCACGTTGGACCCTCCATTGCCTCCCAAAACAACCATCCATCCTCAAGCCATACCTGCCTGCAATATCCCCCGTGTAAGTGTGAACGTCGTCTGTCCTAATCGTTGTCCTGGGGTTAAGTAAATTGACTAGTATAAGCTAACGATTCACTGTGTGACTGCTTCTTCCATCCATTGCTTGTAAATAACTTTGATCGCTCCTTCTTTTTGCTTGTGTGTATAATAAATCCTGTTATTCCTCCGTACTCTGTCTTCTTCTCTCTTCCTTCTCTTTCGGTCGCTTTAGAGGTTTCCAAATTGAATATCTGTGGTGCGATCTGGTCAACGTTGGGGGAGTCGGGCCAATCGGGGATCCTGTAACGGTCACGGTGGACCATCCGCTCGGCCCATAATAACATCTTAACCGCGTCCGTAACAATTGGTGTCGAGGAGTGGGATTCGAGGCCCGAACCAATTTTTTTTTTAAAACATCTAGGAAAAAAAATTGGTCAAAATTATAAAGTGCCGAAATTTTGTTTTATAAAACCCGAATTTTGAGATCGCGCCATGGACAATCAAGGCGATCGGATGTCGGTGGGGGAGATAGACGGGTTAGGGGTAACCCAGGACTTAGGGGAAGAAAGGGAGGAGGAGAGCAATGAGGTGGTTGAGGGTGTATCAGGTGCACAAAATGGCGGCCTCGCGCACATGGTTATTGTGGCGCCAAATTTAGCCGCGCCCGCGACCGTAGCAGCGCCACTGGTGGATTGGAATCTCTTTATGATCCAAATGAAGGCCCTTATGGACAAGAATAGTGAGCGATTGGAGGGCCAAATGGGGGTAATGAGGGACGAAGCGAGGAGTACCGGTGAGGGGTTAGACAAGAAATTTGGGAAGTTAGACAATAATTTTGAGGGGTTAGACAAGAAATTTGGGAAGTTAGACAATAATTTTGAGGGGTTAGACAAGAAATTTGGGAAGTTAGACAATAATTTTGAGGGGTTAGACAACGGGATAAAAGAGGTGAAAAATGGGTTAATGGGGTTAGAAAATAGGATGGAGGACAAATTGCGGGAAATAGGGGAACAATCTGCCAGGGAAATCAAACGAATGGGGAACCAGATAGAGGAGGTGCAAATCGGGTTAGAAAGTAAACTGGATGCTCAGAGGGATGAATTGGGACAGATGAGGGTGGCATCTACAAAGGAGATGGAGGAGATGAAAGAGGTGATACGACGAGGTGTAAGTGAGGAGGTTTCGGGGCTATGCGAGGAGGTAAAGCGAGGTGAGAAGCGTATGGAGAAAGAGGTGAGAAATGGGATGGCAAAGTTACAAGGGGGAATAGAAGATCTGACGGAGGAGATGGAACAGCTGACAGAGGGACAAGCGGAGTTAGTGGAGCAGGTTCAAAGGAACACTGCGGTACTAGGAGGGTTAAAGGCGACACAAAAAGAAATTAAAAATGACTTAATAGCGACACAGAGGCAATGTCAGATGGTACGTGAGGGACTGACAATGAGGTTGGACGAGGTGACAGAGGTAATGGAGACAAAGGACCGGCAGGTGAGGATGCACATAGAGACGGTCACGGTAGCCTTAGAGGACGAACTTGAGGAGACGCACCGGGAAATAAAAGAGGTGAAGCAAAAATTAGAGGAAGTGGAAGAAGAGGTGAGTGAAATTAAGAAGGGACGGACAGAAACTAAGAGGGAGATAAAGGAGGAAGTAATGGAATATGTACAAGGTCGGTGCTCAACTCATGATGTGCTGCTCACTAACCAAATAAAGAGTTTGCAGGTGGCAAAAGAGGTGCGGAGACGAGGTGCCAAGGTGAGTGGCGAAATATTCGGCAATGTATATGATGTGAGGAAAGCTTCAGTCGGCTTGGGGATTGGTTTGGATCCGGGTGTTCGTGAAAGGCCGTTGGTGAAGTGTGCGACAGGTCTGGTGTGCGAAAAAAGAGGTGTGCGAGAATGTCCGACCATGGGGTGTGTGAGGAAAAAGCGTGCGCCAAGGAGTGAGTGTGCTGGCGAGAGTGAGTCGGTCGTAGCGCGTGTGCGAGGGAGCACATGGAAGCACGTAGTGAGGAGTGTTACAGAGGATGTAACGGGAGAGAGTGCCGTCAAGAGTGAGTTGGTCGAAGCGCGTGTGCGAGGGGGTACATGGAAGCGCGGTGTGGTAAGTGTTACGGAGGAAGTAACGAAAGAGTGTGCGCAAGAGGATGCGCGAGAGGGGTGTGTAACGGACGGGTGCATGGGGAAGGAGTGCGCTGTCGAGAGTGGGGGTGAGTGCGCGACCGAGAGTGGAGGTGAAGGTGGTGAGAGTGACACGGAGCGTGAGTTGGTTGTGACAGGTGAGCGAGGATGTACACCTGGAATGGAAGGATGCACACCTGGAATGGTAGAGCGTGTGTGGGAATGCACACTTGAGTTGGTCGTGAGGCACGTGGTTGGGTGTGCGAGTGAGAGCACACCTGTGATTGTCACAGAGGAGGTGACCGAGGAGGGGGCGCGAAGAGGTGTGTTGGTGAGGTGTGCGAGCGACGAATGTGTGCCAAGGTGTTCGGTGGTCAGGTGTGTGACCAAGTCTGTGAGCGGAATGAGTGTACCGAGGTGTGTAAGGAAAGGTACGAGGAGCATGGGAACAGCTGGAGGTATGAGCAAGAAAGGGGTAGCGTATGCGTGTAAGCATGCAGGTGAGGCATCGACGGTAACCGGGTTAGCGGTTAGAGCGACTTATAGCCGAATCGGGCCCTCGGTGCGTGCCGGGCTTCGCGTGCCGCGAGAACCAGCGGGGATCCGAGCCACGGCGGGTTCGAAAGGACCGCCGTACGCGATCCACGCTGGGCCTCGCTTGGAACGGCCGCGTCCGTGCTCCACTAGGCGGAGCGGGCAGCCCGATAGGAAGGGTCGTCATGGCGACCACTTTTTATTGAGATGTTCCGGCAGGTCGAGTTCGGGCAATTGGATGGCTCCGCGCCGAGGTGGTGCGTGGGATCTCGGCACGGGTAAACCTCCTTCCCTGCACCGAGTGTCGGACGCATCCAGCCGCCGGCACCAAAGAACCCGCATTCATTGCTCGGCTGTACGAAGCCGAGCTTTAGAAGTGAATTGGCGCACCGAGAGGATCTAATAAGTAGACGAGTGATGAGGTTAGTGTTTTGGACCCAAAATTAGAAAAAGGCAAAATTTGATGATTGGTACGGTGATTGGCAGATGATTGGCAAAATTTTTGATTGGCTGAAATTTGGTGTGCCAAATTGATAGTAGGACCTCCCCGATGTGGTGGGATGGCAACTCTGTCATCCCTCACAGACAGGGGGCAAAGGAGCACTAGATTTATGGGGTTTATGGCAGTGAAAACTAGCCCGGGTGGGTTAGGATATTGTGTGTAGGGCCCTAGAAGATGACATTAGGTAACGTTAAGATTAGTTAGTGACTGATACCTGTAGTGGGGACGCAGGTAGAGTAGAGTGGATTATAATGACGTGGTATGTGCTTAGTTTAAAGGGAAGACGGGGAGCACTAGGTTAGCAGGGCAACAGGTAGATGAGATGATGCCGTGTGTTTGAGGATTGAACAGGTGTGATTGAACAGGTGTGATTGCACAGGTGTGCAACTGAACAGGTGTATGGAGCAGTGTATGAGGGAGTAGTGGTGATTGCGTGTTGTGTTGACCAAATGGTCCAGGAAGAAAGGAGGGTGCAGGTGGCACCAGGTATGATTGCACAGGTGTGCAACGACAGGTGAATGGAGAACAGGTGTATGGAATAAATGGTATGGAGTATTGGAATGGATGGTCGTGGAGTGAGTATGGTGGAAATTGTGGAGTGGAGTGGATGGTGCGAAGGTGTGAATGGGGGAAGAGTGGACCCCCATCACGGATACCCGGGGCGGGTAGAGTAAGTGTTAGGTAGAGGGTATAGGTAAATTGTGGTTGGATATTGGCATCTGTGGTGCGGGTGGAAGAATGGTGATTGGATGGGTGCCTTAGTGTTGTGGAAATGGCTGGGCGTGTAGCCTGTTAGTGTGTGTAGTTGGTTTGGGCACTCCACCACTGTGAGGATGTCGGCCAGGTGAGGCCGCAGGTGGGCTCTGGGAGCCGGTAGTTGTGGATGGGGCCCGAGGATCCGGAGGACGGACCCGGGTAGCCCAGTGCCAGAGGGCACCAAGGGGTGACAGAGCCAGGAGGGGCCTTCCCCAGTTAGTTAGGTTAGGGTGAGGAGCTAGGTAAGCTTGGGTGGCAACTGCAGTGGTGGAGGTGTGCAGGTGGGTAGACCTGCTGGGAGAGCTACACGTCACAGCCCAGAAATTGTGCAAGGGCACCGGGAGATGAATCGGGGGAGTGAGACCCCAAATTGAGAAGCACCACAGTTTGGTCAATGGGAATTGGTTGTTAGAACCCATAGTGTAAGTGGCCAATGGATTGGCAGGGAAAGACCCCGGGTAGTGTAAAGAGTGTTAAGGTCATTTAGAGGATAGTTAGGATTGGAGTCTCCTCGCACCATCTGCATCCACTCACCTGAGATGAGGTAACTCCACACCATGCCATGTTTTATTATTTTTCATTAATGCAAATGTTTTGGATTGTGAGACGCATCATGACGTGGGTGTGACATTGTGCGTAATTCCATCTCTCCCTCCTTATGAGGATTGATGATGAATTGGTGATGGCAAATTTTGAAGTAGAGGGATTGGAGACGAATTTGGTGTAGAAGGGAAAGATGGGGAAGACAAGACGTAGTGACGAATTTGTAAAGGTGTAAATTCTTGTAAATATGGGGTAAGGGCAAGGGTAGTGTAGGTGACAGGGGGGGTGACGTACGGTAGGGACGAGTTTTTCTCACTTCGCTCTCCGTACGCACTTCACCCTGCATTGCCTTTATTGACGTGTACCCTTGTGACCTTACCCCTCGCTCATTTGTCTTCCCCCCTTTTGTCTCACACTTGAGGACCTGTGCGCCATTGGGCGCCGAGGGGAGCGTGCGTGAGGTGGCCATTGTGCGCACGAGATTCTCAGAACCAGCATGCATTGCGTTGATGTACCACTTTATGGACCGCTGTTCTGCGGCCAAGTACCACTTGTGGACCCCAGGTTCTGGGGCAGGGCACCTCTGTTGGAGACCGGCCATAGTGGCCAGGGAATCTTGCTTGCGGACCTCGGTAAGGCGGCACCTATGCCAAACAGGTGGACCACCCTTAGTTGGCCCCTGAGGCCCTAAATAAAAATGAACACAAGTTGTGCTTTTTATTATTTCCAAGTAGGCCGCATGAAGCCAGAAGACGTCGGGAAGAACATCGGCCCAGCAGAGAAAGAGAAGACCACCACCAGTTGTTTTGTTGTGTTTATTATGAACCGTGGTGACTGTGCACCGAGTGGTGCTTTTGGTGCTTTGTGGTGCTTTTGGGTGCTTTGGTGGTATAGGTACTGGTGCATCGATGCAATGCGTGCTGTCTCCTCCCTCCCAACAGGAATTTCTTTTTCTTGTTCCCTAAAAAGAAAAAAAAAAACACGTCCTGGGTTGCGTTGTAAATAAGAAATAACGTCACTGTAAATAATGCTCCCCACCGTAAATGTATAGTTTGAGAACAATTCCGTAATTCGGTTAGCTGTGGGCTTGAGTCTGTTAGACAGGGTGCAATGCAATAGGGGGACATACTTATTTGTGTTTTAAGATTGTCACACTCAGGGTCAGGTTAATTGTAGAGGGAATTACACCTACGTGTCACACTAAGTTAAAGTTTTGTAGGCCCGAGCACGGGCCTGAAGAAAGGAGGGTGCAGTGTAACGAATTTGAGAAGTGTAACGGTTTTGAGAAGTGTAACAATTTTGGAGAAAGTGTAACGAATGTGAAAAGTATGGTTTTGTTGTGTGTAACACCCTCGTAATGTAAATAATGGTCGCAGCCGTCCTCCTAGTTAATTCCATGAAACTTACACACAGGCCACGATATATCTTTTTAAATAGTTTATTTCCTTATTCTATGTAGGCTAAATATGTGTTTCCCACTAGATTGACTCTGCATTGCATCAAACGAAATAAAGCGTAGGCCCCTCCGATGATCCACGGCAGCTCAAGTGCCAGGGATTCCCCCACTTGAGCTTTGACAACAACCGTTTATTGCAGTACTGAACTGCTGTGCAACGTGATGGCGCCTTACCTGCAGCTGCTGACCGGTTTTCGCCATTTGCGGCCATTACGAACAAGGGGAGTGGCTAGAGAAGACGGGTCGCCCCCCTCGTCATAGGGGGGAGGAGTAAGTCGGCCCCGCTCATCCAACCTAGAACAAGGGGTTTGGCTAAGAGAGGGCGGAGCGGGAACCCCCGAGAAAGTGCGCGAAGGTTCGGTGGAGGAGACCAATATAAGCCGCCGCGGGACGCACTCGACCCTCTTGCTCGGACCCCGTCCTCTTGCTCGGACCCCGTCCTCTTGCTCTGACCCCGTCCTCTTGCTCTGACCCCGTTCTCTTGCTCTGACCCCGTCCTCTTGCTTGCTGTCGCTCGTTGTTGCTGGGGAGAAGGAAGACGCCTGAACGAGCAGGTGTGTGCGAGCCATCGTGCGACCAGCTGCGCTGCAGCTAAGGGGGCAGCAGCTAAGGGGCCGCAGGCCACGAAAAGGACGCGCCAGGCAGCAATCCACGCTGGACCCTCCATTGCCTCCCAAAACAACCATCCATCCTCAAGCCATACCTGCCTGCAATATCCCCCGTGTAAGTGTGAACGTCGTCTCTCCTAATCGTTGTCCTGGGGTTAAGTAAATTGACTAGTATAAGCTAACGATTCACTGTGTGACTGCTTCTTCCATCCATTGCTTGTAAATAACTTTGATCGCTCCTTCTTTTTGCTTGTGTGTATAATAAATCCTGTTATTCCTCCGTACTCTGTCTTCTTCTCTCTTCCTTCTCTTTCGGTCGCTTTAGAGGTTTCCAAATTGAATATCTGTGGTGCGATCTGGTCAACGTTGGGGGAGTCGGGCCAATCGGGGATCCTGTAACGGTCGCGGTGGACCATCCGCTCGGCCCATAATAACATCTTAACCGCGTCCGTAACAATATATATATATCTGTGCAGTGTCTGTGTTGTCTTGTCTTGTCTTGTCTTGTCACTGAACTACTTTCTCAAACTTTTGTGAAATCGTACCAAACGTCTGGTATGCACATATCTCTCCCGTCAGTATGTCCTAAGGGTATTTGTTTTTGAAAAATCTTGCAATTTTTTTTTTTTGGGGGAATATTTTCGGGAATTTTTTTTTATTCAACTTAAATTGTTTATAAAATGTGATATCACGTATATTACAAATACATTTGTGCAAAATAATTGTTTGAATTATGATTAGTTTAAACCATGACAAAACGGCAACTCGGGTACAGTCATTTATCTATATATCTACACATCTGGGCAGTGTCCGTGTTGTCACTTAACGACTCCCTCAAACTTTTGTTTCCGTGGTTGTGAAGTGTTTTTAATAACGTTGTGGTGGTTTTGAATCACGTGGTGGTGAGGTATTTTGAATTATGTGGTGGTGAGGTGGTTTTAAATGACGTGGTGGTGAGGTGTTTTTGAATTACGTGGTGGTGAGGTGTTTTTGAATTACGTGGTGGTGAGGTGTTTTGAATTACTTGGTGGTGAAGTGTTTTTAAATGACGTGGTGGTGAGATGTTTTTAATTTCGTGGCAGTGAGGTGTTTTTATTACGTGTTTTATGGCTGTGAGGTGTTTTTAATTTAGTGGTGGTGAGGTGTTTTTATTACGTGTTTTATGGCTTGAGGTGTTTTCAATTTCGTGGTGGTGAGGTGTTTTTAATTTTGTGGTGGTGATGTGTTTTTATTACGTGTTTTATGGCTCGAGGTGTTTTCAATTTCGTGGTGGTGAGGTGTTTTTAATTTTGTGGTGGTGAGGTGTTTTGAATTACGTGGTGGTGAGGTGTAATCGTCCCAAACTTCCAGTCTGCACCTACCCCTCCCCTAGGTGTGTGATGAGGGGTTCTTTCTTGAAAAAAAAACATTCAACCTAAATCTTCAACCTAAATTGCCGATAAAAATGTAATATCACAAACACAACAAATACATTTGTGCAAAATAATTGTTTGTATTATGATTGGTGTAAATCATGACAACACAGCAACTCAGGTACAGTCATTATCCTCAGCTAAAATAAGCCCGCTCCTCAGTAACGACGCTTGGTGAGGCGAGCGCAGCGAGCCGAGCCAAGCTAGTATATATATGTGTATATATATATATATATATATATATATATATATATATATATATATATATATATATATATATATATATACACGTGTATGTATATATATATATATATATATATATATATATATATATATATATATATATATATATATATATATATATATATATATATATATACATACACACACGTGACTGTATATATATATATATATATATATATATATATATATATATATATATATATATATATATACAGTATATATATATACACGTGACTGTATATATATATATATATATATATATATATATATATATATATATATATATATATATATATATATATATATATATATATATATATATATATATATATATATATATATATATATATACATATATATATATATATATATATACATATATATATATATATATATATATATATATATATAAACATAAAGATATATATATATATATATATATATATATATATATATATATATATATATATATATATATATATATATATATATATATATATATATATATATACAGTGGAACCTTGACTTACGAGTTTAATTCGTTCCGTGACCGAGCTCGTAACTCAAATTGCTCGTATCTCAAATCAAATTTCCCCATTAAAATGCATTGAAATGCTATTAATCCGTTCCAGCCCGCCAAAAACCACACCAATTTTTTTTTAAATATACAGTATATATAAAAATATCTCGCGCTTTATATTTCACCTGTATGCAGCATACAAGTTGGCAGGATGGACTGGAGGTACGCACACTTGACTCTAAAGTCTAAACTGTCCAGCCTGGGTTTGAATCCCGACCCAGCTATAACCTGTCATGTCGGTGTTTCACAGGCAGGGTGATTCATCAATGTGTGTACCGCTAAACTGGGCGCCCCGTTTGCGTCCCATTAGTTGTTGGATGTTAAGGATCTCACCGTGTTTTCCACAAAGAGAAGGCGAGCTATCGCCGGCACTCTGAACAAGTTGTGGCCTGGCATGGCATGAACATGAAAACATGAACATGAACATGAAATGTTCGACATGAACATGAAATTTTCCGAAATAACCAAAATGCGAAAACTAAAATGCATCGCTATACGACAGAGATACGTACTGTACTTGAACGGCAAGATAACCACGTGACCAGAACCTACCTGGCGGCGTAAACTCGAAATAACCAAAATGCGAAAACTAAAATGCGGGTTGAAATTTGCGGGTTCGGTTGCGAGAGGACGCTGGCGTTGCATATTCGCCGCTTCTCCGACTGGATGGATGTACAGGGTCTGCTTCTACCTTTCTGACCTGACATCTCACACCTGTCCTGCCTTTTCACACCCGCACGTGCCGCGTGTTCTCCGGCTGGATAACGGAATCTGCTTTTGATGGTACGGAATACGGAATTCGAAAGGCCCGCTCCCGTTGATTGTGGCCGTGGCCTTGTTTGCCGGTGGCCTTGTGGCCTTGTTTGCCGCTGTGGTCTTGATTAGCGGCTGCAGTCGTTTGCCGCTGCGTTTGCCGCTGCGTTTGCCGCTTTGCCTCCTCGACCTTGGCCTCGTACTCGTCCCTTCGCTCCTGCCTGGCATGGCTCTGAAGTACTCCGCCGCAAGGCTTCTTCTGCTCAATACCCGCTCCACCCCATCATGCATCTCTGCCATCAAATCAAATGGACTCCTCCGACGACCCAGGTACATTCACCGTGGCTCCGGTCGCAAGTTTGTTTATTTGCAATCAGGTCACTCCATCCCCGTCCTCTGGTCGGCTCAGCGCACTCTCACTCTTCGTCCCAGCGCACCTGGTCACAGCAACCCACACGATCGCACCTCTTGCCTACGAACCCTGGCTAAATCACCTGAATTCATCCCTGCTGTTCAAAACAACATCAAGCTCACCCTGTTCAACACCCGGTCCCTCAACAATAAATGCCTCATCCTGAACGAATACATCCTGGATAACAAACTGGACTTTCTCTGTCTCACCGAAACCTGGCAACAACCTCTGGACTACTACACACTCAACCTCACCACACCCAATGGATATTCCTACGTCAATAAACCACGCTCGGAGGGCCGAGGTGGTGGAATTGCCGTTATCCACCGTCAAGACATCAAGACCAACCTCATCTCCATCTCATCTGCTCCATCATTTGAACACCTGGCTTTAAAACTCTCTGGTCACACGCAGTCAGTCATGGCTGTCGTCTACCGCCCTCCCAAACCACACCCATCATTCCTGTCTGACTTCTCCTACTTTCTGACCCAGCTATGTTCCCTCTCCCCCTCAATCCTCCTCCTTGGTGATTTCAATATCCACATGGACTCCACTGACTCCACAATAACCACTGACTTCACTGATTTACTCACCTGCTTTAACCTCACTCAACATGTCGACTTTCCTACCCATATCCGTGGTCACATTTTGGACCTTGTCTGCTCCACTGGATTAAATTTGCACCATCTCTATGGCTCCGACCTCACCCTCTCTGACCACTTAGCCATCACTCTGACCATCAACATCCCCGCCCCAACACCAAGGCATTATCGCACAATCAACTTCCGTAAGCTAAACGCTCTTTCACCTACCTCATTCTCATCCACCCTCTCTGAAAAAATGTCCACTTCTCCCTTCATTGACCTCCACACCCCTTCCGACCTCACTGACTACTACAACCACACTCTCTCCTCCTGCCTTGACCAGCTTGCGCCTGTAAAAACCAAAACAGTTTCTTTCACCCATTCTGCTCCCTGGTTTGCCCCTGAACTCCACCTGATGAAAACTCGTGCTCGCCAACTTGAAAGACTCCGCAATAAAACGGGTCTCACAGTTCACTCCCAAGCCTACAAGGACCACATACAACACTACAAAGATGCCCTCTCCCGCGCCCGCTCTGCCTACTACTCTCAAATTATCCACTCTGGCTCCGGAAACCCAAAAGCACTCTTCTCGACAATAAACAAACTCCTCCGCCCCCTGAACACCATCACCCAGTCATTCACAGTAGACAACTGCATCTCCTTCCTCTCTTTCTTCCAACGCAAAATTGACAACATCTACAACAGCTTGACCACCGCCGCACCCGCTCCCCCTCCAACCACCTGCCCCCCCTTGTCCTGCCATCCCCTGTCTCGGTTCTCCCCAATCTCTCCTACTGACCTCTCTGAACTCCTCATAGGAATGAAAACTGCCACCTGCACTCTTGACCCCATCCCCTCCAGCTTTGTCAAAGCCTCCCTCCCTGCTCTCTCTCCACTTATCATTGCAACAATAAACTCCTCCCTGTCTACAGGCATCGTCCCACCATCCCTCAAAATTGCTGCTGTTACCCCCATTCTAAAAAAACCTGGTCTAAACCCTGACACCCTAAACAACTTCAGACCCATCTCCAACCTACCCTTTCTGTCAAAAGTTTTGGAACGCGCTGTAGCCACTCAACTCAAACATCATCTCTCTGCCAATAACTTGTATGAAACATTCCAATCCGGATTCCGCTCCAACCACAGTACTGAAACTGCTCTCCTCAAAATCACCAACGACCTTCTCCTCTCCTCTGACGCTGGCAACCTCAACATTCTCGTCCTCCTCGACCTCAGCGCTGCCTTTGACACCATCGATCACACTATCCTCCTCACCCGACTTGAATCCACCTTTAACGTCACCGGCACTGCCCTCTCTTGGATTAAATCATACCTCTCTGACAGATGCCAGTTCATCTCCATCAATAACTGCAAATCCCCCACTGCTCCCCTCCCCCAAGGTGTCCCCCAAGGTTCAGTTCTTGGCCCCCTCCTCTTCATCCTTTACCTGTCCCCGCTCGGTCACTTAATCCGCCGTCATGGTCTCCAATTCCACTGCTTCGCCGATGACATCCAGCTTTTCATCTCCACCAAGTCCGTCTCCACCGACACCCACTCTATCCTGACAAACTGCATCACTGAAATAAAATCCTGGCTTCAAATCAACTTCCTCAAGCTTAACTGTGATAAATCTGAAATAATCATCATTGGCCCAAAAACGCTCACAAAATCCACCCATAACTTTGCCCTCAACATCGACGGTATCCCAGTATCCACCTCCCCTCACATCCGGAATCTTGGCGTCATCTTTGACCAAACCCTTTCCTTCGACAAATACACTAAACAGATCACAAAGTCAGCCTTCTTTCACCTGAAAAACATTGCCCGTCTCCGCTCATCCCTCTCCTCCACGGCTGCAGAAACCCTCATCCACGCCTTCATCACCTCCCGTCTGGACTACTGCAATAGCCTCCTCTATGGTTCACCCTCAAAAATCACCAATAAACTCCAATACATTCAGAACTCCGCTGCCCGTCTACTCACTCATTCCCGGACCCGTGACCACATCACCCCCGTCCTTTACAAGCTTCACTGGCTCCCCATCCCCCAGAGAATCCAGTACAAAATCCTCCTCTTGACATACAAAGCCCTCCATAACCTGGCCCCATCCTACCTGGCTGACCTCCTCTCCAGACACACTCCCACCCGCAACCTCCGCTCTGCTGGTACCAACCTCCTGACCCCCTCCATCCGGACCAAATTCAGATCCTGGGGGGACAGGGCCTTCTCCATCGCTGCTCCCACCCTCTGGAACTCACTACCTCACACCATCAGAGACTCCTCCTCACTCACCACATTCAAAACATCACTAAAGACCCACCTGTTCAACGCTGCATTCAACATTCAACCCACAGCATTTAACCCCTGACTATCTCTTCTCCTTCTCCCTCCTTTTGCTTTAAATATTTCCCTATTGATTCTTGTCTTGTCTTTTTGATTCTTGTCTTATATATATGCCGTATATCGCTGCTGTTTGTTTTCTTGATTCTTGTCTTTTTGCAATTGTTATTTTCATGTATTGTTATGCATTATGTTTTCCACTCTGTCAAAGCGCCTTTGGGCTTCTGGAAAAGCGCTATACAAAATAAATGAATTATTATTATTATTATTAAAATGCATCGCTATACGACAGAGATACGTACTGTACTTGAACGGCAAGATAACCACGTGACCAGAACCCACCTGGCGGCGTGAACTCGAAATAACCAAAATGCGAAAAAAAAAATGCAGCGCTATACGACAGAGATACGTACTTGAACGGCAAGATAACCACGTGACCGGGTGGCGAAAGCTCGTAACTCGGATCTCGGCTCGCATCTCAAAGCAATAAACTGCCGGAGCGACGGCTCGTATCTCGAAAAACTCGTAAGTTGGGGCACTCGTAAGTCAAGGTTCCACTGTATATATATATACAGTCACGTGAAAAAGTAAGTACACCCCATGTAAAGTTTTGACTTTTTCAACATATTTCAACATACAGCTGTTTGATCTTCATTTCAACAATATTGATAGATAAAGGTGATATAATATAACAAATATCATGAAACATTTACATTTTTAGTCCATTGTATAATTTAAATAAACATAAATGCAAATTTCGCATGTGGTAAAAGTAAGTACACCCTTGGCTCTATTAGGTGGTATTTCCCCCTTTGGCAGAAACAACCTCAAGTAGGCGTTTCTTATAACTGTCTGCCAGTCTCTGAGATCGACTGGGAGAAATTTATGCCCACTCCTCCATGCAGAATTCTTTCAGCTGTGCGATGCTTGAGGGGTTTCTTGCATGCACAGCTCGTTTCAAATCCCCCCACAACATCTCGATGAGATTTAGATCCGGGCTTTGACTTTGCCATTCCAGAACCCTCCATTTCTTTCTTTTCAGCCATTCCTTGATGGATTTACTGGTATGTTTAGGGTCATTGTCATGTTGCAAGGTCCACCTTCGGTTGAGCCTCAACACTCCGACAGATGGCCTCGCATTATCCTCAAGCACCCTTTGGTACAATGAGAATTCATAGTGGAATTCTATGATGGTGAGCTGCCCAGGCCCTGATGCAGCAAAGCTGCCCCAAACCATAATATTTCCACCACCATGCTCTACAGTTGGTATCAGGTTATTGTGGTCAAATGCTGTCTTTGGTTTTCGCCAAACATGTCTTCTGGTACAGTGGCCAAATAGCTCTACCTTTGACTCATCTGTCCAGAGCACATTGTTCCAGAAGTGCTGGACTTTGCCTCGGTGTTCATTGGCAAACTTTAGTCTTGCCCTGATGTTCTTTCTGGACAGCAAAGGTTTCCTCCTGGCACACCTCCCATGTCGATCAAATTTGTGCAGCCTCTTTCTAATGGTAGACTCGTGCACTTTGACATCAACAGTGGCAAGAGCTACCTGTAGGTCCTGTGATGACATTCTGGGGTTCTTAGAGACTTCTTTCAGCATGTTGCGGTCTGCTCTCGGGCTGAACTTGCTGGGGCGGCCTGGCCTGAACAAGTTGGCAGTTGTTTGGAATCTTCTCCAATTGTAGATGATCTTCCGGACAGTTGAATGATTGATTTCAAATTGTTTGGAGATCTTTTTAAATCCCTTCCCAGACTCGTAGGCATCGATAACCTTCTTTCTGAAGGCCTCAGAGAGCTCTTTTGATCTAGGCATGGTGACGCCGCACACTTCAACAACAAAGAGCAAACCAAACTAAATGACTGATGTTTAAATAAGACAGGTTCCTCCAAGATCCTCTCTAACGATGTTCTAATCATATTTTGCACCTGAGCTGGTGCACCTGATTCTAATTTTAGGTATTTGAAGTAGTGATAAATGTAGGGGTGTACTTACTTTTTCCACATGCGAAATTTGCATTTATGTTTATTTAAATTATACGATGGACTACAAAATGTAAATGTTTCATGATATTTGTTATATTATATCACCTTTATCTATCAATATTGTTGAAATGAAGATCAAACAGCTGTATGTTGAAATATGTTGAAAAAGTCAAAACTTTACATGGGGTGTACTTACTTTTTCACATGACTGTATATATATATATATATATTCTTATCGTGTATATATATATATAGTCCCATATTGTCCCTATATTTTCTCTGTATTGTTCTCTATTGTCCCGCATTGGCTTCCACCCTCTATCAACAAGCTCTTCCATGAGCCTCGACTTTGTTTACGAAAAATCCGCCAATACCCATGACATTCTGCCACTGCTTATTTGTTTCAACCACAATGAATGTCTACTTTGTTTTCTTTTTTGAGCAGATGATGTCATTGAGGAATTTGATTTGCCATCACCTACAAGTCCAAAGCCAGAAATTCCAGCAGAGACCCCGACCACTAAATCTGGTGAGTTCAAACTGCAAACTCCAAACATCTTGATTATTCGTTCATTGTATGAAGAGGAATATTAGCGAATCACGTCCGGAGTCTGGTGTTTGAACAGATCGTGTGTGCATATTTGGTGGAATTAAATTGAGTCTGTATTCACAGGATTAAACACCCACAACAATGCAATGTGTGTGTATGTATGTATATGTAAATATATATATATATATATATATATTGTTACGGTTCTCTACGCCAGCCTTCTTCCCCTTATCAAGGGGGGATTCATCCCCTTGTCTTTACTGAGCCTGGCGGAACCGAGACTTATTACGTCCTTCCCGGACACACGCGGCGTAGGGTTTCGGGACTACTTTTCGCTCGTACCTAAGTCCCTGCGCTGCCCTGGGAGCGAGGAAACAAGCCTCGCACGAACCACGTGTGATGTTAGTATGCCGAGCGGATTGCGTACACGTGGTCCGCGCAGTCTTAGATGTTGGAACCCGATTGGAGCGATCCTATTCGTGCCACGCTTAGTCAATGAGGAAACCACAGGAATGATCGAATCAGGGAGGAAAGGAAGAACAGATGGTTTAATTATTCCCACACATATATACAGTTCAAGGACGAAGAGACACAGAGCAATCCTTAAGCAGTCGTAACTTATCCTTTGGACAACGGGCTCGTCTCACACTCACATAGGGTATTGCAGATGGGCAGGTGTTCCCCAATGCGTCCAGAGATGGTCCTCGTCCAGCTCTCCACGGTCCCCGGCACGTCCCGCGAGGATGATGGTGGCAGGCGAAGGCAGGGACTCGTAGCGCGTCTCTCGAACAAAGCAGATGATGGGGCGGAACGGTAGAGGGCAGATTTTAGCGCGGCTGGCGGTTACGCAGCCTTGTTCACTCACGCATCTCAAATGCGCTATACTCATTCATAAGCGCGTCTGACTGCGCCCGCGTATGTGTAGCGGCCAACCCCTCTTCTTCAATACCCTCCGAGCTGGTTAGCACGCGCGTTCTTGTGCAAGTTCGTCAAGTTCATCACAACGCGAGTCCTTTATCTCTCTCTCTCTTCTGTGAGTCCTATCAGGCAGTAGTCCTCTATAACGCAGCAAGTCCTATCAGGCAGCAGTCCTTTCTCTTTCTCTCTCGCAGCGAGTCCTCTCGAGGGCTTTCACGCAGCGGGTTTTATAGCTACGCCCCCCAAACCTTCTGGAACTCACCCGACTCTTCTCACCACGCCCTCTGACGCCACGCCGCCGCCACCACCCTCGAGCTCTGATTGGCGGCTCGTGCTTACCATCATTGCTTCTGCCGCTCCGCCTCGACTCCGCCCCGATCCTCCTCTGCCTACCTCGTGTTAACTCGCCCAATATGAACCAACGTTAACGCAAAAGGGATTGAGACTACGGACGTAGGATGATCGGTGGCAGTAGGGCCTATTTTCCTGGCTCCTACTCAACGCAGAATTAACAAAGGAGAGGAACTAAGCTCACAAATACTAAGACATAACTATACTATTGCGAGGCTACATGTTGCTTGTGTGACTAACTATGGGGGGGGCAAACTTTAACCTTTATTAGGCTCACTTGACAGACTCAAAACCGCAACAATATATAATATATATATATATATATATATATATATATATATATATATATATATATATATATATATATATATATATATATATATATATATATATATATATACTGTATATATATATATATATATATATATATATGTATATTTATTGTCGCGTGATACCCCAGGTGAATACCACAGGTATCATGAATGGCCAAAGCAAGCTTTAACTCCGAGGCGACGATCAAATTCGGACTTTATATATGCGCCGGAGGAAGAAAGGAAAGAGGAGGAATGAAGGGTCTTACCTGAGTGATCCCGACAGGCAATCTTCTACCTGCAAAAAGTAACTCAAACCAGGCGTATTTAAAATGTACAGGAAAATAACAAAGGGTTTATTAAAGACAATACCGATAACAAGAAAACGTGACAGTGAAACTAAAGTCATAAATTGGAGCGCTCCTTACAAACAGATTTGCACTCAGACAGGGGATGAAATAAAGAGGTGAAAAATACAATGGTGTAGGTTATTTAGTGGACTTAACTCAGGCCTGCTGGAATATCTTGTCAGGATCGTCCGAGGCCCTGGCGGGAACTGCTTGCTCGTTGGCGGGAACTAGGCCTCAGTCCACCCCGTCTCTCCAGGCCCTGCCCGCTGGCACGAAATAGGCCTCTCATGCCCGACAACGGCAGACGTACCGTTCGCTCCTCCAGCCGCACCGGCAAAACCTCAACCCTCCGTCCGCGGCTCTTCTGCCTCTCCATGATCACCAGCAAGACTCGGAACGCAGCTGGTTCACTTGGCGCCTTTCCGTCCATCCATGCCCTTTTTGCAGGGAGTGAAGTGCAAATCGGTCCGTCGGTGAAGGGCGACGAAGAAGAAAAGCCAGGAGGAACGAAGCAGGAAGGACAAACGAGAATAAGAAAGCTCAAAACGAGAAGCAGAAGGGCGACTGTTCAGGTACGCATCCAGAACTGGAAGAAGCAAGAAGCAGGAAATGTCCGCCAGCGCGTTCTTTTATTGACAGGCTCTGAAGTCATCTGCCACACCCCACCAACCAGTGTCTCGCTTCTTAATAATCCTGGTTGTCACTCAAAGTTCCGACTAATGATGACCCCTTGAGGTGTGCCTTTTGGCCTGCTTGTCTTCGTTGTGTGCTTTCCAGTGGTGTAATGAGCGGCAGCGCTCAATAACCTGGCTTCCTGGTGGTTTTAATTGTTATCTGAGTGCAGTTTAATGGGCACTTTCTACTATATGTGTCTAATGCGGTGCCATACAGGAAGAAGGGAAATAAATCACCGAGGTTAGACGAACAAGGTCACTTATTCCATAATCCCTACAACTAGTTAACACAAGGACCATCCTCGTATGGCCACATGTAACACTTAATCCGACATTCGGTCTAAACAAATCCTCTACTTATTACATGGTGGTGGTTCTTATCACGATCATCGGAGCACCTACCTATACAAATCTACCTGACTCTACATATCACCACCCCACCGACATAACAATATATATATAAAATATACAATATATATAAATAAATAAAAAATCAAGAAATAGGGACAGTTTGGAGAAACTTTTTATCCCATATGTTTTTTCATTGGCATTGGCAATATTGCCATTTTACGTCATCTCGTCAAATCAAATTTGCCCTTCCTGCTCTCTTGGTGGTGGAATGTCAAGTTTCAGACAAAATTGCAGCTCGTTTTGGAAAATGTGCTCTCGTTCTGAAATAGATTGTGCTTGGA
Source organism: Myxine glutinosa (assembly GCF_964187855.1). Taxonomy (NCBI): domain Eukaryota; kingdom Metazoa; phylum Chordata; class Myxini; order Myxiniformes; family Myxinidae; genus Myxine; species Myxine glutinosa. The sequence continues at coordinate 67,718,872 of NC_136272.1, read as the reverse complement.
AGTGCAAAGCAAGCCTTGAGAAGACCCTTCCCATATCCTTTTTCTCCAGACAGCATGGGGTAAGGTGTTCTACGGACCCTCTATTTATTTTTTGGTTTCATACAGAAATCAAGGCTCATTGGGTAGCTCAGTGACAGATGACATCAGGTTGACAGACTGACAAGAGCGCTAAAGAAGAACAGATGGACATAGGCATTGCAGTTGAGTGGATGAATGTCATGAAGGAAAGAGATGGGAATCAGTGGAAGGAGAAGAGAGCAAGGGTGATTGAGGTGACATTGGGTAAGCATGGGGTGACGATGAGCAGCAATATTGAAGGGGTAAAGGGAGGAGTACATGACCACAGATACAGGAAGTTGGTTCCACACACGAGAGAATAGAGACATGAAGGAATGGAGATGAGTGGACAGCATGGAATTAGGAATAGTAATGACATATGAGTTTCTGGAAGAATGCTTGCGCCCAGGTAGCCAGGTAGAGGATGGAAGGAGCGAGGCCATAATTGAGGCGATAGAAAATGAAGAGTCCACCAACCTGCCTGTCAGCTAGAAGCAGACCAAGTGACTCATCATCCTGCCAAGACATGCTAATAACATGGAGAGCCTTGGACTCGATGACCTCCGAGGGGAGCAACCTGGGAATTAAGCAGCTGCATCAGCCAAGAACGGGGACCCATACTCCATGACATTTTGAATGAAGGCCTTGTACATTGTACCGAGGTCTGATTGGCTCAGAATGGAAGCTCTGCAGAGAATACCGAGGTGCTGACCTGTCTTACAAAGGCCACCAGAAAGAAAGCTCCTGCAGTGTTTTTGATCAAAAAGCGAGTTGACCGTTAGATGAAGTGCATTGAAGAGGATGGAGATTGTGTTGCATGATGTGCCATGAATGATGTCTGGTAATGTACATATGTAGAACTCGGTACTCGGATATATATTATGTAGGGTTAGGTACTCCATGAACAAGCCTTTCCAATCTGTCTAGTAACAGCCCAGGCCTGAGAGACCGACATTTGTAAGATCAGCACAGCTACAAAAGAACTCCAATAATGTGGCACATCACGGACCATTTTAAATCAAATTTCATAGCATGATGCCAACTCCAGAAGGGTGAAAAAACTCTTTTAAAAACTGCAACTCAGTAAAGTGACTTTTTCATGAAACACGTTAATTAATCACCATGGTGACAAATATAAATGCTGTCGATGTATTTATTATACTAGTGAGGTACCCATGCTACGCACGGGTGGGAGGCCAGAAGCGAACAGACAATGCAGAAATGGCGAATGCTAAACCATGAAACCAATAAATTCCACATTCCTGTAGCACCTTCAGTCGCACGTCAGACATGGACAGCAAGTTCGTGAAGGACTTCCATGAAAAACGTACCCGTTCGCAAACAAACGGGTACGTTTGGTCCATACCCAGTCAACGGCGAATCTGCATATGGCGATCCGCGAATTTCACGTTTAGAAAGTAGAAACCGTCACGGCCTTTCGTCATTCACTTGAACTCGATATCTCTTTTTTCATTCCAAACAGCATAACTCCAATCACAAATTAAATAACATTAATATAAAAAAATTAAGTTTTAACAACATTTGTGACATAAACAAATATTTAAATCCTGGTGTGAAGTTCCGTACGGTTGGGTGAACACAATTACGAATTCAAAATCGTAATTGTATTCACTTAATTCCAATCATCAATTGATACTTTAACAAAATACTGTTTTAAATGATGGTTTTATTGGGATATTATCAAACCAGCTCATTGCCATCATCTGTCCACTTCCGCATTCGCGGCAGGTTCATAATTCTCATCAAAATCTAAACAGTATTTGTAGAATTTCAATAAAAGCCACATCACTGTTCATGTCAGTAAATATTATTCCATCGTGTTTGGAAAATTGGAAAAATTGGAAAAATTGGAAAAACAATATAGCCTCTTTTGCTCCAGGGGGTCCCAGGATTACCCACCCAAAATATCGTTGCGATCGGTTCAGCCATTTTTGCGGTACCTGGGAACCTTCTTCTTCTTCTTCTTTTGCGGTACCTGGGAACCTTCTTTTGCGGTACCTGGGAACCGGTATCTTCCCCCATCCAAAACCTTGATCTTTTCTACCCCCGCTAATTTCACCCCAATTCCACTTTTTGAAATACCAACTTCTGTCCTGGAAGTCCTTGGTGTCCTTGTGCTTTATACTTCTCCCTCCCCCCCCCCCCCCCCCTTCCCATGCCTCCTCCCCCCGGGCCCTCTCCCTTCCACACATCTCCCTGCTCTCGGATGTTGTGTTTGTGTGCTTCCCCTTTTCTCCCCATCTTGTCTTCCGCTCCCTCTTTTTGTGTATTTTGTTTGTCTGGTCGATTTGTTTGTGAAGTAAATGTTAGCTCTTTCACGAGCCTCGATTCAGTATACACAAAAAAAAAAAAAAAAAAAAAAACCTGGGACAGACGGACAGACATTTGGTGAATTATAGTAATATGATTTGTACTTGGGGTGGGGAGGGGATAGCTTTGGGAGCATGGTACCCATTACCTGGACAGCATTAGCCTAGAGCACGGGTCACCTGACTCGTCTACAGTGGTGCCTAATGCCCTGTGTGTCACGTTACTGTCATCTCGAGAGGGACAACGTGTGACGTGTGTCCTTTAAAGGGTGACAAGTCAGATGTCCCTGACGTAGGCTTGGCCTTTGCTAAGCTGCTTGTAATCCATCCCACTTTGTCCGCACTGTCAGACAGAGAAGCAATAAACAGGTTCAGATTCGACTTCAAGTAGGACGAAGTGCAGTGGACAGAACCACAGCTTTAAAAAGTGACCCTCAACATGAGAAAAGTGTGGAATTTGGCGTCATCACGGCGGTACAGATGATACTCCAGTGAACTTTCACAGTTGGTGTGGAACTTCAGTGATAGTGTTGCGTACAACTTCGGTGGTACTGTTTTTCTGCAACGATGCCCCCACTTCCCCAAGAGCACTCAAAGGTAAATTCATTTGTTCATAACCCCACCCTGTTGCAAAGATGATTGGATTGACGTCGGTCCCGATTGCAATGGATGGTTCCATTGAAGAGATTATTTGAAGCAGTAGGCCTACAATCATATGATCGTGATGGAAGGATCCAGCTGAAGCCAGGTGCACATGAAAGGTGAGCCGGCATCATAAACTGACGGCAAATTGCCGAGGATGTGCAAAAGCCACCTAGTGCCCACGTCTCCTGTCTGTCATTCACTGAGCGATGGCTCTCCGCGCCTTTTGGCGGACCACACGGCTTGTTTGACTTTGCCCGCCCGTGTTGACCGAGCCAACCTATCGTGACCCGGACAGCTTTGGAACTTCAATTTGCGCACGCTGGGCCTGTGGAGCCGGGCCTGGATGATTTACAACCCGCCACCTCGCTCCAACCTCATCTGGAGCGGGCTCGCTTTCCAATCTCTGGCCCCGGCTGCCCCTGTTCCACTCACCAGACGCTCAAACCTCACGCTTGCAGCGCATAGCATGTTCCACCGTTATTTTTACCATTGAATTTAGACATTTTTTGACCATGGCTGGTGCTTTACTTTGGGACCCAAATTGTAGGCTTCACATCTGAACAAGAAACTAAAACCGCCTCAGTGGAGACTTGAGGACATTTGTACACAAGTAAAATTGATATAGATCAAGCAACATATCTAGATGTGGTTCCTGTCTAAAACAAAAATGGAAGCTAATGATTGATTATAATATAAACCATAACACGTATAACTACATCTGCCCGATGCACCAGGAAACCTTTAAAGAAAGCATTTGCAATGAGGGGAAAGACTTCCATTTTGTTGAGGCATTTGCATCTTCCTGAAAGGGTCGGAGTCAAGTTTCCAATGAGTTAAAGCATGAGAAAAGGAAGTGACAGTCATGTGACAATGTGGAAAGGACTCAGAGTTATTGAACTTTTAATCTGACTCGTGCTATACCTGTAGTTGATAGATTCGCTGGAACATCCGACCGATGCACCTTACTCTGTTACAGAGCGTCGGTTCTGCCGAAGCAGTTTCTTAGCCAAGGGTCATGCTGGGCGGTGTGCTAAGTCTCTCCCAGCAGTAATTTGGAATTTGTTCAGCATGTTTGCGACAGCTCGCTTATTCTTCACAAAGGGAATTGTGTGATCTTTACCACCTGTCAACTAATGACGAAGATGGGACGCCAGTTTAACATTCGAGGAATGGCACACACAATGATGAATCACACTACCTGTCAAACACTAGGTTGACAGTTTTTAGCGTGGTCGACATTAAAACCCAGGCTAAATGGCTTAGAGGCAAGCGTGCGTACCTCTAGGGCCGAGGCCATCCTGTCACCATTTTCTTGAACATATTGTAACAGTCTCCAGACCGTCCCGGTTGCCCGGTTAAAATCTGACGAGTTGTGTCAAAATGACCACAACAATCCCTTGTCCCAGAGACCTGCTGTCGTCAGATCCCGCGTTCAGAGCCTCGTTACCGTGCAGATTGAGGTCCTTGGTACGAGCGAATACCGAGACCTCCTGTCAGATCCCGTGTTCAGAGCCTCGTTACCGTGCAGATTGAGGTCCTTGGTACGAGGGAATACCGTGTTGATAGGCAGTCACGTGACAGATCTTGTATTTGGCTGAGGAACTGAATCACGTGAATCTTATCGAATTAATGTTGTTGTTTCCGATGCAGAAAGTGGCTTCTGGTTGCATCATTTTTTTCTGGAAGTGCAGCTGTGCCGCTGATGCAGTGCCCCTGTTACCCGTAATGTAGTACTCATGTTGCCGACCTCGGGAGGTTAACAGGCTAATAACACTCGGTGACTCAGCCCGCCTACTGTTATTTCAACGGCACGCCAGGAGCTCCGACTCAAGACCCCAAGATCTTAACCAACATCAAGCCAACACCAGGCTTGGAATCTAACTAATGAGTCTGCTTGGAATCTACCTAATGAAGTCATGTAGTATACTGTTTATTCTACCAGATGAGCACCAGGGGTAGCACGTGTATGCACAAAGCAAACGATCATCAATTAATCCCCAGGTTACCCGCTACACAATACTAGTGTCCACAGAACGCATCAGGTATATTCAGTCAACTTAACTAAATAACTTGCGCCCATGCATGCGCTCGACAGACAGAGAGAGAGATGATTGGGGGTAATGAGACACTCCCCTTTTTTTGAGACAAAATGAGAAAAAAAAACATCTTTTTTTTCATACTTTTTAGGCCTAAAACACTCCCAGGCACTCACTGATGATTGATGAACCTCTGAAAGTTTGACGAAGATCCGTTCAGCCATCTCTGGGAAAAATGGCGACACACAGACAGACAGACATCTCTCTAATATAGTCGATTATACACTTGAACGTGAGAGAAAAACATAGGGGCAATACCCCTGGTGCTCACCTGGTAGAATAAGCAGTATACCTCCCGAGGTCGGTTGCATACGTACGTGCCTGCATTTTAAAAATTCATTTTCTCGGCAACCGTTGGTCCGATTCACACAAAATGTTACCATTGGAGCGCCTCCGCCTGTATAATTTGTTTGATCATAATTATGACATCATAGGTCATGTGGTACAGATGCCATCTTGGAAAAACGTTACGCATCAAATCTCTGAAACCGCTCAGTGGAAAAAAATTGAAACATGGCTCCTTGTTAAGTACTCCTAACCCTGCTTTTCACTTCGTGCGCGCAGGGTAACAAATCGTCTTCATAACACTTCCAAAACCTCCAGTTTTTCAATACCTCGACGTGTTCTATAGAGTGGTGTATGTAATGGAAGCTGTTAAGCGCAGACCCTGGGACGTGAGCATGACATGTGAGAGGGTACATATTGGGGTGAAGAAGAGGCCTCCGATATAGCAATGTACAATGCTGATTGATGTTGCATTCTATGGTGATCAATAAATACTCCATCTCCTAAACTGTGGCTCAACGTCGTCGTATTACAGTGTAAAAGTGTGGAGTATAAGTGATTCAGTAGCGTTAAACTTCCGGATTTTTTAACGATCTTTTAAATCCTCTCTATCTCTTTGCTGATGACTCCACTCTCTGCCGCTCCATTCCTCATCCCTTAGATCGGCCGTCTGCAGCCTCCTCACTCTCTGCAGACCTGGACAAAATCACAGACTGGTCAAACAAGTGGAACATGTCTTTCAATCCTGACAAATCTCACACTCTTACTATGTCTCTCCGAAAAGATCGACTGGACAACCCTCCCATCTACTTTCTCAACAATCCTCTCCAAGAAGTTCTGTCACTAAATCTCTTGGGTCTCACTGTCTGCCATGATCTTTCCTGGGAAAAACACATTTCCCAGCTGGCCTCCAAAGCCGGTCACCGACTGGGTATCCTCCGTCGTGCGAAGTCCTTCCCTGGCACACCTGAGCTCCTCACCACATACAAGGCTTTCATCCGCAGCTCAATGGAGTACTGTTCTCCCCTCTGGGCTGGTGCTCCTGCCTCACACCTAGCTCGTCTTCACGCTGTTGAAACTAAAGCTTTCAGAATCGTTGGAATCTCCCTCGATGAAGCTAACTCTGAGGGCCTTTCACTCACTCACCGCAGGCAGGTTGGTGGTCTTTCTGTCTTCTACCGACTCCTCTCCGGCCTTGCTCCCCCAGCTCTCTCTGTGCTCTGTCCCCCACGTACTTCTACAGGTCGCACAAGATCTGCCTGCAACCCTCTTATGGTTAAAGTGCCAAAATCAAGACTCTCTGCTCACCTTCACTCCTTCATTCCTCTTTCCTCCCGCCTCTGGAACAAACTCCCTCACTCCCTTCAATCCCACTCCACCCTCCAGGTCTTTAAAACAGCTGTTCACCACCATCTCTTATTTTCCCCCATCCAAAACCTTGATCTTTTCTGCCCCTGTTAATACACCCCGACTTCATTCATGAAATTCCTTGTAGTGTCAATTTGCTTTGTACCGTGTACCCCTTCCCTCCCCCTCCCACCACAACCCCAGCCCTCTCCCTTCGAACAGATCTCCCGATGTCCCTGCTCTCAAATGTTGTACTTGTGTGCTTTCCCCTATCTCCCCATCTTGTCTCCCGCTCCCTTTATTTCGTCTTATGTGTGTTTGTTTTTTGTTTCTTTTTTTTTGTCATTAATGTTAGCTCTTACACGAGCCTCGATGTTGTATACAAAATTTTAAAAAAACATTTTATTATTTTAGGACAATTAAAGTATTTACCTCAACACTGCACGGGGTATTGTGTTCTATGAACTCTCTATTTCTATCATGCATGATGAAATAACTATTCTAAATGACTGCTATTTTACCCCCGATGTCAGATATTTAACACTGTCATTATTTATTTTACTAAAGGGTAAAAGTTGAGATGGAGTGAAAATATTTCATGCTATTTTGGAGTCCAAAATTATCTTTGAGCCTTAAAAAAGAGTCATTGGCATGTTATAATAATTCAGTTCCTTGCTATAAAATATTCACCTCACTTGATCTGATCGACCGACACCCACAGGTACCCAGGATGACTTCAATAACTTCTATCAAGGACTTTGGGACTGCAAGGGTGAAAAGGATGATGAGCTCACGTTCAAACGCGGAGAGATGATTTACATTGTCAGTAAGGTAAGAACCATCCATGCAGGTTGGACCTTTTAATCACTGAGTTCTCTTTAGGGATCATCTATTTATTATGTACATTGGGGTGAAAGGAAATCGGTGTTAGTAAAATGAGATGAGGAATTTGAGCAAATGAAGATCAAGGACGTGAAAAAGGAAGGGTAAGGGGAAAAAAACGTGTTATTGTGTGTGTGTGTGTGTGTGTGTTTATGAAACATTTATGGGGCATTATGGTAGAGGTGCGTGTTTATAAGTCATTTGCAATTTTACTTCATGTCATATGTTAATGAGGATGTGTGTTTCATTCCCTCATTAAATAAAATGCGATAATAGAATTATCATATTGGTCCATAAAAGGGGTTGCACCATGGAGCACCCCACCACCTTTCAGGAAGGAATTCCAAGTCTGCTGCAAGTCTCGTTGTGGATGTGAAAGTTTATGTTGTACAAGTTGTATAAGATCAAACTTAATGATTGGTCATGCATGACCAAACATTTCCACCTTACCTGCACACTTGCTCTCCCCTGGACATGAGAGCCTGTGTCCCGTCAGGACGTGGTCGTCGAGCTGGAGAGGATGAAGTGTAAGCCACGTGAATGTCTTCATGCCAAGGCCAGGTATGCCTTCATCTCAGGAAGGTGCTCGGCTGTCCTTGATTTGAGAGGAGTACAACAAGGTGTACCGTCCAGCCGCGGTATACACATCATTCATCCTCTATGAGCAATCAAGCACTCTTTGTTTCTCGTTATTTGTGGAGCAATAACTTCTAAACATTATGAGAGAGAAGGATGAACATCCTCATTAGGAATTGGCGATGAATAAGAATACAGGCGGAGTGGGGGCTTCAGCAGGACAAAGAAGACCCATTTGATAGATGGATTTGATGGATCCCCATCGGAGCAATTTCTCATGCTTGTCTGTCGGGCTCACTGTTACATCAGGTGAAGCCACCTTAAGGTGAGCTACCAGGTATGCCAAGTCTGAAGCTCACCAATCTATATCGGCGCTCGTTCCCACACTCTATAAACACGCGATGCGATGGTAGCCTTGAGGCAGGTAGAGGGTCACCTGGTGAGATATGCTTCTTGTGTTTGGCCTGAAGATACTGCTCGTTCACTGCCAGGCTTCATTGTCCGCGCTCCTTCTGCGGGATGGGCTGGGGGGCGGTGAGAGTGTGAAGGGATGGATTTGACGTGTAATCATGGACGACACTTGGAATCGTGTAACCTAATAGAGTGTGTTCAACCACCATACGTGACAAGCATGGCAACCCCAGTGCAGACGGAGCTGGTCGGGAGCGCCGATTGGAGACGGTCGAGAGTCCTGAGTCGCCAGAGGTGACGCCATCCTTCCTTCCAGATCCCGGCATTTCGGTTCAGCGATGTCTTTGGATGAGGATCGACAATTGCACAGATATCTAACATTTCATGTGACCCCTTTAAAATTCGGGGGCAGAGAAGGTTCACATTTTTCACAACTCTGATAGTGTAATTATCGGTCTATAAAAACCATTTTTACTTTTATTATTATTTATATATTTAATTTCCTGCAGCGACCCTTGTCCAACTTTCTACTCAACTACAGTATCTGAGAAATGTCAGTGAAATTTCCAAAACCTATTTGTTATTTTTATTGTTATTATTATAATTACTAGCAGGAGTATCCGGCGTTGCTCGGTGATGTTTTAATCCTATTTAATCCTTAATACAGCATTTTGAAGAAATCGATTTTGGGGTTAAAAAAACAAATTTGTGGGTGCCTAAAACATTCCCCTACCTTCAACCTAAACAATAATGAAAATTTATATTTTATATCATAATATGACACACACATGCACTAATCGGGATGATTTAATATTACCTTTCACACACCTTACAAAAGCTCAGGCACTCTAAAGCGAGTTTTATAAAATCCCAAAAAAAGATTTTGAATATATATATATATATATATATATATATATATATATTATTATTATTATTATTATTGCCTAAAACACTCCAAGGCACTCACTGATGAACCTCTACACAAGTTTGACGAAGATCCGTTCAGCCATCTCAGAAAACTGGCAACACACACACACACACACACACACACACACACACACACACACACATTTCCTATTGGAAACTGGAAGCCTCTTCTTCTTCTTAAGTTTATTATTTAGTTATAATTATTGTTGTTATTATTATTATCTCTATATAAATTATCTAAGCTTCATATGTTACAGCTTTATTATCTTTTTATTCCTTGTTCCCTGCCAGGACTTTGACTCCGACAGATGGTGGGTTGGAAATCTAAACGGTACAATCGGATTGGTTCCCAAGGACTACCTAATGCAGGCCTACGAACTGTAATAAAAAAATGAACAGGTAAACGGCTTCAGCACTCGTTTATACTCCGCACACGTGAAGGGAAAAGCGGAGTTAAGGAATTGGTTTTGTTATGTCTGTCTGTCTGTCCGGCTGTCTCCAAACGTCCGTATATGATCGGGGAACAACTTAGTTTAAATAGAATGTTATGTTTTACCCTGTAGTTTAGCAGTACTTTGCCTCTGAATTTATCCCAATGGCGCATGCGCGGGAGGAGCGAGGTATTTTTTTTTTCTCTGTCTGTCTGGCGGTCAAACAAAATTGAAAATCGTCGCCCACACGGCATAGCCGTCTAGAACAGTGTTTGTCCGTCTGTATGTATGTATGTATGTCCCCTCAAACGTATCCCAATCGGAGATTGGGATCTGGTCACATGGCAGGGTGATGTGATTATGTCCGATGTCATTACGGCGGTGCTGCGGCTGACTCTCCACACACCGCCATTTTGATTTATATGCCGTTCATGCCGAACATATCGTCGAACCTGTCATATATCACAATCGCCATGCTCTACCTTTGCGTTTTTCATTCAATGTGAAACACAAACAAACCGATTGTTAAAAAATTAATGACCATCAAATATCGAAAGCATCGACGTTACATCTCTTCCAACAAAACGGTACGTACCCAGCCCTTGTGGGGTATAATCTAGATTACAGTAGATCTTCCCACAGTTCCAATGGTGCATGCGTGGGAGGAGCGAGGTATTTTTTTTTACTCTGTCTGTCTGTCCATCAAACAAAATTGAAAATCATTCCAAACAGGAAGCTTACTGTTTTTAAGAACATCATAAAGGACACAAACAACATGCATGAAGAACTAAATGAACGTGTTAGATTAGGGTGGTGTAAAAGACGCTGCATCAACGGCAGTAAACTTCCCCCAAATTGTTTTTTTCTCCAACCATTAAAATCTTTATTTTATTTTGGTTTAATTATATACTTGAACACTGTAGAACACAAATCGTCTTCCGAGCGCTTTCAAAACCCTTCAGTTTAGCAGTACGTGGACAAAATATGACAGCATTTAACATCATGTCGACCAATCAAATTTGCCGCTCGCAGACCCCGCCCATGTCCTTTTTCTCAACACAGAGTGGGGTAAGGTGTTCTTTTAACTCTGTAGTTTCACTTTATTTTACCTTGACACACACACACACACACACACACACACACACACACACACACACTACTGGCTGAAAGTGCGTCTGAATGTATCAGTTGTTGGTCAAGAGTTTCCAGGATGTTGAACAACAATTAGAAAACTTACGAAGCATGTCGTTTTCTTTTTGTACGTACGGTTGCAGCACGTGTGCACCTGAAACTCGGAAAGCAGGTGTTTGAAGTATCGATGATAAAACCCATCAGCGCGCAGGTCATAAATATCTCAAACGTCATTGACATGTCACATTCACAGGTGCAAGGGTCGAGTTTTGTGGAGTACCTGTAGCAGGTAACTTCGACAGTCGCGGATAGTTCTGGATTCCTGGATGTGCATTAAGTCGTAAAGGGAAATATTTGGATTTTTTGTTGTTTTTATCACCGGATCTCTACATTGAAGGTTTCATCAAAATAATTATTTACTTTAGAATAAGGACAGAGAGTGCTGACGTAAGAGCTGCCCCCCTCTGTCCTTGGTTGTCATCTCTGTGATCCTGCCTCTCACTCATCCTGCCTAAGGGCAATTTGGGATCATTTAACCTGTACAATTCGTATTCAAAAGGTGCTCACAATTAGCTGAACGATGTGCTTTGCGTGCATATTGCAAGGTAAGGGAGGCAGGTGCGTGATCGTCCTTCATTATTCCGTCCAAGGGAAGCTTCTGCTGTGACTGCAGATCTCACGTGACAGTGCAACTCACTTTGTGACGATTCGCATTGTGACGTCACAAAGACGGGAATTTAGGGAGCCAGGATGGGAGGCGTAGGGGCAAACAAGGCTTCGCTTCGGGGATTCCAAATAAATACCCAAACGAATCGAACAAATTGTGCTTCGCGATCGCAGATTGAAGTGCGATTGTTGCTTCAGACGCGAACAGAAGCAGGCACGAAGCACTTCTCACCGAATCAGGTCCGAATTAATGAAAGGTAATTACATTTCCTTATACTGACGGGCAAACTCGCCCTAATTAAACTCTAATGAACTTCTGGAAGCCAAGGAAACGGCCGCTCCTGGCGACGTTGGAGGCGGATACTGCTCGGGTCTGTCTGCGCGATTTTTTGCTGAGGCCGAGATAGATTAAGCTAATTAATGCAGACAGCGCTGTTGTGCTTCCGAGATGCAAAGCTCCGGTGACAAATTGCCGGTGACGTCCTTTGTACGGCGTTTTGTCATTGAGCGACTTACGGCACGGACTCGCGAGGCACGAGCAATGGCGCCGCACCAACAGCCTCGTGCCTCCAGGTCCTCCCAAAGACCGCCTCAAGGTCCCCCCAAAGACCCCCTCGAGGTCCTCCCAAAGACCACCTCGAGGTCCTCCCAAAGACCCCGGCATTGCGCGAGCACCTTACGAGCAATGGCGCCGCATCAACAGCCTCGTGCCTCGAGGTCCTCCCAAAGACCCCCTCGAGGTCCTCCCAAAGACCCCCCTCGAGATCCTCCCAAAGACCCCGGCATTGCGCCTTACGAGCAATGGCGCCGCACCAACAGCCTCGTGCCTCGAGGTCCTCCAAAAGACCCCCTCAAGGTCCTCCCAAAGACCCCCTAGAGGTCCTCCAAAAGACCCTGGCATTGCATGAGCGCCTTACGAGCAATGGCGCCGCACCAACCGCCTCGTGCCTCGAGGTCCTCCAAAAGACCCCCTCGAAATCCTCCCAAAGACCCCCTCGAGGAACTCCAAAAGACCCCCTCGAGGTCCTCCCAAAGACCCCGGCATTGCGCGAGCGCCTTAAGAGCAATGGCGCCGTACCAACAGCCTCGTGCCTCGAGGTCCTCCCAAAGACCCCCTTGAGGTCCTCCCAAAGACCCCAGCATTGCGCGAGCGCCTTAGAGGGCTCTACCTAATGGATTCCAAAAGTTAATTCGGTAACGACGCACGCAGGTGAAAGCCGCGCCAGGTTAACTTTCACATTCCTTTCCGCACTGTTCTGGGTCAAGTGAGTGCGATGATGAATGGTGAGATGAAGTTTTGTGCCTTGGTCGGTTCATAGCTATTCAAATGTAGGGTTGTCCCCTGTGCGTCATCTGTGCGAAGCTCTAATAAATTGCTCGCTTTATTGCGCTCTGCCGCTATCAATTGCGGCTTCTAATTTTCCGCCGTAATGAATAGACTTAATTAGCTGCAGTTTTGTCAAGTGGGGCTCTGAGGGGGCGATCGGACGTGGTGGGCACCAGACAGGCGGGCACGGCCTATGGGGATCTACAGAGGTACAGGAGCTATGGTCACGGCGTCTGCTTTTTGAATCTTTTTATATGAAATGGAAGTTGTTTAGCATCCTCAACACAAATGCTTGCAAGGTCTCACGGTCTAAACAACATTTTTAAAATATCAATTACCTTCAAACATTTATTTATTTATTTATTTATTTATTTATTTTAATATATATTTATTTATTTATATATATATATATATATATATATGTAGGTATGTATATATATATATATATATATATATATATATATATATATATATATATATATGTAGGTATGTATATATATATATATATATATGTATATATATATATGTATATATATATATACATACACACACACACGCACACACACACACAGCCAAAAGCACCCGGCGTTTCCCGGGTTCTTTTTGAATGAATTTACTACTATAATTCAGTTTTTACTCGTGGCCATAGAAGATTGACTACTATAATTCAGCTCAGCTTTTAATTGTGAAATGGGCCCAGCCCGGCCGAGGCAGCCTCGACCGGCCTCGCCACCTAGCCTATAACCTTCCTGGGGCCTGTCCCGACATTTTTAGTTATTTTTGAATTAATTTACTACTATAATTCAGCTTTTACTCGTGGCCGTAGAAGATTGACTACTATAATTCAGCTCAGCTTTTCATTGCGAAATTGGCCCAGCCCGGCCGAAGCGGCCTCGACCGGCCTCGCCACCTAGCCTATAACCTTCCCGGGGCCCGTCCCGACATTTTTAAAATTGTTTTTGAATGAATTTACTACTATATTTCAGCTTTTACTCGCGGCCGTAGAAGATTGACTTATAATTCAGCTCAGCTTTTCATTGCGAAATTGGCCCAGCCCGGCCGAAGCGGCCTCGACCGGCCTCGCCACCTAGCCTATAATCTTTCCGAGGCCCGTCCCGACATTTTTTGTTTCAGAGGATTCCTCCTATCTTTCACCGTTCAGGAGATTAGCATGTGCAGACAAACAAACAAACAAAAACTTTCTTTTATATATATACTAGCGTGACTTGGCGCACTCCGCGCGCCTCACCGCACGTCGTTTCAGAGGGGTAGGCATCTTTTACCATTTCGGTGTCTTTTGGGTTTCATGGTGTTTTGGGTCTTCAGGGCCATTTGGGTCTTCAGGGTCTTTTGGATCCTCTGGGCCTTTTAGGGTATTTTAGGTCTTTGAGATGTTTTGGGTCTTCAGGGTCTTTGGTGTCTTCCATGGCTTTTGGGTCTTAAGGGTCTTCGGTGTCTTTTGGGTATTTGGGGTCTTCAGGGGCTTTTGGGTCTTAAGGTTCTTTTGGTTCTTCTTGGTTTTTAAGGGTCTTTGGGTCTTTTTGGGTCTTCGGGGTCTTTTGGGTCTTCCGGGTATTTTTGGTCTTCGGGGTCTTTTGGGTCTTCGGGATATTTTTGGTCTTCGGGGTCTTTTGGGTCTTCGGGGTCTTTTGGGTCTTTGGGGTCGTTTTGGTCTTCGGGTTCCTTTTGGACTTCGGGGTATTTTGGGTCTTCTGGGTCTTTTGGTCTTCGGGGTCTTTTGGGTCTTCAGGATGGTTTGGGTCTTCGGAGTGTTTTGGCTCTTCGGGGTGTTTTGCATCTTCGGGGTGTTTTGCATCTTCGGGGTGTTTTGCATCTTCGGGGTGTTTTGGGCCTTTTGGGTGTTTTTGGTCTTTGGGGTGTTTTGGGTCTTCGGGGTGTTTTGGGTCTTCGGGGTGTTTTGGGTCTTCGGGGTGTTTTGGGTCTTCGGGATGTTTTGGGTCTTCGGGATGTTTTGGGGCTTCTGGGTGTTTTGGGTCTTCGGGGTGTTTTGGCTGTTCGGAGTGTTTTTGGATCTTCAGGGTCTTTTGGGTCTTCGGGGTATTTTGGGTCTTCCGGGTATTTTTGGTCTTCGGGGTCTTTGGGGTCTTTTTGGTATTCGGGGTCTTTTGGGTGTTTTGGGTCTTCTGGGTGTTTTGGGTCTTCTCTGTGTTTTGGGTCTTTGGGATGTTTTGGGTCTTCTGGGTGTTTTGGGTCTTCTGGGTGTTTGGGTGTTTTGGGTCTTCAGGATGTTTTGGGTGTTCAGGGTGTTTTGGGTCTTCAGGGTCTTTTGGGTCTTCAGGGTCTTTTGGGTCTTCAGGGTCTTTTTTGACTTCGGGGTATTTTTGGTCTTCGGGGTGATTTGGGTCTTCCGGGTCTTTTGGGTCTTCAGGGTGGTTTGGGTCTTCGGAGTGTTTTGGCTCTTCGGGGTATTTTGCATCTTCGGGGTGTTTTGGCTCTTCGGGGTGTTTTTGGTATTCGGGGTGTTTTTGGTCTTCAGTGTATTTTGGGTCTTCAGGGTGTTTTGGGTCTTCGGGGTGTTTTGGGTCTTTGGGGTGTTTTGGGTCTTCGGGGTGTTTTGGGTCTATGGGGTGTTTTGGGTCTTCGGTGTGTTTTAGGTATTCGGTGTGTTTTGGGTCTTCGGCAAAGCACATAGCGAAAGAGAGGTGTGATGTGATGGGGGTGAGTTGCTTGAAGAATGAAGCGGGACAAATCGATGTCGACCCAGATGGAATTAAAGGAAGATGGAAAAGATATATGGAAATGCTGTTGAATACAGAGAATGAATGGGATGGCAACATATAGTCAGGTTCACCATGTTTTTTCGTTCAAAATTTTGGTAGATTAGCAAAACTATACATTTTTGGAATATTCAGAGCATGAGGAATCCAAAAATTAATGTTTACATTTGCGTAGACACCTTTGCGAAAATGACACTCAGGACAGTGATGAAGATCTGTAAAAGCATATTCCTGAACGGTATAGACCTCGTAGATCCTGTGTATAGGACTTATAGTTCAATCTGATACTACCTATAACTTCCTATAACAACCTATAACTTCAAAGGACTTGCAATATCATGTATTATGTAATACAGTTATATCACAAATATAAAGACAATGGTTTTCAATTACCTTTGTTTGTTGCTTTTCTATAATCCTGAGCACTATTTTGAGGCCTTTATTGGATTCCTTGACCCAGAAAACATAGGATTAGCATATTTAATTAAGTCTCTAGGTTGACTAGAAGCCGAGATCGCGCAAAATATGTATTTTATGGCGGCCATTTTCAAAATCCAAAATGGCGGCCATGCAGGTGTCTGTGCAAATGCCAACATTGATTTTCAGATTCTCCATGCTCTGAAGATTCCAAAAATGTACAGGTTTGCTAATCCCAAAATTTTGAAAGAAATTATATTTGTTAACATAGTGAACCTGACTAATAGAGAGTAACCCAGTTTTAGGACCGGCAGAGACGATAACTGCAAAGGAAGTTGAGGAAGCGATAAAAGCAATGAAGAGTGGAAAAGCGGGAGGGCCGACGGGAGTTGTGGGAGATATGTTGAAGGCAGCAGGAAGTTGGGGTGTGAAGAGAATGACAGAGATCTGTAATCTGGTGGTGAAAGAAGGCCGCATTCCATGCACTGGGAACTGAGTACCCTCGTCCCTCTATACAAGGGGAAAGGTGACCCTCTGGAGTGTGGCTCGTACCAAGCGATAAAGTTATTGGAGCATGGAATGAAGGTATTGGAAAGGGTGTTGGAGAGGAGGATAAGGAAGAAAGTGAAGATCGACGAAATGCAGTTTGGATTTATGCCAGGAAGAGGAACGACAGATGCGCTTTTCATTGTGAGGCAGTTGCAGGAGAAGTACATGGAGAAGAGGAAGAAGTTGTTTTTTGGGTTTGTTGATCTGGAGAAAGCATTCGATAGGGTTCCACGCAAAGTATTGACATGGGCATTGAGGAAGTTAGGAGTGGAGGAATGGTTGATCAGAGTAGTGATGGCAATGTACAAAAGAACGTGCACAGCTGTAAGGACGAAGGATGGGAACAGTGGTGAGTTTGAGGTGAAGGTGGGAGTGCATCAGGGGTCGGTACTAAGTCCACTATGTACTATTTGTAGCTGTGATGGAGGTGCTGGCTCAGAACGTAAAGGAGGGTTTACCGTGGGAGTTGTTGTATGCAGATGATCTGGTGTTGATTGTGGAAAGTATGGATGGACTGAAGGAAAAGATGAACAAGTGGAAGGAATGTATGGAGACAAAAGGTCTGAAGGTGAATATCGGAAAGACGAAGGTGATGGCAAGTGGTAAAGCATGTGGTGAGGTGGAAAGAACTGGGAAGCGGCCGTGTGCTGTGTGCAGGAAGGGTGTCGGAGTGAACTCCATTCAATGTACAATGTGCGCTGAGTGGGTTCATCAAAAATGTAGTGGTCTGAGAGGGTCATTTACCAGTGTGGCAGCTATATTCAAATGTAAGTTGTGCACAGAGGGAGCTGCAGATGGAGGAAATGTTGAGTTGGATCTTGGAGATGGCGTGAAGCTGGAAGGTGTGAAAACATTTTGCTACCTCGGAGACATGCTGAATGGAGAAGGTGGATCAGACTCGGCAACGGTTGCTCGAGTGAGATGTGCATGGAAGAAGTTTCGGGAACTGAGTGGTGTGCTGATGAGGAGGAGAGTGTCGCTGAAGCTGAAGGGAAAGATGTATGCTGCATGTGTGAGAAGTGTTATGATTTATGGGAGCGAGACATGCATAATGAACGTAGAGCAGCAATGAAGGTTGGAAAGGGTGGAAATGCGAATGGTTCGACGGATGTGCGGAGTATCGTTGAGAGAGAGGAAGACAAATGATGAATTGCGAAAGATGATGGGAATATTGCCTGTGATTGATGCTGTGAAGAGGAACAGGTTGAGATGGTTTGGTCATGTGTTGAGGAAGGATTAAAGTGACTGGTTGAGAAGAGTGATGGAAATTAATGTAGAAGGAAGTAGAGGACGGGGAAGACCGAGAAAGACTTGGCTAAAGATGGTGGAAGAAGAAATGCGGGCAAGGGGGTTAACAAGGAGAGATGCAGAAAATAGTGCAAAATGGAGAAGATTGTCATGGGGACCGCAAGGCTAACCCCTGCTCTAGCAGGGAAAATGGCCTTAAAATGCATGTTGTTGTTGTTGGTGTGTTTTGGGTCTTCGGGGTGTTTTGGGTCTTCGGGGTGTTTTGGGTCTTTGGGGTGTTTTGGGTCTTTGGGGTGTTTTGGGTCTTCGGGGTGTTTTGGGTCTTCGGGGTGTTTTGGGTCTTTGGTGTATTTTGGGTCTTCAGTGTGTTTTGAGTATTCGGGGTGTTTTGGGTCTTCGGGGTGTTTTGAGTCTTCGGGGTGTTTTGGGTCTTCGGGGTGTTTTGGGTCTTCGGGGTGTTTTGGGTCTTCATAGTCTTTTGGGTCTTCCAGGTATTTTTGGTATTTGGGGTCTTTTGGGTCTTCGGGGTCTTTTTGGTCTTCGTGGTATTTTGGGTCTTCGGGGTCTTTTTGGTATTCGGGGTATTTTGGATCTTCGGGGTCTTTTTGGTCTTCGGGGTTTTTTGGGTCTTCAGGGTGGTTTGGGTCTTTGGGGTGGTTTGGGTCTTTGGGGTGTTTTGGGTCTTCGGGGTGTTTTGGGTCTTCAGGGTGTTTTGGGTCTTCGGGGTGTTTTGGGTCTTCGGGGTGTTTTGGGTCTTAGTGGTGTTTTGGGTCTTCGGGGTGTTTTGGGTCTTCGGGGTGTTTTGGGTCTTCGGTGTGTTTTGGGTCTTCGGGGTGTTTTGTGTCTTCGGTGTGTTTTGGGTCTTCGGGGTGTTTTGGGTCTTCGTGGTGTTTTGGGTCTTCGGGGTGTTCTGGGTCTTCGGGGTGTTTTGGGTCTTCGGGATGTTTTGGGTCTTCGGGATGTTTTGGGTCTTCGGGATGTTTTGGGTCTTCGGGATGTTTTGCTTCTTCGGGGTAATTGGGGTCTTCGGGGTCTTTTGGTCTTCGGGATCTTTTGGGTCTTTGGGGTGTTTTGGGTCTTCGGGGTGTTTTGGGTCTTCGGGGTGTTTTGGGTCTTAGTGGTGTTTTGGGTCTTCGGGGTGTTTTGGGTCTTCGGGGTGTTTTGGGTCTTCGGTGTGTTTTGGGTCTTCGGGGTGTTTTGTGTCTTCGGTGTGTTTTGGGTCTTCGGGGTGTTTTGGGTCTTCGTGGTGTTTTGGGTCTTCGGGGTGTTCTGGGTCTTCGGGGTGTTTTGGGTCTTCGGGATGTTTTGGGTCTTCGGGATGTTTTGGGTCTTCGGGATGTTTTGCTTCTTCGGGGTAATTGGGGTCTTCGGGGTCTTTTGGGTCTTTGGGGTGGTTTGGGTCTTCGGAGTGTTTTGGCTCTTTGGTGTGTTTTGGGTCTTCAGGGTGTTTTGGGTCTTTGGGGTGTTTTGGGTCTTCGGGGTGTTTTTGGTCTTCGGGGTGTTTTGGGTCTTCGGGGTGTTTTGGGTCTTCGGGGTGTTTTGGGTCTTCGGGGTGTTTTGGGTCTTCGGGGTGTTTTGGGTCTTCGGGGTGTTTTGGGTCTTCGGGGTGTTTTGGGTCTTCGGGGTGTTTTGGATCTTCGGGGTGTTTTGGGTCTTCGGAGTGTTTTGGGTCTTCGGGGTGTTTTGGGTCTTTGGGGTGTTTTGGGTCTTCTGGGTGTTTTGGGTCTTCGCGGTGTTTTGGGTGTTTTGGGTCTTCGGGATGTTTTGGGTGTTCGGGGTGTTTGGGGTCTTCGGGGTGTTTTGGGACTTCGGGGTGTTTTGGGTCTTTGGGGTGTTTTGGGTCTTCGGGTATTCAGGGTCTTCGGATATTCAGTCTTTGGGTATATAAATATATTAATTTATTTATATATTTGTATATTCATATATAGTTTCACAGATATAGTTTCATATATAGTTTGACAGAGATGAACAGACCACACCTACACTGCATTGTCCAAAAGTCCTGTCCCATCGAATAATACTAAAAAAATACTGTATTTATGATTAATTGCCGCTTTTCTGTTTTGTTTTGGGCTATGATGACACCCAAGTCCTACAAGGCATGACATTTTTTAAATGGCAGAGCCAGAACATGCAACATTTTATATACATTGCCCTAGAAAAGGTAGAATTTGTTCTTCTGCATGTTCAGGGCCTCAGTCAGGCACACGAGGCAACAGCAGAATGTCTGATGGCAAGTAGCTTCGTTTGAAAGTTTCCTTCAATTACATAGTCAATTGTCCATTAAATTAATATGATATTATGATTTGTGACTGAAATGGCGAAAAATTGATGAATAAACACGTAAACAAAGTATTTTTATTAATAGCAAATATTTAACATTACCCAAAGGGACAGGACTTTTGGACCACCCTGTATGTATGTATGTATGTATGTATGTATGTATGTATTCTACCTTTTCTAGGGCAATGTATATAAAATGTTGCATGTTCTGGCTCTGCCATTTTTAAAATGTCATGCCTTGTAGGACTTGGGTGTCATGTTGGTATGTATGTATGTATGTATGTATGTATGTACAAGTATGTATGCCATCTTCATCTTCTCTCATTTCATTAATGCGTCATCTTCTCTTCTCTCCATGGTGGATCATTAATCATTTCAGGTATTTTATTATTCCCAAACTTTTTCAAAGAAAATGGGCGAATGTTGTGACCTGCTCCATCTGTCTGTCTGTCTCTCTGTCCGTCACACTATCCCCTCCCAACTGGTTGTCCAGAAATTCACCAAACTTGGTAGTGATGATCACCACATGGCAAGAAGGTGCAAGAGCAGTATCATTTTTGGCCCCACACCCTGAGGCCAGGTCAAAAGGTCAAAAAATGCAATTATTGGGCACATTTTAAACATTTTTAAATGAAAATTTGTACATACAATCAACATTGGGGAAAGCATGAAATATGTTACAATTTGTGTAACAACATAGGTGAGAATCATAGGTGAGAACCTATGATTACAGGGGTCAAAATGGGGAAAAAAATATTTAACTCAAAATTTGATATTGCATCATTCTTGGTGGAACTTTTTGCCATCTTTCAATTTTGTTTTCGGTGGGAAGCGTGGGAATTTATGATGGCACACCATTGACTTCTCTCTTGTTTCCTATTGGTTTTTGCCTACATACACATACATACATTCATGCATGCATGCATACAAACAAATACATACATGGATTCATACACACACATACATACATGCATGCACACACACACATACATACATACATACATGCATGCATACACACATACGTACATACATACATACATTTATGCATGCATGCATACACACAAATACATACATACATGCATGCATACATACATACACACAAATACATACATACATGCATGCATACACACATACACACACATACATACATGCTGCATGCATACACACATACATACATACATGCATGCATGCATACACACATGCATACACACATACATGCAGACATACATGCATGCATGCATACACACATACACACACATACATACATGTATGCATGCATATACACATACACACATACATACATGTATGCATGCATATACACATACACATACATACATACATACATACATACAGACACATACATACATGCATACACACATACATGCATGCATACATACATACATACATACACACATAAACTGGATTGGGCCGAGGTATACCTGTCTGTTGTTGTTTTAGTTTGAAGGTGTGTGTGGATGTTTAACACAATCTTTATGCTCTAAAAGCCTATACAGATCACGTGATTGTGTCTTTGTTGATTTTCCTGATGGTGTCATTGATCGTTAATGCATGATCCAACTGAATGTTATCGTTGATGACATGCTTCATTACTGATAAACAATATTCGCCTGATTGTGACGTCATCATAATTTATGTTCCAACAGTGCGTCCAGTTTTAATGATCACCTTCGAAGCCATTTCCTTTTCAAAACGTTGGGTCCAAATCCTGGACTTCTATTACTCATGATAGAAACCATGGGGGAGATAATGTCATTCGTTGTAGAAACGGACGACGTACAGCAACTAAATTAAGTTGTGACACTTTTTTTTAAGTGAGGAAGGAATCCTGGACCCTTCTCTCTTGATCTTTCTATCCACCCTCGTCCTAACATATTTGTCATTAGGACAATCTGAAATACTCCAAGAACGTCAATCATTCCAATGATACTGTCTACATGCTGTGTATGTAATGCTGGTGTAAAGTCTGGTTTGATGATAAAATGCATACGTTGAACAATGCAGGTTTCTCTCTGGCTCCGACCTCACCCTCTCTGACCACTTAGCCATCACTATGACCATCAACATCCCCACCCCAGCACCAAGGCATTATCGCACTATCAACTTCCGTAAGCTAAACGCTCTTTCACCTACCTCATTCTCATCCACCCTCTCTGAAAAAATGTCCACTTCTCCCTTCGTTGACCTCCACACCCCTTCTGACCTCACTGACTACTACAACCACACTCTCTCCTCCTGCCTTGACCAGCTTGCGCCCGTGAAAACCAAAACGGGTTCTTTCACCCATTCTGCTCCCTGGTTTACCCCTGAACTCCACCTGATGAAAACTCGTGCTCGCCAACTTGAAAGACTCTGCAATAAAACAGGTCTCACAATTCACTCCCAAGCCTACAAGGACCACCTACAACACTACAAAGATGCCCCCTCCCACGCCCGCTCCGCCTACTACTCTCAAATTGTCCACTCTGGCTCTGGAAACCCAAAAGCACTCTTCTCTACAATAAACAAACTCCTCAGCCCCCTGGACACCACCACCCAGTCATTCACAGTAGACAACTGCATCTCCTTCCTTTCATTCTTCCAAAGCAAAATTGACAACATCTACAGCAGCTTAACCACCACCGCACCTGCTCCCCCTCAAACCACCTGCCCCCCCCCCCCCTTATCCTGCCAACCCCTGTCTCAGTTCTCCCCAGTCTCCCCTACTGACCTCTCTGAACTCCTCATAGGAATGAAAACTGCCACCTGCACTCTTGACCCCATCCCCTCCAGCTTTGTCAAGGCCTCCCTTCCTGCTCTGTCTCCACTTATCACTGCAACAATAAACTCCTCCCTGTCTACAGGCATCATCTCACGATCCCTCAAAATTGCTCCTGTTACCCCCATTCTGAAAAAACCTGGACTCAACCCTGACACCCTAAACAACTTCAGACGCATCTCCAACCTACCCTTTCTGTCAAAAGTTTTGGAACGCGCTGTAGCCACTCAACTTAAGCATCACCTCTCTGCCAATAACCTGTATGAAACATTCCAATCCGGATTCCGCTCCAACCACAGTACTGAAACTGCTCTCCTCAAAATCACCAACGACCTTCTCCTCTCCTCTGACGCTGGCAACCTCAACATTCTCATCCTCCTCGACCTCAGCGCCGCCTTTGACACCATCAATCAAACCATCCTCCTCACCCGACTTGAAACCACCTTTAACATTACCGGCACTGCCCTCTCTTGGATCAAATCATACCTCTCCGACAGACGCCAGTTCATCTCGATCAATAACTGCAAATCCCCCACTGCTCCCCTCCCCCAAGGTTCAGTTCTTGGCCCCCTCCTCTTCATCCTGTACCTGTCCCCCCTTGGTCACTTAATCCGCCGTCATGGTCTCCAATTCCACTGCTTCGCCGATGACATCCAGCTTTTCATCTCCACCAAGTCCATCTCCACCGCCACCCACGCTATCCTGACAAACTGCATCACTGAAATAAAATCCTGGCTTCAAATCAACTTCCTCAAACTTAACTATGATAAATCTGAAATAATCATCATTGGCCCAAAAACGCTCACCAAATCCACCCATAACTTTGCCCTCAACATCGACGGTTTCCCAGTATCCACCTCCCCTCACATCCGGAATCTTGGCATCATCTTTGACCAAACCCTCTCCTTCGTCAAATACACTAAACAGATCACAAAGACAGCCTTCTTTCACCTGAAAAACATCGCCCGTCTCCGTCCATCCCTCTCCTCCACGGCTGCAGAAACCCTCATCCACGCCTTCAGCACCTCCCATCTGGACTACTGCAACAGCCTCCTCTTTGGTTCACCCTCAATAATCATCAATAAACTCCAATACATTCAGAACTCCGCTGCCCGTCTACTCACCCATTCCCGGACCCGTGACCACATCACCCCCGTCCTTTACAAGCTTCACTGGCTCCCCATCCCCCAGAGAATCCAGTACAAAATCCTCCTCTTGACCTACAAAGCCCTCCATAACCTGGCCCCATCCTACCTGACTGACCTCCTCTCCAGACACACTCCCACCCGCAACCTCCGCTCTGCTGGTACCAACCTCCTGACCCCTCCCCCCTCCATGCCGACCAAATTCAGATTCTGGGAGGACAGGTCCTTCTCCATCGCTGCTCCCACCCTCTGGAACTCACTACCTCACACCATCAGAGACTCCTCCTCACTCACCACATTCAAAACATCACTCAAGACCCACCTGTTCAACACTGCATTCAACATTTAACCCACAGCATTTAACCCCTGACTATCTCTTCTCCTTCTCCTTCCTTTTGCTTTGATATTATTTACCTATTGATTTTTGTCTTTTTGCACTTGTTTTTTTGTACTCTGTCAAAGCGTCTTTGGGCTTCTTGAAAAGCGCTATATAAAATAAATGTATTATTATTATTATTATAATGCATGTGTACCTTTCTCATTTTTTAACAATAATCAAGGTGTCACACAATGGCTGCACCACACTATGCATGGGCAGTGGTTGTGGGATTCACAAATCAATCCATTTCTATCAGGACTAATTGTATCATCATGTACTGCATTTTCAGCACCAGTCATTCTGAAGGTCTGTCCGTCCAGGGCGGAGCTTCACTGGCCTGACTCCGCCCACAATTCTAACCTCAAAAAATCAAATCGCCACAATTTTGGTCGCTACTTATAGGCCTTAGGCTTCAGGCTTCTGGTGTTCATTTGACTGAACAATGCATCTTATATCATCTTACTATAATTCACCAAATGTCTGTCCGTCTGTCCGGCTGTTCCCAGGTACCGCGAAAACGGCTGAACCGATCGCAGCGAAATTTTGGGTGGGTAATCCTGGGACACCCTGGAGTAAAATAGTCTATATTGTTTTTCCAATCTTTTCCCAATTTTCCCAAACACGATGGAATAATATTTATCGATATGAACAGTGATGTGGCTTTTATTGAAATTCTACAAACACTGTTTAGATTTTGATGATTTGCGTGTGATATGATTTAACAGATGTTTATATAAATCGTTTAAAATAAAAAAGCTTTCAATTTCCGATATTTTGCCTTTTCATTTGGGCCTCACAATTGAAGCCCCGCCCATAGGGCGGGTACCGTTGCTAGTGTTATAAAGGCATCTTTCGAGGAAAGAAAGGTATGTTTTGATTAAATGATGTAATGCATGGTTGTTTGGGATTGATTGAGCATGCTATCTCATACACACCGCCCAAGGAAAACTACCGCACAATCAAGAGCACTGCTGAATTTATGTACATTTTAAAAACTGAACAACGCATCGTCTCTCATGAAGCTAAGGTATGTTTTTTTAATTAGAAGGGGAAAAATCATGATTAATATTTGAAGTCTTTAATAAAAAAATCTTTTTTTTTTGCCCAAGTTTCCAAGGCTGAATAGTGTACAAGTACAATATTTCCAAACAGTGTATTTCACATGTGCATGGACATGTAATTCACATCTGTGAAGTAAATAAAAAAACGTGTCAAGTTAGAGGCGACGAAAAGTGGGTTGATAGGAATCAAAAGTTGGTTTTATTTTATTTATTTTTACCAAACCTGGTAAAATCACTTTTTGAAAGATTGTTCGTGACACAAAATACACCAGAATAATGGTGTTAGGCATCACTTTCAACAAATCTCTTCCCTTCATTGGCGTGCTCACTGAGCATTGTGCATTGTGAGATGTCTGTCTAGGTAACAATGGGTGGTGAGAAAGTGAGCAGGTGAGCTGGTGCCAATGAAGGGAAAAAACCTGCACAGTGATTTGATTAAAGTGATAGAGGTGTGTGCTGTCCCTCTCTCTATTCCTATGAGCATCGTTGGCTGCAGGTGCAGTAAATGCAACGTGAAGTCTGATGCACATAGGTGCAGCAGACTGGCCAGGTCCACGGTATGATGACGGCTGTCCTTGATGTCCAATGTCGACACAGCTGTCTGCAGATGCTGCGCAGTGATGCCCAAATTGGTGCCACCGCTGACCTTCATAGGCACATTTATCCACGATTTAGCGCTTCCCAGGCTGACCTACAGGTGTGGTTTGATATCTCAGTGTCCTTCTCATAGCCTTAGCCTAAAGAGGCTTCCTCCACAATGCAGTGGGGATCCGTTACCCTGGACAAGGGGCCCATACCAGGTACTGTCAGCCGGAGCCAGCTGAGCCTGGGACTCACATAGGGTAGGGACGTCACTCCCTGAGGTATCTGAAAAACAGCTACCCTGCTACCATACACCAGAATACTGAGACCATTTATTGATGAGTAATTATAAGGAGGTTCCAGGTGAGAGAACTTCAAACTCAGTGATTGTGATGGTACGATATTAAATACGTAATGATCGATGTAAGAATGTCCTTTCGCTTTTATGAGCAGGAAGAGGGAAGGAGGGCAGAAAGTTGTGATTCAGAGGAGGGGGTGGGAAGCAAAGATGGGACAGAGGTGGGAGGGGGGAGGGAGATTGAGACTTTGGGGGGGGGGGGGTGAGGAGTTGAGGACCTTTGGTGGCGTGAGGGGGTGTTGAGGAGTTATGGTTTGTAGGAGGTTGAAGCCTTGGGGTTGAGAGGGGGAGGTTTAGGACTTGGGGTTTGGAAGGGGGGTTGATGACTTGGAGTTGGTGAAGGGGGTGGGGTGGGGGGTGAATTGAGGACTGGAAGTCACATTTTACATGGCACGGATGTTCTACTGGTACATGCTAATAAGAGCACATTTCTTTGTTCCTTTCACACTTCTTTCTACTTTTTCACATTTCTTTTTATTCATTCTAATTCTTGCTTTTTCTTTTAACTCTTTTACTCTTTATTTCTCTCTTTCTTTCTCTATCTTTCTTCCCCTCTCCCTGTCAAGGCGGAAGTGCCCCAAGACAGTGTTCTGGGCCCGGTCCTATTTCTGATCTTCATCAATGATCTATCTGACTGTCTGGAAAATCCTCTTTATCTATTTGTTGAGGACTCCACCCTCTGCTGTGACACCCCTCATTCTTCAGACAGACAGGCCTCCCACAGCCTCTTCCCTCTCTTCAGACCTTGATAAACTAGAGCGACACTCTTTGACATCACGACGTCGACCGATATACCTCTGCCCACATTATTACATCATTATAATACTTGTACCAAGTTTGGTTTAAATCCATTCAGCTGTTCTCAAGTATCACATTTTTACCTGACACGACCTCTGATTTTTGACCTTTGATGCCGAAATCTAATCAGTTCATCTTTGCATCATAATATATACTTATACCAAGTTTGTTCCAACTCCCATCACTGGTTCACAAATTAACACAGTAGCAGAATTTTTACCTAATGGGACCTCTGACATTTGACCTCTGACGCCATAATCTAATCCCCATAATCGAACCACTTACAATAAGGTTGACAGTGCTTGCCAGAGCAGAAACTCAACCATGGAGTCCATGGAACTGTCTGTAGAACTCTGAGATAGAATTGTGAGGAGGCATAGATCTTGGGAAGGGGATAAATTGTAGAACAATTTATATAGTGTTGAAAGTTCCCAAGAGCACAGTGAGCTCCATTATTAGGAAGGGGAAAGAATAATGAACTACCCTGACTCTTCCGAGAGCTGGCCGTCCAACCAAACTGAGCAACCGAGCAAGAAGGACCTTGGTCAGGGAGGTGACCAAGAACCTAATGACGACACTGACAGAACTACAGAGTTCCTTGGCTGAGATGTGAGAACCTTTGGGAAGGACAACAGTCTCTGCAGCCTTTCACAAATTGAG
Organism: Myxine glutinosa; assembly: GCF_964187855.1. Taxonomy (NCBI): domain Eukaryota; kingdom Metazoa; phylum Chordata; class Myxini; order Myxiniformes; family Myxinidae; genus Myxine; species Myxine glutinosa. Next base: position 67,690,767 of record NC_136272.1, on the reverse strand, counting down.
GCTTAATGGGAGACTGGCTGGATGGAATCCACTCCTGAGAAAACAGCACATGGCAGCACGCCTGGAGTTTGCAGAAAGGCATGTGAAAGACTCTGAGAGCATGAGGCAAAATACAGACTTGGCATTTAATATGGAATTATTTTTTTTCTTGACTTGGGTTTACTTTCTTAACTCAGTATATCAATCTGGTGAGTTTCTTTTACACTTTGGTGATTTATTTGTTAAAAGAACCATGTCACTGATTATCTGTCGCAGCAAGAAGTCAACAACAGGATTATATCACAGGTGGCGTGGCAAAATGTACGCACAGGTGCATTTGATGATTGGCTTCACGTCGGGTATACAAGGGTTGTTGCGTTCTGTATTCGTGGAAAACAACTGCTGCACATCTCCAAAAGTTATTGCCGCTTCCTCTGGAGATGGTCCGCAAACTCGACAATGCTGTTTGTCATGGAGTGGTGGCTTTAGGAAATTACGGCATGAAACAGTGCGCTATTGCTCGGCAGTATGGCATCACTCAAGGTCAGGTGTCAAAGATCCTGAAACGAAATGCTCAGAGGGGTGTCACTACTCCAATACCGAGGCCAGGACGTCCCCGCAGAACCACAAGGAGGGATGACCGCCAGCTGCACCGGTTAGTCCGCAATGGCCGTACCAAGTCAGCTAATCGGCTTAGGGCTGAGTGGCAGCAACTGACAAATGTGCCTGTATCCAGAAGGCTAGTCAACCAATGACTGGGTCAAGCAGGCTATCGTGCCAGGCGTCCCCTGAGAAAGCCACGCCTGACCAGACAACACCGCCAGCGCCAATTGCAGTGGGCCAGAGAGCACCGTCAATGGCAGCCAGGACACTGGAATCACGTGATCTTCAGTGACGAGTCTAGATTTCTGGTCTATCGTCAAGATGGCCGTGTCCGAGTGCGCAGAGAAGTGCACGAAGCCTACAACAAAGATTGTATAGTGCCAAGAGTCCAAGCTGGAGGTGGTGGGTGACCGTTTGGGCTGCCTTTCATGCAGGGGGCAAAACTGACCTGTTTATTCTGAATGGAAACCTGAACCAGTTCAAGTACAGGGCCATTCTGGAAGAAACATTGCTTCCATTTGCTCGTGCAGCCTTTCGAGGAAACTTTGTGTTCCAAGATGACAATGCACGGCCTCATCGTGCTCGCATGATCCAACACTTTCTTGCTGACCGTGGTGTAGAGCATATGGAGTGGCCTGCCATGTCCCCAGATATGAATCCGATAGAGAATGTGGGCAGAATTAACGCGTCAAATCGACCACTTGGACCAACAGCCGACCTCTGTGCGTGAATTGCAGCAGGCTATTGTCACTGCATGGCAAGTGATTCCTGTCCAAACCTTGGCAAATCTCGTGAACAGCATGCCTCAACGTGTACGTGCTCTCCTGAATGCTCGTGGGGGTTACACGAAGTACTGAACTGTAATTTTACTGTCTGTAATCCCAGTCGTAATTTAACTTTTGTTTTTGTTAAAAAAAATTTTGGCTAATGTGCAAAATAAAGAGATACTTCTGGAAAACGTACAGAAGTTTAACACAGCACTGTCCATGAATTGAGTTCGATATCAGTTTACATCACTTTCAAGGATCAATTTATTTGTTTCGAAATGTCAAATGTGGTTTTTGTTTCTTTTAAAGGTCACATTAACAAAATCTAGAATAATTTCAACATAATTCCAATGAACTTTTGGTTCTAAGACATCTTGAAAAGTAAGTTCACCCCCACAAAAAAAATATTCCATATTAAATGCCAAGTCTGTATTTTGTGTTGTGATGAGATGAAAATTGAACCTTTTGGCCTGAATGAAAAGTGCTTCGTCTGGCAGAAACTGAGCACAGCTCCTAACCCATCTACCATCCCTACCATGAAGCATTGTGTTGGCAGCATCATTCTATGGGGATGCTTTTCAGCGGCAGGGACTGGGAGACTTGTAAGGATAGAGGGAACAATGAATGGAGCCAAATACAGGCAAATCCTTGAGGAGAACCTGCTGCAGAGTGCAAGAGACCATGGACTGCGGCGAAGATTTATGTTTCAACAGGACAATGACCCCACGCATACAGCCAAAGCAACACTAGAATGGCTTCAGAACAAGAACGTGAAAGTCCTTGAGTGGCCCAACCAAAGCCCAGACTTGAATACCATTGGGAATCTGTGGAAAGACTTGAAGATTGCTGTTTACCGACGCTCTCCATCCAACTTGACAGAGCTTGAGCAAATCTGCAAGGAAGAATGGGAGAAACCCCAAATCCAGATGTGCAAAGCTGATAGACGTACCCAAGAAGATTCAAAGGTGTTATCGCTGTCAAAGTTGCTTCTACAAACTATTGACTCGGGGTTGAATATTTATGTAAATTCCATATTTCTGTTTTTCATTGTTTTATGTATTTAATTTTTCATCAAATTGTCAAATTGCTGTTTCTATGGCAACTATTGTTTACTTGGATTTCGCAAGTATTGTGCTGTGTACGACATCTTTCTTGTTTGTTTGCTTTTCTGTCTGCAAGCATGACATCTCAAAAGGTTATGGATGGATTCATACGAAACTTGGTGGACAGGTTGTTGGGTGTCGACCAATGATGAATTGACTCGATTTTGGTGAAGATCCGGAAACGAGAATTCTTGTTTGATTACTAAGTGATTCTTCCACCATTGAGAGGAGGGGCCAAAAACGATATATGGCATATGATATTTCAAAAGTTAAAGATCGATTATGACAAAAGTTGGTGGATGAGTTGGGTAGGTGACAAGAACAAGCCGATTCGATTTTTATCCAGATCTGGCCTATCGGTGGATACAAACCATAAACTGTTCGGTCTGGCAGAGGTATGCGCTCCACCCAGTGTCGACCTCGTTTTATTACATTAGAGAGCAGGTAAGCCTGGTGTTGGCTTAACAGTTAATGTGGCTGGATTAACAACTTGAGTTTGAGTCCCTGTCGAGCCGTTAAATACCACCAGGTGGGTTGACTCAATCTGTCATCCTTCTGAGGTTGGCAAAATAAGTACCAACTTCCTGGAAGCAGGGGGCACTGCATCAGCGGCACAGCTGCACTTCCAGAATTCCCAGGCTGCATACAAAATGATGATGATGAAGAGTAACGGGTTGTTAAAGGTGTACTTGAATACAAATTCAAATCATGTGCAATAAAACGGTTTTTGGTGACATTGCGATCCTTTTTATTGTTGGACATTTCCATGATATGGTCGACTTTGTAATGTGTGTGGCTCCACAAATGTCTGTGTGGCTCCATATATGTCATGTGTGTGGTTCTACAGAATTCATGTGTGTGGCTCCACAGATGTCATGTGTGTGACTCCACAAATGTCTGTGTGGCTCCATATATGCCATGTGTGTGGTTCTACAGATGGCATGTGTGTGGCTCTACAGATGGCACGTATGTGGCCCCACAGATGTCATGTGTGTGGCTCCACAGATGTCATGTGTGTGGCTCCGTATATGTCATGTGTGTGGTTCTACAAATGTCATGTGTGTGGCTCCACAGATGTCATGTGTGTGGTTCTACAGATGGCATGTGTTTGGTTCCACAGATGTCATGTGTGTGGCTCCACAGATGTCATGTGTGTGGCTCCATATATGTCATGTGTGTGGTTCCACAGATGTCATGTGTGTGGCTCCACAGATGTCATGTGTGTGGTTCTGCAGATGGCATGTGTGTGGCTCCACAGATACACCCGATATGAATCCGTGAGTAATCTTTCCTTTTGTTTGGATGGTCATGCTCGTCTGGGCTTCTAGATTCGAGGTTTTGATGATCTTCAGGTGATGGACTCCACACCTTGAAACATCACCGGTGATCCGTTTTTCAGGTCATCTTAGCAACGTGAACCCAAGACAAGCGGAGGAGGATCAGAGTGACAAGTCCCAGAGACGATCCATCCACACGTGACTGATCACCAGGATGATACATTCGGGATTGTTATTGTCTTTCCTGAGAGAAAGAGTGATTACCTGAGACTTAATGATGTGAAAGGCCATGTCTCAGGTGATCATCCAATTGTTATTTATTCATATCAGAAAAGCAGCACCAATGGCTGGCAGCATGGCCGAGCAGTAGGCAACTCCTCTCGAAGCTATCTACCCTGGGTTGGAATCCCGACCCACCTATAAACTGTCACCCTTTGGTTTCACAGGTGGGGTCATTCATCAATGTGTGTGTCGTCCCTCGGATGGACCTTAAACCGGCTTCCCATCTGCTGACATTAATTAGTGTCCGTCAGAGATCCCACGGTGTCCTTTGTGAAGTGTCCGGAATCATGGCGGATGCACACACACACACACACACACACACACACACACACACACACACACACACACACACGACAGCGAAAGCCTATCTCCATCTCTCGTTAACAAAACAAAACTCGTGCGTCCGGTTGGGTTAACAAAACTATAATCACATCGATGGCTCCTGCCCAAACTCGAGTCGAACTACGTACCTATTTTATCCTGCCCTGTACCCACCATTTGTTATTTGTGCATACCTGCATACAGGTATCCAGAGTAAGTTGCAGCGCGGATAGGAAAGGAATGTTTCAAGTTCAATTTGATGAATAAACATTAAGTGAACACATAACGGATCGAGGTGAATGTGACGGAGCTTTGATGGGTCCCAAATTACCCCAGCATTTCCTTTCTTGTATTTCCAGGTACATTAAACGAGCAAACTTCAGGTAAGTTTCGCCGCGTGAGCGATGCGCGTGCCACGAGGGTCGCGAGGCCCGAACGAATGGTCCGCACGAACATCGCCTTCTCTTCCGCTCTTGATGGATCGGCCCGGGGTGGGGGGAGCTCGGGGATGGAGCGGCGAACGTGCACGAAGATCCCCCAGACTTCCCCCGAACCCCTAGTTTGGGGGGCAATAATTATCCCGCCACTGATTTATTCCGAGCTCGGTCCTTCCGCAGCAGCTCCTCCGTTTGCCTCGTAAATCACGAGCTCAGGACCGCGATCCGTGCGCCATTTGCGCCTCTGAGACGGAAACGCGAGTTATGGACCCGCTCACGTCTCCATCCCGTAATGGATACACTTGTCGCTTCTTTTTCCATATTTCAGGAGCCAATTTGGAACGACCTGTCTCTGACCCAACACAAGGCCGTGGTGTCTTCAAACCGAATGAAGACGTTTTCATGGAGTTTTTTCTTAGTCGTTGCTGTTGGGTCCTTAATTGCCTGTGTGTGTGTGTGATATATATATATATTGTACTTCTATATGTATATTTATATGTATATATATATATATATATTGTACTTATATATGTATATACATGTAGATGTACAATATTGTTGTGGATATGAGAATGTTTTTTTTAAATTATTGTTGTGTTGTAGCGGCTCCCGCTGAATGTACACAATCGCCTTGCATCTGCCAGGACGCGGCCAGGGCGCGATCGCCATGCCGGGCTCGTCCAGACGGGCCCAGACGCGCCTCTCCTGGGCATGCCCGGACTCGCTGTTCCCGGGCACGCCCGAACCTCCCGGGCACGCCCGGTCTCGTCTTTCCCGGGCATGCCCGCTCTCGCCTTTCCAGGGCTCGCCCAGAGTGCCCGGGCACGCCCAGCCTCGACTTGCCAGGCCGCGTCCAGGACGCCCGGGCATGTCCAGACTCGCCTTTCCAGGGCTCGCCCAGAGCGTCCGGGCATGCCCGCTCTCGCCTTTCCAGGGCTCGCCCAGAGCGCTCGGGCACGCCCAGCCTCGACTTGCCAGGCCGCGTCCAGGACGCCCGGGCATGTCCAGACTCGCCTTTCCAGGACTCGCCCTTGACACCCGGGCATGCCCGGTCTCGGTTTTCCCGGGCAAACGCCCGGGCATAAATGTGTATATATATTGCTGCCCGATAAACGGGCTTTTTAGGAATACCTGAGCTGTTTTGTTTCAACAAAGCAACTCGGACGAATTCCGTCTTTGGTCACGTCAATTCTTTCGACTCGCGTTGGAGCGCAGCTCCTTCACTGGTGACCTACCGACATGGACACGGCAGTGACTCTTAAACTGCCTACCTTCTGGGAGGCTCACGTGGCTGTTTGGTTCCCACAGGCGGACTCCCAGTTCGCCCTGCGAGGCATCACCGCGGACGATACCCGCTTCCACCACGTCGTGGCAGCGCTCGGTTCCGCCACCGCGGCCCGCGCCCTGAGCCTCCTCGAGCACCCGCCGGCTGCCGACAAGTATGACACGCTGAAGACGCTCCTCCTCGACGCTTTCGCCCACTCACCGGCGGCACGCGCACGGCGCCTGCTCGACCTGCCCGAGCTCGGCGACACGCGCCCGTCCGAGCGCATGGACTATATGCTCTCGTTGCTCGGTGAGCACTCCGGATTTTCTGTTCCGCGAGCTGTTCCTTCGCCAGCTGCCTCACCCGGTACGCCTCGCCCTGGCTGGCACGTCGATCACCGATCCCCGCGCCCTCGCCAGGGAAGCCGATAAGATCTCCTCGGCGGGCCAACACATCGGCGCGGCTGCCTGGAGCCTGCCGCCGTCCGAGGCGACGCCCACGGCGCCCGAGCCCCCTGCGCGGTTGGAGGCCGAACTGCCGGTGCAACTGGCGGCCGCCACGCCGCGCCGACCGCTTCCGACACGACGGCCGGGGCCTCCACCTGACCAGGCGTGGTGTTATTACCACGCCAGGTTCGGACACAAGGCTCGGATGTGCCGACCCCTGTGCACTTTCGGCAAGTCGGGAAACGGCCGGGCCGGCGTTCATTCCCAGCCATGAGTGCCGGCCACTCGGGCAACTTGCTTTTTATTTGGGACAAAGCGTCCCGGCGGCGTTTCCTTTGTGACACCGGCGCCCAACTGAGCGTCATACCCGCCTCCGAGCAGGACAGGCAGGACGCCGTTTGCGGCCCCTCTTTGGTCGCTGCTAATGGCTCGGCCATACGCACTTTCGGCCCGCGCGACGTCACCCTCTGCTTCGGCAGCCAGCGCTTTCAGTGGACCTTTGTGACCGCCTGCGTCCCCATGGCTTTGCTGGGCGCCGACTTCCTCTGCGCGCACGGGCTGCTGGTCGACGTCAAACGTCGTCGCCTTGTCAATGCCGAGACCTTCAGCTCCCTGGTGTGCACGATGAGCAGCTCCACGCCGACCGAACTGGCGTGCGCCCTCCCGACGGCGAACGAGTTCGCTCGCCTGCTCGCGGAATTCCCGGCCCTCATGCAGCCGACGTTTTCGGCCGTCGCAGTGCGGCATGGGATCGAGCACCACATACCCACTACGGGCCCGCCGGTCTATGCCAGGGCCCGCCGCCTCGACCCGGCCAAGCTCGCCGTGGCAAAGGCCGAGTTCGACGCGTTGGAGCACCTCGGCATCGTGCGGCGCTCCAATAGCGCGTGGGCCTCACCACTGCACATCGTGCCAAAGCCGGGGGGCGGATGGCGCCCGTGTGGCGACTACCGCCGCCTCAACGACGCTACCACCCCCGACAGGTACCCGATCCTGCACATCCAGGACTTTTCCGCCCGTTTGGCGGGACGGGTCATATTTTCCAAAATTGACCTGATACGGGGATACCACCAGGTACCTGTCCGGGCGGCCGACGTCCCGAAGACGGCCGTCATCACGCCGTTCGGCCTGTTCGAATTTTTGAGGATGCCGTTTGGCCTCAAGAACGCGGCCCAGGCATTCCAGCGCTTAATGGACGGCGTGCTGCGCGACCTGCCATTTCTTTTCGTCTATCTGGACGACATCCTCGTCGCCAGCACGTCCCGCGCCGAGCACCTCCTCCACCTCCGAACACTGTTCGGTCGCCTCAGCGAGCACGGCTTAATTGTCAACCCGGCCAAATGCCACTTCGGCACGACGACCGTTGACTTTTTGGGCCACCGCATCACCAAGACCGGGGCCTTGCCGCTGCCGACCAAGGTCGAGGCCATCACCACGTTCCCGCGTCCCCGTTCCATCAAGGCCCTACAAGAGTTCCTCGGCATGGTGAATTTCTATCACCGATTCGTGCCCCGTGCTGCTCAGCTCATGCGGCCCCTTTACGAGGCCCTCCGGGGCAAGCCGGCCAAGCATGACATCGTTTGGTCCGCGGCCATGGACGCGGCCTTCGCGAGCGCAAAACGGGCCCTCGCCGACGCAACGCTGCTGGCTCACCCAGTGCTCAACGCGCCCATTGCCCTCACTACGGACGCCTCCAACTACGCGGTGGGCGCCGTCCATGAACAATGGGTGGACGGGGTTTGGCAGCCACTCGCTTTTTTCAGCCGGCAGCTCCGGCCGAACGAGTTGAAATACAGCACGTTCGACCGCGAGCTGCTCGGTCTATTCCTGGCCGTTCGCCATTTCCGACACCTCCTGGAGGGCCGCCCGTTCACGGCTTTCGTCGACCACAAGCCGTTGGTCTACGCAATGGCCAAAGTCACGGAGCCGTGGTCGGCCCACCAGCAGCGCCACCTCTCCGCCGTGTCGGAATTCACCACGGACATCCGGCACGTCGCCGGCAAAGACAACGCCGTGGCCGACTGTCTTTCTCGGGCCAGCGCGAACGCGGTCCACCTCGGCGTGGACTTCGCGCTCATGGCGGCCGACCAGACCACCGACACCTTGGTGCAGGCCCTCCGGGCGGCGGACACGGGCCTCCGCCTGGCCGACATCCCCTTCGCGGGCACCGTCCTGCTCTGCGACGTCTCCCAGGGCCAGCCTCGCCCCATCGTGCCCGTTTCCTGGCAGCGCCGCATCTTCGCCTCCATCCACGGCCTTTCTCACCCGGGCCGGAAAGCTTCTCAGAAGCTGGTGTCGGCGCGTTTCGTTTGGCACGGCCTTCGACGGAACGTCCGCGACTGGGCCAACGCCTGCACGGCCTGCCAGCGGGCCAAGGTCCACCGCCACGCCCCGCTAGCACCTTTCACCGTGCCTGCACAGCGTTTCGACCACGTCCACGTGGACCTGGTGGGTCCCCTACCCCCGTCGCGGGGGTTCACCCACCTGCTCACCATGGTGGACAGGACCACCAGGTGGCCGGAGGCCATGCCCCTCACCTCCACCACCACCACCGACGTGGCGCAGGCGTTCATCGCCACCTGGGTCGCGCGCTTCGGCGCACCGGCGGACATCTCGTCCGACCACGGCCCACAGTTCACATCCGAACTTTGGGGCGCGGTCGCCCGCTCGTTGGGGGTCACGCTGCACCGCACCACGGCCTACCACCCCCAAGCCAACGGGTTGTGCGAGCGGTTTCACCGCTCCATGAAGGCCGCACACATGGCCGGCCTTCAGCACGACGGTTGAACCGACCGGCTGCCGTGGGTCCTTTTGGGCCTCCGCACGGCCCCCAAGGAGGACCTCCGGGCGTCCGCCGCCGAGCTCGTCTACGGCCAGCCGCTCCGCGTCCCGGGCGAGTTCGTGCCCGACGCTACCAGTCCCTGGTCCGCCGCACACCAGCGCGCGGACCTCCAGGAGGCCGCCCGCTGATTTGCCCCCGTGCCAACGTCCCGCCACGGTGGCCCCCAGTCCTACGTCCCCCCGGCGCTTCGCACAGCGGAGTACGTCTTTGGGCGTCATGACGCGCACCGGGGGCCACTCCAGCCGCCGTACGACGGGGCGACAAGTCCTTCGTCGTCGACGTCGGCGGCCGGTCGGACCGGATCTCTGTGGACCGCCTCAAACCGGCGCACGTGGACGTCGACCGACCACCACGGTTGGCCCTTCCTCCACGGCGAGGACGCCCCCCATCTACAGTTCCCCCCGCTCGACCACCCACCACCGGATCGGACCCCCCCCCCCCCCCCACGACCCTCCAGGGGTCGCTTCGGCCGGGTCATCCAGACCCCCCTTAAATTGACCCTGCCGGTGCAGGTCGATTCTGGAGGGGCGTGTGCAGCGGTTCCCGCTGAATGTACACAATCGCCTTGCACCTGCCTGGACGCGGCCAGGGCGCGATCGCCATGCCGGGCTCGTCCGGACGGCCCCAGACGCGCCTCTCCTGGGCATGCCCGGACTCGCTGTTCCCGGGCACGCCCGAACCTCCCGGGCACGCCCGGTCCCGTCTTTCCCGGGCATGCCCGCTCTCGCCTTTCCAGGGCTCGCCCAGAGCGCCTGGGCACACCCAGCCTCGACTTGCCAGGCCGCCTCCAGGACGCCCGGGCATGTCCAGACTCGCCTTTCCAGGGCTCGCCCAGAGCGTCCGGGCATGCCCGCTCTCGCCTTTCCAGGGCTCGCCCAGAGCGCTCGGGCACGCCCAGCCTCGACTTGCCAGGCCGCGTCCAGGACGCCCGGGCATGTCCAGACTCGCCTTTCCAGGACTCGCCCTTGACACCCGGGCATGCCCGGTCTCGGTTTTCCCGGGCAAACGCCCGTGCATAAATGTGTATATATATTGCTGCCCGATAAACGGGTTTTTTAGGAATACCTGAGCTGTTTTGTTTCAATAAAGCAACTCGGACGAATTCCGTCTTTGGTTGCGTCAATTCTTTTGACTCGCGTTGGAGCGCACGCAGCTCCTTCAGTGTAATGAATTGTGGTAAAATGTCACCCTCCTTCCTGCAATTGTTGATGTATAAAGATCAAAGGGCATTCCCGTAGTTAATTCCATAAAGCATACACGAAGGACACCATATATCCCTGTTCAGTAGTTATATCCTTATTATGTGTATTAGTGTAAGGCTGTGTCTTCCATTAATGAAATACTCCATTGCACTACATTAAATAAGAGTAGATCCCCTTTCCCTTCACATTCCCCTTCCAACAAATTGCCAACTGTTCCCTCCGCGACTCCATTCGCCATGTGCTCCGGCTCGGAGAAGAAGGGCGGGTCTCCACCTCGTCATAGAGGGGAGGAGTGAGCCAGCCCCGAACAACCAACCAAGCACAAGGGGTTTGGTTTGAGAGGGCGGAGGAAGAGCGATCGGGGAGGTTCGAAAAGGTTCAAGGGTGGGGCTATATATAACCCATGGGAAACGCCCCCACCTCAGATGGGTTCGGAGAAGTGCGAGAGAAGCGCAGGGAAGCCTTTGACAGAAGTGCGAAACAGAAGCGCGGGGAAGCCTTGACAGAAGTGCGAAACAAGAAGTGCAACGAAAGAGTTGCGCCCCACCAGTAGTTTTGGCTCCACCAGCAGTTGACTCCACCAGGCCACTTCGACCCGTTACCCCGCGGGAACCAGATTGCGGTGGCATCGGTGGCCGTCGAGGTCCAGCCCGACGTCCCGTGCGGGATCAAGCCCGAACCATCTGCCCCAGCTGAACCTTCCCATTCCTCCTTCCAGCATTCATTCCTGCCATTCCATCCTTCTTGTGTACGTGAGTTTGTTTTGTTTGTCTTGTCCCAGGGAATAAGTTAAGCTTGTATAGTTAAGCTGGTATTTTCACTGTGTCACCTGCTTTTTCCATTTTCCCTGTATATAACCTTGACTGCACCTTTTGCTTTAGTGTGTGTAAATAATAAATCCTGTTATTCTTCTGTACGTCTTCTTCTTCCTCTTTACATTCGGTCTCTTTAGAGGTTTCCATATTGAATATCTGTGGCGCGATTTTGGCCAACGTCCAGGAATCGGGTTAGTCGGGGTAACTGTTAGGGCCGCAGCACCATCTGCTCGGCAAAACAACATCCTATCCGTGGTCCGTAACAATTGGTGTCTGGGTCGGGGTAACTGTTAGGGCCGCGGCACCATCCGCTCGGCAAAACAACATCCTATCCGCGGTCCGTAACCATTGGTGTCTGGGAGTGAGATACGAGGCCCGAACCAAATTTTTAAAACATCAAGAAAAAATTTGGTCAAAATTTGGAGCGGCCAAGATTTAGTTTTTAAAATCCCAAATTGAGTCGCGCCATGGCTAGTCAAGGCAATCGGATGCCGGTGGGGGAACTAGAAGAGGGGTTAGGGGTAACCCAGGACCACAGGGAGGAAATGGAGGAGAGCAATGAGGAGGTGGTTGAGAAGGTGTCAGGCGTGCAAAATGGCGCCCTCGCGCACGTGGGTGTGGCGGCACCAAATTTAGCGGCGCCCGTGACCATAGCAGCACCGGTGGATTCGAACCTTTCTTTGCTACAAATGGGGGCCCTTATGGACAAAATGGGTGAGCGAATAAGTGACGAAGCGAGGGCTGATAGTGAGCGATTGAGGGACGGAGCGAGGGCTGATAGTGAGCGATTGAGGGACGAAGCGAGGGCTGATAGTGAGCGATTGGAGGGCCAAATGGGAGCAATGAGGGATGAAGCGAGGGGTACCGGTGAACGGTTAGACAGTAAATTTGAGGGGTTAGATAATAATTTTAAGGGGTTGGACAGTAAATTTGAGGGGTTAGACAACGGGATAAAAGAGGTGAAGAATGGGTTAACGGGGGTGGAAAATAGAATGGCTGCCCAGGAGAATCAGATAGAGGGGGTGAAAAATGGGTTAAGGGGGTTAGAAAACACAATGGACGACAAATTGCGGGAAGTAGGGGAGCAATCCGCCCGGGAAATCAAACGGATGGGGAACCAGATAGAGGAGGTGAAAATCGGGGTAGAAACCAAATTGGATGCCCAAAGGGATGAATTACGACAGATGAGGGCGGCATCCACAAAAGAGATGGAGGAGATGAAGGAGGAAATACGACGAGGTGTAAGCGAGGAGGTCTCGGGGGTACGCGAGGAGGTAAAGCGAGGTGAGAAGCGTATGGAGAAAGAGGTGAGAAATGGAACGGCTAGGTTACAGGGGGGCATAGAGGACCTGACGCAGGAGGTGGAACAGCTGACGGTGGGACAGACGGAGTTAGTGGAGCAAGTACAAAGGAACACTGCGGTACTAGGAGGGTTAAAAGCGACACAGAAAGAACTAAAAGACGACTTGATAGCGACGAAGAGGGAATGTCAGATGGTACGTGAGGGACTGACAACGAGGTTGGACGAGGTGACAGAAGTAATGGAGACAAAGGACCGGGAGATGAGGACGCACATAGAAACGGTTAAGGTGGCGTTAGAGGACGAGATTGAGGAGACGCACCGGGAAATGAAGGAGGTAAAGGAAAAATTAGAGGAGGTGGAAGAGGGGGTGAGTGAAATTAAGAAGAGACGGAGGGAAACTAAGAGGGAGATAAAGGAGGAGGTGATGGAATATGTACAAGGTCGGTGCTCAAATCGTGATGGTGTGCTTGCTAACCAAATAAAGAGTTTGCAGGTGGCGAAGGAGGTGCGACGATGAGGTGCCAAGGTGGGTGGCGCTATATTCGGAAATGTATATGATGTGAGGGGAGCTTCAGTCGGCTTGGGGGTTGATTTGGATCCGGGTGTTCGTGAGAGGCCATTGGTGAAGTGTGTGACAGGTACGGTGTGCGAAGGAGGAGGTGTGCGAGAATGTCCGACTCTGGGGTGTGTGAGGAAAACGTGCGCGCCGAGGAGTGAGTGTGTTTTCGAGAGTGAGTTAGTCGTAGCGCGTGTGCGAGGGGGCACATGGAAGCGCGGGGTGGTGAGTGTTACGGAGAGTGTAACGGGAGAGTGTGCGCAAGAGGATGCGCGAGAAAGGTGTGTAACGGACGGGTGCATGAGGGAAGAGTGTGCTGTCAAGAGTAAGGGAGAATGCACACCTGTGGTGAGTGTTACGGAGGATGTAACGGGAGAGAGTGTGCGAGAAAGGTGTGTAAGGGACGGGTGCATAAGGAGAGAGAGCGTGGTCAAAAGTTAGGGTGAGTGCGCGACGGAGTGTGGAGGTGAGAGTAGTGAGAGTGACACGGAGCGTGAGTTGGTTGTGGCAGGTGAGAGGATGCACACCTGGAATGGTAGAGCGTGTGTGGGAATGCACACTTGAGTTAGTAGTGAGGCACGTGGTTGGGTGTGCAAGTGAGAGCACACCTGTGGTTGTCACAGAGGAGGTGACCGAGGAGGGGGCGCGAAGAGGTGTGTTGGTGAGGTGTGCGAACGACGGGTGTGTGCAAAGGTGTGCGGTGGTCAGGTGTGTGACAAAGTCTGTAAGCGGAATGAGTGTACCTGGGTGTGTCAGGGAAGGTGCAATGACAAAGAGCATGGAGACGGCTGGATGTATGAGCAAGGAACGGGCTGCGGGGTGTAAGCATGCGAATGGAGCATCGACGCTAACCGGGTTAGCGGTTAGAACGACGTTTAGCCGAATCGGGCCCTCGGTATGTGCCGGGCTTCGCGTGCCGCGAGGACCAGCGGGGATCCGAACCACGGTGGTTTCGAAAGAACCGCCGTACGCGATCCACGCTGGGCCTCGCTCGGAATGGTCGCGTCCGAGCTCCGCCAGGCGGAGCGGGCGGTCCGGTTGGAAGGGCCGACACAGCGACCCCTTGTGGTTGCCGCGCTCCGGCCGGCCGAGATTGGGGCATCGGACGGTCCCGTGCCCCGATGGTGCGTGGAATCTCAGGCCGAGTAGACCGCCTTCCCTGCACCGAATGCCGGACGGACCCATCCGCTGGCAACGAACCACCCGCATTCATTGCTCGGCTTTGCGAAGCCGAGCTTTGGAGATGAATTGGCGCACCGAGAGGCACTAGTGAGTAGACGGTGACGAGGATAGTGTTTTGGACCCGAAATTAGAAAAACGAAATTTGATGATTGGCAAGATTGGCAGAGTGATGATTGGCAAATGATTGGTAGTGATTGGCAAATTTTTGATTGGTTGAAATTTGGTGAGCAAAATTTATAGTGAGAGATACCTGATGTGGTGGGATGGCAACTCTGCCATCTCTCACAACGGGGGCAAAGGAGCACTAGTTTTATGGGGTTTGGCAGTGAAAACTAGCCCGGGAGGGTGAGGATATAATGATAGGGATCTAGAGAAGATGACCTGAGGTAACGTTAAGATTAGGTAGTGACAATGATACCTGTAGTGGGGACGCAGGTAGATTAGTTTGGATGATAATGACGTGGTATGTGCTTAGTTTAAAGGGAAGACGGGGAGCACTAAGTTAGCAGGGCAACAGGTAGTTCAGATGATGCCGTGTGTGTGAGGATCGAAAGTGTATTGAGCAGGGTATGAGTAAATGATTGTGAGTTGTAGTGTGATTGCACAGGTGTGCAACTGGACAGGTGTATGGAGCAGTGTGTGAGTGAGTGATTGTGATTGTGAGTTGTGCTGACCGAATGGTCCAGGAAGGAAGGAGGGTGCAGGTGGCACCAGGTGTGATTGCACAGGTGTGCAACGACAGGAGTGTGGAATACATGGAGTCTGGAATATATGGAGTATTGGAACGGATGGTCGTGGAGTGAGTATGGTGGAAACTGTGGAGTGGAGTGGATGGTGCGAAGGTGTGAATGGGGGAAGGATGGACCCCCATCACGAATACCCAGGGAGGGTAGTGTAAGTGTTAGGTAGAGGGTATAGGTAAATTGTGGTTGGATATTGGCATCTGTGGTGCGTGGTGGAAGAAAGGTACTTGAATGGGTGCATTAGTGTTGTGGAAATGGCTGGGCGTGTAGCCTGTTAGTGTGTGTAGTTGGTTGGCACTCCGCCACTGTTAGGATGTCGGCCAGGTGAGGCCGCAGGTGGGCTCTGGGAGCCGGTAGAGTTGTTGTGGATGGGGCCCGAGGATCCGGAGGACGGACCCGGGTAGCCCAGTGCCAGAGGGCACCAAGGGGTGACAGAGCCAGGAGGGGCCTTCCCCAATTAGATAGGTGAGGGTGAGGAGCTAGGTAAGCTCGGGTGGCAACTACAGTGGTGGAGGTGTGCAGGTGGGTAGACCTGCTGGGAGAGCTACACGACCCAGCCCGGAAATTGTGCAAGAGCACCGGGAGATGAATCGGGGGAGTGAGACCCCAAATTGAGAAGCACCACAGTTTGGTCAATGGGAATTGGTTTTTAGAACCCATAGTGTAAGTTGGCCAATGGATTGGCAGGGAAAGACCCCGGGTAGTGTAAAGTGTGTTAATGTCATTTAGAGGATAGTTAGGATTAAGAATCTCCTCGCACCATCTGCATCCACTCACCTGGGATGACGTACCTCCACACCATGCCAGGTTGTTTTTATTATTTTTATGATGCAAATGTTTTGGATTGTGAGACGCATCATGACGTGGGTGTGACATTGTGTTTGTTGTTCCATCTCTCCCTCCTTATGAGAATTGATGATGAATTGGTGATGGCAAATTTGGTTAGAGGGATTGTGGGAACGAATTTGGTATAGGGGAAATATGGGGAAGACGTGACATTAGCGACGAATTTGTAAATGTGTAGATTTTGTAAATATGGGGTTAGGGCAAGGGTAGAGTAGGTGACAGGGGGGGTGACGTACGGTAGGGACGAGCTTTCTCACTTCGCTCTCCGTACGCACTTCGCCTTGCATTGCCTGTATTGATGTGTACCCTTGTGACCTTACCCCTCGCTCATCTGTCTTTTCCCCCTTTGTCTCCCACATGAGGACCTGTGCGCCACTGGGCGCCGAGGGGAGCGTGCGTGAGTCCGCCATTATGCGCCCGAAACTCCCAGAACCACAGCTGTCTGCATCGATGCACCACATTATGGACCACATGTCTGTGGCTGAGCACCACTTATGGACCCCATGGGTTGGGGCATGGCCCCTCTGCTGGAACCGGCCATGAAGGCCCGAGATCTTGCTGGCGGACCTTGGTCACAGGGCACCGATGCCCCCCAGGTGAACCACACGTAGTCGTCCCCTGTGGGCCATAAAAAAAAAAAGGACACGTTTGGGCAAGTTTTATTGCAAATAGGCCGCCAGCAAAGAAGATGACAACAACTGGAAGAAAGCAAATAGCCAGCAGAGGGAGCCGAAGAGCAAGAGACCACCAGCAGGGTTAGGGGTTGTTTGGTTATTTTTATTGAGAACTGTGGTGACTGTGCACCGATTGGTGCTTGAGGGTGCTTTGGTGTATTTTTGGGTGCTTTCATGGTGCATCGATGCAGGGCAGACTGTCCCCCCCCCCCCCCCCCCCCCGAAAGAACGATCACAGGTCCTGGGTTGCGTTTTGTAAATAAAGTAGAGTCATTGTAAATAATGCGCCCCCACCGTAAATGTATAGTTTGAAGACCAATTCCGCAAGTCGGTTAGCTGTGGGCGTGAATCTGTTAGGCAGGGTGCAATGGAGCAGCGGGACATATTTATTTATGTTTTAAAACTGTCGCACTCAGGGTCAGGTTAAATGTAGAGGGAACTACACCTACGTGCCACACTAAGGTAAAAGTTCATAGGCCTGGGACGTGCCTAAGGGGAGGAGGGTGCAGTGTTGTGGACATGAGAATGTTGTTTTTTTTTTATTGTTGTATAATGAATTGTGGTAAAATGTCACCCTCCTTCCTGCAATTGTTGTTGTATAAAGATCAAAGGGCGGTCCCATAGTTAATTCCATAAAGCATACACGAAGGACACCATATATCCCTGTTCAGTAGTTATATCCTTATTATGTGTATTAGTGTAAGGCTGTGTCTTCCATTAATTAAATATTCCATTGCACTACATTAAATAAGAATAGATCCCCTTTCCCTTCACATTCCCCTTCCAACAGATTGCCAACTGTTCCCTCCGCGACTCCATTCGCCATGTGCTCCGGCTCGGAGAAGAAGGGCGGGTCTCCACCTAGTCATAGATGGGAGGAGTGAGCCAGCCCCGAACAACCAACCAAGCACGAGGGGTTTGGTTTGAGAGGGCGGAGGAAGAGCGATCGGGGAGGTTCGAAAAGGTTCAAGGGTGGGGCTATATATAACCCATGGGAAATGCCCCCACCTCAGATGAGTTCGGAGAAGTGCGAGAGAAGCGCGGGGAAGCCTTTGACAGAAGTGCGAAACAGAAACGCGGGGAAGCCTTGACAGAAGTGCGAAACAAGAAGTGCAACGAAAGAGTTGCGCCCCACCAGTAGTTTTGGCTCCACCAGCAGTTGACTCCACCAGGCCGCTTCGACCCGTTACCCCGCGGGAACCAGATTGCGGTGGCATCGGTGGCCATCGAGGTCCAGCCCGACGTCCCGTGCGGGATCAAGCCCGAACCATCTGCCCCAGCTGAACCTTCCCATTCCTCCTTCCAGCATTCGTTCCTGCCATTCCATCCTTCTTGTGTACGTGAGTTTGTTTTGTTTGTCTTGTCCCAGGGAATAAGTTAAGCTTGTATAGTTAAGCTAGTATTTTCACTGTGTCACCTGCTTTTTCTATTTTCCCTGTATATAACCTTGACTGCTCCTTTTGCTTTAGTGTGTGTAAATAATAAATCCTGTTATTCTTCTGTACGTCTTCTTCTTCCTCTTTACATTTGGTCGCTTTAGAGGTTTCCATATTGAATATCTGTGGCACGATTTTGGCCAACGTCCAGGAATCGGGTTAGTCGGGGTAACTGTTAGGGCCGCGGCGCCATCCGCTCGGCAAAACAACATCCTATCCGCGGTCCGTAACAATATATACATACACATGTATACCATACATATACATATATATACAGACTTGGCATTTAATATGGAAAACAAAAATATTTCTTGACTTGGGTTTACTTTCTTAAATCAGTATATCAATCTGGTGAGTTTCTTTTACACTTTGGTGATTTATTTGTTAAAAGAACCATGTCACTGATTGTCTGTCACAGCAAGAAGTCAACAACAGGATTATATCACAGGTGGCGTGGCAAAATGTACGGACAGGTGCATTTGATGATTAGCTTCACAGTCGGGTATACAAGGGTTGTTGCGTTCTGTATTAGTGGAAAATAACTGCTGCACATCTCCAAAAGTTATTGCCGCTTCCTCTGGAGATGGTCCGTCAACTCGACAATGCTGTTTGTGATGGAGTGGTGGCTTTACGAAATTACGGCATGAAACAGCGTGCTATTGCTCGGCAGTATGGCATCACTCAAGGTCAGGTGTCAAAGATCATGAAACGAAATGCTCAGAGGGGTGTCCCTACTCCAATACCGAGGCCAGGACATCCCCGCAGAACCACAAGGAGGGATGATCGCCAGCTGCACCGTTTAGTCCGTAATGGCCGTACCAAGTCAGCTAATCGGCTTACGGCTGAGTGGCAGCAACTGACAAATGTGCCTGTATCCAGAAGGCTAGTCAACCAACGACTGGTTTAAGCAGGCTATCGTGCCAGGCGTCCCCTGAGAAAGCCATGCCTGACCAGACAACACCACCAGCGCCGATTGCAGTGGGCCAGAGAGCACCGTCAATGGCAGCCAGGACACTGGAATCACGTGATCTTCAGTGACGAGTCTAGATTTCTGGTCTATCGTCAAGATGGCTACGTCCGAGTGCGCAGACAAGTGCATGAAGCCTACAACAAAGATTGTATAGTGCCAAGAGTCCAAGCTGGAGTTGGTGGGGTGACCGTTTGGGCTGCTTTTCATGCAGGGGGCAAAACTGACCTGGTTGTTCTTTTTGTTTTTGTTTTTTTGTATACAACATCGAGGCTCGTGAAAGAGCGAACATTAATCACACAAAAAGACAAACCGACACACAAAACACAAAAAACAAGGGGAGCAGCAGACAAGATGGGGAGAGAGGGGGAAGGACACAAAAGAGAGGGGGAAGAGGGGGAAGGACACAAACACAACATTTGAGAGCAGGGACATCGGGAGGACTTGGGGGGAGGTGGGAGAGGAATAAAACATATGAACACTGCAAGGACTCTGGGGTGAATTACCGGGGGTAGAAAAGATCAAGGTTTTCGATGGGGGAAGATAAGAGATGGTGGTGAACAGCTGTTTTAAAGACCTGGAGGGAGGAGTGGGATTGAAGGGAGTGGGGGAGTTTGTTCCAGAGGCGGGAGAAAAGGGGAATGAAAGAGTGAAGGTGAGCAGAGAGCCTAGACTTTGGCAGTTTAACCATAAGAGGGTTGCAGGCAGATCTTGTGCGACCTGAAGGAATATTGGGGGGACAGAGCACAGAGAGAGCTGGGGGAGCAAGGCCGGAGAGGAGTCGGTAGAAGACAGAAAGACCACCAACCTGCCTGCGGTGAGTGAGTGAAAGGCCCTCGGTGTTGACTACATCGCAGGAGATTCCAATGATTCTGAAAGCTTTGGCCTCAACAGCGTGAAGCCGAGCAAGGTGTGAGGCAGGAGCACCAGCCCAGAGGGGGGAACAGTATTCCATTGAGCTGCGGATGAAAGCCTTGTATGTGGTGAGGAGCTCAGGTGTGCCAAGGAAGGACTTCCCACGACGGAGGATGCCCAGTCGGCGACTGGCTTTGGAGGCCAGCTTGGAAATGTGGTTTTCCCAAGAAAGATCATGGCAGATAGTGAGACCCAAAAGCTTGAGCGACAGAACTTCTTGGAGAGGATTGTTGAGAAGGTAGATGGGAGGGTTGTCCAGTCGGTCCTTTCGGAGAGACATTGTAAGAGTGTGAGATTTGTCAGGATTGAAAGACATGTTCCACTTGTTTGACCAGTCTGTGATTTTGTCCAGGTCTGCAGAGAGTGAGGAGGCTGCAGACTGCCTATCTGAGGGATGAGGAATGGAGCGACAGAGAGTAGAGTCGTCAGCAAAGAGATAGAGAGGATTTTCAAGAGAGTCAGAGAGATCATTGATGAAGACCAGAAAATGCACAGGGCCCAGAACACGACCTTGGGGAACTCCAGCCTGAACAGGAAGAGGAGATGAGAGAAACCCATTCAGGGCCACACGTTGACTACGACCAGAGAGGAAGTCCGCCAGCCATGCGTGGAGATTTCCATGGATACCAAAGGAGGAGAGTTTGGTGAGCAGAGCAGGGTGCCAGACCGTATCGAAGGCACGTGAAATGTCAAGGGAGACAGCTCTAATTTCCTGTTTGGTGTTGAGGACCTCCATCCATTGTTGAGAAAGCAGAAGCAGCATGTCCAGAGTAGAGTGACCAGGTCTGAAACCAAATTGATGATCAGAGATCAAGCCATTGGAGAAGAGGAAAGATTTAATATCTGAAGCAATGATGGATTCCATGACTTTGCTGATAATTGGGAGAAGGCTGATTGGTCTGTAGTTGCTGGGATCTGTTTTTGCACCTTTTTTGTGCAAAGCGGTGATGTGTTCAAGTTTTCTGAATGGAAACCTGAACCAGTTCAAGTACAGGGTCATTTTGGAAGAAACATTGCTTCCATTTGCTCGTGCAGCCTTTCGAGGAAACTTTGTCTTCCAAGATGACAATGCACGGCCTCATCGTGCTCGCATCATCCAACACTTTCTTGCTGACCATGGTGTAGAGCATATAGAGTGGCCTGCCATGTCCCCGGATATGAATCCGATAGAGAACTTGTGGGCAGAATTAACGCGTCAAATCGACCACTTGGACGAGCAGCCGACCTCTGTGCGTGAATTGCAGCAGGCTATTGTCACTGCATGGCAAGCGATTCCTGTCCAAACCTTGGCAAATCTCGTGAACAGCATGCCTCTAAGTGTCCGTGCTCTCCTGAATGCTCGTGGGGGTTACACGAAGTACTGAACTGTAATTTTACTGTCCGTAATCCCAGTCGTAATTTAACTTTTGTTTTTGTTAAAAAAATTTGGCTAATGTGCAAAATAAAGAGATACTTCTGGAAAACGTACAGAAGTTTAACGCAGTACTGTCCATGAATTGAGTTCGATATCAGTTTACATCACTTTCAAGGATCAATTTATTTGTTTCGAAATGTCAAATGTGGTTCTTGTTTCTTTTAAAGGTCACATTAACAAAATCTAGAATAATTTCAACATAATTCCAATGAACTTTAGGTGCTAAGACATCTTGAAAAGTAAGTTCACCCCCAGAAAAAGAATATTCCATATTAAATGCCAAGTCTGTATATATCCAATCAATCAATCAAATCATATCCAATCAATTGAATTTACCACAGGTGGACTCCAATCAAGGTGTATAAACATCTCAAAGATGATCAAGAGAAATGGGAGGCACCTGAGCTAAATTTCAAGTGTCACAGCAAAGGGTATGAATACTTATGTCAATGTGATATTTCAGTTTTTTCTTTTTAATAAATTTGCAAAACTTTCTAAAATCCTGTTTTCTCTTTGTCATTATGGGGTATTGAGTGCAGATTGATGAGGGAAAAAATGAATTTAAACGATTTCAGCATAAGGCTACAACATAAGAAAATGTGAAAAAAGTGAAGGGGTCTGAATATTTTCTGAATGCACTGTATGTACACATACCTAGTGGTATACCTGGTGTTGGGTGAATGGTTAGGGCGGTGGGCTTCTGACTTTTATTTTCGTGTATTTGGGGATTTGGGGTCAAGGATTGGCTTGATGTAGCCTCAGTCAGGGACATAATCTATCAATATTGTGATAATGGAGAAATTACTTGGGAGTATTTTTTGTGGTTGATTCCAACCACTGGAATAATATTTCTCTCGCGAATCATTGGAATCTCCCGCGATGACGCTATCTCCGAGGGCCTTTCACTCACTCACCACAGGCAGGTTGGTGGTCTTTCTGTCTTCTACCAACTCCTCTCCGGCCTTGCCCCCCCAGCTCTCTCTGGGCTCTGTCCCCCAAATATTCCTACAGGTCGCACAAGATATGCCTGCAACCCTCTTATGGTTAAAGTGCCAAAATCAAGACTCTCTGCTCACCTTCACTCCTTAATTCCTCTTTTCTCCCGCCTCTGGAACAAACTCCCACACTCCCTTCAATCCCACTCCTCCCTCCAGGTCTTTAAAACAGCTGTTCACCACCATCTCTTATCTTACCACATCCAAAACCTTGATCTTTTCTGCCCCCGTTAATTCACCCAAGATCCACTTTTTTTGAAATTCCGACTTCTTTCCTGGAAGTTCTATCAGTGTGCATGTGTTTTTTTGTTTTTTTTTACCTCTCACCACACCCCCCCCCCTCCCCTTGCCTCCTCCCCCCAAGCCCTCTGCCTCCCACAGATCTCCCGATGTCCTTGTTCTCTAATGTTGTTCTTGTGTGCTTCCCTCTTTCTCCCCATCTTGTCTCCCGCTCCCTTTATCATGTTTTGTGTGTCCATTTGTTGTTTTTTGTGATTGATGTTAGCTCTTACACGAGCCTCGATATTGTATACAAAAAAAACACGGTCGATATCTGTTCGGGCTTGTGTAAGTAACATCGTAGTCGGACTTGCAGTTGGATTGGCGAGCTGTAACTCAAGTTCCAAAAAAACATGGCCGCAGGTTGAGGCTTTCGGATTCCAACATTCCCTTATTTCACGATAGCTGCAAAGAACACAACACTAAAAAGACGATTTCATACCTTACAAAATTCCCATAGGAAAATCTGAATATAAACCAAATGCCAACAATAAAATGGAGTCCAGAGTGGAGAAGCGCTAATTACAG